>NC_140588.1:934529109-935245644 GCF_964204655.1 Triturus cristatus | reverse complement strand
CGGCCCTGGGGTACGGCACGTACATGCGGAGGTACGGCGCGTACATGGGGGTAAGGCACCTACATGCGGTGGGGGTACGGTGCGTACACGTACGGCCCTGGAGTACGGCGCGTACATGCGGAGGTACGGCATGTACATGTGGGGGTGAGGCGCCTACAGGGGGGGTACGGCACGTACATGGGGGGTACGGCACGTACAGGTGCGGGGCTGGGGTACAGTGCTAACAGGGGGGGTAAGGCGCGTACATGGGGGGGTACGACATGTACATGGGGGTACGGCGCGTACAGTTGCGGGGCTGGGGTACAGTGCGGACAGGGTGGTGTACGGTGCTGACATATTTGGGGGTGGGGGGGCTGTACGCCTCGTACACGGGCATGAGTTTACCCGTGTACATGTGTGCTACTGCGTTGGCTCCGTACGGGCCTTTTTACGTGCGATTGTGTATTCGGACGGACGGTCGGGATCGTACTTGCACGCTCAGACTTGTGTTTTACGATTTGCACGTAACAATGTCCGGATCACTCTCGTACACTTTTCCCGACGATATTCGGACGTGAACACTTTCCGACGCACTCTCGTAGACTTTTCCCGACGCTATTCATAGATATTTTTCACGGACGAATCGTACTTGGCCGTTTGTACGGTGCTTCTCCGACTCGTACGTAAACAAATATGGATACGGGTCGTACGCAAAATATTTTTAACGGATCGGAATCGACACCTGAATGTCTGCTTTTGTTTTCTGTTCTCTGCCGAAGTATCAACGACCATCATGGCGTTATTGCGAAGATTCCCTAAAACAAATAAAATTGATCTTTTTAAAGAATATTAACAATATTTCAGGTACTATGGTGCCTCTGACAGGAGCCTTTGTGTTAATTTTGTGTATATGACAGCTACACATAAGATGAGATGCAGAGTTTCAGGTTACTTAGAAACACCCTGTTGCCTTTGTCTGTAAAGTGCACTCCATTATTTCTTTAAATTCCATGCATGTCAAGAATGCAGATTGTTGTTATAGATACAGCCCATGTGATGGTCTCTGAGAAATGCAGAAACAGTTTTATTAACAAGTTTCCTGGTTTTGTCAATCTGTGAACAGAGTTGATTTGGCCACTTGCATTTCTGTCTTTGGCATATATTAGAGTACACCAATACAGTGTGAGGGAGAAGCAACATAAGTTCTGAAAAGGTTTTTTTCATTAGGATTTCCAGCCCTATCCCAGTCAATTTGCCTAGGTTATTGCCACCACAGGGCACAGTCATTAGGTGAGGAGCTTGGGAGTCCACGATGGATTTAACCAAAGCCAGAAACTGATGAAACTTTAACCCACTCTGGGCAAACCAAGTCTTTTGCACATTTGGCAAACCCAAGCCCCTGTCAATACCTCTCTTTTTTGCAGCCAATCCATACTCTAAGCATTTTGAAGTGAAGGAGCAATAGCAGTCAGGAGAAGGCTGGACCTGAATGAAGTAGTTTTCCAAATGAAAGCAGTTAAAATGGAGGTGTTTAAAAGAAAAATGAAAAAAAATATATAATTCATTGGATGCTGTCAACTTGAAAGTGAACAAAATTAGGTAGTGTGTTGGCTGCCTTAGTAAGAAGTCCTATTGTTGGCTGTTGTTTAAAAAAAGAAATGTAATATATGCGTGGATATAACTTTTAATCTGTGGAGTAAACCACATCTGCTGTATCTCATTTGGAAGTAGCATGTTCCTTCTAGAATGTGCTGTGAACTTGTGACCTACTGGTTCCACTGGGATGCTAGGTAAACTGAGCTAAGAGCGTATTTGGGGAGAAGGGTGTTTAAGAGACAGAACATTTTTTGGTTTGAAGTTGAGGAGTTATGGCACAATTTAAATAAAGGCAAACTTTAATTTGCAACTGAGGACTATGTAATAAACTGTTGTTCAGTATTTAAAAGTAAAAAAACTGAAGCTAAATATCGGTTTGGACTCCTGTTTGCATCGCAAAAACATTGTGAACACGCGGCGACAGGAACCTCGTTTTGAAAGAGAGAAAGGTTAACAGCTGCTACCCATTCACAAGTGGAGATGCAGTAGTCTAAAATGGAAGGACATGATTACATTTGCTGCCTTTTTCAAGATCATAGAGTTGAAAGTTGAAGAGGTTCCCATTTTATAATTGCTTTCTATGAGAGCGGTGTATCATTCTTGTGCTTAGTTTTTACAAATCTTAACTGTGTCAAAACTATCCAGAAAGAGCTAAAAGAACAATATAATTTACAAGCTGAATTCACTGGTATGTTTATAACTTTTTAATTATATAAAAAAATGTACATTAGAAATGAAAATGTATATGGGAGTTTGATTGAAAAGAGTATCACAGTAAAGATGAATTGTATCTGGCAGAGGGTATCTGTTTAAGATGTTAGTACTGTTGAAAATTACCATGAGAAATGCCTTTAACAATGACAATGTTTTAAATGCCTAAGCATTGTGTGCAGAATAGATACATCTATATTATTTGCATTCTGGGAGTTGTGGTAGTTTTAGTCACATTTTTCAACAGGAATACTGTAGTCATGAATAACATAATAAAATGTGCTGTGCCTGTATATATATTATAAAGTAGTAATACTTGTTAGGTATGTTTTGGGAAGTGTTTGTCAATGTGGTTTTTAACTTTTTTTTTTCTTTAAACTTATTTTTATTGCCATTTTCATATTTCAGACATTTTACATCATTCAAAACTTTCAAATAGTCCTGACAGATTATACATCCAGTGGTGGTACATAGCAACTGTATATACTGGTGATTCGTCAACGGGGAGCATAAACAATGTACAGATATATCGTGATGTATATACCCTGTTGTCTCGGGTTCCAGGTATGGCATAGGAACTGGGGTGTAACGCAGGTATGAACTAGAGGACGGGCAATGTGGTTTTTAACTTATACGACCAGTTTGCATATGTTTTGATGGTGAGATATGGTTTTTCTGGTTGCAGATAGTTCAATGTAGGATGAGACTGTTGAGTTTGCTTAAAGATGCAGAGAACTGTATATTTTTAGAAAGATGGCCTGAAGGTGTATATCTTTTAAGAAATCACATGTCTGTTTACATGGTGATCTATGTTCTTCAAGGCTGTTGAACAGTTCATCTATACAGTGAGGGTGGTGCATTTCTTTCAACATGCTCTGTTTAAAATTGGGGAGGGTAAGTCATCTTTATTGTATAAAGTTAATTAAAACTAATACAAGAATAGGAGTAAAAAAGTGCACAGTTCTTGTGAATGGTTAGAACAGATGATTTAAACGGATAAAAAGCATTTGCTGATAAAAAGCTGTTACCCAAGTTGCCATGGCAATTAAGCCTAATGTCCACAAATCTTTTGCCTGTTCACTCTAAAAGCATTTACAGATAGTTTATCAACCTGCGTGAAAAGAAATAAGCTTGGATTCTGGTGCGCTTGTGTGCTTTCCCCGTTAAGCGGGGTCATCCAAACACATCCCTGTAGTTTTACCTGTGTTTGACAGTTTCTCGTCTATTAGCGCTAGGAATTTTACTAACTTGCAGTTCATCTGTCGGTCATCTGGATTAAGACAGGCTATCACAGCTTGCACCTGTGTTCGAATCCCACACTGGTTGAATTGATGTTTGAGCAGGTGGGGTCTTTCCCTTGACAGGCTGGAGCCAGTGGCGTAGGAAGGGGGTGCGGTGGGAGCTGGCCATCCCGGGTGTCATCTTTGAGGGGGGTGACAAAATGTCACCAAGGGGGCTGACAAAATGGCAAATTTCCGTTCCCCCAGCTCTCACCAGTTGTCTACAGTGTGGCACCGTCGCGGGCGGCAATCCGTGGATTCACCAGCTCCCCCTTCAAGGAGTCCCGCCGTGGGGTGGCAAACGCAGGTACCACCCCCGGCTGTCTCAGGTCTAGCTACACCACTGGCTGGAACAAGTGCATATCAGGTGAGCCATGTCCTCAACTTCGTTGTTGCACAGGCGGCAGTGTGGGAGCATTTTCCCCCTCAGCCATGATGGTAGGTGTTTAATGGCTGGCAGTTTTCCTAGTCGATATTTCAGGAAATTCTTCTTGATGGTCCTGGAGTATCCTGCACTGAAGTAAGGTTGTGGACTAATAGATGTGTAGCCATTGAAATCCAGGTGTGTTTTCTCGATGCGAAGGTGGTTTTGTCTTCTACCAGTGACATGCTCCTTATTGTCCTCCACACTATTTTCTTAAAGCCAGCATGTGTGTTCGAAACTTCTCCAACCTGGCTGAGACCGGTGTTTGAAAGACACTGAAATAGGTATATTCTTGCTGGTGCTGCCTTTCCTTGCTGAAGCTCTTGCCAGACTAGATGGCTTAAGCTGTTTATGGGGGCGTTCTTGATTTTGTGCCAGCAGGTTATGTACACCCCTTGTCTTGCTAGCTGTTGTTTTATGAGGCCAAATTCTAGCCGGATCTGAGCAGCGGAGGCATAGGATGTCGCCGTCCAATTGTCCTCAGAGTCGCACGATGCTGTAAGGGGTCCACCTCCCGATAACCCCTTGGTCTGATATGTATATGGAACAGACACAGTAGGGTGATCAGGCGAGGGAAGGAAAGGAAGGGGACAGCAGGTAGGGAGATCTGAAAGAGAAAGAACAATATGCAGTGGTTAGGTCAACCCCTAGCTTTCTTATCACAACGTTCCCCTAGCTCCCCCTTTATACCTGTAAAAGAAATAAGGCAATCTGGAAACAGGACACCTGGAGGACCTGATAGCAAGGCAACTGGAACCCCTACAGAGAAGACACCAATCAGCAGGTGTTGTAACACTCTTCCTATCACACACTCGTATTAGTTCCTTCGGCTGCCTAACCTACCATGAGTTCTGGATTCTTCTCTGAACAGGGGGGAATGACGTATGCCAGCAGTCACCTTTCCACCCCTGTAGCAAGAACAAATAAACACATGAAATGCAGCAGGGCACAGGATAATGCTAGCTCTCCCGGGCTCCCTTCAAGGTTTCTGAATGAACCCTGTATTCACTGTCTTAATACTTCTTTAGGCAGTGCTTACTATATACAGAGATGACACCATAAGATCCCTGAAGCGTCCATACTCCATCGTATGGGATTGTCAACAACACAGCCGCGAGATACTCTCGCTCGTAAATCAAATACAGCCCTTCGCCCTAGTAATGTCAAGAGGCGGGCCCGAGCTGATGGGTGTAAAGCCCGAACACAAACCGTCCCTACGGAATTGCGACCCCGCACGCCTCAGAGCGGCATCCAACGGGGCCACGGAAATCAGATACGAAATAACAAGGCTTCTGCCCGCCTTGCTAACACTGGAATATCGAAGAACAACGTGTGTAAGAAGTCAGTGAGGAACTACAAGGTTGGTGCAGAGCACCCCTACCAGAACGCCGCACTCCTTCCACACTCCGACCAGGAACTCAAAATAACCGGCACCCGGCTGATGCCGGATGTTCCTTTTCTTCGTCGATGCGCCAAGCGCACTGACGTCACGAGCGTCAGTGCACATTGCTCCATGGGAATTGCAGTTCCCCTTATGTCCGCCTACCGCGGTTTGTTGACGCTCTGACTGACAGTGCTCTTCTGCGCCCCCTGTGGGCCACAACATAGGAAGGGATGTTGAACATAATTCTATAGGCCCTTATTAGGGTGTTGTCCAGGATTTATGCATCTCTACCTCTTAGAGCTTCACTTGCGTATGTGATCATAGGCAGAATTTTGGTTTGGATTTGATTCTTTTAAGGTTGATTGTATGGTTAGAGAGGGGGCCTCCTGGTAGGTGCTCAAATGTTGGTGGTGTTGCCAGGAGGGTGGTAATTTCCTGTGGTTGCTGTCTGCCTTATCGCTCAGCTGGAAAGTGACTACACTATGGAAGAATGGGAGGGAAATCAGAGTATAGTCCAGAGTTGAGGATGCCTTTTTGGAGTAAAAAGAAGATGCGGGTGGCGAATCATCAGAGAATCTGCCACAAAGTGCTCCAAGGTTGATGTGCTCCAGATCTTCCAGCAAACATTTGGCTGCTGTGCTCACTTTGCATTGGCGTTTGTAGTTTTGTTCCGGGATGTTCCATGCCGTGGACTGGGCTCAAGTCTCTTCGTCATCTGAGGAGCTTGAAAGGTGAAGAATAAAGTCCCCTGAAAACATCAGGTTGGGGGTATCGTGTTTTTCTATGTGTGTCAGGAGGCAGTTCACCAGGAGTTTTGAGTCTTTGGATTTCTGTCGAAAAAACCAAAGGTTCCAGGACATTATAATTATGAAATATCATTTAAAAAAATCCTTAGAAATTCACTGAAAAAACCAAAGGTTACAGAGACATTATAGTTAGGCTGACATTTCACTCATATAAAACTAGAGAAATTCAGCGTTTATAGTTAACTGAGCTAACTATAACTTGTGCCCCTGCAATGCACTGCTTATGACCTCACACATTACATCACTCATGACACGGTCATTGACAACATTGATGAAATCACTCATGACATCTCAAATCACATAACTGATAGCATCATCCACAGAATCTCTGAGGTACCCACTCATACCCCAATATCACCTTTCATACACCCACTCCACCTTCTACACTAGCATTCTCAAACCATTGACACACCCATACCAGTACTTACACACCCACTCACTGATTCATAGATCTACACACACATCCACTCAGTTTGCCATACAGTCACTCATACATCAACTCTCTCACTAATACAGCCACTGATATATCCACCCGCACAGCCACTCACACAGTGTCAGTCACTCATAGAGCTACTCACACACCTACTCACTCACCTATAGAGTCAATCACACAGCCATTTACTCACCTATACAGTTATACACACACTCACTCATTTATTCGTACAGATACTAACACATATTCACTCACTTGTACTGTCACTGACACAAGCAGACACTTACCCATTTGGCCACTCTCGGAATCACTCAGTCACACATACAGTCACTAATATACTTCAACACCCACCTATACTGCCTTTTACAACAGCAATTACTCACCCATTTACCACTGAAACATCCATTCACTCACTGACACAGCCATACACATACTCACTCACCCATACAGCCCCTTCCTTACACACATACTCACTAACCCATAGAGCTGCTGACTCACCAACTCACTCATTCATACAGGCAGTTACATATCCCTCACCCACCCACACAGACATTGAGACCCCATACTCATACTCAGACAACCAATCACTCACCCTTACAGAAAATCACATACCCACTCACATACCTATGCAACCACTTAGGCACCAACTGACAGACAGATACAGACATTCACACAACAAGTCACTCACCCATACATTCACTTAATTATTCACTTATACAGTTACTCACGCACCCACAGAATCATCCAATCAGGCAATGATACACCCACTGATTCACCAATACACCTTGGTATGTATATTTAGCACTCATAACCTTTTTAAAAACACTCATAGTCACTGGATGATGTCATCAGTGATGTCATCAGTGATCTAATTTGAGAACTCATCAGTGATGTCGCTGACCATGTCATGAGTGATGGTATATGTGAGATCATAAGCAGTGTATTGCGGGGGCGCGAGTAATAGTTAGTTCAGCTAACTATAACAGCTGAATTTCTCTGGTTTGAACAAGTGGAATGTCAGCCTAACTATAACGTTCCCTTTGATTTTTTTCAGTGAATTTCTAAGTATTTTTAAAATAATATTTCCTAACTTTAACGTCCATGTAACCTTTGTTTTTTTCAGTGAATATATAGATATATATGTGTGTATATATATATATATATCACCACCACTCGCCTTCACTCTTTCCCTCGGTTGGAAAACAAACGAGCGCAGACCCAATCTTTCTCGTGCAAATATTTATTTAGCCATTGTCCGCCATTACCGGTTTCGGGCGATCCCGCCCTTGATCACATGACAACACTTTGGCTGATGACCGCTCTTTTTAAAGTGCAAGTGCTAGTGAATCATTTGATGGACATAGAAAAAATACATGTAGTTCATCGTTACAGATACATACCCCACCAAACACAATAGCCACAAAATGTCAATGTGTTATTCCAATAATCGTTTTTTACATCATGTAAAATAACTCATAGGTATTACCATAACATAATATATATATATATATATATATATATATATATATATATATATATATATATATATATATATATATATCCACAACAAAAGGTAGCCCCAAAGAAAGAAGCCTCAAGGTAAGTAAATTGCTCCACACATTTATTGAGGGCAGCTGCATACAGGGAAAAGGCAGGTAACTGTCATCAAAATAACGTCAGCCAGACCGGTTTCGGGAATCATTTCTGTCTTATTCAGTCAGCAGAAAAGTGAAACAACATAAAACACCCATGTGGATTGATGTTCAGTCCTGCTAAAAACACCTGATGTCTTACTCAGCTGTCTTTCGAAGATTACCTCCCGTATACAAACGGCACCATTGTGGTGTCATCACGGGGTCCATGCTGCTGTGGCGGGCTTCTTCCACGGCTGGGCTCAGCCGCTAAATATCCACAACAAAAGGTAGCCCCAAAGGAAGAAGCCTCAAGGTAAGTAAATTGCTCCACACATTTATTGAGGGCAGCTGCATACAGGGAACAGGCAGGTAACTGTCATCAAAATAAAGTCAGCCAGACCGGTTTCGGGAATCATTCCCCTTCCTCAATGGCGTTCTGTTGATCGAAGGCAGTTTTCTCTCGTGCACTTTTATCATTAAAGACCCTGCCCCAGTGGGCGTGGCCGTACTCACAGCCTTCTGGTTCTCGTAGGGCTACGATATTATTCTCAAGTGAGTCTGTCTTATTCCTTCAGCAGAAAAATGAAACAACATAAAACACCCATGTGGGTTGATGTTCAGTCCTGCTGAAAACACCTGATGTCTTACTCAGCTGCCTTTCGAAGATTACCTCCCTTATACAAATGGCACCATTGTGGCGTCATCACGGGTCCATGCTGCTGTGGCGGGCTTCCTCCGCGGCTGGGCTCAGCCGCTAAATATCCACAACAAAAGGTAGCCCCAAAGGAAGAAGCCTCAAGGTAAGTAAATTGCTCCACACATTTATTGAGGGCAGCTGCATACAGGGAACAGGCAGGTAACTGTCATCAAAATAACGTCAGCCAGACCGGTTTCGGGAATAATTTCCCTTCCTCAATGGCGTTCTGTTGATCGAAGGCAGTTTTCTCTCGTGCACTTTTATCATTAAAGACCCTGCCCCAGTGGGCGTGGCCGTACTCACAGCCTTCTGGTTCTCGTAGTGCTACGATATTATTCTCAAGTGAGTCTGTCTTATTCAGTCAGCAGAAAAATGAAACAACATAAAACACCCATGTGGGTTGATGTTCAGTCCTGCTGAAAACACCTGATGTCTTACTCAGCTGCCTTTCGAATATTACCTCCCGTATACAAATGGCACCATTGTGGTGTCATCACGGGTCCATGCTGCTGTGGCGGGCTTCCTCCGCGGCTGGGCTCAGCCGCTAAATATCCACAACAAAAGGTAGCCCCAAAGGAAGAAGCCTCAAGGTAAGTAAATTGCTCCACACATTTATTGAGGGCAGCTGCATACAGGGAACAGGCAGGTAACTATCATCAAAATAACGTCAGCCAGACCGGTTTCGGGAATCATTTCCCTTCCTCAATGGCGTTCTGTTGATCGAAGGCAGTTTTCTCTCGTGCACTTTTATCATTAAAGACCCTGCCCCAGTGGGCGTGGCCGTACTCACAGCCTTCTGGTTCTCGTAGTGCTACGATATTATTCTCAAGTGAGTCTGTCTTATTTTTCAAAACTAATGGGGTGCTCCGCTCAGCTCCTACCCTGAAAGTCTCGGGGTGATTCGTCAAGCAGAGGCCGAGAAAAAGGGGGGTCCCAAAACGCGTTTTCCCCATGCATTTTTCTATAGGATCTTTAGACACAGCTACAGCCCGAACGGCTGAACAGAGTTACTTGAAATTTGGCAGAGAGGTAGCCATAAGGTCAAGGAAGTGCCTTTTGCAGGTCTGGTGCAAATCTGTTTAGTATTTCCTGAGAAAATGGCATTTAAAAGCATATCAATATCTATACGCGCGCACCGTGCGCGCACTGTGCGCGCACCCTGCCAGGCGCGAGCGCAATTCTGATTGGTTGTTAGATGTCGGTAAACATTCGAATCGGTCGAAACCAGGAAGTGTCGGCCGCCATTTTGTCTCTCGCAGTCTGAGGGTGTGGAAAAAAAAGGTGGAGAACTTGAAAAGGGGGCAGAGTGGACAGTTCCTGACCCCCTAGCCTTGGTCAGGGGGTCACAGATGGACCCCCAAGGGTCACCAGTATGTAGTTATAGTTAGGACCTATTATCCATAGGAAATCTGCAACATTCTATTTAGAATAACTTTGGCGCCGGTTGACGAATCTTCGCGAAATGTTCAAAACTCGTGGCCCGATCCGGTCCCCTCCTATCCTGAAAGTCTCGGGGTGATTCATCAAGCGGGGGCTGAGACTAAAGGGGGGTCCCAAAACATGTTTTCCCCTTGCAATTTCCCATAGGACCTTTAGCCGCAGCTACAGCCTGAACTGCTGAACGGAATTACACCAAATTTGGCAGTAAGGTAGACCTTGGTTCAGAGTCATGCCTTTTGCTTAAATGGTGTAAATCCTTTCAGTAGTTACTGAGAAAATCAAAATCAAAATCACATATATATCTAGCACCTCATTAAAAAGCATTGCAGTTAATAGAAGGTTTTAAGACTTTAGTTACATTATAAATCATTTGTCGATGGTACCATACTCATTTTAGGTATAGTGGTATGTTCTAAAGTGATTTTACCATGTGAAAAAGCCTTCTGCTGGGATATCACAAATCATGTTTGAGAGAAACTATTTTCTCATGCTTTTCCCACAGAGGTTTGAAAGGTGATCTATAAGCTAAACTAAGAGCATATTTTCTGTAAAGTCACATTATATTTCTCAGTCTTGTGAGAATGAAGTCTGACATTCTCAGTAAAACATGTACATCCAACAAGGCAGAGACTGTCAGTTGATTCCTTTGTGTTCTACTGCAGCTTCCAAGAGTGTTTCAAAGAACAACTAGAGCGCTAACAGTCCTACTTATGACAAACGTAGGGCACACCTGAAGCCATCTTGATTGGAATGAAGTGGAAACTCTTAAATCATTTAATTTAAAAAGGAACAAATTGAGGGGGTTCATTTTGCCATAGAAATTACGATTAGTGCTGCAGAAAGAAAAATTAGGGCACATTTTGAGTGACTTCTCAAATCCTCTTCTATTTCATTAACAAATTCAGACGAGCAGCAGACTTTCCTGGTGAGCAGTAGCATTACTACAGTGATCTAATGAGCAACTAGAGTGCTAACATTCTGAATTTATGGCAAATGTGTGACAAGTCTGAATGCCTTCTTGATGGAATCAAAGTAAAAAGCTGAAAGTATTCCTACAGAGGAGATTGTAGTAAATGAGGAAATTAGGAAACTTCATAACAAATAATTCTCCCAAGATGGCCACCAGAGACAAAAGAGCCCAACTGTAGCACAAATATCACCCAGATGTAGCCCAAGTATAGCCCAATGACAGAATGTCTCAGAGTGTTCTAAAGAACAACTAGAGCGCTAACAGTCTTACTTATGACAAAAGTATGGCACACCCGAAGCCATCTTGGTTGGAATAAAGTGTAACACTTAAAACATTTAATTTGCCAAGGAACAAAATGAGGGGGTTCATTTTGCCATAGAAATTATGATTAGTGCCGCAGAAAGAAAAATTAGGGCACATTTTGACTTCTTAAATCCTCTTTTATTTCATAAAAAAAGTCTGACATGCAGACTGAAACATGCACTTTGAATACCAGCAGCGGACTTCCCTGGTGAGCAGTAGCTGTACTACAGTGATCTAATGAGCAGCTAGAGTGCTACCATTCAGTATTTATGGCAAATGTGTGACACATCTGAATGCCTTCTTGATGGAACCAAAGTAAACAAGCATTGAAAATGCAATAGGTCTCTCCCTCGTTTAAGTTAAAGCAATTCTGTTTGTAATTAGGTGGCTTCTTAGCTTTGCTTTTATTAGTGTTTTTCAAACTTTCATGTACATAACATGCATATGCATGCATATATGTATATGTATATGTATGCATGCATTTATATTTGTCTTTATATAGCTATGCAGATTATATATATGTTTATATATGTATGTATATATATATATATGTATATATATACACATACATATACATAAATTAATATATATATGTGCAAATGTGAGCGTGTAGAGAGAGGTAGAGGTAGAGAGGTAGAGAGTAGTAGAGAGAGAGATAGAGAGAGGTAGAGAGGTGGATAATAAAGGATGAGTAATAGAGAGTAGAGAGTGAGTAGTAGAGAGTAGTAGAGAGTAGTATAGAGAGTAGTAGAGAGAGTAGCAGAGAGTGAGTAGTAGAGAGTAGTAGAAAGTGGGTAATGGAGAGTGAGTAGTGGAGAGTAGTAGAGAGTAGTAGAGAGTGAGTTGTAGAGTGAGTAGCAGAGAGTAGTAGGGAGTGAGAAGTAGAGAGTAGTTGAGAGTGAGTAGTAGAGAGTAGTAGAGAATGAGTAGTAGAGAGTGAGTAGTAGAGAGTAGAAGAGAGTGAGTAGTAGACAGTGAGTAGCAGAGAGAGAGTAGTAGAGAGTGAGTAGTAGAGAGTAGTAGAGAGAGAGTAGTAGAGAGTAGTAGAGAGTGAGTAGTAGAGAGTGAGTAGTAGAGTGAGTAGTAGAGTGAGTAGTAGAGAGTAGTAGAGAGTAGTAGAGAAAGTGTAGTAGAGAGTGAGTAGTAGAGAGTAGTAGAGAGTGAGTAGTAGAGAGTGAGTAGTAGAGAGAGAGAGTAGTAGAGAGTGAGTAGTAGAGAGTTGTAGAGAGTGAGTAGTAGAGAGTGAGTAGTAGAGAGAGAGTAGTAGGGAGTAGTAGAGGAGCAGAGAGTGAGAAGTAGAGAGTGAGTAGTAGAGAGTAGTGGAATGGTAGAGAGTGAGTAGCAGAGATTAGTAGAGAGTTAGTAGTTGAGTGAGTAGTAGGGAGTAGTAGAGAGTGAGCAGTAGAGTGAGTAGTAGAAAGTAGAAGAGAGCGAGTAGTAGAGAGTAGTAGAGAGTGAGTAGTAGAGAGAGTAGTAGAGAGTGAGTAGTAGAGAGAGTAGTAGAGTAGTAGAGAGTGAGTAGTAGAGTGAGTAGTAGAGAGTAGTAGAGAGCGAGAAGTAGAAAGTGAGTAGTGGAGAATGAGTAGTAGAGAGTAGTAGAGTGTGAGTAGTAGAGAGTGAGTAGTAGAGACTAGTAGAGAGTGAGTAGTAGAGAGAGAGTAGTAGAGAGTGAGTAGTAGAGAGTAGTAGAGTGAGTAGTAGAGAGTGAGTAGTAGAGAGAGAGTAGTAGAGAGTAGTAGAGAGAGTAGTAGAGAGTAGTAGAGAATGAGTAGTAGAGAGAGTAGTAGAGGGTAGTAGAGTAGTAGAGAGTGAGTAGTAGAGAGTTAGTAGTAGAGAGAGTAGTAGAGAGTGGTAGAGTAGTAGAGAATGAGTAGTATAGAACGAGTAGTAGAGAGTGAGTAGTGGAGAGTGAGTAGTAGAGAGTAGTAGAGAGCGAGTAGTAGAGAGTGATTAGTAGAGAGAGAGTTATATAGAGTGAGTAGTAGAGAGTAGTAGAGTGAGTAGTAGAGAGGGAGTAGTAGAGAGAGAGTAGTAGAGAGTAGTAGAGAGTGAGTAGTAGAGTAGTAGAGAGTGAATAGTTGAGAGTAGTAGAGAGTAGTAGAGTGAGTAGTAGAGAGTAGTAGAGAGTAGTAGAGAGTAGTAGAGAGTGAGTAGTAGAGAGTGAGTAGTAGAGAGTAGTAGAGAGTGAGTAGTAGAGAGTGAGTAGTAGAGAGTGAGAAGTAGAGAGTAGTTGAGAGTAGTAGAGAGAGAGTAGTAGAGAGTGAGTAGTAGAGAGTAGTAGAGAGTGAGTAGTAGAGAGTGAGTTGTAGAGAGAGAGAGTAATAGAGAGTGAGTAGTAGAGAGTTGTAGAGAGTGAGTAGTAGAGAGTGAGTAGTAGAGAGAGAGTAGTAGAGAGTGAGTAGTAGAGAGTAGTAGAGAGAGAGTAGTAGAGAGTAGTAGAGAGTGAGTAGTAGAGAGTGAGTAGTAGAGTGAGTAGTAGAGTGAGTAGTAGAGAGTAGTAGAGAGTAGTAGAGAAAGTGTAGTAGAGAGTGAGTAGTAGAGAGTAGTAGAGAGTGAGTAGTAGAGAGTGAGTAGTAGAGAGAGAGAGTAGTAGAGAGTGAGTAGTAGAGAGTTGTAGAGAGTGAGTAGTAGAGAGTGAGTAGTAGAGAGAGAGTAGTAGGGAGTAGTAGAGGAGCAGAGAGTGAGAAGTAGAGAGTGAGTAGTAGAGAGTAGTGGAATAGTAGAGAGTGAGTAGCAGAGATTAGTAGAGAGTTAGTAGTTGAGTGAGTAGTAGGGAGTAGTAGAGAGTGAGCAGTAGAGTGAGTAGTAGAAAGTAGAAGAGAGCGAGTAGTAGAGAGTAGTAGAGAGTGAGTAGTAGAGAGAGTAGTAGAGAGTGAGTAGTAGAGAGAGTAGTAGAGTAGTAGAGAGTGAGTAGTAGAGTGAGTAGTAGAGAGTAGTAGAGAGGGAGAAGTAGAAAGTGAGTAGTGGAGAATGAGTAGTAGAGAGTAGTAGAGTGTGAGTAGTAGAGAGTGAGTAGTAGAGACTAGTAGAGAGTGAGTAGTAGAGAGAGAGTAGTAGAGAGTGAGTAGAAGAGAGTAGTAGAGTGAGTAGTAGAGAGTGAGTTGTAGAGAGAGAGTAGTAGAGAGTAGTAGAGAGAGTAGTAGAGAGTAGTAGAGAATGAGTAGTAGAGAGAGTAGTAGAGGGTAGTAGAGTAGTAGAGAGTGAGTAGTAGAGAGTTAGTAGTAGAGAGAGTAGTAGAGAGTGGTAGAGTAGTAGAGAATGAGTAGTATAGAACGAGTAGTAGAGAGTGAGTAGTGGAGAGTGAGTAGTAGAGAGTAGTAGAGAGCGAGTAGTAGAGAGTGATTAGTAGAGAGAGAGTTATATAGAGTGAGTAGTAGAGAGTAGTAGAGTGAGTAGTAGAGAGGGAGTAGTAGAGAGAGAGTAGTAGAGAGTAGTAGAGAGTGAGTAGTAGAGTAGTAGAGAGTGAATGGTTGAGAGTAGTAGAGAGTAGTAGAGTGAGTAGTAGAGAGTAGTAGAGAGTAGTAGAGAGTAGTAGAGAGTGAGTAGTAGAGAGTGAGTAGTAGAGAGTAGTAGAGAGTGAGTAGTAGAGAGTGAGTAGTAGAGAGTGAGAAGTAGAGAGTAGTTGAGAGTAGTAGAGAGAGAGTAGTAGAGAGTGAGTAGTAGAGAGTAGTAGAGAGTGAGTAGTAGAGAGTGAGTAGTAGAGAGAGAGAGTAATAGAGAGTGAGTAGTAGAGAGTTGTAGAGAGTGAGTAGTAGAGAGTGAGTAGTAGAGAGAGAGTAGTAGGGAGTAGTAGAAGAGCAGAGAGTGAGAAGTAGAGAGTGAGTAGTAGAGAGTAGTGGAATGGTAGAGAGTAGCAGAGATTAGTAGAGAGTTAGTAGTAGAGTGAGCAGTAGGGAGTAGTAGAGAGTGAGCAGTAGAGTGAGTAGTAGAAAGTAGTAGAGAGCGAGTAGTAGAGAGTAGTAGAGAGTGAGTAGTAGAGAGAGTAGCAGAGAGTGAGTAGTAGAGAGAGTAGTAGAGTACTAGAGAGTGAGTAGTAGAGTGAGTAGTAGAGAGTAGTAGAGAGCGAGAAGTAGAAAGTGAGTAGTAGAGTGTGAGTAGTAGAGAGTGAGTAGTAGTGAGTAGTAGAGAGTGAGTAGTAGAGAGTGAGTAGTAGAGAGAGAGTAGTAGAGAGTGAGTGGTAGAGAGTAGTAGAGTGAGTAGTAGAGAGTAGTAGAGAATGAGTAGTAGAGAGAGTAGTAGAGGGTAGTAGAGTAGTAGAGAGTGAGTAGTAGAGAGTTAGTAGTAGAGAGAGTAGTAGAGAGTGGTAGAGTAGTAGAGAGTGAGTAGTAGAGAGTAGTATAGAACGAGTAGTAGAGAGTGAGTAGTGGAGAGTGAGTAGTAGAGAGTAGTAGAGAGCGAGTAGTAGAGAGGGATTAGTAGAGAGTGAGTAGTAGAGAGAGAGTTATATAGAGTGAGTAGTAGAGAGTAGTAGAGTGAGTAGTAGAGAGGGAGTAGTAGAGAGAGAGTAGTACAGAGTAGTAAAGAGTGAGTAGTAGAGTAGTAGAGAGTGAATCGTTGAGAGTAGTAGAGAGTAGTAGAGTGAGTAGTAGAGAGTAGTAGAGAGTAGTAGAGAGTGAGTAGTAGAGAGTGAGTAGTAGAGAGTAGTAGAGAGTGAGTAGTAGAGAGTGAGTAGTAGAGTAGTAGCGAGTGAGTAGTAGAGAGTGAGTAGTTGAATTTAAAAGGAACACAATGAGGAGGTTCATTTTGCCATAGAAATTATGATTAGTGCTGAAAAAAGAAAAAGTAGGGCACATTTTGAGTGACTTCTCAAATCCTCTTCTATTTTAGTAAAAAATTCTGACATGCAGACTGAAACATGCACTTTCAATACCAGCAGCAGACTTCCCTGGTGAGCAGTAGCTTTACTACAGTGATTTAATAAGCAACTAGAGTGCTAACATTCCGAATGTATGGCAAATGTGTGACACATCTGAATGCCTTCTTGATGGAATCACAGTAAAAAACCTGAAAGTATGTCCTACTTAGGAGACTGTAGTACATGAGGAAATTAGGAAAATTCATAACAAATAAGTCCACCAAGATGGCCACCAGAGACAAAAGAGCCCAAATGTAGCACAATTAACACCCAGATATTGCCCAAGTATAGCCCAATGACAGAATGTCCCAGAGTGTTTTAAAGAACAACTAGAGTGCTAACAGTCCTACTTATGACAAAAGTATGGCACACCTGAAGCCATCTTGATTGGAATAAAGTGTAACACTTAAAACATTTAATTTGCAAAGGAACAAAATGAGGGGGGTAATTTTGCCATAGAAATTATGATTAGTGCTACAGAAAGAAAAATTAGGGCATATTTTGACTTCTCAAATCCTCTTCTATTTCTTTAAAAAATTCTGACATTCAGACTGAAACATGCACTTTGAATACCAGCAGCAGACTTCCCTGTTGAGCCGTTGCTTTACTACAGTGATCTAATGAGCAACTAGAGTGCTACCATTCAGAATTTATGGCATATGTGTGACACATCTGAATGCCTTCTTGATTGAACCAAAGTAAAGAAGCGTTGAAAATGCAATAGGTCTCGCCCTCGTTTAAGTTTAAGCATTTCTCTTAGTAATTAGGTGGCTTTATTGCTTAGCTTGTATTAGTGTTTTTTCAACTTTCATGTACATAACGTGCATATGTATGCATATATTTATATGTATGCATGCATTTATATTTGTATTTATATAGATATGCAGATTATATATATGTTTATATATGTATGAATATATATATACACATGCATATATATAAATGCATATGCATATATATGCATCTATATATATGTGCATATGTGTGCGTGTAGAGAGAGGTAGAGAGAGGTAGAGAGGTAGAGGTGTAGAGGTAGAGGTGTAGAGATAGAGGTGTAGAGGTAGAGAGGTAGAGAGTAGTAGAGAGAGAGGTAGAGAGGTAGAGATTAGAGAGTGAGTAATAGAGAGTAGAGAGTAAGTAGTAGAGAGTAGTAGAGAGTAGTAGAGAGAATTAGAGAGTGTTGCAGAGAGTGAGTAGTAGGGAGTAGTAGAGTGAGTAGTAGAGAGTGAGTAGTAGAGAGAGAGTATTAGAGAGTAGTAGAGAGTGAGTATCAGAGAGTGAGTAGTAGAGAGTGAGTAGTAGAGAGTAGTAGAGAGTGAGTAGTAGAGAGAGAGTAGTAGTAGAGAGTGAGTAGTAGAAAGTGAGTAGTAGAGAGAGAGTAGTAGAGAGTGAGTAGTAGAGAGTGAGTAGTAGAGAGTAGTGGAGTTGTAGAGAGTGAGTAGTAGAGACTAGTAGAGTGAGTAGTAGAGAGTAGTAGAGAGTGAGTAGTAGAGAGAGTACTAGAGAGTAGCAGAGAGCGAGCAGTAGAGAGCAAGTAGTAGAGAGTGTGTTGTAGAGAGTGAGTAGTAGAGATTAGTAGAGAGTGAGTAGTAGAGAGAGTAGTAGAGCGTGAGAAGTAGAGAGTGTAAGAGAGAGTAGTAGAGTAGAGAGTGAGTAGTAGATTGAGTAGCAGAGAGTAGTTGAGAGTGAGTAGTGGATAGTGAGTAGTAGAGAGTAGTAGAGAGTGTATAATAGAGAGAGAGTAGTATAGAGAGAGAGTAGTACAGAGTGAGTAGTAGAGAGTAGTAGAGTGAGTAGTAGAGAGTGAGTAGTAGAGAGAGAGTAGTAGAGAGTGAGTAGTAGAGTAGTAGAGAGTGAGTGGTAGAGAGTAGTAGAGAGTAGTAGAGTAGTAGAGAGTGAGTAGTAGAGAGTAAATAGAAGAGAGTGAGTAGTAGGGAGAGAGTAGTAGAGAGTGAGTAGTAGAGAGTAGTAGAGGGAGTAGTAGAGAGTGAGTAGTAGAGAGAACGTAGAAGAGAGTAGTAGAGAGTGAGTAATAGAGAGTGAATAGTAGAGAGTATTAGTAGAGAGTAGTAGTGAGAGAGTAGTAGAGAGTAGTAGAGAATGAGTAGTAGAGAGTGAGTAGTAGAGAGTATCAGAGAGTGAGTAGTAGAGAGTGAGTAGAGTAGTAGAGAGTGAGTAGTAGAGAGAGAGTAGTAGAGAGTAGTAGAGTGGGTATTAGAGAGAAGTACAGAATGAGTAGTAGAGAGTGACCTCACATATTACATAATTTCAAAGTATTTTTAAATGCTAATTTCTAACTATAAAGTCTGTAAAACCTATGTTTTTTTCAGTGAATTTCAAAGGTTAAACAAATGCTAATTTCTAACTACAATGTCCCTGAATTCTATATTGTTTTGAAGTAAATTTTAAAAAGACGTGCATACTTTTTGTAGTGAAAAACTAACTATAACAGTAGTGGGTTATAAGTTATAATTTAACAATGTTGAAAACTTTATTAGCACTAAATAACATATAAGTGTGGAAAAAGTGTGAAGTAGCAGCTATGATACCTGACTTTGAACAACAGCATTCACAGATCGATCCCAGCTCCAGCGGCACGTTAGCCCACCACTATGTCACTGTGGGCGTCACCTTGCTTAATCTTCCCAACGCCCCCGAGCGCCGGCACACCTTTCCGGGGGTAGCTGTACACTTTACAAATGCTGGCATTTTTTTTCTTTAAAACCATAGTGATGAGAAATATTAGCACGTATTTTTTTCTTCTATTCTGAACGATATTTTTTTTTATGTCTTCTATTTCGAATTACGGCAATTAATAGATGATTTTAGTTATGAGAACGGAAATGACACAGTTTGCCGGGTAAGCTCTCCAAAGTATGTACATAGTAAGTACCTTATACGTGTTAGGATCGAAATCAAAACCTTTACCGCTTCACGTTTTGTAAACTTTCCCAACACGTGCACAAGTTAAACAGTTAAAACGTGAACACCTGTGAACTGTAAAACGTGACATCTAAATGGGCGGAGCCGCATCTTTCTTCCATAGACTACTCAATAACCAAAAAGTATATAAACCACACCCGTTGTTCGAATAGTTTCATTCTTGCGAGTTATTTGCGTGTGTCCGATCTGTGATGCAGGTTCCCTTTTCTAGCGTTGAATTCTTGTTTTGCGGCAACAAAACATATTCCAGAGTTGTAAGTTATTTGATTATGGCATAGTAGATATTTATAATACGTAGCTATTTGTCAATATTTAAACATTTGTATTTAAACAAAGTGTTATTGGTTGTTTTTGCCATTTATTTGTAACGTCAGCAGATTGTTTACAGAAACAGACAGAATACAGCAAACATAGTTCCTTTTCTGGCTCCTTTGAGCTCATATAGTGTGACTTTGTATATTATAATATTGACACTGTACTTGACCTCAGAGATGTTGGTGACCCGTCGACGCGAAGACTAAAGATTTATATGTAACGTCAGGAGCTTCTGGTTCTTACTCTGTTTCCCCCTTGGGATCATATAGTGTGATCATGTATATTATAATAACCACCCATTATGATCTCAGAGGAGTTTATGACCCGTTGGTGCGAAGATAAAAGATTTCATAGTCCCTGAGAAAAGAAGCTCTGAACATATTCACCGCTGGAAAGTATTTCGTTATTGATCTTGTTTGTGTTCATAACTTTATTTTCCTTTTCATTTTTGTGTGAAAAGAGTACGTGATTTGTTAGCAGAGAAGTGAGCAACCTCTAATCACTACGACAGATCTTTCCCGAATTCTACAGAATAGAAATTGTAAAAAATGATAAAGCGTACATATCTATGTAAATTTATTTGTGTTTAACTGTGTTTTACTTGTTATTGTTCTTGTGACCTGAGATGATGTAGTGCGGGAGTGTTTCTTATAGTACTTATTTTCTACTTTATCTAAAAGTAACTCATGCCCTCTCATATTACCAAGAATATGGGGCAGCACTTTTACAAACTATAGCAGAAAAAAGGGAGGGTGTGGCCACGCTTAAGGGATATTTGATGAATTGCGTTTTTATGTTTCACCCCTTTGATATATACAGCGTCAGTTTCCGAAGAAAGTTTATTTGCAATCACTTAATGAAAACAGTTTCAAACAAAGAGTGAAATTTTTGCTGTGCAACAACATCTCCCCGTCACCACATTATAAGTAAATAGTGCTCCTGGGAAGTATTCCACCCGCAAACTTAATAAAAAGAAAACCGCAACACACTGTTATTTTCCAGCCGTGATTTGAACACCCCACGCCAATTATAAAAATGGCACTTAAAATACATTAAAAACAATTTTTACCTTCACAATGCCTTTCCACCACCTTGTGACCACTGTACAGAGTTAATAGTGTTCCTACCCTCCCCGCTACTACTTTGTTTTCCCGTAATCCATTGAAGTGCGTCACAAAATGGTTCACAACAGTGAATCGTTCCCAGCCAATAATGAGCAAACTTGTACTCGGAACACTTTAGCCAATAAAATGTTCATGGTGTTCAGCAGAGGGAGAGGGAATCACTGCCAACACTTCTACTTTTAATACTTCACAGCCAATGAACATTAAGCTTGGGAAGGTCCGACTTGGAACACGTTACCCAATCAGATGTCCCTGATGCTCTGCGGAGGGGGAGGGAATGGTTGGCAACACTTGTACTTTCAATGGTTTACAGCCATTGAACATTAAGCTTGGGAAGGTCTTGCTTGGAACATGTCAGTCAATCAGATGTCCCTGCTACTCCGCAGACGGGGAGGAAATGGCTGGCAACACTTCCACTTTAAATGGTTCGCAGCCAATGAACATTAACCTCTGGAAGGTCCTGCTTGGAACCTGTGAGCCAATCAGATGTCCTTGCTACTCCGCGCAGGGGGAGGGCATGGCTGGCAACACTTCTACTTTAATTGTTCACAGCCAATGAATTGAGCTCGTTTTTCGAACACCTGAGCCAATTAAACGTTAATTTTGTTCAGCACACAGGAACAGAACAGGCCCTCCCACATAATATTACATTTTGTCTAACAAAGTGACACTATCCGTGAAAAAAGGGAACACCGCATTATAAGTAATTATATTAAAGGAAGGCTGCAATAAGGCACATTTTTATTTTCCCGATATGATTTCCACAGCCTACTGAACATTGCTGCAATTCCGCGCATCGTTGTTTTGCGGACGTGTTTTCCACAGCCTAAGCAACATTCACACTACCTGTGTGCACCCTACACACTGCTTGCCGCAATACAGCACATTGTTTTCCCGACGGGATTTCCAGAGCCCACGCAACCTTGCCATAATACCGCACCCCGTTGTTCTGCGGACGTGATTTCCACAGCCTACGCAACATTCAAACTCCCTGTACCGTACAGACTGCTTAAACTAAGACCACAGAGTTCCTACTATATCCTCTTATACAATTATTCTCTTTTTTATGCCTATGCCTTTCAATTCATTCACAAAATGGCTGCCAACACTTCCTAGGTTGAACAGTTTGCCACGCCCTCAGCCAATCAGATGTCAGAATTCTCAAATATCGATATCTGTATATTTTGATATTTCTCTAAAACTACTGAATGGACTTACTCCATTTAAACAAAAGCATGCTTTTTGGACGAAGACCTTTCTCCCTGCCAAATGTGGCATAATTCCATTCAGCAGTTTCACCTGTAGCCTTGTCCAAAGTTTCCAATGGAAATTGCATGGAGACATCACGTTTTGGGACCTCCCTTTTTTCTCAGCCCCCCCTTGACGAATCAACCCCTATCTTTCAACATAGGAATTGATCTGAAAAGAGAAGTTTTGGGGAAAATTTCGTAAACATTCATCAAGCGACACCAAAGTTATAAGCAAATCAAAAAACCCTTTTCCTACGGAAATGTGGTCCTAACTATAACTATCTACTGGCGGCCACCAGTAGATAATATGTGTGTGTGTATATATACATATCCCATGAGCAAGGTCTGAGGGCAGACTGAAACGTGTTGGGTTATTGTAGGTGGTTGGAGAATGTTGCCGCTCAAATAAAATCGGAGATCGTGCCACAAAATTGCCCGTGAGTGCATGTGGATCCTTTCTCCAAAAAAGGAAATTGTGGTGATTTATTTTGGCTGGGCTCCACCGTTTCCACAGACTGCACCGTCATAGATCGCCGTAAATGCCGTAAGAACAAGCCTTTCATTTGTGGATATATATATATATATATATATATATATATATTATCTACTGGCGGTCGCCAGTAGATAGTTATAGTTAGGACCGTGTTTCCATAGGAAATCTGAAAATTCTATTTTGAATAACTTTGGCGCCGGTTGACGAATCCTCGCGAAATTTTCAAAACTAATGGGGCGCTCCGCTCAGCTCCTACCCTGAAAGTCTCGGGGTGATTCGTCAAGCGGGGGCTGAGAAAAAAGGGGGGTCCCAAAACGCTTTTTCCCCATGCATTTTCCCATAGGACCTTTAGTCGAAGGTACAGCCCGAACGGCTGAACAGAATTACTTGAAATTTGGCAAAGAGGTAGTCCTCAGGTCAGGCATGTGCCTTTTGCATATATGGTGTCAATCTGTTCAGTAGTTCCTGAGAAAATTACAGTTGAAAGCACATAAATATCTATAGCCGCGCACTGTGCGCGCACCGTGTGCGCACGGTACGCGCACTGTGCCGTGCGCGAGCGTAATTCTGATTGGTGGATTCATGTCAGTCAACATTCGAATCGGTCAAAATCAGGAAGTGTCGACCGCCATTTTGTGTGTGACAGTGAAAAAGAAAGGTGGAGAACGTGAAAAGGGGGCAGGGTACAGAGTTCCTGACCCCCTAGCTTTTGTCAGGGGGTCCCTGAAGGACCATGAAGGGTGAAAAAAACATTTTATTTTTTTTAAAAATTGCGAGGTGCGCGCACGGTGCGCGCACGGCAGAATCATAAAAAAATAGAATTAAAAATCAAATTTAAGTGTTTAGATGGCTCTAAAAAGAGCCGTTGTGTTAATTGAGGGACAGAGGAAAAAAAAGACATGGCAAAAATGATAGGGTGCCGCACGTGTGCTGCTGTATCTTGCTCTCTATTAGCGGAATGCTCGTGTCCGCATAAGAGAGAAGAGCATTGCACGCATTGCACCGTATATGCACCCTCTTAAAAAGAGGGTGTATATCCAGAGGAACCGAACCAGGTGAAGCTGCCACCACAGATGAAGTGCTCGGCTGAGCTGCCGATGATGTGCTCGGCTGAGCTGCTGCGGATGTGCTCAGCTGCGCTGCTGGAGGGTTTTCTCTAGCAGCTCGAGCATAAGCCACAGGATCTACATCTGTAACGTGCCTGATCATAGTGAAGATACTAAAAGAGTATTTCTTTTTAGGATCTCCTCTTGATAAGACAAAATCACAAAGAGTACAGGTGACCTTTGGAGCATTCACCTTCTTCTGCCCCTGTGGAAATGTAAAAAATTGCCATATAAAAGAGTCTTTCTGTTTCCTCTGTCTCTGTCTCACAAGGGTCTCCTGCTCACTCCCAGAAGATGACTGCTGCTCTACCATTCTCAAGTACTGGAGTACTGGGAAAGCTGCTCAGCTCCTTCTCCCAGGGAATCAGAAGAAATAATGAGGGGAGTGGGTGTGGTGTTGGAAGTTTCTGGAACTGAAACTACTATAAACCAATGAAAAGTGTTGTTTCTAAATCACATACGGAGCACGCGCGCATGCGCGTATGCGCACAGAGCACGCATGCGCGTACGGAGCACGCGCGCATGCGCGTACGGAGCACGCACGCATGCGCGTACGGAGCACGCACGTACAGAGCACGCGCGCATGCGCGCACTGAGCACGCGCACATGCACGTACGGAGCACGCGCGTACCGAGCACGCACGACGTACACATGCGCACGTGGAGCACGTACGCATGCGCACACGGAGTACGTACGCATGCGTGCACCGTGCGCGCACCGTGCGCGCACGGACAAACACCTTAAAAAAAATCACTTTTTAAAAAAAAGTGTTTATAAGTTTATAGAAGATATTAACTATGCTGTTCAACTCTATCCAAATAAAAAAAAAAAAATGAGCCCTTCCATATTACAGGATAAAGTTAATCTATAACTATATATATAGGTAGCTTATTGTAAAATAAATATTTTAAAAATATAAAAATACATTCATAAATTAGCATTTAAAAAACCTTGCAAATTCACTTAAAAAACCATAGGTTTCACACACGTTATAGTTAGGAATTAGCATTTAAAAAACCTTGCAAATTCACTGAAAAAACCATAGGTTTCACACATGTTATAGTTAGCTGGACATTTCACTCGTAAAAAACCAATGAAATTCCCCCGTTATAGTTAGTTCAGCTAACTATAACTCGTGCGCCCGCAATCCACTGCTGATGACGTCACATATTACATCACTCATGACATGGTCAGTGACATCACTCATGACATCACTGATGCCATCTCAAATGACATCACTGATGACATCACTGATGATGTCATCCATGTGATAAATTACTAGGCCTGGGCCAAAATTCCGTTCCGTTCGCGGAAATTGCGATAATTTGGCATTTTCGCATTCCGCATAAAGCGCAAAAATGTAAAAATTTCGACATTCCGCAGCTTAGCGATAATTTGTTTCTTGCTTGCGCTGTAAAATAATACATTCTCGCGTGCGCGCAATCGCCTTACCTGAATCCCCGCGTTCGCCGACAGGTTTTCCCGATCCGGTCGCGTTCTCCACGAGATGTTGGATAGTTGGTAGCCATTTGCGCTGTCTCGTGACAGTTCGCGCCCGCAGTAACGTCATGCGTCGCGCGTCATGCGTCGCGCGATCACGTCCTTCTTCTCGCGATCATGCACCGCGAGACAAGTGAAAACAAGATGGCCGCGCCCGCAAGCAACCGCATGGGTAAGTTGGCTAGCCGCGACCATGCAGAAAATACCGCGAACGGGCGGGAAAAAAACTTCCGCATATTCGCGATATTTCCGCGTGTTTGCGGAGATTTTTAACATTTTCGCGATAATTTGCGAAAGTGAATTTCGCAAATTCTTCCCACCCCTATAAATTACCACATCTTCTCACACCCTAATATAACCTTTGATACACCGACTCAAAATTTAAGAGTTCCATTCTCAAAACCATACATACTGCAATACCAATAACTACATAGCCACTTATTAACTCTTAGGTCTACATAAACGTCCACTCATTCACCTGTACAGTCACTCATACTTACAGTCACAACATACAAAACTATCATATGCATTTCTACACCTATATAGACACTTACACACTACCAATCATCCATAGAGCTACTCTCACACCTACTCAGTCATGCAAATAATCACACTCCCATTTACTCACCTATGTGGTTATACACACTCAAGTTCACTTACTCATAAAAATAGTATCACATTCTTACGCTCTTATAGAATCATTGATGCAAGCACACACTCATCCATACAGTCACTCTCACTCTCACAATCACACACTCTCACATCTACCCACTTATATACTCTTAGACGCACATATACTGCCTTTCACATATGTAGTTAGTCACAAATGTACCACTGAGATATACATTCAATCCCTAACACACCCATACATACACTCACTCAACCATACAGTCCATCACAGATGCACTCTTAAAACCATGCACCCATAGAATCACCCACTCACACATCTATGCATAGAGTCACACACACCCTACCCACATAAACACTCAGGAACCAATACAGATACTCAGACAAGCAATCAATAACTCATATAGACACTCATATAGGTATTCACAAAACCATGCAGCCACTTATACACCAACATACAGAAACATACAGACATTTACACAGTTTAGTCACTAGTCTGCAGTAAGATACATTTAATGACTCACTTATAGAGTTAGTTACGCACCACAGAAAATCATCCATTTACACACTTGTACACCCACTCATTCTTCAACAGGCCTTTCCCTATATATATTAAACATATTAAAATTGTTAAGAAACACATACTCAATGGATGATGTCATCAGTGATGTCATTTGAGATGTAATTTGAGATGTCATCAGTGATGTCATGAGTGATGTCACTGACCATGTCATGAGTGATGTAATATGTGACGTCATCAGCAGTTGATTGCGAGTTATAGTTAGCTGAACTAACTATAACGGGGGAATTTCATTGTTTTTTTATGAGTGAAATGTCCAGCTAACTATAACATGTGTGAAACCTATGGTTTTTTCAGTGAATATATATATATATATATTCCCTTATGCTACTTTGTATGGCTGAATGGTGCCTGGAAAACAATGTGTTTATTTTCGACAAATTGTTTTATAAACAATTACAGGGCACTGCCATGGGTACTTGCTTCGCCCCCAGCGATGCTAATTTGCATATGGGCTGGTGGGAGGAGCAAGTACTCATGAAGGAACAAAAATCCGCCATGATAGAAAATGTTATCATCTATGTACGATACATCGACGATGTATTTATTTTGTGGCAGGGAACTGAGGAAAGTGCAAAAACTTTTGCAAATGAATTAAATAATAACAACCTGAACTTATCATTCACTAGTCACACTAGTAAATCCTGTATCCAGTTCTTAGACATTGAAATATACATTGAAAACAACTGCCTTTAAACAAGAACATATAGGAAAGACACTGCAGGGAATGCTATCCTACACGCAGATAGTTTTCACCATAACAGCGTCAAGGAAGGCATTCCTTATGCAGTACGGAAGAGGGCCTCAAGAAATCTACCAACGAATTGTTCAGTAGATTACAAAGGAGAGGATACAAAGCAGAAACACTTAATAAAGCTAGAAACAGAAGCGAGCTACGTACAAGAGAAGATCTTTTGTTTAGGAAACAAGAACAAAATGTAAATAAAGAAGCAGGTATACCAAGACTCATCACAGGTTTTAATGCATACCACACTACACTTAGAAAAATCTTGCACAAACACTGGCAGACAGTGCGCAATGACCCGGTTCTAGGACCTAAATGCCCCAAAAACCCGGCCATTAGCTTCAGAAGAGCGAAATCTATGCGCCAGGAATTGGTACGTAATTCACCCTCTGTAACGAAAATTCAGACTTGGCTACAATCACCCAAAGGCTTCAGCAGGTGTAGTAGATGCAAAGCCTGCAAACACGGCACCAACACCAAATCCGTGACCATGCCTTTCAGACACTCACCGTACCATATCCGAGGCAGCTACAATTGTAAAACGGACTTTGCCGTATACGTGTTACAATGTACATGCCCTAAAGTGTATGTGGGAAGCACGATCCACCAGGTTCACGTTCGCATTTTGCAACATTTGAGAGCAATTGCGAATGATGACCAAACATACCCAGTGGCACGACATATCAATTCATGCCACGGTAGCAAGACCCAGGACCTCTCCTATTATGTCATCGATAGCGTCCCTAAAAACCCTAGGGGAGGTGATAGACAATTGGCATTACGGAGATTGGAATCAAGGTATATCATTCTCTTCAACTCCAAAATCCCACATGGGATGAATGCCGACGAAGCGCTCAATGTACATCTCTAACCCTCCATTTTAGAGGAGACCTACCTCTCTTTCTGTACCCGTTTCCTCGTAACATGTTTGTTCCAAACTCTGCCATTTCTGTGACTTTACCACCCATTTATCTAAAACGAATACCGCTGCACACATAACTCTCTGCGCCTTTTGGGTATCTATTTACATATATCCGTAATCTCAGCTAATCCCTCCCTCTTATCACAGTAGGAGAGTATGGTGCTAGTGATTTTTTGATTTTTTGACTTTCCCCGTTATATTTTTTTGTTTTCGACCAGCCATCAAAGATCACATTAGTGCGTCTTTGCCCACTTGGGCGGGCTCTCTCTCTAAGTGTGCGTAACATGCCCCTCTTCTTTAATTAGGCACCATTGCTTTAAACTTAGGGGCTAATTACGGTGACACACAACCAACTTGGTTTTCACTTTCCTATTAGCGGCACTTGCCCGCTAGAGACATTATGGCTGGCATTACCGCCTCCGCAATTCCTAATTAATTTCCTTTTTCAAAATTTCTCTAATACCATTACTTTCATTACTAACGGTACCCCCGTTTGTATACACTTACCGTCACGTTGGTAAACAGCACAGCAGATGAGATACACTGAGCCGGTTGGCTCCGTTTCCACCGAAGCGGTATTCGCATTCTTTCCAAAAAATGTTTTCATTTTCTCTTTTCATTTATGTCATCCATTGTTTTGAGTGAATTTGTAACTCAATTCTCATTTTTGGAATGTATTGATGTCATTATGCTGATTGTTATTTTTTATAATATTGGTGTATGTTTTCCACATACAAATGCATTTTGCAGAGTCATGATGTAAACTTCTATGTCTATGACACTTTGTGGTTGCCATGGCAACTGTAGATAAATGGCTGTGGTATATGTATGGTTGACACTGACAGAACAAGTCATGCAGTGAACAAGGCGGTTTTGCCGCCGAAACGCGTCTGTCCTGTGTTTGAAATAAATCGCCTTCTGTGCCAAAATACTTCACGGAGTTGGTGCCTGCTTGTGGAAAGACGACCAGGTTGTAACTATATATATATATATATATATATATATATATATATATGAATGAAACAAAACCCCTCTCAACAAGAACGAATGAGCCGCACACAGCGCGATGAAACCGGCAGGTTTAATTGCATATTCAAAAGCACTGGCTTGTCTTAGTCCCTGATGCATTTCGGTCTACACAGACCTTTTTCGAAGGGGAAGCCAGGAGCATCCAAAAGGCTGAAATTGAACAAAACCAAATTGCTGCATTTAAAGTGTTTGCCCCCTGGTGGGCGTCATGGTAGACTTCCCTCCTAGCATTATGGTTCCTGTAGTTTAATCACAGTCCCAACAATCATTGTCCTCCAGTGGGTGATGCTTGAAATTCATTCCGCTTATTTTGAAAAAAGTTCCTCGTGATCCCCATAGATACTAACTTTAGAGTTTGCTGGGGCCCAGAACCAAGGTCCAGTCCTTGGTAGCGCCGCTGTCTTTGTTGCTTTTGGCAGGTACTCAAATATATATATATATTAGGCCTGGGCGGTAAATTCCGTTCCGCTCGTGGAATTTGCGGAATTTGGGTAATTTCGCGTTCCGCGGAGAACGCAAAATTGCCCAAAATTCCGCTTTCCGCGACTTTGCGAAATTTTTTGCTTGTTTGCGTTCTCAAAATGAGTGTTTGCGAGATATTTATCCCCGAGCACGCAAACAGCGATTGTGAACAGGAAAAAACCATCGCGAACAAGCAATTCCGCGTGTTCGCGGAATTTCTGCATGTTCGCGGAGATTTTTTTACCGTTTCGCGGAGATTTGCGTAACGCGATTCCGCAAATTCCGCCCACTCCTAATATATATACATTTACATATACATATAAATATTATCTACTGGCGGTCGCCAGCAGATAGTTATAGTTAGGACCTATTTTCCATAGGAAATCAGCAACATTCTATTCCCAATAAGGCTGGCGCCGGTTGATGAATCTTCGTGAAATTTTCCAAACTTTTGGCTCCTACCCTGAAAGTTTTGTGGTGATTCGTAAAGCGGGGGCCGAGAAAAAAGGGGGTCCCAAAATGCGTTTTCCCCATGCAATTTCCCACAGCCCGAACCGCTGAACGGAAAGACACGAAATTTGGCAAAGAGGTAGTCCTCAGTTCAGACACGTGCCTTTTGCATAAATGGTGTGAATCTGTTCATTAGTTCCTGAGAAAATGAGGGTAAAATAGTTAGTGATATCTATGGCCGGGGAGGATCCGCGGACCCTACCCGCACCATAAACGCACCCTCCCCGAATCGAACGCGCACCCTCCCGATCGCGCGCTGAATGCTAATTGGCTGTCGAGTGTCTGTCTACATTCGAAACCAGGAACTGTTGATGGCCATTTTCTGCCTCGGTAGAAGCGAGGCTGAAGAAGCAAGGGGAATAAGTGTGTAAAACATATAAAGGGGGCAGAGTGGAAATACTCTGACCCTCTAGAGGTGCTTAGGGGGTCCCAGAAGGACCCCCTGGGGTCCTCTTTTTTAAAAAAAAAAAAACGGCGAACTGCGCGCAGGGTGCGCGCATCCTATCGCGTTTGGTGCACGGATCCTCTCGCGTTGGGTGCGCGGATCCAAGGAAAAAAAAATTTAAAAAAGACAAGAAATCGTTGGTTGTATGACAACTTTCTACACTGAAAGGTAGGGTGTATATTTCTGTTTTTTAAACTCATTATTCTTATTGGTTAACACAAACTGATTGTAAGGAACATTATATATGATAAGCTGATGTGTTGAAAAGTCAAGCACACTTGCTGTCTTGTTTAGCAACATTGTGTGCTGAACTTGTGACCTGTGTGCTCAGTGCAGTGTTCCATGACTTGTTTCTATGGTAACAGGCAGAAGGCAGATTGGGGAAGGGTTGACATGTATTTCATTTGGAAAGGGTTGAAATGTTTAACCAATTGAAATGTGTGTTTGCTTTTGAATTTATGTGTGAAGGATTGTGATTTGATTGTTTACATGTATATGTGTAGAAAATGAAAGGGAAACTTTGCCATTCTTTGTTCTGAGAGGTGCACAGTGCAGAGATTCTGTATAGGAAAATCTGGTGTGTCACTGATATCTGGTGAGTGACTGATATACTTCTCAATCTACAAAACAACTTGAAAGGTGAGTTATTTAATTGTGAGGGGATGTATGTAGACTATTTTGATTTTAATCAGACTAATGTATTTCTCCTGCTAAAGTGTAGGGAGTACTTTTTTTATCTACAATCTTATTGACAGTGTGTGTGCATGTAGAAACCATTCTGTGATAAGCATTTGTGTTTTTCATGTGTTTGCAGACAGATAACTGTGCTGTTTTTATATTTTGGTAGAATTAGAAACCAGTCATTGTTTATGAATTTGTAAAATGAGTTATGTTTCTATACTAAAATGTAGTACTCCTTCTAGATGAAGAAATGTGTTTTGGTATAGTGCAAGGGATAGTGTTGTTTGTCTAGAATCACACAGTGAGTATGTGTGCATTTGGGAACCACTGTGAGAGAAGCATTTGGTAACATCGTGTATTTGCTGATAGATAACTGTTTTAAAACCTGTCATGTTGTCAAGTTTTAGTAGCATTAGAAGGCAGTTTTTGCTTATGCTTTGATTAAATGAGTCAGGCTTTGACACAAAAGTGCAGTCCTGAAATATGTAGATTGTGTGCAGTTCCCTTACCACTTCCACAGTAGTAAATGAGTTTTGGTAAACTCCTAGGTATAGAGGTTGTTGTCTAGAATCACACTGTGAGTCTGTGTGCATTTGGGAACCACTGTGAGAGAAGCATTTGGTAACATCGTGTATTTTCTGACAGATAACTCTTTTAAAACCTGTCATGTTGTCAAGTTTTAGTAGCATTGGAAGCCAGTCTTTGCTTATGCGTTGATTAAATGAGTCATGCTTTGACACTAATGTGCTGTACTTAAAGATGTAGATTGTGTGCAGTACCCTTACCTCTTCTAGACTAGTGAATGAGTTTTGGTAAACTCCTAGGATAATGTTGCTTGTCTAAAATCACACTGTGAGTCGGTGTGCATTTGGGTAAGGATTGTGATAGAAGCAATTGGAAATATTCTGTATTTGCTGACAGATAACTGTTTTAAAACCGGTTATGTTGTCAAGTTTTAGTAGCTTTAGAAGCCAGTCTTTGCTTATGCATTGATAAAATGAGTCATGCTTTGACACTAATGTGATGTACTTAAATATGTAGATTGTGTACAGAACCCTTACCTCTTCTAGACTAGTGAATGAGTTTTGGTAAACTCCTAGGATAGTGTTGCTTGTCTAAAATCACACTGTGAGTCTGTGTGCATTTGGGTAAGGATTGTGATAGAAGCATTTAATAACATCGTGTATTTGCTGACAGATAACTGTTTTAAAACCGGTCATGTTGTCAAGTTTTAGAAGCTTTAGAAGCTATTCTTTGCTTATGCATTGATAAAATGAGTCAGGGGTTGACACTAAAGTGCAGTACCATGTACTATTTTCTTCATTGTGCCAAAACTGAAAATTTAAAAGTTTTACCCAGCCACTGTCCTAGCAGTAGTCTGATGATTTAGTCAGTTTCCAAGTACTCATGCTGTGAACCATACATTACCACATAGACTGCTTCAAATGTCTATGCAGTATGCATGCAGTCTTCTAACATACTATACACTTGTCTTTCACACCTTCAATTCCCTAGTCAGTATCCATACAGTCCAGCAAACATCCTGTCACTCCCTTTGCTCTCCTCTAGTGACTCATTCAGTACCAAGTACTAATCCATTCACTGTGTCAAAAGCCAACCACTTATAAATTCACCCAGGCACTCTCCTTGCTGTACTCTAATCATTCCGTCAGTTCCCAAGTACTCATGCAGTGAGCCAGGCCTTAGCACATAGACTGCTTCAAATGCCTATTCACTATGCATGCAGGCCTCTAACCACCTACACAGTTAGCTTTCACACCTTCAATTCCCTCGCGATAGAACTCTTTTGCAAATAATGCACGTGACCAAGGTGGCATTGGTCTTTGTTTGCCCCTCGGGAAAACAAAAAAATGTCCACACCACTGAAGAAAAACGTTGTCGGCGTGGTGTCTTCTCCAAAAATGTATCCTCAGATTCGGTGAATATTTTAAAGTGGCAACATTTACAGTTTTTATAAGTTAAACTTACAAAATTTTGTTAGCCGTACGCATTCTATATATCTGTGATTTGTATCTTGTGGTATTTTGCTGAGAATAGCATGTTGGTTTTTTAACAATCTTTCTGATTGTTTTTTTTTTTGCCCGCTGTTAAGTGATGAGTACGTTTGAAATCACTATTTTTAGTGAAATTCAATATATTCTGAGAACAGCAAAAAAGGCAAACAAATTACTTTGTGGAAATTATGCTGTGTTGTAAAAAATTTATTATTACATGTTATATTTTTTTTTTCCTTTTCTTTCACAGATCCAAATTATAAAATAAGCAATTTATGTGAATTTAGATTGCAATGAAAATCTGAAAAAAATGTATACCATTTTTTATTCCTATTACTGTGAAGGTAAGTTTAACTAAGTCTCAATATGCAGAATGAGGAGGTCTGCAAGAAGCTACAAAGTTGAAACACGTTTCTAAAAACATTCCGTTTATACCTATGTAGTTTTGAAATCTGACCATAATCAGATATCATGTGACCTGCAAAAAAAGAGATTTGAGGGGTTCATAATATTTCCCATTGTACCTATTGAAGGACCACAATCATTTCAATAATTCTTCTTTGAACATCTTTGCAGACAAAACTCTGTTCTTACCTTCTATCATTCGCAAGGAATTTTAAAACCGGAAAAATTTCACTTTTTGTAACATGGTTATTGCGCAAGACACTCTTTTATATTTACAAAGAGAGGAAAAGGCACTCTGTGTACTTTTTCTACTCCATGTAAATACAACCTCATCATACACACCACTTTGCGTTGAAAGGGTGTTCTATAAGTGTTGTTGTGCATGATTGCACTGAATACTCACAGAACAAGATACATCTCTAGATTTATCAGAAATCATGAGTCTCGATATGTATGTGAATGCTGCACCATTCTAAAATTGGTGTAAGCACAATAAGGAGAATTATTTTTATTTCTCCACATTTTTATATCTTCAATGCATGCTAAAATGTTCAGCATACATTGAAGGAGAAAAATGCATTTTCTCATTGTTTTTGTGCAGGAAGGTGTGTCTTCCTGTAGAAAAACAAACAGCACATGACACAGATATCCTTGCACTATGGTGCAAGGGTGCCTGTGTCACCACATGGCTGCAGTTTAAGCAGCCGTGCAGAGAGAAGCATAGATTTGCAACATATTTATGTACATATGTTGCATCTCTGTGCTTCGGAAGCACTACAGCACACTGCAGTTAAAGAGGTTACTGTGTGATGCTGCAGCACTTCCTCATAGTTCTGCACTTATACATTCACCATACGCTACTAATACATTCATTCAGTCAATTACATACTACACATACATTCATCTAAACTTTCACACACTAACAAAGAAATGTAGCTCTTTTTTTTAAACCAGTTAGTTCTTACAAGAACTTTTTTTTTCTTCTTTTTTGTTTTTTATTTTTTGGAGGGGCTTTTCTGACCAATTTGTAATTTTTTTTGCTTTTTCTGCAAAAGAAAAACAAAACAAAAAACAGGAGGAACCAAGCAATGAACTTCAGGGAACAATAAAAATTGAAATTGAGGATGGATGTCCAAATTTTGGGCTGATGGATGCACTCTTGAAGTGCTCGGCTGCGATGAGGTGGAAGGCGCAGGAGCAGGAGTGTTTCTCATCCGTTTGCATTCTTCTCGTGCAAGATTGTTTGGATATAGGGTCCTTAGGTGCTTCATCATACTTGCCGTGCCGCACGAGTATTTCTTGTTAGGATCCCCTCGTGACAGCCCTCTTTTGCAAATCTTGCATGTGACCAAGGTGGCATTGATCTTATTCTGCCCCCTGGAAAAGTAAAAAATTTCCACACCACTGAAGAAAAACGTTCTTTGCATGGTGCCTCCTCCAAAAATTCCTCCTCAGATGTATGAGGAGATGCAGGTGATGCCTGCTGCCCTGAAGCCATTTTTAGTTGAAAAAAGTTAGAGCTAAGTGTAAACTTAGTCTAAAAAAATCTTCTTCTCTGCAAAGAGATGCTCCTCCAAAGAAGGTCAAAGAAGAATGATTGAATTGGGTGGGGTCTTTCAATAGTTAGAAGAGGAAGTGTAATGAACCAATCAAATCTCTTTTTTTGCAGGTCACATGGGATCCGCGCACCCTGCGCATACGCAGCACGCACCCAGCGTGCATCCGCGAAAATGAATTAAAAAAAATTATAGGATTAGATGTAAAAATATATTAGTTTTAAGACTAGTTTAGAGTTTGTCTTCAATTAATATTCACATGAAATACATATATATATGTTTTTTTAAATGTTAAATATTTCGCGGGATCCACGCAGCTACCGCGTCATAGACGCAGATGATGTATCGCGGAAGCGTGTAAACGTCACGTTACGTACATCGAACGTGTTGCGTATAGGCTGGGAGTCGCATACCTGTCGCATTGCGATCGCGCACTAAACACATACCCAACGCATACCATGCGCGGATGCTATCGCGTAGGGATCGAGAACGGTGCGCATAGGGTGCGCGGATCAAAAAACATGGAAAAAATATATATAAAATAAAGTTTTGAACATATAGTTAAAGAAATATTTTAAAAAATATAAAAAAATATGTTTGAAAAACCCAATAAAAACAAATAATATTTTTTAATTTTTAAAAGAATTAATAAAAAAAATAAATTTAAAAAATGGTGTTAAAAAAGAATTTCAAAAAAACATAATTAATGAAATTGATACACTGAATTTGAAAAATATAGAAATCCAATGATAATCATTAAACATGAGATCTTTAGAGATAAGTTATAGATAGGAATTAGCTTTTAAAAAACCTTTGAAATTCACTGAAAAAACCATAGGTTTCATGCACGTTATAGTTAGGAATTGGCATTTAAAAAACCTTTGAAATTCATTGAAAAAACCAAAGGTTTCAGTGGCGTTATAGTTAGGAATTGGCATTTAAAAAACCTTAGAAATTCACCCAAAAAACATAGGTTTCAGGGGCGTTATAGTTAGCTGGACATTTCCCTCGAGCAAAACCCTAGAAATTCCCCTGTTATAGTTAGTTCAGCTAACTATAACTCGCGCCCCCGCAATGCACTGCTGATGACGTCACTTATTACATCACTCATGATATGGTCAGTGACATCACTGATGACATCACTGATGACATCTCAAATAGGCCTGGGCAAAAATTTCGTTCCGTTCGCGGAAATTGCGATAATTTGACATTTTTGCGTTCCGCGGAGAGCGCGAAAATGTCAAAAATTCCGGTTTCCGCAGCTTGGCGATAATTTGTTTCTTGCTCGCGCTGTAAAATGATACATTCTCGCGCGCGCGCGATCGCCTTACCTGAATCCCTGCGTTCGCTGACAAGTTTTCTTGATCCGGTCGCGTTCTCCATGAGATGTTGTATTGTTTTTAGCCATTTGCGCTGTCTCGTGACAGTTCGCGCCCGCAGTGACGTCATGCGTCGCGCGATCACGTCTTTCTTCTCGCGATCATGCACCGCGAGAACAACTCAAAACAAGATGGCCGCGCCCGCAAGCAACCACATGGGTAAGTTGGCGACCCGCAACCATGCAGAAAATCTCGCGAACGTGCCGGAAAAAAACTTCCGCATCTTCGCGATATTTCTGCTTGTTTGCGATAATTTTAAACATTCTCGCGATAATTTGCGAAGGTTAATTCCGCAAATTCCGCCCACCCCTAATCTCAAATGACATCACTGATGACATCATCCACGTGATAAATTAGTGCATCTTCTCACACCCTAATATAACCTTTGATACACCGACTCAAAATTTCAGACGGCCATTCTCAAAACCATAGATACTCCAATACCAAAAACTGCATACCCACTCATTGGCTCTTAGGTCTACATACATCTCCACTCACTCACATGTACAGTCACTCATACTTACAGTCACTCCGTACAAGACTATCATATGTATTTATACACCTATATAGACACTCACACACCGCCAATCATCCATTGAGGTGCTGACACACCTAGTCAGTCATGCAAATAATTAAACACTGTCCAATTTACTCACCTATACAGTTAAACACACTCAAGTTCACTTACTCATAAAAATACTAACAAATTCTGAAGCTCTTATACAATTACTAATACAAGCACACACTCATCCATACAGCCACTCCCACAATCACACACTCTCACATATAGATAGTTATATACTCTTACACACATATACACTGCGTTTCACATATGTAGTTACTGACACATGTACAACTGAGATATACATTCAATCACAAACACACCTTTACATACACTCACCCAACCATACAGTCCATCACAATTGCACTCTTAAAACCATGCACCCACTGAATCTATGCACAGAGTCACACACACCCTACCCACACAAACACTCAGGCACCCATACAGATACTCAGACAACCAATCAATAACCCATATATACACTCATATAGCTATTCATAAAACCATGAAGCCACTTATACACCAACACACTGACACATACAGACATTCACACAGTTTAGTCACTAGTCTGCAGTAAGATACATTTAATGACTCACTTATAGAGTCAGTAACGCACCTAGAAAATCACCCATTCACACACTTATACACCCACTCATTCTTCTATAGTCCTTTCACTATAAATATATAAAACATATTTAAACTTTTCAGAAAAACACACATTCACTGGATGATGTCATCAGTGATGTCATTTGAGATGTCATCAGTGATGTCATCAGTGATGTCACTGACCATGTCATGAGTGATGTAATATGTGACATCATCAGCAGTGCATTGCGGGGCGCGAGTTATAGTTAGCTGAACTAACTATAACAGGGAAATTTCTAGGGTTTTGTACGAGGGAAATATCCAGCTAACTATAACGCCCCTGAAACCTATGTTTTTTTTAGTGAATATATATATATATATATATATATCACCTACAGGCAGTCGCCAGTAGGTAGTTATAGTTATAGTTAGGACCTTGTTTCTATTCAAAAAGTGTTTTTTCTTTTGCCAATATCTATGGCGCCGTTTGACAAATCTTCGCAACATTTTTTAAACTAATGGTTCACTCAGGTCAGCTCCTGTTTTTAAAGTTTCAGGGTGATTCGTTTTTAAAAATGGGGGTCCCAAAATGCATTTTCCCTATGTTAATTTCCATAGGAAATGTAGACACAGCTACAGCCCCAACTGCTGACTGGAATTACTCCACATTTGGCAAAGAGGTAGCTCTTGGTTCAGAGAGCGAACCTTTTTTTAAATGGTGTAAATCCGTTCAGTAGTTGCTGAGAAATTAAAAAAAATAGAAATTTATATATCTGAGCACCGAGGAGGGTTCACGAACCCACCCTAGCATGAGCTTAATTCTGATTGGCTGCCAACACTCCAAACCAGAATGTGTTGGCAGCCATCTTGTGACTCGGTAAGCGATTCACAAGCAAACAGTAGAAAAAACATTAAAAACAAGAAAAGGTGGCAGGGTGGAAACACCCTGACCCCCTAGGCCTGCTCAGGGGTCCCACATTTTAAAATGCTGGGTGCGTGAATCCGGACGAAATTTAAAAAAAAAGAAAGCGCAGGCTCCTGCATTTCATTTTCTATAAGCCCCCGGGTGGGCCAGGTCCTGGGAGCAAGCCCAATTAATTAGCGCAGGCCTGCCACATCCCCGGGGCTTTCTATTTAAAATGTGTATGGGGTGCTCCTGCCTCCCATGCTTCCCCAGGGACTACCACCTCCCCGGGGTATTTACATTTTTGTGTGGGGAGCCATGAGGGTCACCCAAGCCCTGGGGACCCCCACCTCCCCAGGGCCCCCACCTCCCCAGGGCTATATGCTCTAAATGCAGGGTGCCCCCAAGAGCCACCGGGACCACAACCTCTCTGGGGCTACAATTAAAAGCTCTGTGTGGGGGGCTTGAGCCCCCCACACTTCCCCGGGGACCACCACCTCCCCAGGGCACTTATCATTGAAAAATGCGGGTCCGTTGCAGACCCCCAGCCACGAGGACAACCACCTCCCTGGGGCTGTGTAAATCTAGGGAGGGGGCCGTGTTGACCCCCTCCTGGACCCTAGATGGCCCTGGGGACTGCCACCCCTCAGGGCTGGCTCCTGCAATGTACTGGGGTGCCCAACCCCGGGACATTGCCGTTTGCTATGGCAGGGCAGAATTGCTTTTGGGCAAGGGAGCTGCATGTTAGCAGCTCCCCCTGCCCAAAAGCAATGCCGGCTCCTGCAGGAGGCAGGAAGCCAGCTGGGACTGTAGGGGTATTGGGGCTCCCCCCACGGTTCCCAACTTAAGGGCCAACCCCGGGGATGGGGTCACTGGGGCCATAAGTGATACAGGAGGGGGGCCACTTGGCTCCTCCCCTTTATTTTATTTTTTATTTTTTTTAAAAGGAAGGCCGGCCCTGGGGAATGGGGTCCCGTAGCTATAATTGGCCTTATGGGGGCTACGCGGCCTCCCTCCATTATAAAAAAAAGAAAATGCTGTCCAGGGCCTGGTCCAGTCCCCTTCATTCCTGAGGGTCCCTAGGGGCTAATTAGCCCACCAGGTACCTCCAGTAAGCCCCACACAGTGGAAATGCTGAGAGGTGGTCCAAGGCCACACCCCTTTTTACACCACTCTGCAAATGCGCCTCTTGGTACACTGCTGGTGGGGCGATGAGGTCCTCTTGTGTCCTGAGGACCTCAGGACACAAGTGGACTTCATCCCCAAGCAGCAGTGTGCCAGGAGGCACGTTTGCAGAGTGGTGTAAAAAGGGGGCATGGCCTCAGACCACTCTCAGCAAACCAGCTGTATGTGGCCTACTGGAGGTAACAGGAGGGCTAGTTGGCCCCCAGGGACCATCAGGAGGAAAGGGGACTTCTTCCCACCACCAAGAGCACATCAGGAGGCGCGTTTGCAGAGTGGTGGACAAAGGGGGAATGGCCTGTGCCCACCAATCAGCAATCCCACTATCTGGGGCATACTGGAGGTATCAGGTAGGCTAGTTGGCCCCTAACGATCCCCAGCAGCGAAGGGCACTTTAATCCACATCCATGAGCACACCAGGGAGTGTGTTTGCAGAGTGGTGGGCAAAGGGGGCATGGCCTGCTATGACAACTTAGCAATCCTGCTGTGTGGGACTTACTGATGGTAATAGGAGGGGTAGTTGGGCCCCAAGGTTGCCAACTACCCCTCCTATTACCTCCACTAAGTCCCACACGGTGGGATTGCTAAGAGGTCTTTGGAGGCCACGCCACCCCTTTCTCGACCACTCTGCCAACGCACCTCCTGGCACAGTACTGGTTGGGAGATGAAGTTCACTTTACTCCTGAGGGACTTTCGGGGGCCAAAAAGCCCTCCTGGTACCGCCTGTAAGGACCAGCCCCCTTTCTGCACCACTCTGAAAACATGACTACCAGTTAAAGAAGCATTTGTAATGTAATAGGAGTGGATGTACGTTGTGTGTAGTGCAATTATGTGGTATGTTGTGCAGTGAAATCATGTGAAGAGAAACTATGTGGTATTTAGTGTATAGGAATTATGTGTAGTGGGATTATGTGATTTGGAGAGTAATTATGTGGTATTGTAGTCTGTGTTGTGGAGTGGTAACCTCAGGTTTAGTCTTTCTCGTTTCCATAGAAGCTATACTATGAACTCAATGAGACACAAAAAAAGAAGGAACCACTGAGGAGCACTTCTGGAGGTATGAGCAGGGCCACTGGAATTATGTGACTGTTCATCTGTACCAATTTTCACATATTTAAACATTTTCCACATTTGCCAAATATTCCATCATCTGCTGCCTAATCTGCAGATTTGAACAAAAAAAACCTTGTTTGTAGCTCAAATGGCTCAAATTTTACCAAAAATGCAGTGTCATGTGTTACAGCGTTGTGGAAGGCCCTTTGCAAAGCTGGAATGATCATGTGTTATTTATTGCAAAATGTGGATGTTAAACTGGTACTAATGATGCACAAATCTCTCTTCTTTGTACGCCTCTCTTGAATCTTTCTGCAATTCTCTTGCTTCTTTCTGCACCTTACTTCCTCTTTCTGCACCTCACTGTCTTCTTTCTGTACTTCACGTCCCTCTTTCTGCAATTCTCTTGCAACTTTCTGCACCTCACTTGCCTATTTCAGCACCTCTGTTGCCTTTTTCCGAAGATCTCTTGCCTCTTTCTGCACCTCTCTTGCCTCTTTCTGCACCTCACTTGACTCTTTGTGCATTTCTGTTGCCTGTTTCTGCAGTTCCCTTGCCTCTTTTTGCACCTCACTCTCTTCCTTCTGCACCTCTCTTGCCTCTTTCTGCATTTCTCTTGTCTCTTTTGGTACTTTTTGAGCCTCTTTCTGTACATCTCTTGCCTCTTTCTGTAACTCAAGTGCCTCTTTCTGTACTTCTCTTGCCTCTTTCTACACTTATCGTGCCTCTTTCTATACTGCTCCTGCCTCTTTCTTTACCTCACTTGCCACTTTCTGCTCTTCTTTCTGAACCTCACTCTCATCTTTCTGTACCTCTCTTGCCTCTTTATGCTCCTCACTTGCTTCTTTCTGCATCTGTTTTGCCTCTTTATGCACCTCTATTGCCTCTTTCTGCAACCCTGTTGCTTCTTTCTGAACTTCTCTTGCCTTTTTCTGCACCCATTGTGTCTCTTTCAGCACCTTTGTTGCTTCTTTATTAATTTCTCTTCCTTCTTTATGCAACTCTCCTACCTCTTTCTGTACCCTTCATACCTCTTGCTGAACCTCTGTTGGTTCTTTCTGCACTGCTCTTGCTTCTATCTGCACCTCTTTTCAAATTTCTATCTCCCTTTTGCCTCTATGTGCACCCCTGTTCCTTCTTTCTGCACCTTTCCTGCCTGTTTCTGTACCTCTCTTGCCTCTTTCTGCACCTCTGTGGCTGCTTTCTGCACTTCCCTTGCATCTTTCTACACCCCTCTTGCCTCTTTGTGCACCTCTCCTTCCTCTTTCTGCACCTCTCGTGCCTTTTTCTGCAGTTCTCTTGCTTCTTTCTGCACTACTTTTGCTTCTTTCTGCACTTCACTCGCCTCTTTCTGTACCCCTCATGCCTCTTTCTGCACCTCTGTTGGTTCATTCTGCACTGCTCTTGCTTCTTTCTGCACCTCTTTTGTATATTTCTGTATCCCTCTTGCCTCTTTCTGCACCCTTGTTCTCTCTTTCTTCACCTGTCTTGCCTGTTTCTTCACCTCTCTTGTCTCTTTCAGCATTTCTGTTGCTTCTTTCTGCACTTCTCTTGCTTCTTTCTGTACCACTCTTGCATCTTTGTGCGCCTCTGCTTCCTCTTTCTGCACCTCTCTTGCCTCTTGATGCTGTTCTCTGGCTACCTTCTGCACCGCTTTTGCTTCATTCTGTACTTTTATTGCCTCTTTCTGCACCCCTCTAGCCTCTTTCTGCACCTTTGTTGCTTCTTTCTGTACTTGTCTTGCCTCTTTCCGCACCCCTTTAGCCTCTTTTTGCACCCCTTCTCTCTTTTTCTGCACCTCTCTTGTGTCTTTCTGTACCTCTGTTGCTTCTTTCTGTACTTCTTTTGCCTCTTTCTGCACCTCCCTTGCTTCTTTCTGCACCCCTGTTGTCTCTTTCTGCACTCTTCCCTCTTTCTGCACCTCTCTTGCTCTTTCTGCACTTCCCTTGCTTTTTTCTGCACCTCTCTTGCTTCTTTATGCACCCTTCTTCCCTTTTTTGCACCCCTCTTGCCTCTTTATGCAGTTCTATTGCCATGTTCTGCACCTCTCTTGTCTCTTTCTGTACTTCTCTTGCTTTTTTTCTACACCTCTGTTGCTTCTTTCAGCAATTCTCTTGCCTCTTTCTGCACCTCACTTGCATCTTTCTGCACCCCTCCTACCTCTTTCTGTACCCCTATCCCCTCTTTCTGCACCTCTCTTGCCTCTTTCTGCACTGCTGTTCCCTCTTTCTGCACCTTCCCTGCCTGTTTCTGTACCTCTCGTGCCTCTTTATGTACCTCTGTTGTTTCTTTCCGCACTTCTCTTGCTTCTTTCAGCACCCATGGTGCCTATTTCAGCACCTATGTTGCTTCTTTTTGCACTTCTCTTCCTTCTTCTGTGCCCCTCCTGCCCCTTTCTGTACCTCTCTTGCCTCTTTGTGCACCTCTCCTACCTTTTCTGCACCCCTCTTGAATCTTTTTGCACCTCTGTTGAATCTTTCTGCACTGCTCTTGCTTCTTTCTGCACTTCTCTTGCCTCTTTCTACACATCTGTTGCTTCTTTCAGCAGTTTTCCTGCCTCTTTCTGCACTTCTCTTCTTTCCTTCTGCACCCCTGTTCCCTCTTTCTGCACTTCTCTTGCCTCTTTCTGCACCTCTGACTTTGAGGTAGTTTTAATCCTCCTGACCTATTATGTACTAGGGCCTTACAGGGTAAGTCATGCCAATCACAGGGGTACACCAACCCATAGTGTACCCTAGTGAATGTAGATGTTTTCCCTGTATTCTATGTGTCTTTCACCATAGCACCGGCTCTGTGCCTGGTTAGTCAGTCAGTTACCACCAGTAGCAGTCAGCAAAAAGTTGGGGGCATAGGATGACTTTGCAACAAGGCCTTTTTCTGCCCTTCTGTTGGTTCTTTCTGCATATCTCTTGCTTCTTTCTGCACCTTTCTTTGTCTTTCTGGACTTCTGTTGCGTCTTTCTGCATTTGTCTTGCTTCTTTCTGCGCCTTTTTTCCTCTTTCATAGTTAGAAATGTGCATTTAAAAATCCTTTGAAATTCACTGCAAAAAACAGACGTTTCAGGGACATTATAGTTAGGAATTAGCATTTAAAAGTCCTTAGAAATTCACTGAAAAAACCATAGGTTTCAGGGACATTATAGTTAGAAATTAGCATTTAAAAAACCTTTGAAATTCACTGAAAAAAACATAGTTTAAATCTATTTCTCCAGACTAGATTTAGAATTACAAAGGTAATGTGTGTTCCAAATGTTTAATATGATTCATAATTTAACTTAAGCTCTTGGAAGCAGACTTCATCTTGAGGGCTACAAAAGAAATTATGAAATCGCGAGATGCAGCTTTAAAGGTGTCCCAAATAGTCTGAGGGGAAATATCCAGTATCTTGTTTCAATAAAAATAGTTATTTGGGAAACTCTCAAAGTTTTGTGTAAAATTAGAATGCAGGAGAAGGGTGTTATTAAATCTCCATCATTTAGTGCCAGGTGTATCTGGAATAAGATCTAAAGCTAGTGTGACAGGGGCATGATCAGAGATTAATATGGATTCAATTTCTGAATGTATAATATGTTGTGCAAGAGACTTTGAAACAATTCTGGATTGGGAAGACTGGGCATCGGAAAAAAAGTTTAGTTCTGTAAGGTAGGATTCATAGTCTCCAAGTATCAATTAGGTATCTCTGGTTTATAATGGAAGAAACCTGAGAATGCATGGATGATAGGATAGATATGGATTTGGAATGGCAATCATTATGGGGATCAAGGATCATATTGCAATCACCACCAACAATTAAGGGCTCCATTACGATGCCGGTCAGACGAGCATCCAACCGGCATTGTGTTGGAAGCGGTTCCGCCTGACAAGGAGTCCAAGGACCTGCTTCTCATATTAGGATGCGACCGCATTCACTGCGGTCGGAATGTTTTTTTTACCGCTTGTGCTGTGGGCAGGACACTCTGGTGGGGCATACCACCAAATCATAATTATGATGCCACGCAAAGCCAGTTTGCATGGCTTTGAATGGACTCATAGATATGGAGTAAGGCAAAGCAGCTCAAATCGTTGGGCTTTACTCTGCGCTAGGGAGAAGTTCCATTGCTGTAGTGGTGGGTGTTCCCATGCAACACCTATGGATTTTGATGTTTTCCCAGATTTACAAGACCATGTAAACCTGAGGATGCGCCAAAGCCTTATGCCTCCCGAGGTGAGGTGTTGTCAGGAGAAATAACTTTATTTCTCCTGGTTTATTCCTCTTTCTATGTGTGCTGCACTCATATCCTGCAAACAGCGCAGGAACCCTTGCACTATTGTGCAAGGGTGCCTGCGTTGGCGCTGGGCTGCCAAAATGGCAGCAGCTCAAGGAGAAATAACAGGAATGCACTGTATGGGATACATTTGTTGAATTCCTAACCTTTTATTTTGACGTAGGGCAGCACAGGTGACTTGCTGCACTGCCCTATGTCAAATCCCGATAAATGAGGCCCGTAGTTTATTTCCATTGCACTTTTTCCTCCTAAACTCCATTTATAGATTTCTTCTTTTGTGACAGGAAAGGGGGGGTTAATGACTGTCAGATCAAGTTGGCGTTTTCAGATCAAAAATTATGTTTTAACATATAAGGAAGCATTTTTTAAATTAAACTTGAAACAGTAAACCACTTCACGATGATGGACTGTCCATGCAGACAGCCGAGGCCTGATCATCCGGCATGGTATGAGGAGACCTATGCCGGTGATTGAAGAGTCTCCAATGAGGATGGGAGAGTTTATAGAGTATTACCACTCTCTGAAAAAACAATAGCTGCACTTGGAATTGGTGTATCCAGGGCTGTATACGGAAACTATCTGCTAAAACGGCACATTTCCTTAAATCACCAGAAATTGGCATCGTTTAATGAAAATGCGTTTTCTCTAAATACAGCGTAAATTAGTCAGTCATAACCCTTTTATTTGATTTATAAGAAAACAAACCAAACAGATACAATAAATACACATCACAACAACAATAAAAAATGTAGAAAAACATTAATTAAAAAAGCAGCAAAAGAGTGGAATCTTACAAGAATACTTTGGTACAGCACTCCTAATTAGGGCATTTGAGACTTCATTAAAGCCTCAATTTGACAGCCTCTTTCAAGACACAAGCTACAGAAAAACAAATATACTCTTAAGGCAATAATTGTAAAAACAATGGGGCTGGTCTAACTGGGGTAATATGTAAGCTCTTTAAAAGTGGATCTATGAATTTTTCCCCCAGGTGGGCATAAAATCTAGAAAAAAACGTAAAGTGCATAGTCTCCTGTATTGAGATTAAATCACACTCCAAGGTGCCAAACTCCCAACCCTGTGCCATCCTCTCGGTACTGATAGCAAGGAGTGTAACATGATTGATATAAACCTAGCCAAAAGATAGCAAGCATTTATGCTACAACACATTCTATTCTATTCTGTTATGTTCTGGGCCTTTATAGAGTGCTGGGCTACCCATAAGGCTTTCGTGAGCTAAGACAATCTGAGAAGCTCTATTCCACAAATTTATACAAACAACCAGGATTTTAATCCCTTCAATGCTGAATTTGGGTTCATTTTCTATCTTATGTATCTTAATGGGCACAGAATTCCAAAGTAATGAGGCCTGGTAGACCAAAGAAGGGTCACCACTTCTAGCTTTCTTAACTTTTGGAATTAGCATGCTGAATGATGTAGTGGTTCTCAGTGACCTCACAAGACTGTAAGATGCACCACATGGCATATCAACGGCGTCCTTTTTAGGTCTCGCCTGGCGTAAGACTGCACAGACATGCGCAGTCTCGCTGGTGAGATTTAATGTTTTAGGGTAGATTTCTCTAGTGGGCTTTAAGCCCCGCCCCTCATTTTCATTGGCTGGTGTCATCGTTTATGTTAAACGGTGGCCAGCCATTGAAAAAGAGAGTCTAGTGACGTACACTTTTCTCTTTTAGAGCCGTCCCAGTTGGACTGACTGCCCCGACTTACTGCTGGTGTAAAAGGTTTTCTTATCTTTATGGGGCCAAACACATGGCCCCATGAAGATAAGAAACCAGTCATGCGAGTCAGTCCAACTGGGATGGCTCGCGAGCCAGTCCAACTGGGACGGTTCTAAAAGAGTGAAGCAGTGTTTGCTCCTCTGTTTGTTGCTGAATGGAGTGAAGATTTCCTTCAGCTCGCGGGCTCACAAGCACGGATACGAGCCTTACCTTGCCTTCAGATGCGGGGTGAATCCAGCAAGCCGGGCAATTCTCCTCTCCGATACGCTCCCCGGTCCCAGGCCAACCTCACTTCTCTCTTTGAGCGTGTGAGAGCCCTCTGGGCCGGGGACCAATCCCAGCGCGGCACTGGGATGACGCGGCAGGAATCCTGGGGGGCTGGGACCAATCCGAGCACGGCTCTCGCGTGGAGCATCCAAGCTCAGGGAAACACTCTCTCCCGCTGGGCCAATCCCAGCGCGGCAGAGAGATGATGTCACGGGGACTCGGCCTGCGGCAGTGAGCTTAGGAGCTGCGATCTCGGGGCCTGGGCCAGCGATGGTGGTGAATTTTGGCTTAAAGAATTTCATTTATTTGCACGCATGAAATTCGCACATATTGCCATGCGGCAGCTTAATAAAACAAAAGTAACTCCTAAGCATCTGCCAAGTGCGAGTTATCCTACCATCCGCCTCCTAAATTGTTTAAATACGTGTAGTTTATTAAGGATTGGATGACCTCCATGGCATTAACCGCAGCCTGTGACTAACCGGCTGCTCATCTCACTAAAGGATTACTCCGGCGCTGGCTTTCCCCACCCCCTCAAGCTCCTGCCCCATTAAAGCCCGATGCCTTTTCCCCCACTTGAAACCGAAACGCCACTCGTCTGAAGGAGTTGTTTACTTGGGTACAAGTGCGGCCCGATTGTTTAAAAATTAACAGGCCGAAAAAAAATACTCATCGCGGATGAATTTCCCCCAAAATGAAGGGCAGGGAAAGGGGGTGGGGGCGTCGGCAGAAGGGAGAGAGGAGAGTCACCGCTGGATGGGGACTCTTTGAAGTGCAGCTCATTGTGGCACGAATAGCTGGAGGTTGCCCTAACGACGCGGCCGCATTGAAGGCAGCGCTGCTTTTGTTTGCGATTTGTTCCCCTTTGCCGGCTCGGCTGGCATGGGAGCCTCGGCGGGGGCAGCCCGCAGCGAGTCACCCCCGGCCCAGACTGGGCAACGCCGCTCTCCCAAGGGCTCCGGCGGAGCTCTCACTCGCCCACGAGTTCTGGGGTGGTGTGAAGAATTACTGCCCATTCTCCCGACTCTCTTGTGGTAGTAAGGGGGGCCCCCCAATGCTGCCCTTTAACTGGGGGGTGGGGAATGGTATCCCAAAATGAAGGTGCATTTCACGTGACAACAGACTCGCTGCAGCCCTTGCCAGGCTGGGGAAGTTGGGGAAGTGGGTGAGGGGTATTTTTTTTACAGGAGTCGTACGATTGGGGTTCACTCTGAAATCAAGGTGAATTTCCACTGATATTAGACCCTTTTAGGCCCTACGCCGGGGCTCCTGTTCAAGGTCCATGTGTGTTTCACATGAAAACAGACGATTTGCGCCATTTACTGATAGATATTGCCCCAAAATCGGGTACATTTCATGCGATAAATACACCTCCTTCCCGCAGCCGCCTACCGAGAGTTTCACCCCAAAATGAACAAGCATTGAAAATGCAATATGCCTCACCTTTTATTAAGTTAAAGCCATTTGCTTTGCTAATTGTATTATATAGCAAAGCACATGGCTTTAGCTTAATAAAAGGTGAGGCCTATTGCATTTTCAATGCTTGTTAATGGTTAGCCAGTGTAATGAAGAAAAAAGGCTGGAAACTGAGTAATGTTTGGGATCTTCAACAGCAGCCTAGCAGTGGCATTTTGCTCTCCCTGTAATCTTTTTTCAAAATATAGTGGACAGTCAAGCTAAAGAGAGTTCCCATAGTCAAAGCACAATAGTATGAGTGCCTAAAGAATGGACCTCTGGGAACAGAAGGGAAGTAAATCTAATATCTTCCTAAGCATTCTCAGCATTCCATAACAATTGGCACCAATGTTCCTACCCTGTGTCTCAAATAAGAGTGTGTGTTATCTAACCAGATGCCCAGGCTCTTTACTACAGTTTTAGGTGTAGGAAGACTTCCTAATGATTCTGCTCAGCCAAGTGAAAACCAATGGTCAAAGTTATTGCAACCACAATCCCTTCGGTTTGGTCTCAATTAAGTTTTCAAGCAGCACTTTGCCATCACGTCAGCTACCTCCTTCAAATAGGGTCTGAGTTGAATTATTTCGATTGATTTTTTGGAGAAAGAGAAATTAATATTTGTGTATTGTCAGCATATGATACTAATGACAAAGTGTAGGATTGCCTGATCTCAGCCAACGAACAGGCATAGAGATTAAATAATGTATGGCTTAACGAAGAGCCCTGGGGAGCTCCAACATTTCAGGGAGCATACCTCAGAATACCATGGCTTATCGAATACCTGATAGTTCTTTTCCTTAAGAAAAAATGAGAGCCTGCACTTTTAAGCCTCTGTACTAAATGTGGGTGGGCTACACTCTCAAAAGTTGCACTTAACTCCAGCAGATTAACTTTTGAAACCCCTTGTTCAAGGATCTGCCTTAATTCCTCCGTCACTGCGAGACGTGCAGTCTCAGTACTGTGTCACGGCCTAAATCCCGTTTGCGTGGGGTGCAAAATATCAGTCATTTCTAAGAATGATGATAGGTGTTGGTTGACATATTTCTCCAGCACTTTCCCGACAGAATATAATAGGGATATCGGTTCAATGATTTTCGGTTAAGTGTGGGTCTAAGGAAGATTTCTTTAACAACTACTTTACCACTTCGTGCTTCCCGGGAGACAGGATGTCTCAACAGTGTAAGGAGAAATTTAACAACTCTATTAGCACCGGGTAGATAGTATTGCCTCCTTGTTTCAGAATATATGATGGAGCGAGATCAGGCCATGAGCATGATATAACTACATTAAATAATGCCACTAGATCATTCTCTCTGATCAAAGGGATGAAGGAAAGAGCTTCCTTGAATGAGTTAGATTGCCAGGAAGAAACAGAATGTTGTTTCTGTTTTGCTGTATCTGAGAGAGATTCATATATATCCATGATTTTTTCACATTGACAATGAAGAGCATCCACTCCGGAGCACCTACTGACCCCTGCCTGCCGCACATCTGCCACAGAGCCACCACTGCCATCACACCCGAGCTACACCAACTATTAACTGCTCCCTCGAGACCGCCACATTCCCCAACGATTGGAAATGCGCCGAAGTCCCCCCTCCTAAAGAAGCCCTCCACAGACCCGACAGATCTCAAGAACTTCAAGCCCATCTCACTGCTCCCTTTTGCTGCCAAAGTCATCAATAAGGCCACTAACACTCAGCTAGCACATTCATAGAAACCAACAGCATCCTAGACTCCTCTCAATCTGGATACCGCAGCAACCACAGCACCAAGACCGCCCTCATAGCCGCCACCGATGACATCCGTGCCCTCCGCGACCAAAGTCACACGGCAGCCCTCATCCTCCTGGACCTATCAGCAGCTTTCTACACCATCTCTCACCGCAAAAAAGCCACCAGGCTCTATGACACCAGCATCCAAGGAACAGCCTTAGATTGGATATGATATTTCTTCTCAGGCAGAACACAGAGAATAAGACTTCCGCCCTTCCTTTCAGAACCGACAGAGATCAGAACCATCGTCAGAAACCATGGACTTACATTGTCCCCTACGCCGATGACACCCAGCTCATCCTCTCCCTCACCATGGAACTCAACATCACCAGGTGCAATTTCCAAGAAGAGATGAAAGACGTTGTAACCTGGATGAGCAACAGCTGCCTGAAGCTCAACTCAGAGAAAACAGAAGTCCTCATCCTCGGCTCCACCCCTGGTGGCCTCTGCCATCGGACACCCACTCACCCCAACGGACCATGCATGCAACCTCAGCATCATTCTCAACTCTTCACTAACCATGAATCGCCAGATCAACAACGTTTCCTCCATATGCTTCAACATCCTCCGCATACTTCGCAAGACTTTCAAGTGGATCCCCCCTAACTCCAGGAAGACCGCCATCCACGCACTCATTACCGGCGACTGGTGAACTGAAATGCTCTCTACGCTGGAATCAACAAAATACTCCTCCGCAAACTCAAGATTGTCCAGAACGCCGCAGCCAGACTTATCCTCAACATCCCACAACATGACCACAACACCACCCACCACCTACGCGCCTCCACTGTCTCGTCGTTGAAAGAACAATAACATTCAAACTGCTCACACATGCCTACAAAGACCTCCACAACACCGGACCCCAATACCTCAATGAAAAAATTGCCTTCCATGCCCCCAAGAGAAACCTCCGCTCTGCCGACCTCGCCCTAGCCACCGTCTCTCGTTTCTACAGACCAGAGCAGGTGGTTGATCCTTCTCCTACCTCCCTTCACATCCGACGAAGCCCAACACTGCACCAGTTCAGAAAGGACCTCAAGACTTGGCTCTTCGAATGACCCCCAATGGAGCTGCTCACACCCCACGCCCAGCACCTTGATACCCTCATAGGTGAGTAGTGCGCTCTACAAACCTTGATTGATTGATTGATATAACCACAGTAAATAATGCCAGCAGATCATTCTCTCTGATCAAAGGGATGAATGAAAGTGCTTCTTGAATGAGTTAGCTTGTCAGGAAGAAACAGCTAGCTGTTTCTGTTTTGCTGTATCAGAGAGATACACACTGGTCAAGTCATTGTCACCTAGGTAGAGGGTTCAGCCACCATAGAAGAAGGATCCATAAAAGATTTAACTATTTGCAAGAATTCTGTTGAATTTGACACATCTTCCAATTTAGATGCATAATAGGATGACGGGGTCCTCCTAGTTGCACATTGATATTTTTTTAAACTTCCTAAATTTAATCCTTGAGTCATAGGCCTTTCTCCAATTCTTTTCAAATTGTTTGCACTCATTCAATAATTGGGTGTTAAACCAGTGAGATCTTTTGACCTGATAAGCCGACTAATGGTTCATAATTGGGATAGTCTGTTATATGGTAGTCTTAATCCATTCTGTGAATATCAAATTCACTTCAGAAATATTATCTCCTAGATCTGGTCTAACGTAACCATGGTGCAAGAGTGCCTGCATGGGAGTAAAGGAGCACACTGTGCATGCAGTGCAGGAGATAGGACATGAATGGGCCATATTTCCTTGAATGCCTTGAATGCCGCGCATTACTGCACATTCTCACTGATGCAGCGAAGTGCAGCAAGGTGACCTGATGCCCTGCGCCACTTTCTCATGAATATGGCCCAATGTGTTCGTACCCTACGATGGAACTCTATACTGCCAATATGCACTTGACTCTCAACACTATATGACGATCTCGTTCAGATTTGACATTCATCAGCTAAAAGGACTGCCTCAACATGATTGATAGGTTGATATTTGTCACATTGATATTGCAATATACAAACCTTTTGGTGGATGCTGCTGTCCCTGTTTCCCAGTAGGGCTATCAGATCACCATAAAAGAAATGATGAAACCCTTTAAAATCAGAGTGTTGACACAGAAGTGCTGTAGACTAGTCATGCATATGTGCACACTGCAGTCAAAATATACACATATACACCACCATCAAAAAGCCTGCCTAGGGCCAGCTGGAACATTGTAATATGGCGGGTGGAGGCCGCTGCCGTGGTGGTCTTCTTCAGACCACTGCCACACTGGTAAGGTGGTGGGACCGCAAACTCATAATCAGGCCTTTAAACTATTTCACTGTACAGAGCTGGTTAGACCTTCCATATAAGTCGGAGGTGGGATTAACATCTTCACAGCTATTTCTTGGTTAGCTTTTAGAATCTGACTTAAATGTTGAAACCATATTTATGTAACTTAAGGTGAAAAAGAATTTTGTATAAATGTGTGTTATGCTGCCTGAAACCTAACTAGATCAAAACCTGGGGCATATTTACTAGAAAATGAAGCAGCATGGCTCAAGCAATCTTGATGCGCACTGCATCATAAGGAAAGTCAGGGATGCATTTTATTTACAGTAATATGACACATTCCTGTGCTTTCATCTGTTCTGGAGCACAATTGACTGCCTAGCGCCAACACTGGCACCCTTGCACCATGGTCCGAGGGTGCTTGAATTGCAGGGATGATTGTTTTGTGCTTTTTGTTTATGTGTTTTGACTGTGCAAGGTATGGGTGTGGATGCAAAGCGGAGGACATGATGAAACCGGGGATTCTAGCTAATTTTACAGCTAGGCAAAGAAGAAGAGAAACAATAAGGAGGTGGGGGGCTGTGGGAAATAGTTAGGATTGGTTTGTAGATTTCTCCATCCACTTGTTAGTGCACAGGATACATCTGGAATCGTAACCACCACCTCCTCAGAACATTCCTGTACCTGAGAAGACTCCATATTAAGAAGAAGGCCCTGCTGGAAGAAATATCCTGACTTCTGACTCCTGCCAAAAGAAGAGAATTCATACAAGGATGCTCAAATCTTTCTGGCCCAGGAAAGGCAATGGGTATTAACCGCTGACCACTTAGCAGGGATTAACAATGTGGGAGTGGAAAGGAACGATTGGAAAAACAAAGGTAATTTTTAACACTACCTCTTTTGACTTTTCATTTCTTTGCACTTCACTTAGGCCAGCACTGTGTGGTAGTAGGTCAGGGCCTAAGTGTAGCAGGAAGATGATAGTGAGCTCCAGTGGGGGGAGCCCGGATTGGCAGTGTGTGGCTCTCATGAGCTCCTCTTACTTTGGCATTGTTGTCGCTAGTAAGAAAAAATGCTCTACTGCCTTCATCTTAAAGAATGGCTCTCCTTTAAAGTGACAAGCATGGTCAACGAAGATGTTAAAGGATTTTGTCTGAGTTGCCTACCTAGGAAAGTAGATTGATAAACTTGTAGACTACCCCTCCTTGCTCTATATCCCATAATCTGTCAGACCAAGTAGTCAACTCTGTAAAGAAACTTCACTAATTATTTTTCCTCTTTGGGCTATACTATAAAGTGCCTTACAAAAGCTATTTAAAAATTATGTCAGCAGCTTACATTCTGCAAGTCTCCAAGGGCCAAATGTACTAGTGCATGATTTACCAATTCATAATTTGCGATTTGTAAAAAAACAATATTTTGCATATTGGTAACTGAAATGTACCATTGCATACATGTTCCAATTAGAAATTTCTTAGGATGTAAATTCCTAAAATAGCAAATCATGAAAAGCAATGTACTCGGTTTCGCAAAATGCTAATCACACTCAAATACACACTGATGACATCACAATCAGAAAATACATAATATATTACATATTAATAGATGTTAATGTAGAGGATTATAACTACCTAAAAGAAATCCATCCCCAAACTCTCTACTTGCAAGCCAGTTATATAGGGCACAGTGCTGGAAGGTATAGGAGTCATAAGTGCAACATGGAAATGTAGCCACAAGGTCAGTTATTATAGCCTTATCGCCAGCTGGCAAAGGTTATACCGGTTGTTAAAGGCCCTGAACCTGAGTTATAGACCTGAATTAGGCGAGACCCTATAATGAAGGGGAGGCCATTTAACAACAGGTATAGCCTGAGGCAGAAGGGCTATAAGGTGATTTGAACATTCCATCCACGAAGGGTAGAATGTTCAGAATTGAGAAGCAGAAGGCTTGTGCCAGCCATTATAAACCTTCATTACTTCATTGTCTTCAACGGAGCTCTCAACATTCCAATATTCTAATATGGAGTGCAATCTCTTCCTATTCGTAAATACAAATTCTGTGTCACTTGGAGGGCAAATTAGAACGTGTGCCATGAACACAGTCTATAACCTGCGGAAAATGTGCCAATTGAAAAACTCATATTTTAGTTTGCCTCAACTCTTGTTAAGGCCTGTGTGTGGAATTTCAATTGTTCCGGAGTAATCAGAGTCATTTCAGTAATTGTGCCTTACTCTTTGACACAGAATTACTGATAAGTACACAATTACTCCTCTTTGCATAATTTGGGGGGAACAAATCCTACAGCAAGAACACATTCATCGAGCACGAGCAGACACTCGTGCTTGCTATTTGTGTTCTGCTGCATTTAGCGACGTTTCTTAGTACTAAATGCAACCTTGCATCCATTAGGAGTGAATTTGGTGCTAAGAAAATAGTGCCAAATGTCAGGAGTAAATTGAGGCAAAATTCTATCCCAAGAGCACATTTAGCGAGTTCAAGTATAATTCCACATAATCTTGCAGAGTTCTGCAGTATTTCTGTGTGATTATGCTATATGGAATTGCTCAAGCTACGCCTACCCCTACTGTTGTTATGTACTTGAAAATGTTATGTTGATGTTTATAGTGCACTAATTACCCATGAGGGCATCCTGGGGCTTGAGTAGGTATGTAGTTGTGTAGTCCCCGCAGTGTTATTCGGAGAGCCAGGTCTACAGCCTCTTGCTCAACCCAAGAGTTGAGAAGGAGGCTCTGATGTGATGAAGGAGGTCTTTCCACGTTTGTGAGAGATGTAGGAGAATACGTGACCTCCTGCTATACTTTTGCAGAAGCACGGGGTGCGTGCAAGTGATAGTGAGACAGAGTGTAGGTGTCTGGCAGGCTGGTGGAAGTGATTGCGATTGTTGAGGTATGTTGGTCCAGGGTTGTGTAAGCTTTATATGTGGTGTGAGAAGTTTGAATTGACTATGCTTCTTAATGGGGGGCCAGTGAACCTCCTTGAGGTGAGGTATAATGTCGGTGTGGCATGGGATATTGAGTATGAGGCCTGCTGAAGTGTTCTGAATGGTCTGGGGTATTTAGCCAAAATACTGAGTCATAAATATTGTGATACAGAAATATCAGGGAAAAATATTATGATACAAAATTATTGTGATGCAGAAATATTGTCAAGAATATAGTTTTTTTCAGGTAAGTAATATTGTTGTTAAGAATATAATTGTTAAAATTGTTTTCAATAATATAGTTGTAAAAATATTTTTAAAATTATCTTAATTTTGTGTGTTATTGTTTGTATACTTGTTAACAATATTTTTAAATATAATTTATAGTTTTAAGTGATTTATCATTTTTAGTTTAATTGATAATAATAATTTATAGTTTCTGAGCATTTTGCTAGGCTTGTAGGGTCATAGAGGGGGAAGTTAATTAAGTAATTGTTAATTACCCAAAAATTATTAATTCATTATTTTATTGATAATTAAATATAAAAATTGAGTAAAAATCATAGTTTTTACTTACACATTAGGTGCAGGCTACTGTGTTTGTAGGGGAATAGGGTAGGGAGTTAATTATGCAATAAATGATGAGCAATCATTTATTAATTATAAATTTTTTAATTCATAATGAATTATGCACAGCATGGAATATTGATTTGTTTTAGTTATATTTTAGTTTGGGTTTGCCAGGTTGGTGTGGGTATAGGGTGGATTATTAATTAATAATTAACAAATAATTATTAATTATTAATTGATTAGATAATTGACTATCCGTTATGTGAACATGTATTGTACTTATTTATTTTAGTTATATATTCAGTGTAGGCTTGTGGGGGTATAGTGTGGGAAGTTAATTAACCATATTTATTTTTTACACATTACAATTGATGACTATTACATTTTTTATAATCATGCTAATTCTTTTATTGTTTTTTTTTATATATGTAACTTAACATTAATAATGTACATATTACGAGTTTTATATTTGTTCTAAATGAATAGGGTTATTCAAATATGTATTATGCTTGAAATGAAGTACATTCCCTACTGTTGCACAGATTGGAGTGGGAATTGTAAATGTAACCCCTACAAAGTCCAACCCTTTCCCTCCTGCTGCACAGACTGCAGTAGGAATAGTAAATCTTACTCCTCCAAAGTGCAACGCTTTCTCTACTGTTGCACAGACTGGAGTAGGAATAGTAAATTTAACTCCTCCTAAGTCCAACACTTTCCCTACTGTTGCACAGACTGGAGTAGGAATAGTAAAAGTGTGTTTTTGTGATTAACAAACATCGATTATTAAAAAATCACTATTTGGTAATCCCAAAATACAATGCATCAAAAAAGGATGCAAATAGCGATTCTGCAAAGCCAAGGGTGCCCGGGGTCCTAAGGTCTCCCTGAGGCACTCCTCGGGGCATGTGTGCGCCAAATGGCACTTTGAAAAATGTAGTTTCGTACATTTTTCAAAGTATGCACATATTAGCATCAACTTGAAGTTGATGCTAATTAGCGTTTCCTAAATGCACAGTTCGCATTTAGGAAAGGCTTATTACTTATGCTTTAGGGAATCGCAAATTGCGATTCCCTATTTGCATTCGCAATTTAGGTAATCGCAGGAAATTGCGATTACCTGAATTGCGAATCCAAATAACTTTCAAGCATTAGGAAAGGCCATTTTGCGATCGCAAACGGCCTATTTTTGTGAATCGCACTGTTTGTGATCGTAAAATACCTTGATGCATGTGCCCCTTGATCCCTTCGAAGTCTAACGCTTTCCCTACTGCTGCACAGACTGGAGTGGGAAAAGTAAATCTTACCCCTCCGAAATCCAGTGCTTTCCCTACTGTTGCATAAAGTGTGAATAGTATATATATTATTCCCAAACGTCAATACTTTTTTAATATTGTTTAACTATATCAAATATTATTATTTGTTGATTTTTTACAATTTCATATTATTTTTTCATATATATTTTTTCAATTAAAATTTTTAGTAAATGTTTTGGGGGGATTTTATGTTTTTTATATTTAATGAATTGCGTAATTTATTTAATGTTATGCGTTTGATTTGTTAATTTTTTTATGATTCCCCTTTTTGGTTCAGCTGCTGTATTGCATGTTTCAGGGTGATCCATCAAGCAGGGGCCGAGAAAACAGAGGGGTCCCAAAACATGATTTCCCCATGTTAAATCTATGTGGATGCTTCATATTTTTAGCTCAACTACGACCCTGACCGTTGACCGGAATTGCACCAAATTTGGCAGGATGCTAGATGTTAGTCCAGAAGTAAAGCATTTTTGATTTGGTATAAATCTGTTCAGTAGTTTCAAGATACTAAAGAAATATAGATATCTGGTAGCCCAAAAACCTACAAAATGCTACTGAAATTTGATTGGCTACCAACACTTCAACCAGGAAGTGCTGGCAGCCATCTTGGGACCAATATATATGATAGCACCCCATTGAAATGCATTGTAGTGAATGGTAGGTTTTGAGAGTCACAATGACTGGTTGAATAACCAACAGTCGTAGTTTTGCGTTTTGAATGCTAACGCTCCATTAAAGTTTGTTTTGGCATTATGTAGCGTTAGTTTTAGCTCACATGCACCTTTCTTTTCTCTTCCCTCTACCACACCTTGCTCTCAAAGAGGGTTTAGGATACATATTTACTAATACAATAAAAACATCCCTGAGCTCCTCCCTCTCAGAGAGGGGGTTGTAGCCCGCTTTATGACTAGGTTTGTAATGCAGGGAGGATGCCCTATGATGACGCATGCCACCTTGGGGTGGTTGAGGGAAACCATCCTGTAAAAGGGATATCCCAGCACTCTTTTCACGTATCAGACCAAGGGCTCCATTTGGTGTTTTTGTATTGTGCTAGAGGGGAGTCAACCCATGCTGGTCTTTAAACCTACTCAGGCCCTTTCTTGTGTTATTCACTCGTTCAAAACCTGTGAAATTCAGCTGTTATAGTTAGCTGAGCTAACTATAACTTGTGCACCCGCAATGCACTGCTTATGAGCTCACATACTACATCACATGGTAAGTGGCATCACAGAGGACATCACAGAGGACCTCTCAAATGACATCACTGATAACATTAGTGATGACATTATCCATTCAGTCACTATGAGTGTTTTAAAAACGTTTATGATTGTTAACTATATATGCAAAGGTGTATTGGTGAATTAGTGGGTGTATGAGTGCCTGATTGGATGATTCAGTGGGTGAGTGACTAACTGCATAAGTGAGTGATTCGGTGTCTCAGTGAATGTATGGGTGAGTGACTGGTTGTATGAATATCTGTATCTCTCTGTTAGTTGAGTTGGTGTCTAAGTGTCAGCCCTGAGAGGAGGGGTCAGGCTGCTCATTGGCGGAAGAGTGCCATAAATATCGGAGAGGCGTCCTGCAGCACGGGAGCCGTTTTGCACACTCCCACTTTACTGAGGAACCCTTGTCAGCCCTGGACGGAGGGGTCATGCTGCTCATTGGTGCAGGAGTGCCATAAATATTGGAGAGGCGTCCCGCAGCGCAAGAGCTGTTTTTCACTCTTGCACTTTACTGAGGAACCCTTGTCAGCCCTGTGAGGAGGGGTCACGCTGCTCGTCGGCGCAGGAGCACCATAAATATCAGCGAGGCGTCTCTCAGTGCCGGAGCCATTTTGCATGCTTGCACGTTACTGATGAACCCTTTTCAGCCCTGTGAGGAGGGGTCACACTCCTCGCCGATGTAGGAGCGCCATAAATATCAGAGAGGCATCTCGCAGTACGGGACGAGTGCGGGGCGTGCCTGGTCTCGGCCCCAGCCAAGACCGGGCCAAGACAGGCCCGTCTTAGCCCGTCATAGACCGTAAGAGGCCAGTTGGGGCCCCCCTCTTGGTTTTATTTAGGCTTCCAGTTCTGCCCGCCATAGTGAGTTCCAGCCCCTTGTATAGCAGCACATAACTAAGGATACAAACTTGGCTCACTATAAGTAGCTGATGCAGCTACCGTGCGGAGGGGGGTATTGTACGATCCTTCATACAAGAACACGCTACAATCACTGCTACTACAGTATCACAAGCCCACCTTCTTCTGTTGGCGTGGATCTGATCTCTGATACAGAGCCATTACAGTGGCCCGCTTCAATTCATCTAATCCACTGTGATTGGTTTACAATTTCAACAAGAAGGCGGGCTCTGTCAGCCCCCTAGGACTTCTATTAGTAACTTGTTGGAACTTTATACATAATATCTAGCTTTTAAGCCAGCCAGCAAAATGAGAAAAAGAAAGGCAGCAAACAATCAACTAACAACATTGCCAAAGAACGCAGGGGGTCACGTTTGACATTAATGAACTATCTTACAGGGGCAATGGGAGCAATTAAACAACAGATTATCTCACTGGAAGAGACCCTGAACTTAAAAAAATCGGGGATAGTTGCGACCCCAAGTAATGGGGCAACTGCAGGTGAGGTTGATCACTCATGTCCACCCGAGGTTGCAAAGGGCCAAACAACCCCAAACGGTTGTATCAAAAATGTGTCCGACCACATATTGGTCAGTGACAAGGATGCGACACCCAACCACCATCGAAGCGCCCCAGAAATCCGGAGACTGTCTCCAAAGTAACTGAGGATACCCACGCAGACTTAAGGCCAGCATCCACAAAAATACGTTAAAAAAACGATCAAATGGGGTAAAACATTAGCTCTTCCCGAGTTCCCTAGACATCACAGGGTCTACTTCAGAAATGTAATCAAGAATACCATTGCTGCTGACTGAGCCTATATTTATCATAGAGCTCTTCCTCAGTCTGCTGAAATAAAGTCGCTCTGTCTCTGAAAATGTGCTCTTGTCTTTGCCTTCTCCTGTGCTGGGGTGGAGTGAAAACCCTCTTCCTCCTCGCCATAGCACACAGAGCAGCCGGTATTGAAGAAAAGGCACGTTTTCACCCCATTTATGTTTTGGACCTGATTCACTCCTGCTTTCACTTGATGCTAATTTCCAAGTGCAAAAACCTGTTTTTGTAACTATCCACAATTTGTCAACAGATAGTACTTCCCAAAATAAGAAAATAAAATTGTGAATATTGGGTAATCGCAAATTCCAGTTGCAAAAACAGCGAGACGGTAAGATTAGGTTTGCATTGCTATTTTTGCAATTTGAACCAAAACCACAGTGATACATACCAAACGCACCCTTTTCCGGTCACACGCCTATTTGTGACAGATATCAGGTTAGCAAACGGTTTGTATATCTGGTTCCCAGAACCTTCCTCTTTCATTAATACCTCAAACCCCCTCTAAGGTCCTGCTTCACAAAAACACCGATACCAAAAGTTATACTTTTGCAGTGTGCGATTTATTTATGAACGAGGAAGGTGTATGTTCTCTAGCAAAGGTTGTGTAGTTTGGGGTGGGGGCATAGGTGTTTCCAAATTAGGGGGAAAACACATGGCCAAAAGCAGTGCACATCCACATTTCCTAATATTCTTCAAACCCATTATGCTAGTATTTCTGTTCCACACAATCTGGCAGGCAGGAGAAAGAGAAACAAGTTGTTCATATAAGTTTGCAGCGCTCACTCCAGGCCATTGTGTATCCATCCGCATAACCACATGTAGTAGAGGTAGGGATGGAATTCTGAGATTTGAGTTTATTTCCATGAGTGTTTCTGGGGACCTTTGTGCATTTCTAAACATAAGGAAATGACACCATTGATAATATAGGTCTACCACTCACTGTTTTCCGTATTTCGGGCCTGAAATTACGTTGTGACAATTCGTAGGACACCTTATGTGTAGAGCGTGTTTGTAGCTTGTACACTAAAAGGCTTGCATTAATCTATCATTCAATCATCCATTCAAAGAGTGGGTTGAGACACATTCACTTTCTCATAGACCAAATCATGGTAGATAAACAAGTTACACCCACCACAAAAGAATGCAATGTATAAACAATTCATAATTTAGGAAAGAATCCATCGTCACGGAACATTTAGGAATGCAGAAACAGTAAGAAAGATATATAAACCAATAGGGTGACTTTGAAAACAGCGATATTGTGAATATTAGCTTTAACCGAGACGAGAGCTTTAATTCTAAGATGCGGTTTATTTGCCACCATCACCGAAGTGCCTCACAAGCACAAAGATGAGCTGTACAGATGGGGCGGTGTTCGAATCAATGCAAAACGGTAGCAGGTCAAATTGGAAAGCCACATTAGCCGAGATTATGGGCAGTTTTTCTCTGTAACCTAATTATGCTCCTTTTCAGCAAGTGCCTTTTTTGATCTGTTATTGAATTTTTAGAAGAACAAAAATCCTTTCCTGCCAGGAATCAGCCAGCATCACTCTCAGTCACCCTTCACCTCTTCATGTTCTCAAGCATGCCTGGAAGGTTGCTAAGAGACATATACGGTGGTTCAAGTTCCCGGATGTGCTTACACCTTGACAGCCGGCGGCACCGGGAGCTTCTCTACCACTGAGAAATGTCTACCACCGTCACCGAGATAGAAGCAGGACTCAGTGGGCAATTTTATTTTATTTTAATCACTTTTTTTGGGCTGTAATTTTCATCATGGCATTGATGTAAATATAATATATGTATTATTATTTTAAAGATTGTGTGTCTATTGAATGAATGAATGAAATGTTTATTGCACAATTACTTAAAACCATTTGCAATATTTCTTGCATTTATAAATGAAAACATGAATAAAGTGCAAACCGAATTCCGTAATAAAATTATTTTAAAAAATGCTTCTTCGTCGGAAAAAAAGGAGTTATTTTAGCAGCAATTAAGAAATTCGAGTCTGATTCAGTGTCTTGAAGCCGTCGGGCAGCAGAAGTGTGGAACAGTAGTGACATCTGCATTAGCCACCGTGTCTCTATCTAAGCACCACTAGGTGTAGGGTGAATGAGTGTCTTGTGTCGTGTAAGAGTTTGATGTTAAAATTGGAAAGAAAGTCTATTTCCATGTATTTACTTTGCTACCGTAAGAGCTCTTCAGATGACAACTGAACCTTCTTTGTCGGAGAGCCGAACAGGCAACTCAGCCATATATTTTCCAAATTTAGCCATATCTGTTGGTGCAGTGCAGGGGAACAGAGCTGTTACCGGTTCTTTGCATGTCCGAGCCCCTTTAGATAGACATATCGGGGCATATTATCAAGCACGGCGTTAAAATTTTCGCCACTTTGGCGACAGAAAACTGCAGCTAAAGCGGCGATAATGGGCTTGATGATATGCCGCAGAGAATTACAATAGAAGCCCATGTTGACAACAGAACATGGGCTTCTATGGGAATTCTCAAGGGCATATTATCAAGCCCATTATTGCCGCTTTAGCGGCAGTTTTCTGCCACTAAAGAGGCAATAATTTTAACGCTGTTTCTTGATAATATGCCCCATCGTTTTTCACAGCTTCTGACATTGTGCTAGGATGCCGGGGCAGCAGCAGACTAAATGTAGCTAAAACTCCTTTTTCTAATTACAAATTCTGCACCTGGTTATGGGGGCCAGGCATTTCCATCCAGCATTTAGCCCTTTGGTGGGCAGGGGCACTAGCCTGGCCCATTGTATGTTTTTTTAAAGCTTCCTCCCCACTGCTTGCTTCGATAAGGCTATATTCTATGCTCTTTATATGTTGTTATCAGCCCCAGGAGGCCACCCATGGTGTGTAGCTTGCTAGGTCTGCTTCCCATGACAGTTAGTAGATATGTTTGTTGAGAGCATTTTTGATCGCCACGTAGCTTAGGCCCTCTCGTCCCCAGTTTTCTGTTGCCAGGCCCAATGATTCCACAGCTTCCCGCATATAAGTTTTCCATGGATTGGTTGTCACTTCGTAAATGGGCTGTAGCATGCTCTTTAGCCTTCCAATTGGTGCATTTATCACTTGATAATAGTATTTAGCCTGCATTCCCAGGCATTCATAATGTTGTTGCACCAGACCGAACTCCAAGCGAATCAGGCTGCTCCGGGTGTATTCTGGTCGCTTAAATATACGTTTGTATGCCTGGCATTGTGATTTCTATAGTATAATGTCCATTTTGCCTGGGAATGCCTGCTGTGCATAGCCCGCTATTGCCCTTATTTTGGACTGTAATTTTCATGAACATAGCATAGGCATTGCTGAAAATATAGCATATGTATTTTTATTTTAAAGAATGTGTGTCTATTGTCCCTCCTATAGTTCTTCTTTTGCAATATTTATGCTGCCAAACCAATCAAGGCAAAAAATCAGATCACAAAGAGCATACCCCTTATGTGATTGTTCTCATAGGTAAAGAGTCAGAAGGAAGGGATACATGGCCACAATTACGAAACTTCAATTTTTCATTTCCTAAATAGCAAATCCTAAGAAACCGTTATTTAGGAAATGCAAAATGGAATGTACTAAAATAGCCATTTACTAATAGCGATTCCTTCAGAGTCGCATTCACTATTAGGAAATAGCTGTTTAGGAAATGCAAAGCAATTTGTTCCTATGGACCTAATGCCCAAAGGTACGAATGGTTTTGCATTTTCCAAATCTTCGATTTCTTTATAGGAAATGGCAAATTAGGAAATGAAAAAGCATTTGTACCAATGGGCTTTAGGGCCCCCTTAAACAAAGGGTAAAAAAATGGTGTGCTTGTAGAGCGCTCAACTGCCCTCGGGCAAGTGGGCGCTCTATGACACAGGTAAAAATGCATTGTAGGTAAATTTTTACAAATTGCACCTGGTTACCATTGGATTAGATCCGATGGTAATAGCATTTCCTAAATGCCCATTTCGCATTTAGGAAATGCTTTGTACAAATGCTTTGTACATGGGGTTCAGAAATCGCAAATAGCAAAACCCATATTTGCAATTTCCAATCACCAAATACGATTTCTACTTGGTAGAAATCGCGTTTTGCGACCGCATTTCCCCTTTTGTACATATGGAAAGACAATTTAGCAATTTTTAATGGCCCAAAATTCAAAAGTCAGTTAAGAAATACTAAATTGCTTCGTAAATATGGGCCTAGATGACCATATGCAGTTATGGTAATTGCAATAAGTGCGTTGAAAGTGTATTCCTTAAGTAGAAAGGATTTTCAAGTACAGCAAAAAGGAAACCATTTGGAGAAAAGGTTATCTCCTTAATTCGATTTGTCTCCTTGTTATAACCTACTTGTTGGTTAATGCATCCTCCCTTTTCTTGTTCTCTGCCTTGCTGCTTAGCCAATGGTGATGTCATTGGAATGTTGAGTGTGTTTGTGCTTGAGGTGATGTCAATTGGAGCGGATGGGCTGAGCAGCAAGGAGGCTGCTCCTGGTGGGGCATATTACGGATTTTACCATCATCCTGTAACTTATATTTGAACCTGTAACCTGATGAATAAACCTACAACTTGTTTTCTACACGACCTGTCTACGAGACATCTTTCAATTTAACACTGGCGACGATATGAGAAGAACCTGCGTGTGCTACTTCAAAGGATAATGGTCTATGAAGTCTAAAGAAACTTCAAGGAAAAGGAATTTCATGAGAACTTACAAGCTGTGTATTTCTAGGAAACTGGCACCCCAGAGCCCCACCAGTGACCACTCCATTGGTCGCCCTACCGCGTAAGTGGCAGTTTAAAGAATTGTCCTGTTTACAAGAGCGCTACTTAGTCTTGGACTACTTGTTTTAAGTTGCAGATTACGTGTGCAATGCCTAGTATAGATGGCATTTAAGGCTCACTTTCTTTTGGATCATTTGTTCTACTGCTGACTGTCTGTGCTACCTTTATAACCTTTACAACCTGCTATTAAAACTAAAGTGTGCCTGCATTACATCTAGACTCTACGTGGACTTCTGTGTTTGGACTGCCTTGTTGTGTGTAAAATATTGATTTTGGAAGATTTGTGAGCCTCATGTGTTTAGAGGAACCACCAAATTGGGACTGAGGACACTTTATGGTTGACTTTTCGTTCCCCCTGAGGAATTGGTAAGTGCGATTTGTTGCGCGAAAATCAGCAGCGCTGTTGAGCTGATATACTTAATGGAGATGTGGAGTCTGCTGCCCGTGTATTAATTGGTAACTTTGAGTACTTTTGCCTGGGTTATTACTGTGCCAGGCTGCTCCTTTGGTCGTTTGGGCAGTTTAAACGCTTGTTAGCCCCTTTGAAATAGGGCACGAGCAGTGCACAGCACGCACACTGCGAGCGCATGCGTACCTACCTTGTTTCCAAGTGTGCAGCGATGCATTCGTGGATATTTTGTGGCGTTATTCATTCGTGGATCCTTGCTTGTGTTCGTTGGATCATCTGTGAGACGCTTTGGTGTACAAACGCGCCGTGAGCCATCCGGTGCGACGTACACAACGTGCCGCCATTTTGGGATTGGAGAATCTCTCCCGTTCATAATCTTCGTGATTGCCTTGTGGTGTACACGCTTTGCCAGCCACGTTTTTTGGGGGGATTGTCAACTACAATAAAGTATTGGGAACATCGTCGTTACGGAGCAGCAAGGTTTTATTCTACTGTTTGGACTGCACTGAACTCCTGCAACGTTGAAAGCTTACCGGTACTTTTGTTCTAACCTTATTCACCCTGTGGCATCTGGCAATTATTTCAAGTCCTGAATTGTGCGGTCACACAGTTTACTTTCAGATAATTGATTCCTCTCCAATGGATGTTATTCCCTGTTGTGCAGTTTTACAGCTCATGGCAATTTTTACTTTGCCTCATGTTGTGATTTTAAAATTTGAACGCGCACTGTGCACAACCCAGCAAGATAAGATGAAATAATTTGTGTAATTTAGTAATAAACTTTTATTAACTTTTACTTCTTAACAGGTGGACTTTCGGGTACTAGTATCGAGTACCAGTGATGTTACCTCCAGATTTACGTTATTTGATATTTGAAATGTGCATTTATGTATATTCACCTTGCATAATCTGCTTCTTCATACATTTGTCATGGTGAAATATTACTCTTTTGTATGTAGAAAATGTGTTTCCCTATTACGGTGTTTATAGGGAGGTGATTTCCCTAGAGGGAGGTGTGTTCCCCTATTACTGTGTGTTAGTGGGTGGTGAGTACCCTTATACTGTATTTAGGGTTGAGAGTGTCTTTTTACTGTTTTCTGGGGTAGGGAGTGCTCCAATTTTGGATTATAGGGAAGTGAGTTTCTCTATCACACCTTTGTTCTGTTTCTTAGGGAGGTGTGTTCCCCTATAGGAAGGTAGCTTCCCCTATTACGTTTTGTTCAGTTTCAAAGGGAGGTGTATTCCCCTATAGGGAGGTAGTTTCCCCTATTACGTTTTGTGCAGTTTCAAAGGGAGATGTATTCCCCTATAGGGATGTGTGTTTCCCTATTACTCTGAGTTCCTCTATTGCGGTCTTATTCTGTTTCTCAGGGAGGCATGTTCCTCTATAGGGAGGTAGGTTCCCCTATTATGTTTTGTTCAGTTTCAAAGGGAGGTGTATTCCTCTACAGCAAGGTGTGTTCCCCTATTCCTGTGAGTTCCTCTATTACGGTCTTATTCTGTTTCTCAGGGAGGAGTGTTCCCCTACAGGGAAATAGTTTCCCCTATTACGTTTTGTTCAGTTTCAAAGGGGAGTGTATTCCCCTACAGGGAGGTGTGTTCCCCTATTAATGTGAGTCAGTGGGTAGTGAGTACCCAACTATTAGTTTCTCTAAGGGAGGGGGATGTAGCTCTCCTGCCTTGATTTGTGTAAGTGCAGTAGGGGGGTTTGGAGTCCCCAGTCCTGCCATGTGTTGTGTAAATGCAATAGGGGGGGTTTGTAATCCCTAGTCCTGCCATAAATTGTGTAAATGCAGTAGGGGAGTTTGGAATCCTTAGTCCTGCCATGAGTTGTTTCTTATTTTTCCTAGCTTGGAAAGTTATGTAATTTGCGATGAATTTATTGGACATGTCATATGTATGTCTTATAATTTTTCATGCATTTGATTTTCTTTAATCATTATAAGGGGGAAGATGTGTTATAACCTACTTGTTGGTTAATGCATCGTCTCTATTCTTGTTCTTTGACTTGCTGCTTAGCCAATGGTGATGTCATTGGAATGTTGAGTGTGTTTGTGGTTGAGGAGATGTCAGTTGGAGCGAATGGGCTGAGCAGCAAGGAGGCTACTCCTGGAGGGGCATATTATGGATCTTACCATCGTCCTGTAACTTATATTTGAACCTGTAACCTGATGTATAAACCTACAACTTGTTTTCTACATGACCTGTCTACGAGACATCTTTCAATTTAACACTCCTGCTGGAGCCAGAACACCTCCCACACTCAAAAATTTTACTAGTTATAGTTAGGTCAGCATTTCCATAGGAAATGCCTTTCTGTTTTGCTAACATCTTTGCCCCTGTGTGATGAATCTTCATGCAACTTTCCAAAAAGGTGTCACTTTTTGGTCTAGTTTGTGCACAGAAGGTTTAGGGGTGATTTGTCAAGAGGGTGGTTGAGAATAAAAATAGCAATTTAAAGGGGCAGGGTAGGCATACCCTGTCCCCCTAGGCCTGGTGGCGGAGACCCAGTGGGTCAAACCTTGTAGGCCTTGGGGATCTATCCCACGGGGCCAAATTCAAAATAAAAGGGGAGGGGGCCCCCTCCTCAAGCCTGAGGAGGCTTCAGGAACCCAATCCCACATGGCCTCCATCCTATTTTGTGTGAATTTTGGCCCAGAGAATGTGGTCTCTGGAAACTTTGAATGCTCAAGGAGGGAGGCCATGTGGCTCCTCCCCTTTTTTTATTGGTTTGGCCCCAGGTGATGGTGTCCCCAGGGCCTAATTGGATTTGGGGTCTGCATTGCACTACCCCCCTTTTATTATCACATTTGGTGCCCAGGTATTGGGTCTTCAGGGCCTAATAATGCTCTGGGAGGACGCAGAACTTTGCCCTCCCCATAGATTATGGCCCTGGGAATGGGGCCACCGGGGCCCGAGAAGGCTTAGGGAGGAGGGCTGCATGGCCCTGTCACCATTTGTTTGTATTTAAACTCAGAAAATGTAGTCCCTAGGGCCTATCATGGCACAGGAAGGGAGCTGCTTGGCCTCCTCCCCTGTTAAATTGTATTTGACCCCAGGGGATGTGTTTCTGGGTCCTTTTAAGGCTTGTGGAGGAAGGCCATGGGGCCCCCTCCCCTTTTTATTAGAACTTTCTCCATGGAAAGGGTTCCTGGTGCCAAGTAAGGGTTGGGGAGGGGGTCTGCTTGGCCAATCCTATGCTGCGCACGCTAAAGGCTTTGCACTGCGTGTTGTTGGCAGCCTACTGGGGTTTTGGCCACAGAGCCTGGCTTGCTAACTCCATGCCACATACACTCAAAGGTCATGCACAACCTGGAATTAGCTCCTCTGGCTTGTTGGCCACAGGGCCTGCTGCCAACCCTCTGAAGTGCATGGCAGAAGGCCATGCACAGTATTGGGTTGGCTGCCTCTGGGGGCACCGCGCACTGTCACTGTTATCAGTGATATCATCAATGATTTTTATTGAGATGTCATCAGTGATGTCTTAAATGATATCACAGAACATGTCATATATTTATATATATATATTGTCTACTGGCGGTCGCCAGTAGATAGTTAGGACCTAGTTTCCATAGGAAAAACGGTTTTTGTTTTCCGAATAAATTTGGAGCCGGATGATGAATCTTTGCGAAATTTTTAAAACTAGTGGGGCGCTCCAGTCAGCGCCTGTCTTTGAAGTTTCGGGGTCATTCGCCAAGCGGGGGCCGAGAAAAAAGGGGGTTCCCAAAATGTGTTTTCTCCTTGTTATTTTTCATAGGAAACTTTAGACACGGCTACAGCCCGAACTGCTGAACGGAATTACACCAAATTTGGCAGAAAGGTAGCCCTTGGTTCAGAAAGAGACATTTTTGTTAAATGGTGTAAATCCGTTCAGTAGTTCCTGAGATATTCAAAAAATGGAGGTAAAAAAATTAATTTCTCAAAGGAACTTTAGACACGGTTACAGCCAAAACTGCTGAACAGAATTACACCAAATTTGGAAAAAAAGGTAGCCCTTAGTGACCTTTTTATTAAATGGTGTAAATCCGTTCAGTAGTTGCTGAGAAAATCAAAAATAAAAGTTTCGATATCAATGACCGCGGTGGATCCGCGCACCCTGCCGATCACAAGCTGCTTTCTAATTGGCTGTCAACACTTCAAACCAGGAAGTGTTGGCAGCCATCTTGTGCCTCGGTAGAACCGAGGCACAAGAAAGCAGTAAAATAAATGTGCAAAACAAGAAAAGAGGGTGGGGTAGAAACACCCTGACCCCCTAGGCCTGCTCAGGGGGTCCCACAAGGACCCCCAGGGCCCAAAAAAGCATTTTTTTTAAAAAACAAATCGGCCGAATTTGCGCTGGGTGCGCGAATCCGGACGAGAAAATAAAAAAAACTAAGCGCGGGCTACCGCGCTTCGTTTAATTGAAGCCCCCGGGTGGGCCAGGTCCTGGGGGCAGTAAAAAACATGTGTGGGGGGCCCAATCCCCCACACTGCCCGGGGACCACCACCCCAGGGCTTTGCATAAATATTTGCGGGGGGCACATGGCCCCCACAGCCCCGGGGACCGCCACCCCCGGGGCTTGTTTTTTCAAAGTTTGGGGGGCCTCAAAGGCCCCCCAAGCCATGGGGACCGCCACTCCCAGGGCTCTCATTAATTAAATTTGAGGGGGCACACTGCCTCTCGCAGCCCCAGGGACCGCCACCCCCAGGGATTCATTTTTTAAAAAAATTGCCTGTGTGGGGGGGCTGGAGCCCCCCTCACACCCCGGGGACGGCCACCTGCCCGGGACACTAATATACAAATTCAGGGGTCAGTGATGTCATTTGAGATGTCATCAGTGATGTCACTGACCATGTCATGAGTGATGTAATATGTGACATCATCAGCAGTGCATTGCAGGGGCGCGAGTTATAGTTAGATGAACTTACTATAACGGTGGAATTTCACGGATTTTGTATGAGAGAAATGTCCAACTAACTATAACTTTCCCTAAAATCTATGTTTTTTTCAGTGAATTTCTAAGGTTTTTTAAATGCTAATTTCTAACTATAACGTGCCTGAAACTTATGGTTTTTTTCAGTGAATTTCAAAGGTTTTTTAAATGCTAATTTCTAACTATAGCGTGCCTGAAACCTATGGTTTTTTCAGTGAGGAAAAATATATATATATAAATATATATATATATATATATATATATATATATATATATATATATATATATTTTCACTGAAAAATACATAGGTTTCAGGGACATTATAGTTAGTTGGACATTTCACTTGTACAAAACCAGTGAAATTCCACCGTTATAGTTAGTTCAGCTAACTATAACTCGCGCTCCCGCAATGCACTGCTAATGACATCACATATTACATCATTCATGACATGGTCAGTGAGATCACTGATGACATCAAAGATGGCTGCCAACACTTCCTGGTTTGGAGTGTTGGCAGCCAATCACAGTGAAGCTCGGGGGGGTTCGCGAACCCACCGCTGCCCTAGATATCAAAACTTTGTCTTTTTCAAATTTCTCAGGAACTACTGAACGGATTTACACCACTTAACAAAAAGGGCTCTTTCTCAACCAAGAACTACCATTTTGCCAAATCTGGTGTAATTCCATTTGGCAGTTCGGGCTGTAGCTTTGTCTAAAGTTTCCTATGGAAAATGCGTTTTAGGACCCCCTTTTTTTCTCAGACCCCACTTGACAAATCACCCCGAAACTATCAAGACAGGAGCTGAACGGAGCGGACCAATAGTTTTGAAAATTTTGCGAAGATTCGTCAAACGACGCCAAAGTTGTTGGGAAAATAAAAAAATGCTTTTGCTATGGAATCTTGGTCCTAACTATAACTACCAACTGGCGATTGCCAGTAGGTAATATATATAACTCAGTACGTGGATTTTTTTCTTCAAGAATACATCAATCAGCTGCCGAGTTATGTAAAAGACACTGGTGACTTCCTTAAAAAAGTTCAAGCAATCACCTGGTCAGAAGATTTGTTGTTCATTACTTTGGACATATAATTTTTATGTATTAGCATTGAGCATGGGACAGGGTTAAATGCAATCAAGCATTTTTTGGATACAAGACCCATTGAGTTTTACCAGCACAACAAAATGCTCTTAAGCTGTGTCTCATGGTGCCTACATAATAACTATTTTTCATTTGGTAATGACATTTTTTTACAAAAGTGAGGAGTTGCTATGGGGGCCGCTTCTCCCCAGTTATGCATGCTTGCGTGTAGGATGGTGGGAGGAGCAGGTCCTCAAAAAAACTCATGCTATTGATTTTAACAATCATGTTTTGTACTGGTTAAGATACATCGACAATGTTTTTATTGTCTGGCAAGGAAATGAATTGAGTGCAACAAATGTTATCAGTCACATCAATAACAATACTGCTAATCTTAAATTTACTTCTCATGTGAATAAGGATTGCATTGAATTCCTTGATGTGTAGGTTTACCACAAACAGGGGCAATTAGCAACAACGCTTTTTAGGAAGTCCACTGCTGGCAATCTAACACTTCATGCCAGCAGTGCTCATCCCAATACATTTGATTAAAAACATCCCCTATGGGAGGTTGTTACGTCTAAAAAGAATATGCAGTACAGAAGAGGACTTAAAAAGATGCACAGAAGAGGCTCTTTGCAGATTCAGGCAAAGAGGTTACATTGAAGACATCTTGAGAGAGGCAGTTAATAAAACAAATGAGAGAACTAGGGAATCCTTGCTGAGTACTAGTACAAACAAAGAGAAGTCTAGGGACACAAGCACTGACCCTAGGTTAATCACTACCTTCAGTAAGCAAGAGAGAAAGATTTGGTCCATCATTAGGCGTAATTAGCCAATTGTCCTCACGGATGGGGTATTGTTTCCCAGGTTACCTATCCATCCGGTCGTCACTTACAGGAAAGGTATATCTATGCGTACGCAAATTGCCAAACCAAGCCCCGAGTTATCTGTTGCTAAAATGTGGTTGCAACCCAAACAAGGGTTCACTAAATGCACTACTTACAGAGCATGTAAGTTTGGTGTAAACACTACATATTACTCCACACCCTTTAGCCCAGATAAAATAGCAATTCGGGGTACCCTAAATTGTAGGACGGAATTTGCGGTTTATATTCTGACATGCAGCTGCGGCTTAAGATATGTGGGCAATACCAAGTTGCAGGTGCATGTCATAATTTTACAGCACTTGCGGGCCATCATGAATCCGGTGGCTTGCTATTTCAAGCAGGCACAACACAATGTTATTTTAGATTTTTGTATATATTTAAAAAATGTTCACAGATTACTGCAGTACTACCTAGGAAGTACCGCTGTACTTGAAAAAATTACAAAAAAACATTTAAAAAATCAATGTGCTACCCTATATTTTAGAAATATGGTGTACTATCATGGTTTTTCAATTTCTTACATTTTTTTTTTAATTACAGAATACCGCAATACTAGATAGAAATCACTGCGCTACTTTTAAAAATTAAAAAGCTACATTATATTTCGGGGGAAGATACTGTAGTACAATATTTGATTTTTTTTTACATATTTATATATTTTTTTAATTTTAGTCAGCGTTCTGGGTTTTAAGAGGAAATATAGTGCAGTACTATGTTCTTAAAAAAATACAAAAATAGGTAAAAATATTTTTAAAACTCTGTAGTTCACTGTATTTCCCTAATGCACACTAAGTATGGTCTTAAATATATTTTACACTTTTAATTTTGGAAGGGCAAAATATTGTTTAAGCCAGACTTACTTTGTGTTCTGGGTTTCAAGGAGACATATAGTGTAATACAGTGTCCTTGAAAAAAACATTAAAAATAAGAACTTCATTTTGAAAAAATATAAAACATCATGGTTCTACACTATATTTATCACTAAGACACAGACTAAGGGCCTCATTACGATGGCGGGCAGAAAGCCTCCTCCCGTCAGTCGGAATTTCCTCGACCGAGTTGGAACCCTTCCGTCCGACTCAGTTGGTTTACATTCCGACTGACCGATTACGATGTTCGCGTTCATAACGTAAACTGTCCAGTCATTCCAAAATGGTTCCGACCGGCTCTTGGAATATACGTGTTGGTCACAACCGCATTGTACACCCCTATGGACAGTGTTTCCGTCCTCAGTATTACGGTGTCGATGTCCAACAGCCTTTTCGACTCAGCATGTCAGAGGAGAGCCAGAGTCATCCTGCAGCCACCGGTTGGTGGCCGAGGGGGTTCCTAAGGGACCCCCCTGTAAAACCCTGCACTGTGTGGCAGGCACCATGGGGTGCCTACGACAGGGTGCAGGGTTTTCCACAAACCCCCATTTCCCAATAGGAGCCTGTGTTACGGCCGGTTGTCGGCAGAACATGAGCTCCCATAGGGAACAATGGGACTGCGACCAAACAGTTTTTGGTTGCATTTTAATCTGTTGGTCAGACCCACCGAACGCAAGTTGGTCAGACCCGATTCCGAGACAGTGCCGGATGGAGGCTTTCCACCCAACATCATAATGAGTCCCTAACTGCAGTCTTAACAATATGGTAGTGCCAAGGTATTGCTGAAACTTTAAAAAAAATATATGAAGTAATAAAACTATTTTTACTTACATAAACAGACTCATCCCTTTCTATACACCTATAAAACACTTACACTTAAAAGCAAGAACACAGCCAAAGTCTGGTGTAAACAATGTAGCTGCCTTTTACTCTTGTTGGGCCAGTCATTAGACAATCATATACTGTTTTGCCATTGCATGTGCTGCAGTATACCGTAAATGTTGTGCGGTATAACACAGCCCAATATATCACTATGTTTTTGTTCTTTGTGAGCCTGATTTACAATGGTAAACATAGCCTTTTCTGGAACGTTACCATTGTTTGCTATTCACAAAGACATTTTAACTGTAGGATCTGGAGCAGCGTAATTTTGGCTCCTCCCTTTCACCTCACAAATATGTCATATATATGTACATGTAGAACTATATATTTGTATGCTTTAATACCATTAATGCAAAGTGGTGCACTTGATCGGAATACGGAAGGTGTATTCGCTGTATAAATCAGACATTTACATGAGTGTGCATACTAATGTTGTCTTATGGTAATACTAAATTGCAGTTTTCATATACATCTGCATTTATCTAGTTTGGGTAATTTTGTTGACCTCACATATGTACTTATATATTCATTTGAATAGTATCATACATTCATTTTATAACTGTTTGTGTATCTATAACCATGCATTTAAAATGTGTATTGAAGTGTTTTGCTTCATTAAGTTGACCAAAGGCTTTAAGCATTTGGACACTAATGTTTATCCTTCAATGTGAAAGTTGCTCGAGTTTCAATGTTTTTCTCTTCTTTTCAGGAGTCTTTACATGATCTCATAGTTAGTGAAAGGCACATTGTGTATGAGAGCTAGTGAGGCTAGGAAGGACAACTTTTAGCAAGAACTAGAGGCCCTAACGAACTAAGGGAGGACCCCGATACATGGAGAGGGGAGGAATCCAAGGAGGTTCTGTTGTTCAGACCAAGAGAAAGGAATATTGGATGAAACAGCCACAGTTTACTGTAAGAAGGTGGAAGAGTACTGAGACACGTGATGTGGGATTCTCAAATGATCTATGAGGTTTTAATTAGCAGTCACATTTTAGCTTTAGGCAGAATCTCTTTAGACTCAGAGGGGTACAGTCCTCTTTGCTATATTTCTGTTGTCTGGCTTTATGCTATGCAATAGTCCTGATTTTGGGGAACTTCTACAGATGTCTCTACAATACTTACATATTCCTGCTTTACTAGATCTAATTAGGGCTTCGCCAAATTAGATGGTACTTAGTTTTGACTTAGTTTAGGAAAATTTTGATTTAGTCGTGTAAGGGCAAGAAGACCGGAAATCATACACGGATCACCAAATTTTGTTTCTTTTTTCTGCATTGCCTTTACTGAATTCTTTGTATGCTTTATGCTACTGAGGTTGAATTTTGTCAGATGATTTGTATTGCCAGTAGTAATTCTGTATTCTTACGATATATTCTTGAGACTTGTATACAACAGTTTGACTTTGAATTTATAATAAACCTACATTTAATCGCAGTTATCGACTTTTGGGCCCTCACTGTATAGCCAAATGAGTTGCACTATAATTTTAACTTTTGGATGTTGCTAACTCCTCATTTTTGTCCAAGCACCTAAAAAAGTCTATTGCAGGGAAATTTGGATATTCGGCTGCGTGCTGTAGCAGATGGTAGCAAAGCAAGCATGGTTTGGTCATGGAATAGGGGGAGTTAGTAGCCCTTGAGTCCATGTTTCAGTTTGGAGGATCTTCGGAATTCCACCAATTCAAGGAAGAATTGTAACAGTGGAGGTGTGAGTAATAATAGGGTTGTACAATCCAATGGTTTGTGCTTAACTTGCGGTGTTCATAGAGATCGTGTAATGGTTGGCAGAGATGTTTTGAATGTCGTGTGAATGTGGTTCTTAACATGGAGATGTTGAAGTTGTTATTGTGTCCAACATGGCCTAAGATCACAGGATGATATTAAAATGTGTAGAAAACACTGTATTGTAATTGTATGTTTAAGTTTTGTGGTGCCTGTCATGGGAAGTCATGGACAGCACAATTGAGATAGGGAGATTTATCTTTGTGTGTGGAAGTGAGATGTGATTAATGTAGTGGACCCTTTGTGCAGGGGGAAGCTGTATCAATTGGGGTGAGCCCCCAGAGGTTGAGGTCTCATTTGACTGTGTTTGAGTAGGTCTGAAAGGGTTTTCCGAACCAATTCTTGTATGATTGAATACAGTTGATTTGGTTAATGGAGTAGACAAAGTTATTTCTTGCAGGTCCTTTGTATTTGTTTGGATGCGTATTCCTGAGGAAATTGTGTTTGTGAAAATTATAAAGGAGGGGGAACAGTTGCAAGGAGTGAGATTGCCTTCACAGTGTGCTGAGCTGAGACTCATCAGTTGGTGTAAAGACGACTGTTATTGGTTGTCTATGTCATCGAGTGTCGAGCTGGTATTGGTTGTTGACTCTAAATGAGAATTGTGGGTAAACCATTATTTTGTGCTCTGAAACTAAATTTTATTTGTGATAGTTGAAATTTTGCTGATAAGTTAAATGTTTTAAATTTATAAAAGATTTGTTGAGGGGAGATGTGACAACATCTGTTAGAGAGGAAGTATTGGCACCAACCGAAGATACTCCAGGTCATTATGTGGTGATATATGTAGGGCTTCACACATGTATTTGACTAAAACAATGGCACAAGATCACTGAGACAGAAGGTGCACTTGCATTCCCATGCTATGGAAGATTTAATGGGGGAATCATTGAACATTTGAAGAAGATATTAATCGAGATGAAGCCAAACCCTAGACATATACAGTTTGAAGTGTATAATGCTTGGAAGCGTGCAGCTCATGCTAGAGAGAAGGAAAGGTATCAGAGAAGAGCTAGAAAGGCAGTGCACACTTATGCAGATGCAATGTGGGATACAGAACAGAAGAAGTGGAGCATTGACATGATAGAGGGAGCCAAGTTATACCACATTAACAGGTAGAGAATTTGAGAAAGCGAAGGAGTGAAAAATGTAAGAGAAAGGGGACAAGTCAAAGGAACTAGATGAGAGAAGCAAAAACAGTGATAGTGATTCTAGTGATAATCTTTAAGTGTGCTGTTGTCAGAATGCCCACTTCCATATAATGAGACCCAATTAATGGGAGGGGGAAGCGCTAACGCAACTGGAAATTCTGTAGCGGCTACTGCACCAGTAAATGTGAGCGCTGATGCAATGCAAGCCACCTCTGTGAACATGAATCAAAATCCTATTGAAGGAAATTCAGGGATTTATGCCCCTGGCACTTCCACTGCTCTTAATGATCCAGATAATCTCACTGTCCCGGATACTATTGGTCCAATGGTTGTTATATTCAACCCTGGCTCTGCAGGCAGTGTAAAACACAATTTGGCTGTCCCTGCTAAGCGGACAACCCCAGGTAATGCTCCTACCAGTTCAAACGTGGGGGATTCGTTCCTCTAATTCCAATGAATGTGATTTCCCCTTGTGGTTTGAGTGCAGACCCCACGATGAACCATGCAGGAGCTTGACCTTTAAGGTCATTGCCAGGATTGCCAGAATTGAGTACGCTTACCTGGAACCACCCCTAAATGCAATAGTCCCAAACCCCATGAGAGGGCAGTACCTAAAGATCCTTGAATGCAGCCTAGCTTTACCGTTCAGGAATTAAATGAATAGTTAAAGGTTGTTAATGCCAGTTTGAATGAGAGTGGAAGCTCACAATTGAGCCAAGGAATTATTCAGTCATCAATGAGTATACATTTGGTGGAGGTAGCTAAATTGAAACTAGAATTAGATGAAATGATAACTGGAAGTCTTGAATTTGCCCAACTAGACACTTATCAAGAAAGTAAACTTTTGTTTACAAGTAAGGATGTAGCCAGGCCGGCGAGACTGGTCTATGAAAAATTATCAGAAACAACTTAGAAATATGAGGTAGATCTGAATTGCACTAAAGCCTTACAGAAAAGCTGCAGACTCTGCTTTAGTGATAAGGACCTCGAGAGTCTGAGAATACCAGGAATGAAATTGCAAATTTGGGAATTGATTCAAAACATTCAGATTTGGGGTGCACTAGATTAGTGGAAAAATAAATGGCTGAAAAGGAAAGGTCTGAAGAGGTCTATGGGAGAACCGCCTCCTCTCATAGGAGGGGGAGCGGGTACTATAAGTTTCCACTTACAGGAATTAACCATCAGAGGTTATGTTCATGAGCCTTGGAGTGGGAGTGATCTTGCCTCATTCACAAATTATTTCCCAAGATTAAGAGAGAAGCCTGTAGAGTTGTACAAACAAGTTGAGCGGTTTGTGAAAATCGTGAAGGTTTTGTGGACTGATCTGAATACCCTGTTTGATTTTGTAGTTCCAAGTGACTTTTCGACAGCATGTAAAATAGCAACAGAATGGCACAAGGAAAAGCTTGTACAAGATCCATTGACTAACGGTCCATCATCCACAGTAAAGAAAAAGTATAACCAGGTGATGACATGGTTGAAATCAAAGATATCGCCTCAAGATATTGATTGGGTCAAGATTGACAGGACGACCCAAAAACCCAATAAGTCAGTTCATGCATCTTATGAGAGACTACTACATGCATATAAGCAGAACAGTGGAATGAAGATGTTGGAGCCTAATGATATGCAACATTTTGTGTCCAGGTTTGTGACGGGATTGCAGCTTGAAGTTACTATGAAGATTCAGCAGCATTTGATTTGTGGCAGATTTTGAGATATGCTATGTACTATAATGACAAAATAAAAGCAGAAGAAATTGAAGGAGAACTAGAGGGCGGCAAAAAAGAATTAGCCTTTTGTAGGGAATGTTCTTCCTATGCAGGGAGCGTATCGGAGGAGAGCTCCTGTAATGCAAGATGGAGGTGGATTTCCATCTCAAAGTAGAGGTCGTGGTGTCCCAATTGATCTGAGTACTGGGATTGATGTTGCTACTTTGAAGAAGTCCTGGCCCTGTCATTATTGTAATAAGTTGGGGCATTGGAAGCAGGAATGTTGTCTTAATCCTGCTAATCAGGGTCAGAATTCATGGTTTGCACAGCCTCAGAATAATAATCCTGTGCAGTCACACAATGCCCAGAAACCAAGGTATCAAAATGTCAATGTGCCCCAAGCCCCAGTTATGCAAGTTCCACAACCTCCAATGCCACAACAAGTTGCAATGGTCCTAGATCCATCGAATAAAGTTCCAATTAGGAATCAGAATACTTTTCAGGACAACAATTCGATACGGCTGACAATTATGGTTCCAATCAGTCTGCCTGAGGGGGAGGAGGGTTGCGCGCTTGGCACAGTCTTGGAGGTAGACCAGAGTGGCCTATTTATGGACGGTGAAGTAAATAACAACCATGTATCCTTTCTGGTTGATACTGGTGCTACCTGCTCTACTCTTAGAATAGTGGAAGTTCCAGGCCTACCCCTCTCAGGAAAGAGAATCCAAGCTGCAGGAATTACAAAACACATAACTGAGAATGTACCTTTAAAAATAGGGAATTTTGAGGAGAGTCACCAATTTGTGGTACATCACTCGAGTTGTGTGAGTTTGTTGGGACAGGACTTGCTGTACAAGCTGAATTGTACTATTTATTGCAACCCGAAGTGTGTGGAATTTGAATCTCATGATGAAGATGTTGTATTAAATTGGTTAATCAAACCCCAACAGTTGAACTGTTCCCTATAGTGAAAAGTGAGGAGCTACCCCTGAATCTCAGAGGCAATGTGAGGTCAGAAGTTTGGTATTCTTCAGATGAGCACATTGGAATCATCAAAGGAGTTGTACCTGTCTGTATACAGATACAGCCTAATGTTGAGTACCCAAGAACCCACTGTATAATTTTACCCCTCCAATGATTGCTGGAATTACTCCAGTAAACAAGACAATGATCCAACAAGGTGAGGCTGGGTGGTTTACTGTTGTTGATTTTTGTGAGGCCTTCTTCGCTGTACTGTTGCATGAGGACAGTCAGTTCCTCTTTGCATTTCGGTTTAGCAGTCATGTTTTGGCTTGGTGTCAGGTCCCACAAGGATATGGGAAGAGTCTGTCTATCCTCAATAAGATTCTTAAAAAGAACTTTGAGTCCTTGATTATGCCCTCTAACTCTGTCTGGTGCACTACATTGAAGACCTGTTGGTTGCGTCAAATACTCAGGAGGCCTTTAAGACTGATTCTATTGCTCTGCTGAACCATTTGGTTGAGAAAGGACATAGGGTGCCCCCTAATAAGTTACAATATTGTTTGAGAGAGGTCCTTTATCTTTAACATCATATTCGGAAAAGAGTCAGGAAGGTGGGGGCAGGAAAGAATCTTGGTGGTTCTGCAAATGAAACCACCAACAACACAGAAAGAAGTCAGAATGTTCTTGGGAATGATGGGCTACTGTCGCCAGCGGATACCTAATTTTTTCCTTGTGGCCAAACCTTTACAGAGGCTGACATAAAAGAATGTGTTCGATCTCGTACCTTGGGATAACGATTATTTGGCTGCCTTCATAGAGTTGAGAAAAAGTCTCTGCCGCGCCCCAGCACTAGGAATACCTCCTTACAACAAAGTGTATTAATTTCTCTGCAGTCAGAGGGAGGGCTCTGCTATCTCACTGCTTATACTGATGCATGGAAGTGCCAGTAGACCTCTAGCTTACATTTGTGCTATCCTTGATCCAGTGGTTGCAGCATTGATTAGGTGTCTCAAATCTCTGGCCGCTGCTTGTACCAGCATTGAGAGGTGTCAAGGTATTGTTATGGTCATCCTCTATATGTGCGTGTGGCTTGTTCCATTGAAATATTGTTGACACGTACCCAACAATTGACAAAGAGTTGCTTGACACGGTATGAGTAGATCATACTTGCGGCTGAGAATGTCACCTTAAAAAGATGTGCCATTTTAAACCCTGCCACATTGATGCCCCTTCCTGAGAGTGACCGTGAGGATGGTAGGTGGAGCATTATTGTCTTGACGTAACAGAACTGTGCACCAAGCGAAGACCCAATAAATATCATAAGCCATTGTCTGAATCTTATTTTGCATTGTTCTTGGATAGCTCGTGTTTGCAAGACCACAGAGGAAATTTAAGAGCTGCCTATACAGTCTGTACAGTTTCAGGAGTAGTTGAGGCTTCATGGTTCTAATGAACATTTTCTGCACAAGTGGATGAAAAGATTGCTCTTGATTGCTATGTCTTAGACAAGCAGAGAGTGACCATTTTTAGGTCTCGCGAGCCAAAGGCTCGAAGAGACATTTTATATGTGGGATTTTCAAAGTGCTACCCACAGTCTTTTGGCTGGCCTAAACCTTGAGTGCATGATCACATGCACGTGCACAGCTGCTCCTCTGCTCATTGCATTCCCCCCTCCCTTCTCACCCAGCCCTTTGATGCTCTGCTCGATCACTTTCACTTTAGCCGCTTTGACCCTTGCATTCCCCCCTCCCTTCTCACCCAGCCCTTTGATGCTCTGCTCCATTACTTTCACTTTCGCCGCTTTGATGTTTGATCGCAAACGCAATGTTTTTAATTACTTTAGTTTACTTCACTTGCAGGAAATGTTCTAATTTTGTGTTATGTAAAAGCGGGTAACAGGTCTGTCAGCACCGGGCCCTCTACCAGCCGAGTTCTTTGATATGCGTTAAACATACCGACATTAATGTGTGGAATACTTCCGTGTTTACACAACTGCATTTCTCCCCCCCCCTATGTCCTCTAGCCATTCTCTCCTCCCTTTCCTGCTCGTTCTCCCTCTTGTATGTCCTTTGGTCCTTCTCTCCTCCCTTTCCTGCTGTTTCTCCTTCCCCGCTGTCCTACTGTCTTCGCTTTCATACTCTCCTGTGTAGTGTCTTCTGTACAGTTTCCTGACGATTGCCTAGTCCCTTCTAGTCTCTATTCTTTTACCTTTCCCCTATGATCTGTCACCCCCTATGTTCGTCGCTTGCTGCTCTGTTCCTCTCCCGTCACTCCTTTCTCTTTCAGTTGCAGCAACACTCTAGTGCCCGAAGTTACATATTACATAGCATAGCCTAATCCTTACACATGGCACTTTTGCACAGCGTTCTGATCCCGTTTCCTCGACTCCGAATGCCTCCCTGTTCCTCTCAAATCTCATTCTCTGAAAACTGCATCTTATTTCCTCTGTTTTCTCTCCTGACTCGTTCTCATTCACGTATGCACTCAAGAGGATACACAACTTGCCGTCAGCCAGCTTTGCCTTTGACATAATAAAACATAGCCTAGCGTTGCATACCATTGCATAGCATACCATAACTTAACAAAACATAACATAACATAACAAAACATAGCCTAGCCTAACATAACATAACAAATCATAACATAGCATAACAAAACATAACATAGTATAGCATAATATAACATAGTATAGCATAACAAAACAAAGCATAGCATAACAAAACAAAGCATAGCATAACAAAACACAACAAAACATAGCATAGCATCACAAAACATAGCATAGCATAACAAAACAAAGCATAGCATAGCAAAACACAACAAAGCATAGCATAACAAAACATAGTATAGCATAACAAAACACAACAAAAAATAGCATAGCAACAAAAAATATCAAAACAAAACATAGCATAACAAAGCATAACAAAACAAAACATAGCATAGCATAACAAAACATAGCATAGCATAACAAAAAATAGCATAACATAGCATAGCATAACAAAATAAAATATAGCATAGCATAAGAAAACACAAAACATAGAATAACAAAACATAGTATAGCATAACAAAACACAACAAAACATACCATAGCATAACAAAGCATAGCATAGCAAAACAAGACATAGCATAACAAAACATAGCATACCAAAACACAACAAAACATAGCATAGCATAACAAAACAAAACAAAGCACAGCATAACAAAACACAACAAAACAGCATAGCATAAGAAAACATAGCATAGCATAACAAAACACAACATAGCATAGCATAACAAAACATAGCATAGCATAACAAAACACAACAAAACATAGCATAGCATAACAAAGCATAGCATAACAAAACACAACAAAACAAAACATCATAGCATAACATTACAAAACACAGCATAGCAAAACAAAACAAAACATAGCAGAGCATAACAAAATATAGCATAGCATAACAAAACACAACAAAACATAGCATAGCATAACAAAACATAGCATAGCATAACAAAACAAAGCATAGCATAGCAAAACATAGCATAGCATAACAATACGTAGCATAACATGACAAAACACAAAACATAGCATAGCATAACAAAACAAAACATAGCATAACAAAACATAGTATAGCATAACAAAACACAACAAAACATAGCATAACAAAACAAAACATAGCATAGCATAACAAAACACAACGTAGCATAGCAAAACAAAACATAGCATAACATAACAAAACATAGTATAGCATAACAAAACACAACAAAAAATAGCATAGCAACAAAAAATATCAAAACAAAACATAGCATAGCATAACAAAGCATAACAAAACAAAACATAGCATAGCATAACAAAACATAGCATAGCATAACAAAAAATAGCATAACATAGCATAGCATAGCATAACAAAATAAAACATAGCATAACATAAGAAAACACAAAACATAGCATAACAAAACATAGTATAGCATAACAAAACACAACAAAACATACCATAGCATAACAAAGCATAGCATAGCAAAACAAAACATAGCATAACAAAACATAGCATACCAAAACACAACAAAACATAGCATAGCATAACAAAACAAAACATAGCATAGCATAACAAAACACAACAAAACATAGCATAACAAAACAAAGCACAGCATAGAAAAACACAACAAAACAGCATAGCATAAGAAAACATAGCATAGCATAACAAAACACAACATAGCATTGCATAACAAAACATAGCATAGCATAACAAAACACAACAAAACATAGCATAGCATAACAAAGCATAGCATAACAAAACACAACAAAACAAAACATCATAGCATAACATAACAAAACACAGCATAGCAAAACACAACAAAACATAGCAGAGCATAACAAAACATAGCATAGCATAACAAAACACAACAAAACATAGCATAGCATAACAAAACATAGCATAGCATAACAAAACAAAGCATAGCATAGCAAAACATAGCATAGCATAACAAAACATAGCATAACATGACAAAACACAAAACATAGCATAGCATAACAAAACAAAACATAGCATAACAAAACATAGTATAGCATAACAAAACACAACAAAACATAGCATAACAAAACAAAACATAGCATAGCATAACAAAACACAACATAGCATAGCATAACAAAACATAGCATAACATAACAAAACACAACAAAACATAGCATAGCATAACTAAACAAAATATAGCATAGCATAACAAAACAAACATAGCGTAACAAAGCATAGCATAACAAAACACAAGAAAACATAGCATAAAAAAACATATCATAGCATAACATAACAAAACATAGCATAGCAACACACAACAAAACATAGCATAGTATAACAAAACACAACAAAACAAAGCATAGCATAGCATAACAAAACTAAACAGCATAGCAAAACACAACAAAACATAGCATAGCATAACAAAACAAAACATAGCATAGCATAACAAAACATAGCATAGCATAACAAAACATAGCATAGCATACACAAAACATAGCATAGCATAACAAAGCATAGCATTGCATAGCATAACATAACATAAGAAAACATAGCATAACACAACATAGCATACCAAAACACAACAATACATAGCATAGCATAACAAAACAAAACATAGCATAGCATAACAAAACACAACAAAACATAGCATAACAAAACAAAGCACAGCATAGCAAAACACAACAAAACAGCATAGCATAAGAAAACATAGCATAGCATAACAAAACACAACATAGCATAGCATAACAAAACATAGCATAGCATAACAAAACACAACAAAACATAGCATAGCATAACAAAGCATAGCATAACAAAACACAACAAAACAAAACATCATAGCATAACATAACAAAACACAGCATAGCAAAACACAACAAAACATAGCAGAGCATAACAAAACATAGCATAGCATAACAAAACACAACAAAATATAGCATAGCATAACAAAACATAGCATAGCATAACAAAACAAAGCATAGCATAGCAAAACATAGCATAGCATAACAAAACGTAGCATAACATGACAAAACACAAAACATAGCATAGCATAACAAAACAAAACATAGCATAACAAAACATAGTATAGCTTAAAAAAACACAACAAAACAGCATAACAAAACAAAACATAGCATAGCATAACAAAACACAACGTTGCATAGCATAACAAAACATAGCATAACATAACAAAACATAGTATAGCATAACTAAACACAACAAAAAATAGCATAGCAACAAAAAATATCAAAACAAAACATAGCATAACAAAGCATAACAAAACTAAACATAGCATAGCATAACAAAACATAGCATAGCATAACAAAAAATAGCATAACATAGCATAGCATAACAAAATAAAACATAGCATAGCATAAGGAAACACAAAACATAGCATAACAAAACATAGTATAGCATAACAAAACACAACAAAACATACCATAGCATGACAAAGCATAGCAAAACAAAACATAGCATAACAAAACATAGCATACCAAAACACAACAAAACATAGCATAGCATAACAAAACAAAACATAGCATAGCATAACAAAACACAACAAAACATAGCATAACAAAACAAAGCACAGCATAGCAAAACACAACAAAACAGCATAGCATAAGAAAACATAGCATAGCATAACAAAACACAACATAGCATAGCATAACAAAACATAGCATAGCATAACAAAACACAACAAAACATAGCATAGCATAACAAAGCATAGCATAACAAAACACAACAAAACAAAACATCATAGCATAACATAACAAAACACAGCATAGCAAAACACAACAAAACATAGCAGAGCATAACAAAACATAGCATAGCATAACAAAACACAACAAAACTGAGCATAGCATAACAAAACATAGCATAGCATAACAAAACAAAGCATAGCATAGCAAAACATAGCATAGCATAACAAAACGTAGCATAACATGACAAAACACAACATAGCATAGCATAACAAAACAAAACATAGCATAACAAAACATAGTATAGCATAACAAAACACAACAAAACATAGCATAACAAAACAAAACATAGCATAGCATAACAAAACACAACATAGCATAGCATAACAAAACATAGCATAACATAACAAAACACAACAAAACATAGCATAGCATAACTAAACAAAATATAGCATAGCATAACAAAACAAACATAGCATAACAAAGCATAGCATAACAAAACACAAGAAAACATATCATAACAAAACATATCATAGCATAACATAACAAAACATAGCATAGCAACACACAACAAAACATAGCATAGCATAACAAAACACAACAAAACAAAGCATAGCATAGCATAACAAAACATAGCATAGCATAACAAAACAAAACAGCACAGCAAAACACAACAAAACATAGCATAGCATAACAAAACAAAACATAGCATAGCATAACAAAACATTGCATAGCATAACAAAACAAAACATAGCATAACAAAACATAGCATAGCATACACAAAACATAGCATAGCATAACAAAACATAGAATTGCATAGCATAACATAACATAAGAAAACATAGCATTAAGTTTGATAAACTCATAGTAGCGGGCTAGCTAGCTTTAACGGCCAGTCAGTTTAAGCAACTTCGTCAACCCAGAAGCAGTCACTCGGTCACCTTTGCTCTTGTATTGCAGTGGCTTCGTTTATTAAACAGTGCCCATATTTATACTGTTAGCACTTTACTTGTGCAAATTTCAGGGCTCACAAAACTTTAATGAATCGAAATTCACAACTGAGGCTGTTAAGTTCGTGCTATATAAAACCCTAAGGATAAATAAAAAACATTGCCATTTACAATGTGAATAGCTCCAACAAACACAAGACCTTTTTCAAAGTACAAAACATTGCCATTTACAATACCAATAGCTCCAGCTCCAACAAATGCGAGATGCTTCCCGGGACGCAAGAAATTACCATCGCCTATAAATAAAGCTTGGCGTTCCTGGCGTTCGAGGACGGGCGGCAGAGAAGTAACAGGACTCTGTCTTTTCCTTCTTACCCAGAGAAGAAAAAAAAGCATTTCCAATGCAACGGTCTCGGCATTGTTAAAGTTAGAGCTATTGGCATTGCTCATGACATTATTTTTGTTTATGTTTTTGTTTTTAAAACATGTAGAGAAACGGCATTGTTATTTACAATGTCAATAGCTTAATCAGTGTGTGTGTAGGTGGCTCTGTGTGTGGGTGCAAATGCAATAGGTCTCGCATTTGAGAGTGATTAAGCTATTGACATTGTAAATAACAATGCTGTTTCTTTAAATGTTTTAAAAACAAAAACATAAACAAAAATAATGTCATGAGCAATGCCAATAGCTCTAACTTTACCAATGCCGAGACCATTGCATTGTAAATGCTTGTATTTATGTGTTTTAAAAACCTGCAAGCAGTGCGTTAACACACACTTTGTACTTGCTTTGAGAAGCAAGGCTGGCAGTAACTGCGCCTCTTTTACTGCCAGCTGTTAGTACAAAGTGTGTGTTTACGGACCGCTTACATGTTCTCAAAACACGTAAATGAAAGGCATTGTCATTTACAATGACAATAGCTCAAACTCTCTTAAAGGCGAGACCTATTGCATTGCAAATGCTTGTTACTGATAGTCACTATGGCTTTTGTGTCGATCATGATTTTGGGCAGTTATGTTTCCAGAGGAGGTTTATGACCTCTTCAAGGTCTCCCATCTGAAATGGAGAACAGGTGAGAACGCTTCTTGACGCACTGCAAATGGCTGCTCAAGTCGCAGTCGTAAAATGTGTTCCTCACTGTAAGGGGGATGACTATATGACTGTTGGCAACAGGTATACTGACAAGGTTGCAAAGTATTGTGCTCATAAAGTGTGCACCTTCAACTTTGAGTACATCATTGAAGGAATAGATGATACCAACTAAAACCTTTTGTTAACAACTGCTGAAACATGGGAGGAGGTCAAGAGGTTTCATGAGGAAGTGTCAGAGGCAGAAAAGCAGAGTTGGGTTTAGGCAGGTTGTGTCAAGAGGGATGAGGTTGATGTTTGGTTTTCAGGAGATGGAAGACCTGTGTAGCCTAACAGTCTATTGGCACCAATAGGCAGGAATTATCATGGTCTTACTCATGTAGGTAGAAATGTGATGGTTAGATTGTTCAGACAGACCTGGTTTAATCCTAGGTATAGATTGACATCTGAACGGCAGTGCCACAGATGTGTTGTGTGTGCCAACAGAACAATGTAGGGAAAAGAACTGCAGGAACATTGAGCCACATAGGAACATCAGGTGGTTCCTTCAATAGGATGCAGTTAAACTTCATTGAAATGATGTGTTGAGGCTTACTCAACCAGGAGGAATGGCACTCTCACTGTAGCAAGGTTACTTTTAATAGGTTGGTTAGGCTTCCTCACTCTCTGGAATCAGATTGGGGATGGCATTTCTACAATTAAATTTGAGAATGATATGTGCATGTTTACAAGGTGATCAGAGACTGCATTATAGCTATAAACCTGAGGCTTCAGGTCTTGTAAAACAGATCAAAGGAACTTTGAAATCAAGGCTTGCTAAAGTGGGTGCTTCTATGTTCCTGAAATGACCTGATGATTTGCCTCTTGTGTTAATGATTCTTCACAGCATATCTGAATGGAGGACAGGATTATTCCCCCACAAGATCATCATGGCCAGAGCTATGAGTTTGCCAGCTGTACTTGCAAATGCACTTGTGAACATTACCAATGCTATAATACCTGATTACTGCAAGGACTAGCTGACATGGTGCATTCTGTGTCTCATCAGGTTGAAGCTGCCGCAGCCCCACCGCATCAGGAGCAGTGTCATGACCTTAGTCCTGAGAACTGGGCCTTGGTAAAGAAGCATATACCAAAGATTTCTCCAGAACCCCTTTGGCATAGTTTCTTCCAGATGATTCTGGTCACAACAACTGCTGTGAAGTGCGAAGGTCTCCATAACTGGGTGCATGCTGCCCACACTTGCTGATTTCCGTGACTCCTTGATGATGCAACAACAGCTTTCCCAGAAGTGCCAGTGGTGGTTGAAAGATCATGGAAGCAGGTTAGTCATGTTATGGGGTTAGGAAACGGTGGAGGGTGGTGCCTTCTTAATTAGTCCACGCCAGTGGATAATCAACATCAAAGATATTGCTCAAAATGAAATTACTTGTGTTGTTTTTATTTTTGGCAAAAGGTGCAGGTATAGATTGTGAGAGGAAAAGCAACAAGCCGACACGTGTTTCGCCCTAGTGGCCCATTGGCCTTGGGCTTTTTCAAGGCTAGAGTGATTTGAAAGTCAAGAATAAATTGAATGCCAAATAAGGTGAGAAAAAGTGAAAGAGAAAGGGAGAAAGAAAGAAAGAGCGAATGTGGCGGATTTACCAAGAATATGAATTAAGGGAAAGAAGAGAACGGGAAATTAGTCAGGGGAAAACAGATAGTCAAGGGGGAAGAGGAAGCAAAAAGTGCAAGGAAAAAGATATCTATTTTTCTATTTTTCCTTTTCTATTTTTCTATCTTTTTCCTTGCACTTTTTGCTTCCTCTTCCCCCATGACTATCTGTTTTCCCCTCAAATTTGTCAAGTTAAATGTGCTTTGGGGTGTAAGAGTCGAAATAGGACTGTGAGTGTGACGGCAGGTAATGGAGCAGGGGTTTCTGGATCTGGTAGTGCGTGTGTACTGGTGAACTCCTAGATTATCACTAACTATGGACCGGCATGTATCTAACATCATGTGTTAATTAGTCCATAGTTAGTGATAATCTAGGAGTTCACCAGTACACCCCAAAGCACATTTAACTACACGCCCATAGAACCCACATGGAATCTTCAATCCAATCACGGATATGAAAGGAGAGCGTTCAGCTACCGACACACACTCACGGATCTCTGCTTGAACTACACTACGCAGACTCACTAGTAAGTACCCACCGCGAAACACCCAGTGAACCGGGCGCATTAATCAGCACACACATAATCGTATTCGTTTTACGAACACCAACCGATGAACATAAAGGCACTCGTACAATTCACGTAAACATGAGACACCGGAAATTCACATAGTCGCAAACACCGGAACACGCTAGATTCACTACGAACAGGAAGAACCACAAACTTACGTCATGCAATTGACACATTTTAGCCGGACTATGAAAAAGTAAATATATTGTTTCTTTGTTTGTTATACATATTGCATGAGAGATACAACTTGCTTATTTTGTTGTAGATAAACCCCTGACGAAGGCTACATTTCTAAGCCGAAATGCATTGGGACATGTGAGACACGTAGAATTTGTTAATCACTGCATCTTCGCTACAAAAAAACGTCGTGATGAAATAAACGAACGTTCAAATCAATTGACAACAGTGTAACTTTATTGAAAATTACAATCAGTCTTTTTAGAAGTCCCCATACATAAGTCGTCGTATTGACCCCAATGCTAAGTTTCCTGCAATTAATAAAAGGTTCTTTAATCTCATCATGATGATAGACACTGCCTATGCACACAGACACAATTTGAAATGCCTTTTAAAAGAGGTTGAGAAAAATGTCTACATTTAGTTGAAGGCAGGAGGAGAAGTAAGGAATCTAGATCAAAAACAGACAAGAACATTAAGAATGAACATAAATGGACTAAGGGAGAAATAGAACATCTTGTTGCAGGAAATCAAGCAGCACTGACTCTTGATTGGAAACATAAAGGGGAATTGTGTATATATGTGGAAAGATATTCATTTGACAACCATTTTGTGGGAAAGAGTGAGTGCAACCATATCTTTGAAGTTAGGGGAAATTGGAATTTATTTCTGATGGGCGATGGTCCTGTTTTTCCTGGAGTTTACTATTTTTGTGGAGGACATGCTTATTTCACGTTGCCCAGGGGCAGGTATGGTAGTTGTTAGATAGGTGTTATTTTTCAAAGATTTATCCGGTGAAACATCTGGATGACCCGTGTGGGAGACAAACTCCAGGTCTAAGGGAGGAGTAAGTGCTCGAGAAGTAGTGGGAAATATTTTTGGTGTGATTATCTCATTTGTGGTGTGATTTATAAGGACATCAAGATTAGAAAGTTGTCCACTATAGTGGATAGGTTGGCTGCTAGTATAGCAGGAGCTTTATTAGTCACAGATATGGAAATAGTAGCTATTAGGGCCATGGTTTTGCTAATCTGCCTTGCGTTAGACATCCTGCTTAAAAGGAGGGCAAATCTGTAGTATGTTATCGGTTTCACGATGCTGCACCTACAATCCTGACAAAAGTGATGTTCTGAAGAAGTTTATTAATAATATTTATGATCTACATAAGGATTTGCAGAAGTTGTAGGCAAATGGTTTGGAAACCTGGGAAGTGGAAATGTGGATGCTCCTCTGAAACCTCTGATGATAATTGTACTTTGTATAATATTCCTTATTGTGATCTTTAAGAGATATAAGTGCATGAAGGTCAAGCAAGGAGTGAAGAGGAGGAGAGCAGATGTACAGCTAGAATAGAGTCAGAGTAAATACTTTGGCGACGGGAAACGCCAGTATTAGAAATGGGATTCCTGGCTGACTGAGTTATGTACCGAGGACAGGCAGGCCAGGCAGGGACCACCACTCTAGTCAGGGTAATCTAGATAACCTATGCTCACCATCTGGTAGATTGGCACAGAGCAGTCAGGCTTATCTACAAAGATAATGTGTAAAGTATTTGTACAACACACACAGTAATACAATAAATGCACCACAAAAAGTCTCCAAACAAATTTAAACAAATAGAGCATATTTATCTTAAGAACCATCTCAGTGTCACCCAGGAACACTAGGGTAACCTCAGTAAACTCCCTCTATTAACTCGAAAAAACTCCCCCCAGCACTATATTAGCCCCCCGCACCCCTGGAATCTTTCCTCCAGCGCGATGTGGCACTCTTTTTGGACACTTAGGATCACCTCTGTAGTGTCCATACTCACAGCACTCAAAGTACTTGGTGGGTTTGGGCTGCTGACCTTTGCCAGGATAAGTTTTCTTCTGGTAGCCAAATTGGGAATGTGAACCAGACCCTTTCCACTGTGAGTTGTTTTGTGGGCTTTTAGAGAACCTTATTATCTCCCTCTCCTTCTTCTGGTGATGACCCTGACCACCCATTTGGGAGTCTCCCCAGATACCTTTCTGAACACTCTGGTGTTAACGAATATGTCAGTCTCCTCAGCAAGCTTCTAGTCATCAGTAAGCTTGCTCTTAGCCAGGTGTTGGCACAGCTCTGGAAAACAAGTATCAAGAATGTGCTCCTTAGAAGGCAGGTTACACCCTGATCGCGCTGCATGCATTAAGTGAGAAGACTGTTATATAGGATGAAATATGGCAAGTATCTATTGATTCTACACATGATTTGTTATTGCTTAAACTCAATAAAAATAATTTTTAAAAAAAGAATGTGCTCCTTCCAAAACAAGTTGTACAACATAATCATTACCTTTGCTGCACCTGACCCAGCGCTGCATTGCCTTTACCAGCATAATCCAGGTAATCCACCCATGTTTGTGTAGGGAGTTTCTGACTAGCCCTGAACTGTTGCCTTGTTGTACGGTGTCTACCTCCTTTGGCAAAACTGTGCGTTTGTTGGACAACATAAATGACAGGATTGTGCCAGACTAATTCTGTGCACACCCTCAGGATATGTTGGGCTATGTCGCTGCCAGCCACAGTGCACCATCAGTACCCCTAACCTTACTGGACAACAAATGTATGTGCAACACTAGAATGTGACCACCTTGATCCCCCAAGGAAATCATGGTAACAGATCTAGAATCTCTTTTGTTTGATTTCTCATGTATACTCAAACAATTACACAAGAAATACTCAGCAAGGCTTTACAATATTTATTGTAGCATTATGAATCTTGCATTAAATATGTGTGCTGCGACTTTGAGTAAAATAAAACAGATTGCCGCAATTAAGATTTTCAAGAACAGTGATAGGAATTAACATATTCACCATTGTGCTAAGACAGCGTATATATGCAGGCATATAAGTACTGGGTATATGTGTACTCCTAATAAATAGTATGCAAAAAGGTACGAAGTTCCTCTGTATAAAAATGCTGGAGAGAACACAGGATGTTTAGTGCGTCAATGGAGGCCACTAGGTGTATATCTGTGAGGGGAATTCCCCTTGTCGAACTAGGGCTCTCACACACCAAGCAAGCTAGGTGTCATGCTTCATCATTTGAGCCTGCCCCTCGTCAGGTCGGCGCTGCAATACCTGACGGGCACCCAAAGCGGGGTTCTTTAACAGGGATCTTTTGTTCCTGCCGGTAGGTGCAGTGGGGGTGAGGGGCCTAATGAGTGTAGGTTTAAAATAGGTCAGTTAGTCCTAAGAAACCTTTATTGGGAAGGTAAACTGCCTAGTATAAAAAGAGTGAGAGGGGCAAAGGACTAGCAGCAATGTGTCTAGTTGTGTATGCCCTGCTCTCAAGTGATCGACATGTTTCATGCCGTAGGAGTCATATAGATCAGGGCACTTCCTCAGGATCAAGTGGAACGCAATCTACACTATAGAGGTAAGTAGTAAGTAAAATCTACATACCAAATTCACAGGTTGTTGACCTGTAGAGCAAATAAGAATTACATGCAACAGTGAGCGGTGGTATAAAAGGACACCGATTGGGTCAGGCGTAAAAACGCTCCTCGCATTGGACCTACCCTGCCGCCGACACCGGGATGGTCGCTCCTAATAAATGCCTCCTAATCTAGTCTTTCCTAGGGTGGGTCTTCTGCCAAATCCCTGCTGGGTGGACTAAGTCCCCGTTACCTTGAGGTAAGTGTCATCAGGCTGTCCGGCTTGGTGTAGAGCTGGACATCCCCTGTGTTGGTACTCAGGAATCAGCTGAGCTGAAATTCTGACATGTGGTAACCCTGCAGTGCCAGCTGAGTGCTCCTCTGCTTAAAAAAGGAAGTGGTTGCGCAGTTATAACAATAGAACCCATGTGGCATGTCACAACCCCTGTCAGACCTTAATAGTTTATTCTAGATGGATAGCGTCGCCGCCTTTCGAACAATAACATAACTAACATTTCCACAGGGAACTTTGGGCCAGACGTACGACGCACAAAATTACGCCTCGCAAATTGTGAGTCTTTTTTTGCGACTCGCAATTTACGAGGCTCAATATGCCATGTACAATAGTGTGGAACACTCTGTTTGCGATTCACAATGGGGTCGCAAATTGCAAGGCTCATTAATATTAATGAGCCTCTCGCAATTTGCGAGTCCATTGGGATTGACAGGCACTCCCAGGTATGGTGGCCTGCTGGGCTCAGCAGACCATGTCTGGGACTGCTTTTAAATAAAGCAGTTTTTTAAAAAAATGCAGCCTGTTTTCCTTAAAGAAAAATGGGATGAATTAAAAAAAAATAATAATTAAACATTTTCGTTTAATTTTTTAAGGGTATGTAGTGGTCCCTGGGACCACTGCCTGCCCTTAAAAAAAAATTTCAGCGACAGTCACAAAGTGAAAGGGGTCCCCTGCAATTGCGGTCAAAAAGCATTCATACATTGGGAACGCCCTTTCCTAATAGCGACTCGCCATTCCTAAATGGCGAGACGCAAATAAATTGCGACTCGCTATTTAGGAATTTTACATGGCACATGGCCATTTTGCATGCGCAAGCGGGTCGCAAATCTGTTTGCGCATGCAATATAGGGTCGTACATCTGGCCTTTTATCCCTTGTACTGAATGTTCAAGGTATCATGCCAGAGTGCCTACGAAGTTGAATTGTAAGCAGTGCAGTTTCAGAGAATGTTATCCTGCATGGTCACGCACGCAAATGTGTGTCAAAAGTCACTGTGTGTAAAAGAGAAGGCAAATTAAGAAACATGAGTATGTAAAATGACAATGTTTCTCACTAGGCCTATTCTGACCATGTGACAGCCTATACTTCTCAAATGTCAACCCAAATTTCCTGACTAAAATGGTCTTCATGGCAGTGTAGTTCATCTGATCTCCCACCTCTAGTGTAAGGAGTGTGTCCCTTCCCACGTGGGCATGTGCCGCCAAAGCTACCCCCCAGAACTCCTCTAGGACCCTGTGCACTTTCAAAGCCAGTTCATAGGCTGACAGCCATTTATCTATGTCATCCCCCACATTGTCACTGGGCACCATATCTTTTGGATTATGGAATCTGTACTCCTAATCAGATACTGAAGGTATGCTGCCACCAATAATGCTGATGCTGGACCCCACTTGGAGGGCTCCAATTTCCAGCTCTCTGGGGCATAGCTTATGGGCCATCTTCCTTTGCTACATGCCTAGCCTCTTCTCCTCAAGAGCTTGCTCCTTCTCAAGCTTAGCATGGGTCTGCACTTTGTCCTTCTTCATCTTGGCAAGCTCTATCCTTAATTTCCTCTCCTCCCTCCTGTCTGTCAGCTCCTTGGAGGACAGGCACCTTGAAGACACACTACTGCCTGCTCTAGAGTGGACTGCCCGTCCTGGGAGAAAATTGATCTCTCTCCTTTGTAGGCTGCATATCAAGACTTCTGTTGGGTACTGCTCTGGTCCTTCCTTAGACACAGATCCCTCCTCATCCACTTCTCCTTCTGGGTGGGTGTCTGCGCATACTCCCAAGGCTTTCAGAAGCTCCCCCTTCTTGGTGTTTCCTTGTGGGACACCCCGTTCTCCTGGCAGAAACCCTTGAGCTGAGCCACTGTGTATGCTTCCAGGTTGGCCAGGACGAGTTCCATCTTGTCAGATAGGGTCACAGACATTGCAGAGAAAAATGGGACTTGGGCAAAAGGACTTAGGAAAAATCAAAAGATGTCAGAACAGAGACAGTAGAAAAAGGCTTGAATTGGTCTCATTATAGAGTTGTAGTGAACAATGGGTTACTATATGATATTGCACAAACACAAGTCATATCCTCACCGCTGTTCACCAATGTTTATGTACCCAGGCCAGGGAGGAACTGCCACTCTAGTTAGGGTAAGCTGGTTACACAATGGCACAGAGCAGTTGGGCTTATCTACAAAGGTAATGTGTAACATTTTTGTGCAACACACACAGTAACACAATACACACAGTAACACAATACATAAACCACGAAAAGCCTTCACATAGGTTGAAGAAAATAGAGAATATTTATCTGAGCAAAATGAGACCAAAATGACAAAATTCCAATCAATAGAATTCGAGATATACATTTTTGAAGAATAAATGTAAAAATAGTACTTATAAGTCACTAACAGTCAGAAGATTACTTGAGGCTGCGAGGGACCAGTTAAAATCTAAAATTCTGGCGGATCATGATCAACTGCAGGCCAGCTGCAGGACCCAGACAGGTCCCACTGAAGAAATACCTTGAACTGAGTTTTTGTCAATGTTGAGAGTATACTGAGTAATAGTCAAGCTTGCAAAGTGGGTCCCGGGTCGGAGTCAAGCTTCATTGAGCCGCACAGAGTGTCATCATCAAGCTGCGCAAACTGTGGAACCGCTGTCGTCAGGCAGCCTTTGCACTGGCGTCAAAGGGCAATGAGACAGAATTTCTCATGCAGTGGATTCAATGAATCGGTTTTATGAAAACTGCTGCAGAATCCACTTCTGAGGCCCAGAGCTTTGAGGGGGCACCACAGGCAAGGGTAGAACTCACAGAAGGCACCAGCAGAATTGTTGGAAGTCTTTTGTGTCCCTGAAACTTCAGAAAACAGGAAGAAAGACAACAAGCCATTGCAGATCAATTGGAGGGAAGGCAGAGTCCTTCCAGAAGATTTAGGGAACAGCAGGCAGCTGGGTAACAAGTAGAAAAGCAGTCCTTCCAAAAAAGCAGTCGAGTTGTGTCCTCTAATCTGCCCAGCAATCCTTCTGACAGAGGTTCAGTTCAAGATCCACTCCCTTTTACACTGCTCCACTCTAGGCTACTCCACTGTATGCCTCTCCACTCTATGCCACTTCACTGTATGCTGTTCAATTGTACACCACTTGACTGTATGCTGCTCTCCTGTATGTCACACCAGTTTAAAGCATTCCACTCTGCAACGCTATCCTCCTCTATTCTACTCCACAGTATGCCACTCTACGCCACTCCACTGTATGCCACCCCACTCTTCTCCTTTCCACTCTACGCTATTCCACATGCTACTGTATCCTACTTCACTCTACGGCACCCCTGCCTATGTCACTACACTCTATGCTATTCCACTCTATGCCACTCCACTCTAAGACACGCTACTGTGCACCACTTCTCTCCATGACGCTCCTGTCTATGCCACTTCACTCTATGCTATTCCACTCTACGCCACTCCACTCTATGCCACTCCACTCTATACCATTTCACTCTACACCACTCCATTCTACCCCAATCTACTGTACGCCATACCACACTACGCTATTCCACTCAACGCCACTCCACTCTATGCCACTCTACTGTATGCCTTTCCACTCTGCAATACTCCACTCTACATCACTCCACTCTATGCCACTCCATTCTACACCACTCCAATTTGCACTATTTCTTTCTACATCATTCCACTCTATGCCAATCCACTGTATGATATTCCACTATACACCACTCCAATGTATGCTATTCCACTCCACTTTATGCCACTCCATGCTATTCAGCCTTACATCACTCCATTCTGCTCCACTGAATTCTAGGCCACTCTACTCTATTCCACTCCACACTATGCTATTCCTCTGTACATCACTCCACTTTACGCCACTCGATTATAATGAAATGAAATTAAATAAAAATGTATAATAAACGGGCACTACTACCCTTAGGTGCCTAGGCATGCAAGCTTGTTAACAGGACAAGACTGAGGTTAAGATGCTGGACAGAGTTATAAAAACTCCTACCGTTTGAAAAGCCAAGTTTTTAGTTTTTCCTAAAACAGAGGAGGTCCATTTCCTTTTTCAGGAATAAGGGAAGGCTGTTCAAGAAACTGAAAGTACTGCCTATAAAACGTCTCCCGCCCGATTGTGCTCTTTTTACTCTAGAAACAATGATATTACATGCTGATTCTGAACGAAGGGATGTTGGCGGAATATACCAATGATAACCAAAGCTTAAAAACTTGTGGGCTTTCCCCATGAAGTGCCCTGAAAGCAATGCACAGGGCCTTCAACTGTATACGCTTCTCCATCGGTAGCCAGTGGAGAAGGAGAAGGGCAGCTGATATTGATTCTCATTTAGATAAGCCAAGTAAAAGGTTGGTTGCTGAGATCTGTAGGACCTGAAGCTTATTGAGACTTTTTTTTCTTATATTTGCGAAAAGAGCATTTGCATAGTCAATTTGTGAGAGTATCAATGCAGAAATTACAGTTTTCTGCAGGCCTTTCGGAATGAAGGGAAAGCACTTTATTAAAAGTTTCATGATAAAGAAGGAGGCAGACATTATTGCATTTTCGTGCCCTTCGATTATCAAAGATAACTACAAGGATTTTTTCCTTAGTAACTGGTGATGGAAGGAGGCCAAATTCAGGTGGCCACCAGTCTTGGGACTAAAAGGACAGATCCTTCCCAAAAAACAATACCTCGGTCTTGCCTGAGCTCAACTTCAAGCAGTTTTGGGCCATCCCTTTTCCGATCTCCTGCATACAGATTTAGAAATGCTTTGCTGTCTCTAAAGGACTGGATTTTACTGGGATCACTAATTGGGTATCATCTGCGTAAGTGACTGCAGAGAGCCCTAATGATCTAATACGTTTGGCCAAAGGGGCCATATAAATGTTTAAAAGGGTTGTGCTAAAAGATGAACCCTTGGGGATACCACAAGGGAGAGAGAAGGGCGAGGATTTAAAATCGTCAACTGCAACAAACTGAATTCTGTCTGACAAAAATGATTTGACCAAAGTAAGAGTTTTGTATTTCATCCAATTTCATCCAGCCTATTCAGCAGGATTTGGTGCTACACTACTCCACTCTATGCTATTCCACTGTATGCCACTCCACTCCATGCCACTGCACTCTGCCTCTCCACTCAACGCTATTCTATGCAACGCCATTCCACTCTTTGCCACAGCAATCTTTGCCACTCCACTCTATGCTATGCCACTGTATGACACTCAACTCTACACCACTGTACGCCTCTTGACTCTACACCATTGCACTCTATGCTTCTCCACTCTACTCTAATTGAATATACACTACTCCACTTAATGCAGTTCTGCTGCATGGCCCTCCACTGTATGCCACTCCACTTTAGGCTATTCCACTCTATGCTGCTCCACTCCACACCACTGAACTCTATGCCACTTTATTCTATGCCATTCCGCTGTATGCTATGCCTCTATATGCCACTCCACTCTATGCCAGTCAAGCGTACGCCAGCTCACTGTATGCCACTCCATTGTATACCATTCCACTCTATGCTATTCCACTCTACGCCACTCGACTGTACACCATACCATTCCACTCCGTGCGATCTACTGTACGTCATTCTATGCCACTGCACTCTATACCACTCTACTCTATGCTATTCCACTGTATGACATTCAACTCCATGCAACTGCACCCCACTCCACTCTACTCTTTTTGACTGTACGCTTCTCCACTTTACGCCACTCCACTGTATGCCACCCAACTCTATGCTATTCCACTGTATGCCACTCGACTGCACGGCACTACACTCTACGCTATACCACTCTTCGCCACTCCTCTATATTCCACTTCACGCCACTCCATTCCACTCTATGCCACTACACTCTAAGCCACTCTACTCTATGCCTCTCCACTCTATGGTATTCCTCTCTATGCCACTCTACTGTATGCCAGTCCACTCTACGCCACTCCAGTCTGTGATACTCCACTCAGTGCCACTGGACTCTCTGCCACTCCACTTCTTGCCACTCATCTCTATGCCATTCCACTCTATGCCACCCTATTCTACACTATTAGACTCTATGCCACTCAACTCTATAATATTCAAATCTACACCCCTCCACTTTATGCCAATTTACTGTACAGCACTCCATTCTATGCCTCTCTACTCTAAACTGTTCCACTCTATATAATTTCAGTCTAAGCTATTGCTCTCTATGTCACTCCACTCTATGCCACTCCAATCTGCGCAAATCCATGCTATTCCACTCTATGCCATTCCACCTTATGCCACTGAACTGTAAGCCACTCTGCTTTACACCACACTACTTTATGCCACTCCACTCAACTCCACTCTAGCCTACTCCACTGTATACTGCTACATTCTAAGCTATTCCTCTCCATGCCCCTGTATCACACCACTCCACTGCCACTCCACTCTATGCTTTTCCACTCAATGCTATTCTTTTCCACACCACTCGACTTTAGACCACTCTATGCCACTCCACTACACTATTCCACTCTGCACCACTTCATTCTATGCCACTCTACTCTACTCCATTCTACTACACTTCACTGCATGACACTACACTGTACAACACTGTCCTCCACTGTACTTCATAACACTCCACTTAATAAAACTCGATTCGAACACACTTCACTTTACAATTTGAAACACTTTTTTATTAAAATATAAAAACCATTGAAATCCAATGAAAAAAACAAAAGTTTAAACATATTTATAATCTAGAAAACTGTATGTATTCTTACTATACAAACCAAACTCAAACTACACAAACATTAGAAACTCAAACGTTATAGTTATACCTTACATTTGTAATTTATGCACCACCTTCCAATAACTTTATGATTTTTTTCTATGCAAAACAAACTTAAACTACACAAACATTAGAAATTCTAAACCTCTAGTTATATCTTGAATTAATTCAATTTCATTTGCTGTAACTCGTGCACCTCCATACACACTGTCAGCAACTCGCTAGCCACACTATCAATCAATCAATCACATAATTTGTAAAGCGCACTACACACCCGGTAGGGTCTCAAGGCGCTGGGGGGGGGGGGGGGGGGGGGGTGCTGTTACTGGCCGAAGAGCCAGGTCTTGAGTTGTCTCCTCAAAGTCAGCAGGCCTTAGGTTTGTCGCAGGTCGAGGGAGAGGGTGTTCCAGGTCTTGGGGGCGCGATGGGATAAGGATCTGCCTCCGGAAGTGGTTCTCCGGATGCGTGGGACCGTGGCCAGGGCGTGGTCAGCGAGCGGAGTTTCCTGTTGGGTACGTAGAAGGAGAGTCGACTGTTGAGAAAGGCTGGGACAAGTTTAGTGGAGTGCCTTGTGTGCGTGGATCAGGAGCTCGAAGGAGATTCTTTTGTCGACGGGGAGCCAGTGCAGATTCCTCAGGTGGGGGGTGATGTGGTCGCGGCGCGGGACGTCGAGGATCAGGCGTGCGGAGGCATTCTGGATTCTCTGTAGTCTGCTGATGAGCTTGGACGGGACTCCGGCGTAGAGGGCATTTCTGTAGTTGAGTCTGCTGCTGACTAGGGCCTGGGTGACTGTTTTCCTTCTGTTAGTCAGGATCCATCTGTAGATCTTGCAGAGCATGCGCAGGGTGTTGAAACAGGTGGAGGAGACTGCGTTGACTTGTTTGGTCATGGAGAGTTTCAAGTCGAGGATGACTCCCAGGATGCCTGCGTGGTCCGTGGGGGCCGGGGGGGACCCCAGTGATGTGGGCCACCAAGAGTCATCCCATGCGGAGGGGTTGGGTCCGAGGATGAGCATTTCCATCTTGTCTGTGTTCAGTTTGAGGCGGCTGTCCTCCATCCAGTCGGCGACGGCCTTCATTCCCTGGTGGAGGTTGTATTTGGCGTTGAGGGGGTCCTTTGTGAGAGAGAGGATCAGCTGAGTGTCGTCGGCATAGGAGATTATGTTGAGGTCGTGCTGTCGGGCGATGCGTGCTAGTGGTGCCATGTAGACGTTGAACAGTGTTGGGCTGAGGGAGGATCCTTGAAGGACGCCACAGATGATTTTGGAGCCTCGGATCGGAACGGGGGAGGCGGACTCTCTGAGTTCTGCTGGAGAGGAAGGAGGTGTCCAGTCCTGGGCCTTGTTTTGGATCCCTGCGTCATGGAGGCGTGTGCGTAGTGTGCGGTGGCAGACGGTGTCGAAGGCGGCGGAGAGGTCCAAGAGGATGAAGGCCACCTTTTCACCATTGTCTAGCAGGATCCTGATGTCGTCTGTGGCAGCGATGAGGGCTGTCTCGGTGCTGTGGTTGCTGCGGAAAACTGATTGGGACGGGTCTAGGATGTTGTTGTCTTTGAGGTGCTGGGTGAGCTGGGTGTTTACTATCTTCTCGATGACCTTTGCTGGGAACAGAAGCAAGGAGATGGGCCGGAAGTTCTTGAGGTCGCTCGGGTCCGCCTTGGGTTTCTTCAGTAGGGCGTTGATTTCTCTGCGTGCTTCCAGTTCTCAGGGAAGGTGGTGGATTCGAAGGAGAGGTTGATGATTTTGTGCAGGTGGGGTGTGATGGAGTTGCTGGCTTTGTTGAAGATGTGATGCGGGAGGGGGTCGGATGGGGAACCGAAGTGGATTGTTCCCATGGTCTTGATTGTGTCCTCGATGCTAACGTCTACCCAGGTTGTCAGGGTGTCGTGGGCAGTGGGGTGCGGTGGGTTCGGTGCGGTGTGGTCGGCAAGGATCGTCCGGGGTCTGAAGCTGTCATGGATGTCGGTGATTTTCTGGTGGAAGAAGGTGGCGAGGGAGTCGCACAGGGCTTGCGATGGTGGGATGTCGTTGGCGTTGGAGCTAGGGTTGGAGAGTTCCTTCACGATGGTGAAGAGCTCCTTGCTGTTGTGTGCGTTGTTGTCAAGGCGGTCTGTGAAGGAGGTTCTTTTGGCGGTCCTGATGAGGTGGTGGTGGTTGCGGATGGTGTCTTTGTGGGCAGTGCGGCTGTCTGGCGTCTTGTCGCTGTGCCATATGTTTTCCAGTTTCCGGCAGGTGTGTTTGGAGTTGAGGAGTTCCCGGGTGAACCAGATGACTCTTCTGCTGTTGTCTCTGTTGGTGGGGTTTTTCAGTGGAGCGACGGTGTTGGCACAGTCGTTCATCCAGCGTTCGAGGGCGAGTGCACCTTCATCCGGGTTGGTTGGGGTCATTGGGGGATTGAGTGCGAGGTTTGTCTGTAGTTGTTCTTCAGTGATTTTGCCCCAGCGGTGGCGGGGTGTCTGTAGGGTGCGGTGGTGTGTGGGTGGTTTTCGGAAGGAGAAGTGGATGCAGTGGTGGTCTGTCCCGGTGAGTTCGGAGGCGTGGCTGAAGGTAACGTGGAGGCTTGAGGAGAAGATGACATCTAGCGTGTGGCCGGCACTGTGTGTCGGCGTTGTGACAAGCTGTTTCAGTCCGAGGTTGGCGAGATTGTCGATCAGGGTGGAGGAGTTGCTGTCGTTGTTGTTCTCCAGGTGAAAGTTCAGGTCTCCGAGGAGGATGTAGTCGGTGGAGGTCAGCGCGTGTGTGCTGATGAGGTCAGTGATGGAGTCGCAGAATTGAGGCCGGGGTCCTGGAGGTCTGTAGACAAGGGTGCCTCTTAGGGTGGTCTTTGGATCTGTGTGGATCTGGAAGTGCATGTGTTCGGCGGTGCTGAGGGTGTCGTTGGTGTTTGTTGAGATTTTGATGGTGTTTTTGTGGACAATGGCGATTCCTCCTCCGGCCCTGTTGGTGCGGTCTACACTACATTAACTATAACACGCACCTTTATGGTGCACTGCTTTAACCCTTTCATATTACACCACTTATACCATATAAAGGATAGCATTCATAATAATACTTATGACATCTCAAATTACATAATTTGTTAGGACTCTCTGCATGTTAGAGTGGCTAGTTATAGTTAATGTAGGGTAGAAGATTCTCCTGGAGACACCAGTAGGGGCCAGCAGGTCAGAGTACCACTACACTGCCCAGTAACATATTTTACTTTTATACATTTTTAGGACAGGGGGACTGAGCATCCATGTTACAGTCAGATCATTTTTCCCTGCCCCCACTAGATGGATCAACCCAAAACATTTCACTGGGTCCAGAGTGCCAACAAGCAATAAAAGGAAAGTTCCATACCTCGGCCACAGTTCTAAACAGGGAAATCCCACGACCACCGTATTCTTTTGCAGCTCATAGTCCGCCTCTCAAGGTGATTTCAAGCTCGAAGTGCAAAGGAATATTCCTCTTGCAAACCCTGGCTGCAAACAAGTACATGTCCCAAGTTCAGGCGGGCCTTACACAGTGGCCCTTCCATCAGAGAGATTGTCCTTTCTCAATGTCTAATAAGTCACGTATTTAAAAGCTAAACGAACCCACCGTAATGTCAGCTTGGCATATGATTAAGAGTCGCAGGACTCGAAACGCGTAATGCCTGTTTGGTTTGTTTTAAATAAATGAACTGGTTGAAAAGCATCGTTGGTGTGGCCTGTTTGACGCTGCTGGAGGAAGTGTGCGTTTTTTCTGTGGATTACTAAGAGGTGTCTGACACACCTCAACCGGGCCCCGAATCCGAGAGGCAGAGGCATTCTTTGTGTCAGGAACATTGTGGAAATATATATATAGATATATATGTATATATATATATATTACCTACTGGCGGTCGCCAGTAGGTAGTTATAGTTAGGACCACGTTTCCATAGGAAATCCGCAACATTCTATTTTGAATAACTTTGGCGCCGGTCGACGAATCCTCGCGAATTTTTCAAAATAGGTGGGGCGCTACGCTCCGCTCCTACCCTGAAAGTCTCGGGGGGATTCGTCAAGCGGGGGCTGAGATAAAAGGGGGGTCCCAAAACGCGTTTTTCCCATGCATTTTTCCATAGGACCTTTAGACAGGGCTACAGCCCGAACGGCTGAACAGAATTTAATGAAATTTGGCAGAGAGGTAGTCCCCAGGTCAAGGAAGTGCCTTTTGTAGGTTTGGTGTAAATCTGTTCAGTAGATTCTGAGAAAATAGCCTTTAAATCAATATATATACGAACTGCGTTAACTGGGCGCGCACGCCACGAATGGCGTAAAGTAACTTAGCATTTAAAAAACCTTGCAAATTCACTGAAAAAACCATAGGTTTCACACATGTTATAGTTAGCTGGACATTTTACTGATAAAAAACCAATGAAATTCCCCCGTTATAGTTACTGCAGGCAACTATAACTCACGCGACCGCAATCTTCTGCTGATGACATATGTGTCTTTATGAAAAAAAAATATTTGTAATATATGTAAAGCTAAAATTTAATGGAAGAAGACATGGGCAAATAAGTGTCTAAATACAGTATTAGCATCAGCAGAGGATTGCGGTCGCGTGAGTTATAGTTGCCTGCAGTAACTATAATGGGGGAATTTCATTGGTTTTTTATCAGTAAAATGTCCAGCTAACTATAACATGTGTGAAACCTATGGTTTTTTCAGTGAATATATATATATATATATATATATATATATATAGATGGCTGGCTGTTGTTTTCTTGTGATCCTTCATCTTCAAGTATATATATATATTTATATATATTATAAAAAATGTGGGTAGCAGGTAAATCGCCCGGCGCAACAATCTCAGACACTGGTCCCCACCAGTGTTAATCAATATTAAACACAACAAACTCTGAGAACAATAGTAATCAGTATGCTCAAAAAATAAACTGATGATAAATCTTCTTCCGTTCGTTTCATGGAGTTTTTATTCTTGATTCGTTTTTAGGAGTCAACAATTCACACAGTAGAATCACAGAAAATGCCCAGTGCTTGCCAACACGTGTTTCGCGCCACATGCGCTTCTTCAGGGCTGTCATATAAACAAAATGTTTGATACATTTAGAATTGAACTTATCCATCTCATATATACAATATTATCTCAACATTTTTAAATAATAATAATACATTTTACCTCCATTAAATGTAAACACTGTAATTACTGAAAAACCATAGTGGTGAAAGTTAGAAAGAACTATAGAAAAATAGGAACGTAGGGCCTGTACTTAAATCATAAAATCTTTAGTCATTCTCTCATTGGACTCCTATATCAGGGGTCCCCACAACATTAATTTTCTAAAAATGAAATCGTACCATTTAAACACTATGAGCAATATAAACAAAGGAGCTGGGTTTACCTCTTCTTCCATTTTATGGATCCTTTCTAGACCATTAACAGTACATCTTCGTACTTGTTTCAGTTATTTTAAATTTTTTCTCATTAGAAAAGAATCGATCTAAAGTTAAAAGATCAACAAATAGAATTCATAATATTAGGATTATGAAGTGTTCATTAGCCTATGGATTTTATCTTTAGGATATAATCTCACCTTATTTAAAACTAAATTCTGCTTCCTTTCGTATTTCATAAAATCAATTATTTCTTATTCAATCAGTTTTTAGTTGTTCACGATCCATGATACGATCTGCGAGTAAAGTTATAATTGATGATATTAATATTAAACAGGGTCTTTATTCAGCCACACTTTTATAACGTTTATTTGGAGAAGTGTAAACAGGGAGTTAGAATTCTTTGTCCACTAATATGTTGAAGTAACTTAAGCAAAACAGCGATTATCTCAATAAGCCTGTTCAAACATTAGCCAGCATTCTCCTCATCTCTAAAAATCTGCCAAAATTATTACAATTGTAAAGTAATTGGATCGCTTAATCCGGCTTGGAGGATGGCGAAAGTTTACCTTACCGCTAGAGCGAATACCTCAGGTTCTGTCTTCCCGTCCGATTTCTCCTGTAAGGCAGTGTCGGAGCTTAAACCGTTATATATGGTGGCCTCCCTCAATTAACTAATTTGAAAAACGGCGGGAAGAGATCTCCAATCATTAAAGGTAATAGCTCTCCGTTGTTTTATATAAACAATGTAACTCGTTATACTATTAATCTGTTCCTTTAAGTCCGATGTTATAAAGTGGAATATTATAGCTATTTTAAAATCGGGAACTTGATAAACAGGAAATCTATTTTAATTACAGAAAATAAATATTATATTGCTCATAGTGTTTAAATGGTATGATTTCATTTTTAGAAAATTAATGTTGTGGGGACCCCTGATATAGTAGTCCAATGAGAGAATGACTAAAGATTTTATGATTTAAGTACAGGCCCTACGTTCCTATTTTTCTATAGTTCTTTCTAACTTTCACCACTATGGTTTTTCAGTAATTACAGTGTTTACATTTAATGAAGGTAAAATGTATTATTATTATTTAAAAATGTTGAGATAATATTGTATATATGAGATGGATAAGTTCAATTCTAAATGTATCAAACATTTTGTTTATATGACAGCCCTGAAGAAGCGCATGTGGCGCGAAACACGTGTTGGCAAGCACTGGGCATTTTCTGTGATTCTACTGTGTGAATTGTTGACTCCTAAAAACGAATCAAGAATAAAAACTCCATGAAACGAACGGAAGAAGAATTATCATCAGTTTATTTTTTGAGCATACTGATTACTATTGTTCTCAGAGTTTGTTGTATATATATATATATATATATATATATATATAATTATAATTATAATTATATATATATATATATATAAAATACTTTATATAATACTTGACTCAAAATATATAACAGCACCGAAAAGAACAATGTAAATAAAGGTAGGACAACAATACTGTTGGAAAGTGGGTTATTAGTAGGGGCAAATGTAGGTCTGCCACTGATAACACTGATAACACATGATAGGACTCAGCATAGGTCTTAGAAAATGATTCCTATGCTCATCCCTTGGTAAGCACACAGGCTTAACTTCAAAGACAGGTATGTAAAGCATTTAAAAACACCATTTCAGTTAAACTGACCTCAGGCCTCAGCAGTGCACACATGCAAATGCAGAAAAAGCTGCTGGCCTCTAAACTGCCATGCCCCAGGGTACTGGGGACTTCTAGGTAGTTTCAATCCCCTGCCCTATTATATACTAGGGGTTTATGGGGGAGGTCATGAGAATTACAGGGGTACCCCACCATACCATAGTGTACCCTAGTGTATGCTAGGTGCTTTAACTGTATTCTAATGTGTTCCTTTCAGCTTGGCACTGGCCCTGGGCCTGGTTAGGCAGAGCTCAGGGTATGTCAGAGTCAGTTACCACAAGTACCAGTCAGCAAAAAGTTGGGGGGGTGCCCAGGGCACAGGAAGACTTTGCAACAAATACTCAAGCCAATAAATACCAAAAAATCATCATTGTGTCATTTGTGGATAAGCTGATATATAATCTCATCTGTAAGATTGTGTAGAATATTTTAAGTGTATCTCTCACATAAGAGTGAGGGTGTTTTACAGAGACATATCAGAAAATAACTTATAAACTGATATCTCTGCAAGATCCATTGAGTAAGTGTTCATTTAGTCAAATTTCATGGCAGGGCCAGTCTGTAGCTCAAGAAAGGCCTGCAAAGCAAGGTAGAATTAGGCAACTCATATCAGTTCTTCTGGAAAGCCAATAAAGCCAGGGTATAGATAGAGTTTGAAGTCTGCTACATTCTACAGTTCACTATTCTTCCCCTGTTTCATTTGCATCTGTGTGGCATGCATATAACGTCATGAGAAAGGTAATTAATTATAGAACAATATACTTCATGTTTCACTTCTAAGCATTCAAGGTGCATTAGTAGGTCTGAGTCAGTCTCTGAGCAGGATCTCCCTCTCTTGTTCAATCAGCAGCCTATTCAAGAAAGCTGGGAATTATTATTGTTAACTGTGTCTTAATTTCTATTTATATATTTGTGATTTCTATATACCGTGGGCTAGGCTCAGGGGCATCAGCCTTCTTTTAGAGTCAACATAGCACAGTATAAATGGATAAAACAAATGATTACTTTCAGAAAAGTGAGTGACAATGTATGCCTCACAAGGTGGAAATGCACATACTTTTAACACAAACCTAGAAAGAAAAACAGGTGATATAAATTGATGGGGCGGACACTGTGCCATGCAAAGTGCAACTATACACAGTGTTGGGAAATGCCGAGGTGCACCCACTGATGGCTTGGAAATTGGAGTTGTTAACCCAAGCATCGTTCAAATAGGAGAGCTTTGGGGTCTTTTTGAAGGTGATGAGACAGGCAGTGATGCAAAGGCTCCAAGGAGAGAGTTCCAGATTATTTTGGCACTTTCAGAGAATGTTTTGAACATGTAATGTTTGCGCTTGGAGGTAGGGGGTTCAAGGAGAAGGGCCTGAGTGCTTCTTCAATCCCGATTAATGCCTGAAAGTTTCAGTTTCTCACCTAGGTATGAGGATGAAGAGGAGTGGAAATGCAGCCAATGTTAAATTGAGTTCCTGCCTCTATAGGAAGCCACTGCAGGGAGTGTAGATTAGGAGTGATGTGATCACATTTCTTGTGATCTGTTATGAATTGTGCTGCTGCATGTAAAACTGCTCTTAGCAGTCCTGGGTAGATTTTGAGGATATGATTCCGTAGCTGAGTCTGGAGAGGAGAAGTGCCTAAGCAACTGATTATGGGTCCTGTTTTGGGAAGAGGTGCCTGTTTCCACAAGCATTCTTAGCTGGCATTGAGAGCTCTTGGCCATGTATGATTTATGATTCTAGAGGTTGAGATGTCCGTTGAGGGTGAAACCCAGAGATTTGGCATTCGGAATTATAGATGGGCAGCCTTCCAGGTCAGGGAAGAGTGATATCCAGCCCAGAATCAATGGGTTGGGTTTCTTTGGGGAAATAAGTAAGAGTTCTGTTTTCAATGGGTTTAGTTTGAGATGGCTGTTTGTCATTCAGGATTGAACTCGTTTAACTGTGTTGGACAAGAGGGTGAGGACTTTCAAGTACTTTTGGGTGTTGTCATGGTATAGATGAAAAAGTAATACAGATTTCCTGAGGATCGTACACAGAGGTTCCATATAGAAGATGAAGAGGGTTAGAGAAAGCCTCAAATGGGACTCCTTGCTGCAAGCTGACTGTTTCTGATATAACATTCATGTTTTTTGACTATTTGAGAGTGATTTGTAAGCACAAAAGAGAATCAGTCTCGGACTGCCCCTTCAAGAAGAATTTTCCACATTAGGGTGTTTAATAAAGCCTGGTGGTTAATTGTATCAAATGTAGCAGAGAGGTTGAGGAGCACAAGAAGACAGAAATTGTCTGTCCAGAATGCAAAGGTCGTCATCCACGATCTGTAGGATTGCGGACTCCTGGCTGTGGTCCTAATGGAAGCCAGATTGAAGATGGTCCATGAGGTTGCTTGCCTGGATGTGAGACAACAATTGCACTGCTACACAGCTTCTGATCACCTTGCTATTGAGAGATAGGGTGGAAACTTATTGATAGGTGTTAAGGTCATCAGGATCCAAATATTGTTTTATTAGGATAGAAGTGATTTGCCCCATTTTTAGATGATATGGGGGCATATCCTGTTCTCGGGAGGAGGTGACCAGGGACAACCAAAATGGAGAGTTGTTTGGCTAGAGCTTTGTTGATGGAGCCCAGAGTGGCATCACAAAGGTAGTTTGAGGGTTTAGCTTTATATAAAATTAGTAGTCGCTCTGACTCTGGAATTGGGGAGAAGGAGGACCACACTTGCAGTGTCTTTCAGGGTATATTCTTCTAAAATATGCTGTTGAGTTTGGCGGGGAGATGTTTATGTCTTTGATTGTTTTGTGAAAGGACACTCAAAGCTGTTACATACATGCTGATGGCTTGGGTGGAGGGATGGAGGAGGGGCTGCTGGCTTGTTTGAGTACCTCCAGTAGTTGTTTTTGTCTGTTCTTGGCTGTGTCCAGGAGAAATCTGGTATGGGCAGCCTTGACTTTAAAGATGTGATTTATATAGTGTTTCCTGACAGAATGTATCTAGGACACATTCAACTGCAAGGAAGCTCCTTTTCCAGATTTCTGATAACCTCACTTCTTCATATAGGGCTATTGAGAACCAAGGGTGAGAAGACTTAGATCTGCTCTGTTAGCTCTGTACTGGTACAAATCCTTCTATCAGGGTTCAATTCCAGAGTTGAAATTGTCTGTAGCTTTGTTTCTGTTGAGTTGAGGAACTACTGATCCCTTGTTAGCAGAGCTCTAATTTCTAGTGCCAAAATGTGTTTCACAAAAGAAAAAAACATTTGATCTGAAACCCTTCATTCTTATATAAATCATTAAATCAGGTTCTCTTCCCTTTTTACCGATAATGTTATGGTCCACTATTTTACTCAGAATTTAAAAAGAAATCTTTCCCTGTTTGAAAAAAAAAACATTTTTAGTTTTAGTTGCACCTAAATAAACATGTGGTGTTATATTAGGGGTTTGAAGTAAAGTGTTCTGACCTCCATACCGCCCTCCCATTTTTGATTTTAGGCCACCTGATTTTTATGCCCCTCTAAAGGCGCAGCCGGTTCAGGAAAGAGCTGTGGGGCGGTGGGTTGGGGTGGGGACATGGTGGGATTGAGAGGGAGGGAGTCAACATACGACAGAGTGAGGAGAATAAAATAAAAAAAATCATAAAACCACTTACCTTGCGCTCACCACATCACTGAGTCGGCAATGCAAGGAGCACAAGGTAAGTGTTTTTATTTTTTATTTGATTTTATTTTCCCTAATCTGTCAACATCCCCCCACTCTTTCCCACCCCACCGCCCACCGCTCTTACCTGAACCAGCCACACCTTGTCTCTTTTGTCTGTGAGTTTCACCAATTGGGAGTCAATTGCTGTAATCTTTGTAAAATGTTTTTCTTCTGCTGGGGTAATAAGTACTGCCCTGACTACACCCTCAAATCTGAAATCTTGAAAGGGAGGAACCAGTTTGCTGTTGTAAGAAAGGACGAGGCAAATGCCCCGAAAAGAGCTGTTGTAAGCCAAGGGTTGGTTTTGGCATTTTAAAAATCCCATCATGCTGTGTAAGGCTGATGACCAGCCAGCGGGATGCTCTTTGAAAGTATCTGGATGGGATGATATGGCATCTTTGGACTGGGTCAAAATGTCCACCTTTAGGAAGTCTCCACCTTCATTCTTGAACTCCGGCACAGGTTTGGCACTGTGAAAAGAAGCGGCAACATCAGAAGAAGAGGAAGGATGTACTCCTTGTGGACGAACCCCTTTCTAGAGTGCAGAGATACTCTGGGCTTTTACTTTCTTGGATTCTGTTGGAATTGTGTCTCTATGGGTGGTGGCACTAGTCTTCCCATAGGGGAAGGTGGACTTTGGGGGTAACCTAGGTTAGAGACTCACATGGTAGTTATGTGGGCCAACTTTGGCTGGAGTTGTGATAGGTAATGGTATCCCAGACTGCTGCAAGACAAAGAGGTGCCCTGCAATTGGCCTGAACACCATGAACCTAGGGGGAATAAGCAGGCAGTGTGGTGTGCCCAAAGATTTGTAGGGTGCTGCTATTAAGATACCCAGGGCATGGAGATTACTGAGAAGCAGAGAAGGCAGGTGATGCATCTCTGAGCTTTGCCTAATGGGATGACAACAGTTTAAAATAAGCCCCAGAGATAGCTAAAAGTTTAAAGGCCAGGAATACTTTGAGTGAAAACTCTGTATGGAAGGAGAACACCACTGGGAGCAAAATACAGAACACCCGATCAAAAACAGCCTAACAGGCCTAGAGAAAAGCAACTTTGTTTCCCCCACTCATGGAAGAAGTTGCCTAGTGGGTATCTGAGGTCCATAATATATTAGTCCAGGGAGGGACAAGCAGCGCACATGGTGTCTCCTCATCGTCTCTTAATCTACTCCAGTGAGGAGGACCAGTGCCGCAAAGGTCTGACATCTTGGGAGTGCCATTGTGCTGAACTTTCTACCTTACCATGGCAAATGCCAGAGCCTTAGGGACTACACAATGATGGAATTCTGTTGAGCTAGTGCTCAGAATTATTTCTAATGACTGCCTCCCATTGATTGAGGAAGTCTGAGAGTCCAGTAGGTCGTCCTTCGTGGCCATGTATGTGGTGAAGCTCCACGCACCGCACACCATAGAGAGGCAATGATTCCCAACCCATTCCACTGCTTAAAGTCAGAACTGTCCAAGAGTGCAAGACGTAAGCTGGTTCTCACACTGATGCTGCGGAGGAAAGTGCCAGGCAGGTTGGAATGCATTGAGACCACGAGGACTGTGTATGGTCTCCCTCACTTCCCTCAACAGCATGCACACTGCTATCTCACATGGAACTGGGACACCCACCTGCAATTGATTATACATAGTGCATTGACCAACTATCAGTAATTGCAACATTCTTCTTTACTTCTTTTCTCACAATCACAGTACCCGGACGGGTCCTCATGTCCTCATGTGAGTAAACCTTTTTCCTCTTTTCTTCACGTGTGGCACATCATTTTCACAAGGCTACGCAACCCTATATTCAGGCACCTTTTATCCAACTGCCTTATTCTATTTATTTTTCCTATTTTCGCATTTGTGCCGGTATATGGGCCTCATGCTCTCTTTTTATTTAAATTCCATTTAGATATCCCTTCATCAATAGTCCTGAAGAGACCCCACATTGCTTTGAGGGTCGAAACGCCGTCGGCATTTAGAAGAAGCGAACCTTTTCCCCAGCACATATCACTGTGTATAACTGCTGTTCACATGTTCACAATTATTATGATATTGGTCGACTTGTACAAACTGTGGAAACCTTGTATTTAATATTCGCACTGTCACTTAGGTTTAGGATCCCTTTGTCACTTGGGACACTATGCACAAATGTTGTTTTGATGTATAATGTTTATTCCTAACTTCTTTTTTTTTTAAATCCATAAAATATTCTACACTGTAATCGGTGTGTTAGTGGTTCCTTCGCGCTCTGCCATTATCTAACCCTCTATATCGCAATTGTGCTTATGTTTCATAACCTCATAGACTCTCAGTGGGTGGCCTGTCCCGCACAGTGCATGTCCTTCAGCCATGCACAGCGGGAGTTGACAGTAGGGCCTGGCCTACTGCTGCGCTTTGTGGCCGGCCATCCCCAACTGCTCAATACTTTTGGCCATGCTGAGTAAGAATTAACTGCAGAGCCTGTCCATTCACCATCCCCTATATCAAACCCTCTGCTGGTAAACAACCCCCACTATGCAAGCCTTTCAGTCATGCACATTGGGTGTTACAGCATTACCATGCCGATTGCCAGGCCCAGTCGTAAATCGAACCTCCAATGAGCACTGCCTCCAGCGGGATTGGCCAGCACCTACATCTAAACCTCTGCGATGGTCAACCCAACTGTGACCTTTGACAGTGTGCAGCTGTTTGCACCACGATTTGCCTGGAGTAGCTCCCAAATGTGCTCTGCGACTAACCCCCAATGTGGGTTGCCTCAGGGCTTGACTATGCTACTTTGGGCAGATATGCAGGGCCTGAGATATAATGAAGACAAGCTTTTTCATTCTTCTTTTTTAACTTTTGTGTCAAAAAGCCAACTATAACTTTATTAATGTTGTAAATTGTTTTCATTGTGGTCTTTTTGGAAGTGGGTCTCCATTACTGTGTTCCCAAATCTGGGATTTTGCTCTCCACATAAGGTGTTCTTTTTTGCACCTCGTGCAATATAGAGTGAAGATACTCAGTTAGGATTTTGTCTCCTCGGCCTCCTTGTGGTACATCTTGGGAAATTTCAATGCCTGGTATTCAGCATTTTTTTCCTCTGCTCCTGCAGGAACTTCACTTGCTCCTGTCCATCCTTTTGGTTTAGGTGACACCTCATTGTGAACGTGCTGAAGGGGTACAGTGCTCTGTTTCTGATCACAGATTTTGCAGGTGACCATCCTGGCATTCTCTTTCCTCTCTTGGGAGATGGCTAAAAAAAACTCACAGATGTCTGACTGTCTTTTTAGACTCGCCACTTTTCCTTAGACATAAGGGGCAATATTTATCATTATTTCATGCAAAACAATATACCATGCTGCACTGTGCTGAGTGAAAGGGAGAGCACAGGAATGCATCATATCTTTAAAGTTATGATGCATTCCTGCTCTCTGTCTGCGCTGGTGCACAATCCGCAGCCTAGCGGTAAAGCAAGCACCTCAGCACCATGGTGAAATGGTGCGTGCATTACAGGGTCCGCACATGAACAATCGTCGTACGTTTTTTCCTCTTTCTACATATGCTGCAGAATGCAGCATACATGGAAAGAGGAAAGTGCAAAGTGTAATAAAGATATTTCTCCTTGTTATGCCTTCTCTGGGAAAGCATAGCATTCCGGCGCATTCTCCGGTTTACCGGTATTTGTAAATCTGGGAATGCTTCAGAATCAATTTGTGGATGCGTGAGAACATCCACCCTCCCCCCGTGGATCGCCTCCTTGGGGAAGAGTAACCCTGTGGCTGGCTCTGGCTTGCATTTCTCCAGATTTACCAAGCCATGCAAGGTAGCCCTGCGTGGCTTGGTAAATCTCATAAGTTTTGCGTCGCCGTGGCGCAAGAGTGATGCAAAACCCTTGATAAGCATGCCCCTGGATGTCATCTTTCTCCTGTTGAGCAGCTGAGGATGGTGCTGGAACCTCAGGCTCCTCTGCTTTTTCCATTTCTGTTGGTGCTCACATAATACTTGTCCCGAGCTCCTACTTGTCTCAAGTGGTGGCTGTTCCTTCTGTTGCCAACGAAAAGGTCGTTTTCAACCAATTAAATGCTCAGAATCCCCTTTGAAATGTAAAACAATATGCAGGCTAGACAGGGCGTCCACTGTAGCAGAGGCCATGCCTTTGTGTTAGAAATGTGTTTTTGGAGCATTGGTTCTGCTAAACCAAACAAAAAAGTTTATTTCACTGGGAACGACCTCGTTAAAATACAACTTAATGCTAGGACACATCTAATTGCCCAATTTATGATTCCAAACTCGAGTTGTTTTTCATTTTGTATGGTACCCAAAATGCATCACTGGTGAGCAGACTATTTTCGAGGCTGTGAATACAACACACACAAAACGGCAGCCTTAATCCGCAGATTCTTTAATGAGAATGATTTCTTGCATGTTTGGTGCAGATCCATCAAGGTTGAAAAAATAAATGGGATTAAAAAGTGTTTTCCATTTTAACTCCAAGTGAAACGTTGCTTTCTACTACAGCAAGAACAGGTGAATACAAATCACACCAAATGAGGCATCAAACTATAACGTTTCTCACAGTTGTCCCTTTGCTTTGTTTTGTGTAATTCTGTTCAGAATTGTTTTCGAGAAATTTCTCTTAGAAAAAGGTGTACGTTGGGGTTCAGGGGTTAGATTTTGAGATATCTGAATTAGTATAGGTGGAACTTCAAGGATCAAGAGCAGTAAATCTTCCAAGAATAATACATTTGTCAATTAAATAAATCTCTTGTAACAGGGAATGTGTTTCTGTCCTTATAACTGTGAAATAAATGCCTCTGCGCTCACCTCTGAAATCGCGGATGCAAATTCAGGTTCACAAATGCACAGATAATCTGACTGAATGCAAATCGTTTTGCTTTGGAAATCTTGAAAAAGATTTAAAGCAACAAAAAAAATCCACATGCCAATGTATGCGCCAGGACTCCTGAGGGTGATCGTGCGCTTTTATAAATCTAATTAACATAACATAACATAACATGATGCCCAGTGTTCACTGTAGACCCCAGGGCTGGTTTGCTACTAGGTAGTTGGTGGGTTTGGCCTCCCATTGAGTGTTTAGGCTAGAACTTGGACACAGGTGGACAACACCGACTGGGCACAGCTGAGGGCGGTGTGCTGCCAGTGTCAGCCTACTCCAGAGGGTTGGGTGAGGGGCTTACTGAATGCCTGGCCCCTCCCTGTTCATGGACAAAGGCCATGACAACTATATTTGATTTCTAAGTCGATCGGTAGTGCATGTAATGAAGAAAGAAGGCACTGAATAAACTAAAAGGATGGTTATCATCTCTTCTTCTCATAACACACAATATATGTGTGTATACTTCTAAAATTCTATTAAAAAACTAAATTGTGGTGCAATTGTGGAAAAGGAATAAAATCTAAATCTCATCTAAAATCGAACAGCCAGGGTTCGACACGCAACACTATAAGCTGTGCCCTCGCATTAACTCACCCTTCAAATGCTTTGCTTGTGACCTCACAAAATGTATACTAATAAATAAAAGGAATATTCAACCTAACACCATGAAATAATAACACTTTTGCAAACAACGTAATCATGCTGTATCTATATCGTAAATAGTGAGGGGATGTGGAATCTCCCTGCCTGGCACTGTTAGGGGACATTCATGATATTTTCATTAAGATAAGTGCAATGTTCAGTCTTTGACAGTACTGTTAAAAAAAAAAAACTTTCGTTTCAATGGAACATGGGTTTGGTGCCTGGCTCTCCAGGGGAAGCCTGCAGGCAGACGCGGAGTAGGCAGACGCTGAACACAGACCTCCCTGCTGGGGTTCCTATGAAGTGCAACGTCAGGGGTCCAGGGAACGTATTGCCAGTTAGCTGTTCATAGTGTCACAAAAAACATCTGAGTTTTTCATTATTTTTTCAGTCAACGGAGCAACAAATCACGACTATTTCTACTCAGTAGGTTGGAAAAAAAACGTCAAAATGCCTGTGTTGGCCATAGTGCTTGCTCTGCTGTCATGCCATTAACCAAAGTCAACTTGTCCTGACGCACCACATCCAAAATTAAAAGCTAAAACTGATGCGGGTCCTGGTGGTTAGTTGTTGTAAGATTGCATTGATCTTTCCAATCATATATTTTTACATTTGGGGGGTTGGGGGGGGGGGGGTGAAACTATAGTTCAGAGGCTTTTGAGCCTGATTACAAGCCCCTAATGCAATAATCTTAATACCCAAAATGTCTGATTCTGAGGTGTTTGCGTTCGTTAATGATCCCCTGTTCGGACTTTTGGGGGAATAGCATGCCGACTTTAGCATTTAATCAGCATGTGCTTCTCAATACAAGGTTTGGGTTTATTCTAAAACCAGTACCCACAATGTGACTCGGCTCTTTTATTCTTTAGAGTCACCAGTGTGTATCCATTCAAATCTCCTTTTTCCTTAACATGTCTCGCAGCTGATCCTAGGAGTGAACAGCTAGCAACTTCTGGTCTCATAGCTATTCTTACCAACTGCTTGTGGTTACTTGGTTCTCACCTGACTATCTCCTCAAATCACTCCTCCCTACATATCAGCATTAATCCCCAATTCTGGGTTAGGAGACTTTTCACAATCCTTTCAGTCTTGCTGATCTGCAGTTGCACACGTGCTGCCCTATGACATAATTTTTTTTTAGTCCTCATTTTGCATCATTAAGGCTTATAGGGGCTTGGTTTACCAGACTCAGAGGACAACTTCGATTACCTCTCCCTACTGATTGAGACAAGGCTTCTACCCATGTTGCTCCCTAAACCAGCTCCGCAGCCTCATTAGCAGTTTATCAGGGCTGAGTGTAGCGATTAGTTTTCTTTAGACCCTCATTTCCCAACCCTTTTCCCAGAAACTTGGCTATAGATGTCATAATCATAGGACCAGATTATCCTTTATCCCACTATCTCCAGCCTGCATGAGCTTAACATCCTGTTTCCCAAGCATCCCATAGCTCCCAAAATGTTACTGTTTTACCTGATGGAGACGTACGTTCTAAATCAATTATCCTATGAACCAATAGTGCCCAGTCAGTACTTGTTGGGGGAGTAGACTGTACCTTTTTTTAAGCATAATTCCCTTTTTGCCAACAATATTAATATAAACAATAAAGATTTTTGCTTTGTAGACAATTGCACAAAACCGTGTTTGCCCTCGATAACCCCAAATATTACCATTGCTAAGCTCACCTTAATGCCTAAAACGCACCCAATTCTCCACAAGAGGGCACTGCCAGAAGATGTGAATGTCATCCACCTTCTCCTCACCGCATTTAGGGCACTTCCTCACCTGCTGTCTTCCCAACTTTGACAGCGTCTTCGGTGCCCAGTATCAATCAATCAGTCAACAACATTTGTAGAGTGCACTACATACCCGTGAGGGTCTCAAGGCGCTGGGGGGGGTGCTACTGATCGAAGAGCCAGGTCTTGAGTAGCCTCCTGAAGGTCAGCGGGTCTTGGTTCTGTCGTAGGTTCAGTGGGAGGGTGTTCTAGGCCTTGGCGGCGAGGTGGGAGAAGGACCTCCAACCGGTGGTTTTCCTTCGGAAGTGCGGGATGGTGGCGAGTGCGAGGTCGGCGGAGTGGAGCTGGCGGTTGGGGGTGTAGAAGGAAAGTCATTTTTTGAGGTAGGATGGACCGGTCTTGTGGAGTCCCTTGTGTGCGTGGATGAGGAGCTTGAAGGATAGCCCCATGTTGATGGGTAGCCAGTGCAGGTTTCTCAAGTGGGGGTGATGTGGCTGATGTGGCTGTGTCATGGTACGTCGAGGATCAGTCGTGCCGAGGCATTTTGGATGCGTTGCAGTCGTTTGATGAGCTTGGTCAGGGCTCCTGCGTAGAGGGCGTTTCCATCGTCGAGTCTGCTACTGACGAGGGCATGGGTGACTGTTCTTCTTGTTTCTGTCGGGATCCACCTGTAGATTTTGAGCTATATGTGACGCAACTGTGAATTATTTTGACGCAAACCCTTGAACTGTGTATGTTGGATTTTTGTCGTTCTGGTCTTGTTTAGTTTAGATTAAATACTTTTATTTTTCTAAATTGGTGTGGTGTCCATTTGTAGTGTTTTCACTGTGTTACTGTGAGTGTTGGTAAAAATACTTTACACATTGCCTTTGATAAGCCTATCTGCTCGTGCCAGGGGTTATCTAAGAGTGTATCCCCCTTACCCTGACTAGAAGCAAGGGTCCCTATTTGGACAGTGGTACCTACCAACTAGAGACCCCCAGATCTAACATTGGTATGCCCTGTGCACTGTGAAAAGATGATTTTTTTCTAAGGGGTGCAGATTTTACAGTTGACCCTAAATTAGCCATAGATACTTGCCATAGGTCTTACGCCTGTGTATTTGGCAGGTCGCTCTTCTAGATCTCTCCCAGCACATAATAAGGTTCCTCTCCTGCTTCTTTCATTATCCAATACCATTTAGCAATTTCCTTCGCTTGAGGGGGTCCCAGTAGCTGATTTATATCATAGTCCGTGCTCCCTTCCCCTGCTTTTCCCAGTTCTCTTGCGTAACTAATTATTTGGTAGCATTTACATTTTGTGAGCCGAGCTGCTGTTAATTGATCTAAAGTGCCAACACGGTGAATATTTTTCCGTGCAGAATTTGACCCCACTTGTTTGACCTGCATCTCCCAGAGGGACTGCTAATTTATCTAAAAGGCATAAAGGAGTACCTGGTGAATCCCAAATTGAGGCTGAGGTACAGTAATTTGGTATTCTCAAAACTGAAATTATGGAGTGGAATACGCAGTGCTTCAGCCCCTTTGTCAAACAGCAGATTAGATATGTAGAGGCCCAAGTGGTACAGGACCTCAATGAATTGGCTTAAATTAATTGTAATAAAGTAAAGGCCGAAGCTAAAAGGTTACTTAAGACTTGGAGTAATCTACTGCTCTCCTTTCTAGGAAAATGTAATCTTCTTAAAATGTCTATACTACCAAAGTTTACTTTTATTTTTGACTCAATTCCTTTGGAATTCAATCTAGCACCTTTAGAAAAATTACAAGGTGACTTAAGTCATTTCATTTGGTCTGTTAAAGGAGTAAGGATTGTGTGGAAGAAGATGTGTCGGAGGAAGATATATGGGGCGATAGCAAGCCCTAACTTTCTTGTTTATTATCGGGAAAATCAGTTTAAGACTTATAGATCCCTTCTCTCAGGAAAGGACCTTTACACCCCACTCTTTAATGCTTTGACATGGGACCACGCAGAGTCTGAGAACTTTTTGTTGTATTCATTTGGTCATCCCAAATACAAGGTCAGGCTGAAGATTTTGAAGGCTGCTTGTAAGATTTGGTACCAAATAAGATTGTCCTATCATACTGTTAGAAGCTTCCCCTACTCACCTAATCGGATATCCAAAGCTGCATTTGTAGTGTATTGTGTTACTGTTCCCACACTCTCCACTTTAAGCTGTGACCCTCCTTTTTAGAACTATTTGGCCTTAATTTAACATGTCATACCTGCTTGATGAGCCCTAATCAGGAAAAAACAGATCTTGGGTTATCTGAGTTCTGCTTCAACGAGGACCTGGCATGGCAGTTTGGGCTGGACTGTTACTATTGGAGCTGAGCCAAGACTGATTGGCATATAGCTGGAACCAACCTGAGGTGGCATGTTGGCCTTAATTTAACATGTCATAACTGCTTGATGAGCCCTAAACAGGACAAAACAGGTCTTGGGTTATCTGAGTTCTGCTTCAACGAGGACCTGGCCTGGAAGTTTGGGCTGGGCTGGGCTGTTCCTATTGGAGCTGGGCCAAGACCGATTGGCATATAGCTGGATCCAAACTGAGGTGGCATGTTGGGTGAAAAACGGTGGACGAGGATGCAGCATCAAGCGTTTGACACTGGCTGAGTCAAATGTAAGCATTCCGTCCATCGCCTTGATGTCACTTTTAGAAAGTTGGCATTTTCTTGCCCAACCCAACTGTGTCTTCCTGTCAGTGTCCTGGGTCACATGACTGTGATTGTCTCTGTTGTTGTGGGCTGTGTATTACTTCCAGATGGTGTTGGACTTGGCCCTTCTGGCAGGTTCACCCCTAAACATTTTGCGATTATCTTAGCTTTTTCCCTATGTTGTGTGAGTGCTTTTAGGCCTCTAAGCGCTTTTACACTGTGTCCCAGTGTAAAGTGCGTGCGCTCTGGGTTACATTGAATGAGACTGACCTGCCCTCCCATAGGAATGCATGGGGAATGTGTGTGTCCCTGGTAGTTCCTGATGCGTGGGGAGTGCAGGGACGAGTTTGGTATGTGCGAACTCGTGAGAGTGAATGCTGCGCGATGATGTGTACTGCGTTACTGTAGCTAGTATAGAAGTGCCACTGCTAGACACTGGCATAAATGTGCAGTGACTGTCTGGCGTGTGATTGGCTGGTGTGCCTGGCTCCAGGAGTCAGGATGGGTCTGCCCCAGAGGTGAGTGGAGAGATCTGCATGTTGATGAGTGGGAGGAGTACACCTGGGACCTGAATAGGGCTGGGCTTTCCCCACACAATGCTGGCTCCGCCCCCTGTGGTGCGACTGATGACCCTGGCCTGTTCTGTGAATAGGCAGAGGGGCTGAGCAAAACAAAGTGCTCAAGAACCAGTTGCATCTGGTTCGCCCCTTCCCTGCACCTTGAAACAAAGGTAACCTGTGTATAAAAAGGGACTGTGACCCCATGTAAAATGTTCTCTGCTGATCCTAACTGGGGGGGCCTACTGCTGCTGCTGGGCGCCAGGAGAGACCGCCACTGGGGACTGCCTCCCTGCCTGGAGGGCCCTGTAAGCTGTCCCCTGGGCCCAGCCGTTGCCCCCCTGCCTTCCTAAAGACTTTCCCTGAACTTTGCCCTTTTATTGGGAAGAGCGCTCCATCTTTCCTTGGACTCTGGACTTCCGCGCTGGTGAGCGCTTTATTTTCCATTTTAAGGAGCGCTTTTCAGATTCTTGCTCCCAGAGGAAAAGGGAGCGTGTGGGGGCTTTTGCAGCACAGAGTTGCACTTCATTGGGAGGAAATCCCCGGCATATGGATTCCCCCAGGCTTCGTGGAAAAGCGGGAGCCCACACCTCATTGTGCCGCTTTTTGGCATATTCAAAACAGCGGGTGCCCACCCCGCGTTTCTGCCGGTGTTGAGCGGGTGCCCACCCCGCTGTTTATGCTGCCCCGGAAGTTGTAGTGCAAGCGGGTGCCCACCCCGCATTGTTGCGATGTTGGGCGGGTGCTCACCCCTCCAATATATTTAATGTACACGAAGGCGGGAGCCCACCCCGCACTTCGGCGAGGAAAAGCCGCCACATTGCCGAGACCGACCCGGAGGAAGTCCGACGGCCGTGCCTGGTTGGGGGCGTGGCCTGCTTCCCCCGAGCCGGAAGCTGAGGGACCCAGAGAGGTGCATCGATCACCAGCGGAGCTCCTGGCGTGTAAGGGAGCCCCGCAGACACCCCGAGGCCTGCCAAGGAGAGAAGCCGGCAAGTCTTCCCAGGACTCTCGTGAGCTGAGAGAGCCCCGCTGCCCCAGAGAGGTCGGAGCGTTGTATGCTCCGTGTCAGCCCCGTGCCGGCCGCCACCAAGGAGCGAGACGCCACTGCGGGATAACAGAGGGAGCACCCTGGAGTACAGGTGAGGCGCCCTGTTGTGCACAAAGTCCCCGTGTGGCTAGGGGCATTTCCTGGCACCCCTAGCCTGGTGAGTGCCAGTGAAGGCACTGTGCAGATCTGCCTGCAGAGCGGCCCCGGATGACAGCGGGCCGCTCCAACCCCGGGGGCATATGTTAGTAAAAGCACATCCTGTGCTCCAGTGGGACTCCACGTGGTTGTTGACTCTGCCCCTGTTCTCCACAGCGGTGCCACAGTTGCGGGCCGCTCCAACGGGGGCATAGCTGACTTGAGCACCCCTTCGCCCCAGGAGGGGCTTTATTATTCTTTAAGAGCCCAGAGAGGCTCCAACGTTTGAGGGGCATTATTATTCTTTAAGAGCCCAGAGAGGCTCCAACGTTTGAGGGGCATTATTATTCTTTAAGAGCCTGTGAGTCTCCAATGAAGGGGGGCATTGCTAATCTAGAGCGCCAACGCTCCAACGGGTGTCATATTTGTTTAAAAGCACGGGGGTGCCCCGGCTCATTTTCCCAACTGCCCAGCAGTTAGTGGGCAGCTGCAACATTTAGGTTGGGCCCCTGTGCCCTGTTGCGTACGCTGCGTTGGCAGCCCAGCCCTGACTCTGTGGACAAAGGGCGTTTGAGCCCCTGAGAGGCCAAGTTGGCCTGGGGACAGTTTTCCTGTGTTGTGCCCTCACCTAGGGGACATGGTTGTTTTTACCTGTGTACGTTTGCACAATATGCATTGCCTCTATGCTATGTTTATTTCTAACTGTGCCTATGCGTAGGAGAGGGTTTTTCCTAGTATAGGTTATGCTAGTGTGTTCATGGTGCCCTGCGTGATCTATGCCTAAGGTGTTTAGGATTGCGTAGGGTGTACTTACCTTTTACCAGTGGTTACTGGTTGTGCGCTACATTTATTATTTGTTCTACATGTCTACATTTACAATTGGTGATTTGTGCTAATTCTGACAGTGGTCCATGTGGCCCTGTCTTGTGTAAATAGTCCCCTGTAAATTCCGCCCAGTGCCAGTTGGCACAGTGTAAATTGTGTGAATATTATCTAATGTGTTTATTATAATACAAAGGCTATTTTTATATATAACCTTGTGTGGAGTTTCTTTTGTGGTGGGCCTTGGGTGTTGTTGCTGAGTGCGTGCGCAAACGCTTTACACATTGCCTCCGGGATAAGCCTGACTGCTCGTGCCAAGCTACCAAGGGGGTGAGCAGGGGTTATCTTTGGCGTGTAACTTCCTTGCCCTGACGTAGAATGGTGGTTTCTGCCTGGCTTTGGCGCAAGCCTTAGCCAACCAGAAATCCCATTTCTAACAGATGGTGAAACAAAGAAATCCTAGGTTTGAGGGCAGAGGGTCTTCGTGACAGGATGAGTGGGAAGAAGCTGTACCATGCACTGACTGCACGTCAAAGGGCTCTGTCTGAATCACAGGCAAATGACCCTGACATCAGGCCTTCCCTTGCCTTTGTCACCCAAACAGTTTGAAACTGGGACAAAGGGAAGGGGAAAGCTGACTAAGCCAGTTTGGGGAGTGGGTCAGAGAATTGCTCTGCACAAAGACTGGCACAAGGTTTAAAAATGGGACCTTCAGAACCTCTCATCAGACACCTTTTGACCTATGGATGAAGGGCTGCCCAGCTGTCTGAGGAAGAGGGACTGTCCTTTTGACTATGGAAACAAGATTGGACCTACGTGCCTTGAACTCAGTCTACCTAGAGGGATTTCATGGGTCAGTTGCCTAACCTCCTCTATGAGTTTCATGGACACAACAAGCTTGCTAGATGCCTTACTGAAACAGCCCATCTTACCATCAACAACTGGACCTACCTAGACCTGCCTGGACCTGCCTGAGCCCCGCTGATGGCCTCTGCTGGAGTGTGTTTTGTTTTCCAAGTGGTGCCCCCATGTCATAGATCACTGTCTGGAATCAGTGAGAACTCCTGAACAAAAGGTGAACTTACAGAACTTTTGGGCTCCTCACCACTGCAAAGTAACTTATCAACTGCCTGTGACAACCATTAACATGAAGCACAAGCGGACCTGCTGTTTGCACCATCATCGACCATCTGTGACCACTGACAACACAAGACCTGCACTTCCCATCGTCAGTGAGCATTCACAAAGATCAACCAATGTGAATCTCTAGCGACAACTAGCTCTTCACACTACAGCAACAACTGTCCGCCGTGCTTGACTTACCCCTCCTCCTCATGGGCCCCAACCAAAGTGAACATAAACCTTTGTGTCGGACTTGAGAAGGTAACTCTTCAGCTGGACTAACCTGGGCCCTGCATCTGACCCATGCGCCAGTGCGGTCTCCTCTAATTGTGACTTTACCCTGGACTACCGCGACCAGATGCCCACATGTGTTTTTTTTTGCATTTGGTGCTATTTTCATCTAAAAGATACTGATTGGATTTTTGTTGTTTTAGAATTATTCTATTCAATAAAATGTACTCTGTTTTTCTAAATTGGTTTTATTTATCGTGTATCACTTTATTAGTGTTTGAGTGCTGCATAAATAATTTTAATGCCTCTAAGTATAGCATGACTCCTTTTATGTAAAGTTACCAGAGGGATACGCACATGTTTATTTAGTTATTTTTGTGGCTCCCCCGACAAAGATTGTGTTAATTTTTGAGTGGGGCTTCCATCATAATCCATGAATAATCCTGGGGCATATTTATGAAAATAATCACGAAGCTGATCACCTTGCTGCACTGAGTGATAGGGAAAGGGCAGGAATTCACCATATTTAACATAATATTGCACATTACTGTCTTTTTCCTGCGCTGCCTAGCACCAATCCAGGCTTCTTGTACCATGGTGCAAAGGTGCCTGAGTTGTAGGCAAACTTGTTTTTGTGCAGGAAAGGGATACCTTCCTGCACAAAAACAATCCTCTGGGCCATTTCCCTTTTTCTATGTGTGTGCTGCAGAATGCAGCAAACATAGAAATATGAAGTAGTGAGGAGCAATTAAGATATTTCTCCTCGTTATGCCTCACCTGGGGAGGCATATAATTTTAAAGAATTCCCAGGTCTACCGGTTATGGTAAATCTGGGAATGCTCTCAAATCCATGGGTGGATGTGTGGGAACACCCACACTCCAACATGGAACATGTCCCTGGGGCAGAGTAACGAAACACAGTGATTTATGCTGCGTTGCATTACTCTAGATTTATCAATCACTCAATCAATCAATCATGTGTTTGTTAAGCGCGACTACTCACCTGTAAGGGTCTCAAGGCACTGGAGAGGAGGGGATGTGCAGGTTCCAGTCTATCAAGGAGGAGGTCAGTTGAAGAGCCAAGTTTTTAGGTTTCTCGTGAAGATGGGGAGTGATGTCTGTCTGAGGTGGAGGTTGGCTCTGGCCGCGAGGAAGGAGAAGGAGCGGCCTCCCGATCTGGTCTTACTGGCATAGGGGACCACGGCGTGGGAGAATTGGCATAATCGTAGGGTCCTTTGGTGTGTGTGGAATTTGAGACGGCTGTTTAGGTATGCTGTTCCGGTGTTGTGGAGGGCTTTGTGTGCGTGGGTGAAAATCTTGAAGGTGATTCTAGCCTTGATGGGGAGCCAGTGGAGTGTGCGCAGGTGCTTGGCGATATGGCAGTGTCTTGGCAGGTTGAGGACCAGTCTTGCAGCGGCATTGTGGATGTTTTGTAGCTTGCGGGTGAGGTTTTTGTTTATTCCGGTGTAGAGTGCATTGCCGTAGTCGAGTCTGCTGGTGACGAGGGCGTGAGTTACGGTCTTTCTGTAGCTCAAGGGGGATCCATTTGAAGGTCTTACGTAGGAGGCGGAGGGTGTGGAAGCAGGAGGATGCGACGGAGTTGATCTGGCGGACCATTTTGAGCTTGGAGTCCAGGATGATTCCAAGGTTGCGAACGTGGTCCATGGGGGAGGGGGTGGGCATACCGAGGGCGGGGGCCACCAGGTGTCGTTCCAGGTGTCGGGGTATTGGCCCATGATGAGTATAGAGTAAGGTGGCCTTGCATTGCTTGATAGTGCATTGCTCTTGCGACTCAACTCTAATAAATATCCCAGCAGTGTCTTACACCCAAGCCCTATGCACACAAGTTAACTGTACCACCAGAAATCTCACTCTGTTACTTTGTTGCTGAAGGCTCTCAAGATCAACAAAGTCATTATTTATTTTAAATACGTGTTACCTTTTATAGAGGAAATTGCTTTAGATTGTTTCAAGCACTATGGTCTGTTATTTGATATAACCTGCCTGAATAGATTAGTGTTGTTCTCTTTTATACGTGGAAGCATAATCCTTTACTCATAATGGAATTTTGACATAATAAATGCCATTAAAATTATCTCTAGTCTTAGTCGTGCTGCAATCCAGTTACACTGCCTTTATTAGTCTGGAAAGAAATTCTGTCTTTTGCCTTAATGCTGTACGGAAACATGAAAAAGAGAAAACTGAAGAAAATAAGTGCAGAAAAGCCCAAATTAAATTATGTCTTGATAATCTCATGAAACTGATAGGGATAAACTGCAGACATATATTGCAATTTGGTATGACTGCAGCAGGATAAAAGCAAGATCTAGAAGACAGGATTTTTTAACCCTCAGTTAAGCATTTAACACAAATGCATTATAAATTTGTACGTTTTCAGACTGAAGTTTTGAAAATATAGGTTATATGTGAATAAGTAAGCCCGCCTTTGCTTCAATTTAAACACTGTACCAACATATTTGCAAGCACCAAAAATACAATGTTACTCCTTAACCCATGTAAGTTTTTACGCTGCGTGCAATTTATATGCACCTACCCCAAACACATTGGTGGACTAGTACAACGTAAGTAAACATTGAAATGCCTCATATGTTTTCTTCTTTATCAACTGTGGTGTACGTAAACAACTGAACATATTTGCGAAAAAGTACTTGCATAGTTTTCTGAAGGCTTCAAGGAAGTAAGGACGCCGCACAGAGGTGGTATTTTCACTGTAGGAAACAGATGAACTGGTACTTACTGCATAGGCCCATATTGCAATGTAGGTCTTAATACTTATTTGGGTGAAAACAGGACTTTCCGCTTGGTTCGAAATCATAGATCCATTATAGAAATGCAAGCAGTGTTATATTGTTTTTCAGGGTTATTTGTAATTTTTCCGATCTTTCAACAATAAACAATTATTGATCTCCACTTACTCAGTAATGTAGGATGTTTTATTATGGCCCAGTAAGTACCACATCAGACTTGTACCACATGTACAACCTGCAGGTTTTGCCACTTGCACAGTGCGATTTTTAGCTACTCGCAATTTGCGAGTCACAAAACATGATGTACAACAGTGTCTCAGACACTGATTGTGATTTCCAAATGTGTCGCAACAGACCTGTCTCATTAATATCTGTGAGACAGGTCACAATTTGCGAACGAATGGGACCATGTCTGTGTCTTCTTTTTAAATGAAGTAGTTTTTATTTTTTGAAATACAGCCTGTTTTCCTTGAAGGAAAATGGGATGCATTTAAAAAAGAAAAACTAAACTTTTCTGTTTCATTTTTTAAGAGTAGGCAGTGGTCCTTGGGACCAATGCCTGCTCTCCAAAAAGATTTCACTGCCAATCACAAAGTTGAAGGGGTCCCTAGAGGACCCATTCCTGTTTGCAATTGGCTTGCCACCTACTCAAAGTAGGCGGTAAACTGGGATTGCTTTGCAGCCGCATTCCGGTCGCAAAACAATCATACATCCCCCTACAACTCGCTATAAGGAAGGGTCACCCTTGGCACGCTCCTTCCTAATAGCGACTCGCAAACCCTATTTTACGAGTCGGTAACAGGTATCGACTCACAAAATAGGGTTGATACATGCTACTTGCCATTTTAGCAGTCGCAAACGGCCCAATTCGCCGTTTATGACTGCTAAAAATGGTCGTACATGTGGCACTTGATGTGGGCCATCAAGGCAAGAGTTGTAGCTAATTAGTGACAACCATGTAAATTAAACTAACTACTTGAAAGTTGCCAGTGTGTGAAAAGTGTCAGGTTGTGGCACCCGATCAGAGCCGCATAAACGCCCCATATAAACTATGTGTCAGGCGAGTAATATGTAGATATTGTATTCAACTTTGAAATCAGGCTCATTTAAAGTAAGTGTTGGACCCGGCCCTTCTGGCAGGTTCACCCCGAAACTTTTTGCTTTTTGTTGGTGACTTGGTTTAGTGATTTTTGGACTTCTGCGCACTTTACCACAGGGTCCCAGGGTAAAGTGCATGCGTGTTGTGAGGTTGGCCTGCCCTCCCATAGGAATGCATGGGGGAATGTATGTGTCCTGGTAGTTCCTGATGCGTGGGGTGTGCAGGCCCGAGTTTGGTATGTGCGGACTCGTGTGGTTGAATGCTGCGCGATGATGTGTGCAGCGTGCATGTACCTAGTGTGGAAGTGCCACTTCTAGAAGTGGGCACTTCAGTGTGCAGTATGAAATGTGTGGCTTGTCTGGCGATTGGCTGGTGGAGGTCATGTGACGGGCTAGGGTTTCCCCAGGGTCAGGAGTAGTCACCCAGTGGTGAATGGGAGGTTAGCATCCTGATGGCTGGGGAGGAGTACACCTGGGTCCTGAATAGGACAGGGCTTTCCCCATACAATGCTGGCGCCGGCCCCTGTGGTGCGTCTAATGACCCTAGCCCTGCCAGTGAATAGGGAGAGGGGCTGAGCAAAACAAAGTGCTCAGGAACCTGTTGGAACTGGTTCGCCCCTTCCGTGCACCTTCAGACAAAGACTTTTTACTGTATAAAAAGGGGCTGTGTCCCCTTACAATGTGTTCTTCCAGGATTTTAATCTGAGGAGGGGCCTGCTGCTGCTGGGCGCCAGGAGAGACCGCCACTGGGGACTGCCTCCCTGCTGGAGGGCCCTGTGAGCTGGCTCTGGGCCAAGTCTTTGCCCCCCCTGCCTCTTGAAGACCTTTTGTTGCTGGACTTTCACTGGCAGCGCCTGGGAGCGCCTTTATCATTGATAGCGCTAGGAGCGCTTTGTTTTGGGACACCAGCGTAGAGGAGCGCCTTCCTGGGTGCCTCGCTGAAGCCCCAGTGCCTGGAAGCGCCGGAATTGCCTTCGGCGCAGAGAGCGCTTTTCCCTGTGCCCGTGGCGCCAGGAGCGCTTTGTTTCTAGGAGCGGGTGCCCACCCCGCTTATTTTCGCTGAGTTGTACTCCAAGACGAAGGCGGGAGCCCACCCCGCGCTTCGGAGAAAGCAGAAGTAATCACCGCCGCAGACCCGGAGTCCCCGCCGCGTCATCTCCCTGCCGCGCTGGGATTGGTCCAGCGGGAGGGAGTGTTGCCCACGTGACCGGGGCCTGAACGAGGAAGCGACGCTCGGATTCACAGAGGCAGACGGGAGCCTACCCCGCTCTGCCCCGAACGAAGGAAAGCGAGAGGAGTCTGCAAGCAGCAGCGCCGCTGCTGTCCCGCCGGAGGGCCACCGGCCCCCGCCGAGAGAAGGAGACGACGCGGGAGTCCCCCGAGTGCAGCCCGGTAAGTGAGGAGGGCTGGGGGACTCCGTGCGTGTGCCTGGGGGTGCCGGTCCCAGACCAACCGACTCCTCGAGCGGCCCGCTCCGGCGCAGGTGCATTGTCATTTACGAGCGCGAGTGGCGCTCCAACATCCAGGGGTGCATTGCTGGGTTAAGAGCCAGTTGAGGCTCCAACGCAAGCAGGGAGCATATTGGTGGTAGAGCCTGTGAGGCTCAGGGCGCATTATTGTTTAAGAGCCTGCGAGGCTCAGGGGGCATTTCTGCAATGATTGAGTGGCCCCAGATAGCAGTGGGCCACTCCCACCTTGCCCCACAGAGTGGAGCAGAGCCCTGGAGGTTCTAGGGGGCATTTCTTGGGGTCTTGAGCCCCCGTGGCTCCTACGTCGCTTTGGGGCATTAGTCAGGCCCAGAGCCCGGTGAGGCTCCAACGTTGGCCCCAGTAACATTGCCTTACAGCTGCCCAGCACTTAGTGGGCAGCTGCCACGTTTAGGTTGGGGATATTTACGCTTTTGGTTTGCGCAGCTGGCGCAGCCTGACTGGGACAGAGTGTCCTAGCCCCGACAAGGCCAGTTGGCCTAGGGACTGCCACAGGTGGTGGCTTATGTGAGTTTCCTAACCTGCACCTCTGAATGTATGTTTATGCGTCATGTGCCATTGCTTTACACCGCTGAATGTATTTTATGCATCATGTGTTTTCCTTCCTTACACCTCTGAATGTTTTTATGCATCATGTGTTTTCCATTGCTTTACACCGCTGAATGTATTTTATGCATCATGTGTTTTCCTTCCCTACACCTCTGAATGTCTTAGGCATCATGTGTAATGTGCGTTTACCCCTACAGGTATTGTGATACTTAGGTGGTTGTTTGTTTTCTCCTAGTACAGGTGGTGCTAGTGAGGTTCTAGTTCCCTGTGTGACATTTTCCTAAGGTGGTTAGGGTTGCGTAGGTGATACTTTCTTGTTACCAGTAGTCACTGGTTGTGTGTTATATGTGTATTTTGTGCTACAGTAATTTTATATTCTAAAAGTGCTGGTTCTTGACAGTGGTCCATGTGGCCCTGTCCCCTGTACATATAATCCCTTGTAAATTCTGCCCGTGCCTGTTGGCACAGTGTAAAGTGTGTATTTATTATCTAATGTGTTTTACTATAATACAAAGGCTATTTTGATATAATACCTTGTGTGGAGTTTCCTTTGTGGTGGGCCTTGGGTGTTGTTGCTGGGTGCGCGCGCAAACACTTTACACCTTGCCTCAGAGATAAGCCTGACTGCTCGTGCCAAGCTACCAAGGGGGTGAGCAGGGGTTATCTTTGGCGTGTAACTTCCTTGCCCTGACTAGAGTGGTGGTTTCTGCCTGGCTTTGGCGCAAGCCCTAGCCAACCAGAAATCGCCAGGTCTAACATTGGTGATCAGCGGTGGGATTTGGACTTGCGTTTGCGCTGTACCGCAGCAGCGACTGGCTACACCACAAAACTCTGCATTAGATAAATCACATTTTAGGGATTATTGGTTTTGAGTTCCATTATTTCCTCTCCTAAAGGTGTCCTTTTTCAATCATGTACTCCTGTGTTAGCTCAGACACTCAGGTTCCTTGTGTTAAACTCTTCTCAGGAACGTCCGCCAAAATGGAGCCTGCTTTTAATTTCTGTAGTCTGTTTAGATACAGTAGGTTGGAGCTGGTAAGGTTCTGTGAGGAGAGGGACATAGAGGTGGGTGAGTTAGATACCCAGTCCAAACTGAGGGACAACCTGATCCTTTGGCAAAAGGATGAGTGGGAGCGAGAGCACAGTGAGGAAGATAGGGCCCGGGCCGCATGCCGAGAGGTTGGTGGGTCTGAGGGGAGCCCTGAAGATTCAGAAGAGGAGGAAGGTTACCTGACAGGGACGCCAGTAGAAAGTGAAGACCCCATAGATAGGGAGTCCCTTGCTGGGTCCAGTGTCAGGAGCAGCACCCCATCCCTTTACCTGTCCCCAGAGGAGTGGATAGATAGGAGGGAAGAGAGGGAGCATCAGCTGGCCATGGAGAAGCTCAGGTTAGAGCATGCCAAGGAGATGGCGCAGCTGGGTGTGGAGGAGAGGATGGCGGAGGCTGAGAGGGCCTTCGCCAGGGAGAGATTAGCTCTGGAGGGTAAGTTGTCCCCAGAGCGCAGTGGTAGTTTTCTGGATTCACCAGTGAGGGTAGAGTCCAGTGGTGGCAGCGATAGAGAGCCCAGTGCAGAGAGTCCCAGTCCCAGTTCACCCAGTCTGGTACCTGTTTCCCAAGAGGAGGAGTATAGGTTGAAGTTCAGGGGCAGTAAGAAGCTGTCTCACCAGGATTGGGGGAATTTTGTGGATGACTGTTATGATGCACTGTGCGATTGAGTGACGGTTAACGCGGTAGAAGATTTGGATGAAATGTTCAATCTGATTATCAAAGAGCAAGTGCTCAGTGGTTGTTGTCCCGAGTTGCGCCAACACCTGTTGGGGTGTGGGTTTGCTAGTCCATGGGACCTGGCAAAGGAAGCAGAGCGCTGGGAAAGTGCCCCAGGTTCTGAGGAGGTATAGGAGAGTACTTCCAACAGTAGTGGCTCAGGTATCTTCCTATCCTGGATTGGGGTAGAGGTTCAGAGTAGCCCAGCTAGGTCCCAGAGTAGTGAGAGGGGTGTAGGGGCTCACGGCCTATCTCAGCGGAGTAGGAGTGAGCGGGTGACTTTGAGTCCCCAGAGGCCCGAAACCCAGTCTCAGAACCTGGATGGTTTCTTCAGGGAACACCAGGTAGGGGGCCTAGGCTGTCCTGTTAGACCACTTGAGGAGGATCGCCCAGAGTATGGAGAACCTGGAGTCTCTGTAAATAGAGCTCCAGTGGTTCTGGTGTCAGGCAGTACCGCTCCAGTAGGGAGGGTGCGGAAGTCCAGCGAGAGGAGTGGCATGGGGCTGTGTTCCCCAGTGGAGGAGCCAGTGGGTCAGGGACCAGCCGGTAGGGCTGAGTCTCCTAGAAGTGACCATGGCGACTACACGTCTGTCCTGGGGGATCTTCGCGCACTGTCAGTTGGACAGGGGACGGTAGATCTGCACCAGGCAGACTGTCATGCAACATATGAGGCATATGTTACTCTTGGGGGGATACTGTGTGAGCCCCCAGAAGTCCTGGAGTGCCAGGCAATTATTCCACCGAAGGTTCTAGACCAGAGGTTGGGAGGCCAGGTTCAGGATCAGCCTGACCTGCAGGGTAGGACGACTGTAACCAGTGTCCTGACCAGTTCTTCTTCCGGAGGTACCGCCCCAGTTGGTAGGGAGCAGGACTCTGGAAGGGGGTGCAGAGGGTGGGAGAGCCCGCCTCTGACCCCAGTGCAACCTGAGGGGTTAAACCCTAGGTTGGTAGACCAGTTCTCAGGGAGAGGTCCTGAGCTGGTGGGAAAGTTGATTTCTGAGGGTGCCTCTCAGAGGAGGAGAGGACGGAACCCTAGAAGAAGAGGTAGGGGGAGGAGAGCCTCACCCGTGACTGTTGGTCAGCTTGAGGGTACAGACCCTGGGCTGGAAGATCAGTGGATGTTTAGAACAGCCCTGATGAGGGGAAGAGTGGAAAATGGTCACTATGTGCCAGGGGTTACTACCCCCCACTCTGTGGTTAGGCAAGGACCAGTGGCGCCTAGATGGCCTAGGGACTGGTCCTGGCCGCGGACAGCTGAGGAGTACCAGTGGGGTAGCCCAGTTGGTCCGCCGAGTTCTTTTAGAAGGAACTCCAGGGGTTTAGAGTGGCGTAAAACCGGAGAGTGTCCCTGCCGTTGCGGGCCTGCGTCCGTGTTTTGTCGCCCAAAGCAGGGAAGACCTTCACGGTGGTGATTGGTCTACCCTGCGTTTTGGCTGGAAGGGGGTTGTGTTGGACCCGGCCCTTCTGGCAGGTTCACCCTGAAACTTTTTGCTTTTTGTTGGTGACTTGGTTTAGTGATTTTTGGACTTCTGCGCACTTTACCACTGGGTCCCAGGGTAAAGTGCATGCGTGTTGTGAGGTTGGCCTGCCCTCCCATAGGAATGCATGGGGGAATGTATGTGTCCTGGTAGTTCCTGATGCATGGGGTGTGCAGGCCCGAGTTTGGTATGTGCGGACTCGTGTGGTTGAATGCTGCGCGATGATGTGTGCGGCGTGCATGTACCTAGTGTGGAAGTGCCACTTCTAGAAGTGGGCACTTCAGTGTGCAGTATGAAATGTGTGGCTTGTCTGGCGATTGGCTGGTGGAGGTCATGTGACGGGCTAGGGTTTCCCCAGGGTCAGGAGTAGTAACCCAGTGGTGAATGGGAGGTTAGCATCCTGATGGCTGGGGAGGAGTACACCTGGGTCCTGAATAGGACAGGGCTTTCCCCACACAATGCTGGCGCCGGCCCCTGTGGTGCGTCTAATGACCCTAGCCCTGCCAGTGAATAGGGAGAGGGGCTGAGCAAAACAAAGTGCTCAGGAACCTGTTGGAACTGGTTCGCCCCTTCCCTGCACCTTCAGACAAAGACTTTTTACTGTATAAAAAGGGGCTGTGTCCCCTTACAATGTGTTCTTCCAGGATTTTAATCTGAGGGGGGCCTGCTGCTGCTGGGCGCCAGGAGAGACCGCCACTGGGGACTGCCTCCCTACTGGAGGGCCCTGTGAGCTGGCTCTGGGCCCAGTCTTTGCCCCCCCTGCCTCTTGAAGACCTTTTGTTGCTGGACTCTCACTGGCAGCGCCTGGGAGCGCCTTTATCATTGATAGCGCTAGGAGCGCTTTGTTTTGGGACACAAGCGTAGAGGAGCGCGTTCCTGGGTGGCTCGCTGAAGCCCCAGTGCCTGGAAGCGCTGGAATTGCCTTCGGCGCAGAGAGCGCTTTTCCCTGTGCCCGTGGCGCCAGGAGCGCTTTGTTTCTAGGAGCGGGTGCCCACCCCGCTTATTTTCGCTGAGTTGTACTCCAAGACGAAGGCGGGAGCCCACCCCGCGCTTCGGAGAAAGCAGAAGTAATCACCGCCGCAGACCCGGAGTCCCCGCCGCGTCATCTCCCTGCCGCGCTGGGATTGGTCCAGCGGGAGGGAGTGTTGCCCACGTGACCGGGGCCTGAACGAGGAAGCGACGCTCGGATTCACAGAGGCAGACGGGAGCCTACCCCGCTCTGCCCCGAACGAAGGAAAGCGAGAGGAGTCTGCAAGCAGCAGCGCCGCTGCTGTCCCGCCGGAGGGCCACCGGCCCCCGCCGAGAGAAGGAGACGACGCGGGAGTCCCCCGAGTGCAGCCCGGTAAGTGAGGAGGGCTGGGGGACTCCGTGCGTGTGCCTGGGGGTGCCGGTCCCAGACCAACCGACTCCTCGAGCGGCCCGCTCCGGCGCAGGTGCATTGTCATTTACGAGCGCGAGTGGCGCTCCAACATCCAGGGGTGCATTGCTGGGTTAAGAGCCAGTTGAGGCTCCAACGCAAGCAGGGAGCATATTGGTGGTAGAGCCTGTGAGGCTCAGGGCGCATTATTGTTTAAGAGCCTGCGAGGCTCAGGGGGCATTTCTGCAATGATTGAGTGGCCCCAGATAGCAGTGGGCCACTCCCACCTTGCCCCACAGAGTGGAGCAGAGCCCTGGAGGTTCTAGGGGGCATTTCTTGGGGTCTTGAGCCCCCGTGGCTCCTACGTCGCTTTGGGGCATTAGTCAGGCCCAGAGCCCGGTGAGGCTCCAACGTTGGCCCCAGTAACATTGCCTTACAGCTGCCCAGCACTTAGTGGGCAGCTGCCACGTTTAGGTTGGGGATATTTACGCTTTTGGTTTGCGCAGCTGGCGCAGCCTGACTGGGACAGAGTGTCCTAGCCCCGACAAGGCCAGTTGGCCTAGGGACTGCCACAGGTGGTGGCTTATGTGAGTTTCCTAACCTGCACCTCTGAATGTATGTTTATGCGTCATGTGCCATTGCTTTACACCGCTGAATGTATTTTATGCATCATGTGTTTTCCTTCCTTACACCTCTGAATGTTTTTATGCATCATGTGTTTTCCATTGCTTTACACCGCTGAATGTATTTTATGCATCATGTGTTTTCCTTCCCTACACCTCTGAATGTCTTAGGCATCATGTGTAATGTGCGTTTACCCCTACAGGTATTGTGATACTTAGGTGGTTGTTTGTTTTCTCCTAGTACAGGTGGTGCTAGTGAGGTTCTAGTTCCCTGCGTGACATTTTCCTAAGGTGGTTAGGGTTGCGTAGGTGATACTTTCTTGTTACCAGTAGTCACTGGTTGTGTGTTATATGTGTATTTTGTGCTACAGTAATTTTATATTCTAAAAGTGCTGGTTCTTGACAGTGGTCCATGTGGCCCTGTCCCCTGTACATATAATCCCTTGTAAATTCTGCCCGTGCCTGTTGGCACAGTGTAAAGTGTGTATTTATTATCTAATGTGTTTTACTATAATACAAAGGCTATTTTGATATAATACCTTGTGTGGAGTTTCCTTTGTGGTGGGCCTTGGGTGTTGTTGCTGGGTGCGCGCGCAAACGCTTTACACCTTGCCTCAGAGATAAGCCTGACTGCTCGTGCCAAGCTACCAAGGGGGTGAGCAGGGGTTATCTTTGGCGTGTAACTTCCTTGCCCTGACTAGAGTGGTGGTTTCTGCCTGGCTTTGGCGCAAGCCCTAGCCAACCAGAAATCGCCAGGTCTAACAGTAAGGCATAGGTTTTATGCTACATTTGCAGCTAGACCCTGGCAGGATGTATTTTAAGAGGCGATTACCGAAGTGCTAAAAGTGTTGAGAGTAGTAGCTCACCTGAGGACTAAGGGCCCCATAGACCCACGGTCCCTCCTTAAAACAGCTATTTTAAGGTCTTGAGTTTTAAGGCTATTATTAGACTTGTTTTTTTCAGAGGGTTCACCCCCAGATTTATTTTTTGCTTTTTGGCCTCCTGTTTTTGACCTTGTTTTTATTGGTTTTAGGAATCTGGTCTTTTAACCACTGCTATTCAGTGCCAAAGTGCAAATGATCTCCATGTAAATTGTGTTTATGAATTGGTGTTTCAATGTTTGGATTTTATGATTTACTACTAAGTCCCTAGTTTAGTGCACTGTCTGCGCCCAGGGCCTGTAAATTAAATGCTGCTAGTGGACCTGCAGCACTAATTGTACCACCCACACAAGCAGCCTTTCAAAGGGTTCTCAGACCTGCCACTGCTGTGTCTGCATGCAGTTTTAAACTGCTATGTCGACCTGGCAAGTGCACCCACTTGCCAAGTCCTAACCTTCCCTTTTCTTACATGTGAATCACCCCTAAGATAGGCCCAAGGTACCCCGATGGGCAGAGTGCAGTGTATGTGAAAGGTAAGACATGTACTTGTGTGTGTAATATGTCCTGATAGTGAAATACGGTGTATTCAGTTTTTCACTATGGAAAGGCTATCTGTCCCACAGGATAACATGGGAGTTTATTTGTAACATCTTACAAATACAACTTTCCATTGGGACAAGATAAAAAATGGAGATTAGGTTCTCTGTCTGGCTAGTTCTAGCCTAGCTGATGAGGGGTGAAACCCGAAACTGGTCCCAGGATGCTTGTTTCCCTTCCAGGGAGGGCCTGGCCTGGCAGATCAGGCTGGACTCTTCTCATGGGGAGCAGGGTCAAGACTGATTTGGATATTGCTGGGTTTAATCTGGAATGGAATGGGGAGCAAAAAACAATGGTTTTAGGCCCAGATATGTGTACTGGGGTGAATGTTTGACATTGTTCAATATTCTCTCCATCAATTTTTCTTTTTGCATTTGTCACTCAAAGTGGGACAGGTATGCTAACATGTGGGTCCCGTGCTCTCCATTCCACTTGAGTTAAGCTAGCCTGGCCTATGAGGGGTGAAACCCAGAAAATGGCCACAGGATGCTTGTTTCTAGTCCAGGGAGGGCCTGGATGGCAGTTTGGGCTGGACTGTTCCCATGAGGAGCAAGGTCAAGACTGATTTGCAAATGACTGGGTTTAAACTGGAATGGCATGGGGAGCGAAAAACGATGGATTTTGGCCCACATCTCTCTACTGGGGTGAATATTTTGACATTGCTCAACATTCTGTCCATCAATTCCTCTTTTTGCATAAGTTGAATTCAAGCATTCCTTCTATCAGCCTGATTTTTTTGCATTGGATGCCTTTAGTGCACTGGGTATGCCCAAACGTGGATCCTGGGCTCAGTGTGCCACTGGAACCAAGCTGTATCTGGCTGGACAGCCCTAACTAGGGTGAAACCGATCCTAGGTTGCTTGTGTTCCGGGACAGGGAGGACCTGGCCTGGCAGTTTGGGCTGAACTGCTCCCATGAGGAGCAGGGTCAAGACTGATTTCCAAATGGCTGGATCCAAACTGAGGTGACATGGGGGGTGCAAAATGATGGATTGCAATGTGGCAACATACGATTGCTAGTGACTCAGATTAATTCAAGCACTCCATCCATCACTTTGTTGTTTTTAGGTCTTGCCTAGCGTTGCAGCTCGAATGCGCTTCCATCGCTTTGCGAGGAATGCAGTATATACTCCGCCCACTCTCTGCCCATTAGCTTTTGTCTCAAATGCTGCCTTCCGATTGGTTTGAGGCTTGTTAGTCCCTCCTCGTTCATCATTTATATCCTTCCACGGCTATTAGCCCCTTTACTCCTAACAGTATTTTCTTTTAGGTCTCGCCTAGCGTTGCAACGCGAATGCGTTGCCATCGCTTTGTGAGGCATGCAGTATGTACGGTAGTATGGAAGCTTCATGGAAGCTCCGCCCACTCTCTGCCCATTGGCTTTTGTCCTAAATGCTGCCTTCCGATTGGTTTGAGGCCTGTTAGTCCCTCCTCATTCATCACTTGTATCCTTCCACAGCTATTCGCCCCTTTAATCCTAACACTATTTTCTTCCCCGTCTCCCCACCCCACCGCCCCTCCCTCGGTCTGTGACTTCTCATCCCCCGCCCCCCCACTCCAGTTCGTGTTTTCTTGCTTGTCAGCACTTCCGTTTTCATCTTTGTTCAAGATGCGTGCAAAAACTTCTTGTGTTTAATGAACAAGATATTAATGTTACTCTAAATATATTATAAGACTCTAGGCAACATTCGGGGTATGCATGGCAACTGACGCCTCTTAGTTCACAAATGGCATTGTTGTCGAGCGGGAGGAGCAGCAGTGTTTTAACTCATGCTTAAAACAATCACTTTTAATAACTTCCTCTCAATTCAGTGCTATAATCTTGTGTACTGAGGTGACGTGCTAAAGAAATGCACTTTTTTGAAATCTGAAGAGACATTATAGCACATTTACATCATGTTTACTGTATGATTAACATGCCGATCATTTTCATGGCTCGCCCACGGGCTCATATACCTTTGGCTCGTCTCCGGCCGGTTCTACCTTCTAATTAATATATTGTCTCACGCACCTCTAACAAAGAGAGATGAATGGATACATGACAGTGAGCCCAGTAGATGATAGAGAAATAGACTGATGCAGACAAACAGACCAAGTCAGTCTCCATTGCCTCACGTTAGAATCATCACTTTCAATAACCTGGAAATCGCCCGGCAACTCCCGCATGCCCCAACCTCATCCCCCTCACATATTCTTAGCAGAAGCAGCAGATTCTGAGCTGTGCCCTGCTGGTGCAGAGGAGCATGGTAGAGTCTGTAGAAGCACTGGGATCTCTAGCCTCTCCGGGCGGGCTCCGAAGCCTTCCGGGTGCCTTCACACTCGGGATAAATGAATACATTTTGTTCTGTGCTTTAGTTGCCCCTCTGTGGGCACTGTCTGATAGATGGAGCTCTGTGTTAATAAACACATTCAGAGAGGTGATTGTATACAAACAGACAACAGCCACAATACCGTACGTTTCGAACGTATAGTTAAATACCTGCTCATCGAGTACCTCTTTGGCTGATCATTCCATGGCACTACCAAAATTACATTTGGACACATTTTCTCAACTGTAAAATACTCTCTTCTATGGGTCATTTAACAACTTGGGGCTTTGGGGTTAGGTAACCTACTTTGGATGCTGTGTAAAAGAGTAAATACAAAAATTAATGCAATGAAACTAAGCAACCAGTACTGTCTAAAACACTGTGAAAACTGACAAGCATTCTGCCATTTTGTTTGGTTAATGTCGATTTTCTCATAAATGTAGAGTACTCTTAATATCTTAATGAAATCTGCACACTTTTAACTAACAGCACCAGGCGACCTTTGACAACTAGGCAATGGATACATTTTCATGTACCCTAGAAGCCCCCCTGCCCCCGCGGCAAACTTCATTGCCTCCAAGTGTTTGGGGGATAACCAAGACGAAGGGGAGTGAGCCAAATAGTTTAGAAAATTAAAGAGAAGCCGGGAGTCAGATTCACATGCTCTGATCCCAATCGCGTTGGTAGTCTGTAAGCACTAATTTTATTAATGAGTTTCGCATTAGTAAAGCACCACAGTGTGCATGTGTGGTGTCACTTCACCCATGAGGTACGTGCCAAGCAATGTTGACACAATCCACACTTTGCGTCTTTTTCAATATATTTATTATGAAGTGCAAGAACTTTCCAAGGGATTTTGCACACTACATACATTCACTCCAAAAATAAAACATGTAGGTAAAAAACATTGCAATTTACAACTCACAAATGCGAGACCTATTTGCATTGCAAATGCTTGTTGTATTTGGTTCCCTTAGTGTGCCGGATATGCCCACTGTGCCACTTGAACTAAGCTATATATGACTGATGAGGCCCTAACAAGGGCAAAACTGGTTTTGTGTTCCTTGTTCCAGACCAGAACGGACCTAGCTTGGTAGTTCAGGCTGGACTGTTCCGATGAAGAGCAACGTCAAGACTGATTTGCATATGAGTGGATCCAAGCTGAGGTGGCATGGTGGGTGGAAAACGATGGATTATGATGCAGCTCCGAGCGATTGCCAGTGGCTGAGATTATAACAAACATTCCATCCATCACCTTGTTGTTTTTGCATTTGTATACCCTAAGTGTGCAGGGTCTGCCCAGACATCTATCCTTGGCTCACTGTGCCACTTGAACCAAGCTAACAAGGGCAAAACCAGTTCTGTATTGCTGGTGTTCTGGTTCAGGGAGGACTTAGCTTGGCAGTTCAGGATGTACTATTCCCATAAGATGCAGTGTAACAACTGATTTGCATATGGCTGTCTCCAAACTGAGGTGGCATAGTGGGCAAAAAGCAATAGAGATGTGCCAGAGCGATTGCCAGTGGCTCAGATTAATTCTAGCATTCCAATCCATCACCTTCTTGTTTTTTTCACTTTTAGAAAGTTGGCTTGTTCGTGTCCTAAACATTTGGTGCCTGTGTCCTCCTGGGTCACATGACTGCAAATAGTTTGGCAGCTGGCCTTCGTGTATTCCCCCCAGACATTGTGTCAAAGGGGGAGTAGATGTAGAAAAGATGGTCCTTCCTGTCATGATGGGAGGAGCGGAGCTGTTTCCTGTCCCACTTACATTTCAAAGGGGTACCTCCAGCACACTCACAAACGAACTTGCCACTAAACATTTATCACCCTGGACTACTTGGAGCCTGGGCAGGTGAAGGAACATTCCAGACCCAGGTAGGGGGTATCTTAGAGATTTGCCCCACTTCAAAAGCTGGCACTAGGTACACGTGTTGAAACCTCAGACCAACTCTTTAGTATACTCATGAACCTGTGGAGGACATCAGGACTGACTTGGACCCCGAGAGGACTGCCCTGCTGCTTGAGGCCTGCCTTCTACCTCAGAGGACTGGCCTGCTCCTACCAGAGGGCTTCCCTGCTACTTGAGGCTTGCCTTGTACCATCAGAGGACTGCTCTGCTCCTTGGGCTCTGCCTTCCTGATTGAATCCAAGACTGCCAGAGTGACAACATGGACTACTTGTCTGGCCTCTGGGAGCTATGGGAGCATAACCAGATCAAAAGACTGGAAACCCTGAACTCGGCCTCTGTTGGAGTGGAACCTGACCCCCAAAGGGGTGCCCCTCCAGTCCTGAACCCTAGGTGGTGATGCCAAAAGTGCTGCTCCTGCTTACCCCCAAAAGTTGAAAAGTAAAAACAATTCAACACAAAGTTGTCCTTAGAACCGACAGAAGACTGAGATCTACCTACTTGCCGATCTGCATCGTCAGTTGGTCTGACTCTGTGGTAGCTCTGTCTATGTTCTTCTCCGCAGCAGCAAATGCTGTTGAGTAGACCTCTCTGAGAAGGAATCAGGCCTTGTGGAAGCTTCATCCAGGTGGAGATTTTCTGCTTCCAAAAAAGTGACAAAGTTAAAATGCAAAAAACTTCTAAGTTACTCCGTCCAATGGTGTCCCGACGATGACGCCTGTTTCTCAGACGCCACCAGCTGCCATTGCCCACTGAACTTTACCTTCTCTTTGAAATTTCTTATACATCCAAAGGTAAGCCAAAACCAGGACACTCCACCTCATATAGTGAACCGCACTCCATCATGGTGTGCCTTACCTTTTGACTATGCCCCGGTCTCGTGCGACCAGATACCTGCTGTTGGCACTTTGAGCTTTTGGGCACTATTTTTCTCTTAAAATGTTAGAATTTCATGCCTCCAGATGTACTAATTGGATTTAATTTGTTTTGTTGTCATTATATTTATTAAATTATTATTTTTCTACATTGGTTTGGCAATTTTCTTGTGTTGTTTTTTCAGTTTATTACTGTCTGTGTGCTGCATAAATACTTAACACATTGCCTCTATGTTAAGCCTGACTGCTTTTGGGCCAGCCTTCTAGAGGGTTAAGCACAAGTTAATTTACTGACTTTTGTGGTTCACCCTAATAAGGATTGTGGCTGTTGCTTGAGAACGGCCTTCACCCCACTCAATCAAAACCCCCAGTTTCTTAGAGAGTTGCTTCTAGAAACCTACGACTCCTGTAGATTTCCACGATCACCTCCAAATTCAGTAAACTAGTCTTTTCAAACTTACACAACAACTTGTGGAAATAGGGTCCCTATAGTTTCAAGCAAAGTTCTGTGAACCAAGCCATACGTTTCCGATTTTGAGACGTGTAACCAAGGTGCTTCTGAATTGCACCTAGGTGCCATTTAGCAGCATGAATTTCCAATTTCCTTTTGAGGTAGTGCGTACTCTGCTGTTGCAAACAGTCATCACCTTTTTCATAACCTCCTGATCAAGTATAGGGATGTGCATTATTTTTACGATGCATCTGTAGAATTAAAAAATGGGCACATTTCTAATATGAGCTGTACATTAGGTTCATCCCTTCTGCTACACATAAGCATGTGTGGCACAATAAAACTTCCTACGTCCTGCAAAAGGATGTCCCTTAGTGGACCATCCTGCAACAGGAAATGGAAAGGAGAAAGCTGTAAGACTGCATCACACATTCTCTGTTGGGGAAAGGTTCCAAGGCAGTGCTGGTGAGTGAGATGGAGTGACTGGGCTGCTGAACTTGGGAGGGTGCCAGACTCCATGACTGGCTGTCTTTGGGGTAGGCATGTAGGGTGCAGATGGACCCAAATGAGCTAGCAGTAAATCCTCTTGGGAGGGTTGGTTTTCCCTGAATTAGGGCCTCTGGCATATTGTCTAAGGGCCACATGAATCAAAAGAAAAAACGGTCGCAAACGGGCAGATTCTCAGAATCTGTCCTTTTGCGACCAGTATTTTTGCATTTGGGATGCGTGATCCCAAATGCAAAAATCGCAATTTAAGGAATCGCAAAATTTGCGATTACTTAAATTGTGATTACATTTAAGTAATCGCAAATTGCGATGTCTCAAATGCAATGCATGATGCCATTGAAAATAGCGATTTCGCTACTAGGGGACGCAAACTACCGTCAAATGAAACATGACGGTAATTTGCAAAAACTTTGAAAAATGCACTAAAGTGTATTTTTCAAAGTTCCTGGTTACACACACACATGCCCTTAGGGCATGTGTGTGTGCAACACGTGTTCACATTACAATTTCAGGGGTGCAACAGGGTGTCCTTTTGGCACCCTTGAAATTGCATGCAAAATGTGCGAGTACCTATCAGGTACTCACACATTGCGCATGCAATTCACATTCATTCCTATGGGTCTCTAGGCCCTTAGGAATGAATGGGAAGCAATTCCTTAATTGTGACTCGCAATTTGAGAGTCACAATTAAGAAATTTGTGCGAATCGCAATTTTATTTGCGATTCCTACATGCATAAGTTATAGCGATTCTTTAATTGCAATTTCTTAAAAATCGCAATTAAAGAACCGCTATTGACTTCTTTGATGTATGTGAACCAAAGTTTTTACTGTTACAGTGGTAGAAGATCCTCATCGCCAGCTGGCTTGTGTGGTCTCTCAATGTCTTAAGAAGAAAAAGAACAAAGATAGAACATTTGAATGGAAGGATGGGCATAAAAACACCAAAATAGAAACAAGACAGGCGAAAACAGAAAAGACATGACAATCACGCATGCATGCATATTATTTTGACGGGTAGGAAATGGACTTCGGGAGGTCTGGCCTGCAAGCGGAGCCGAAGCACAGGCAAAGTAGAGACACCGAAAACAATGCCGACCAGAAGAAGAGCAGAGACGCTGACGAGAGACTGTGTGCTGAAAAATCCACAACGTGAAACCCGATGAAGAGGCATGGCAGTAGGACCACATTCTCAAGTCACGGGGGTAGTGCCTTCCTAGGTGGACCTCTGGATGGTGGTCCCATCAATTTCCCTAATGCACTCCTACCCAGTAGTTTTTCTTTTGAGGCTTTATTGTTCTTCTTTCCTCATTGTAGCCTGCACGGAGAAGGGCAGAGTGTGCATGACTGGTTTGGGTGGCCCCAGGGGGCCGATCAAACAGTCTTTGTGCACTCAGGAGTGGTCAGGCACACCACTCCTCCCCTGCTCGCAGATCCGCCCTGCCCACCTGCCCACCCACAACCAAACGAAAAATGGTAATAACTAAAAGTTATTACTATTTTATGTTTCTGCTTCTCGCACTGCGAGAAAGCAGTGGGGGCGACGCTTCTCCGCCCTAGTGGAGGATCCACCCCTGGTTTGCAGCAGCCCCTGTAGTTTTGAAAAGGAGTTAGCATGCCACTAGGCCACACAGCTTCAATTCTTCCCCACCCTGATTCAGATACTGCTTCTGTAACAATATCAATGGTTTGTAAAGTATTCCTCTACTCCTTGGATCAAGGTTTGCGCAATATCAAGCATCTTTTAGAAAATAAAACAGAGGTTACACCATGTTTTAAATGTTTTAGTGCCAAATGTTGAGGTTCACTAACACCTCATCATGGGAATTGTAATTTAATAGCCAATTGAAGAACAATTTATAAAATGAAAATAGTTCACAAGGTTAAAGAATTAGAAATTAGAATTTACAGTTCAACAGCATGCCACATTTCAGTAATATTAATAATACAAAAATGTTGAAAAGATTTTCCGTTGGTTTCTTATTTAATTATTAAATTGAAATATAATAACTCACATGATTAAGAATAAATGCAAGTAACTTGGTAAAACTGAGATAGGCAGTAGAGACAAGTTTCTCACATTAGCAGTCTAATGTTTTTACATGTGTGAAATCACAGATACAAAGCATGTGTACAAATATAGAGTGCAGCATAACAGAAAATTAATAAGGAAAACCCTATTAAAATATATGGAATGAGAAAAAGGAGTGAGAGATAGTAAATTAACTTTGGCTAAAAGATGAGCACCTTGCGTTATATTTTTTACAAAATGTTATGAAGAATATTTATCTTTAGAGGGCTTCACCTAGGCCCAAAATATGGACACGGATTAAGAATGCCTTTTTAAATTATTTTTTCAGAATTCTACGTCAAATAAAATGGTACTAACATTTCGTGCACCATTAGCGAAATATGCAAAAAACAAGTAATTTAAAAACTTTAACATTTTTGACTTTTGACACAAAAATTGGGCACCGTGCCCGATATCTTCACATGCATACAACAGTATCACCCAAAACATATCATCTCAAGTCAGTTTTGACACAGTTTGTAGTTATTTGGTGATTGTGAGAACACAGGAAGGAGAACAAAGGAACCAGTTCCAACAACTAAACTGTGTCATAAAGGCAATCAATTACTGCTCTGCTCATTAAAGTTAAGATGGCAGAGTACAATAAATGCTTGGTAATATGAACCAGACTTTCCACCATATGCCATCTCCTTAATATCAATATAAGTTTTTGTTTGATGCATGGAAAGGCCAAGTAGGTAGTGATGTTGTGAATGCTACAATAATTCTCATTAGGGGTCTTTTTATTTTCAGAAATGTACTTTGTTCTCACTTCAAATAGCATCTGTATTATAAAGTGTGATATTTCTTTTCTATGACAACTGCTGATAAAACATGGATGCTTCCAGTGTAGGCTGACATCTTGTATTATGGTTCTTATCTTCTTATTGGACTCTTCCACTGTAGGCTGACATTGTTCTCGATTACACCCATGATTACACACCTGTCATCATCGCAGCTCCCTGTGAATTCAAAGCCAACTTGGAGCTGCACATTAATGTAAATGTCAAACCTGCATCCTTAGGGTGGTCTTTTTTCCGTTTGCCTCCATGTTTTGCTGATTCCTTTTTGTTGGTCTTAGGACTCTGAGCACTTTACCACTGCCAACCAGTGCTAAAGTGCATGTGCTCCTACCCTAAAATATGGTGACATTCGTATATACCTGATTGGCATATTTAGTTTACTTATAAGTCCCTTGTAAAGTGGTATACTATATACCCAGGGCCTGAAATCTAAATGTTACTAGTGGGCCTACAGCATTGGTTGTGCCACCCATACAAGTAGCCTTTCAAAACTGTATCAGGCCGGCCATTACTAGGCCTGTGTGTGCAGTTTACTGTCCTATCGACTTGGAATTTACAACTATTTGCCAAGCCTTAAACTTCCCTTTCATTACATATGTCACCCCTATGGTAGGCCCAAGTAGCCCTAAGGGCAAGGTGCTATAAAAGTAAAGAGTAGGACATGTACCTTTAAGTTTTGCAAGTCCTGGTAGTGACAAACATCCTATTTTGTTTTTCACTACTGTGAGGTCTACCCCTATCATAGGCCAGCATTAGGAATTCCTTAAAATATGTCAAGCTGTAATTCCTGATCAGAGAAGAGTAACAGTTTTGTGTTTTATATGTTTGGAATGGTAATGATAAATCCTCCTTACTGGTGAAGATGGATTTAAACTTTCTGTTTTAGAAATGCAACTTTTAAAAGTTGACCTTTCTTTGTACTTACGGCTTTTGTGCTTGACTGCCTGTCTCAAATACAAGTCTGGGTTGGATGACAGCTACTCTTTGTGCATTCTCTCTAGACAGCCACAAACACAGTAAGGTGAGGCTCATCTTCATTCTGAGCATTCATCTGCATTCTGATGTGTCTTCCTGGGCAGGGAGGAATGCGAGGGACTGACACACTTCAATAGGTAGTGTCTTGTCCATACACAAAGCACTGATTTACCCCCACAGGTAGCCTGGCAGACAGGATTGGGTTGAAAAGGATCCTTGTGTACATCAGAGAGTTGCTTTGAAGTCACCCTCTACATCAAAGGAACTTTTGGGTATAAGTACTGGATCTCTGGCCCCCTGACATCAGACACTGCTGGATCCTGAACTGAACCTCTGTCAGAAGGACTGTTGCGCTGCTTAAAGGACTCAACTGGACTGTTTTCTGGAAGGACTGCTTTTCTGCTTGTTGTCCTGCTGCCTGCTGCTCCCTGACTGGAGTCTGCCTCCCTCCAAGTGATCTCCAATTCTGCTGGTGCTGCTGGACTCTGTCTCCTGGGAATTTTATCCGTACCTGGGGTGCCCTCTCCAAGTTCTGGGCATTAAAAGATTTTTGCAGCAGTTTCCACATCAATGTCAACGTGGCAGTGTCTTTGCATCGATGGACAGTGCGGCTCGCCATCGACGCAGCACCTGCATCGCAAAGGGGTTCGACACCGAAGCTTCCATCAAGGCGCGGATCAGCGCCAACTCTCACCTCCAGCCATGTATCAGAGACATTGCAGTGCCTCCTCAACTCCTCACCTCGAGTCTTCGAAGTCGACATTTTGCTCAGACCAAGGTACTTTGTTAGCAGGACCTGTCTGAGTCCCGTAGCTGGCCTGCCATTGATCACTGTCAACCTTAACTTTGGATTCACCCTGGTCTAGCGCAACCTCAAGTAACCTTTTAGTTCTATTCACTTCTAAGTACTGTTTTGCATTTATTTCTTAAAATATCTCACCTTCTACTGATTTTAATTTTGTCATTTTGGTCTTATGTTGCTCAGATAAATATTCTTTATTTTCCTGAACCGCGTGGAATCTTTTTGTGGTGTTTTCATTTTATTACTGTGTGTGTTGCACAAATACTTTACACATTGCCTCTTTATTTAGGCCTGCCTGCTCTGTGTTAAGCTACTAGAGGGTGAGCACAGGTTATGTTTCAGTGTGTATCTAGCTAACCCAGTCTAGACTGTTGGTTCCTGCCTGGACTAGGTGCATACCTTAGCCAAACAGGAATACAATTTCTAACAGTAAGCATGTGGAGCTAAGCTTACAGTAACAAGGCTATGATAGTTTAGACTAGAGGGATTCGTTTTGAAAACAATAGTGATAAAAATCCTATAAAAACTTGGGTTTTTGCCCCTAGATTAGGAAAGGTCTTCATATGAGACATAATCACCAGAGGGTATGCTAACTTTCTGATTTGCCTGTTTCCAATCTAGATTTTACTTTCAATCAGAGAGATAAATTGGGAGACCCAGCTGTAGAAGCCGGGAACAGCTGTGTGGAGACTCTTATCCTTGGCTAAAACACAAGCCTATTCTAGCGTAGGGTATAGAAATTGAATTATGGTCTAGGATGTCAGTTAAGATGCAAAATAATGTTTGAAATGTTCTTATTGTTTTCATTAATAGGAACTATTCTAACTGCAATTTTTCCCCATTCTGTTATTCCACTAAGAAATCAGGACTTTCTAGTTTAAAATTCTAAGGGGGATATTCTCAAGAACGTGTGATAACTACCGCAAAAGTAGCTTAATGCAACTCTTCACATCGCAGTCTATTGTGGGAAAATAACACCATGTTAACATGGTATTCACAACACGGCGGCACCATTCGATAGGCACACGATAATGCGTTAAAAGTCTGCGACAGAGTCAACACGACGCTGCAAAAATGCGAAACACGAACACAAAAAAAGCTGCGATGAGGCGAAGCGCGATACAAAAATCTGCGAAAACCAGCCACAGGCCTGCAATTACCACGCGTTATGTAGGAAAATGCACTATAAAAGCAAAAAAAAAAGAAACACACCAAAACCAAATCAAACAGTGTAGCACCATGGATACACCCGGACCGAGTGCAGAGGACAACCCGAACCCGACAAGCACCACGGAGGACCAGGCAGGGACCCCGTGCTCGGGGACGGACAAGGAGAAGAGGAAGACGGGGTTCAGTCCGCAGGAAGACCAGATCATCGTCACGGAGGTGATAGAACACTTCCAACAACTGTTCGTCACCTCCACTGCGTCATTGGAAACACAAACGGATATATGGCCGTCCATCGTCTACAATGTGAATGCAGTCAGAGTATCGAGGAGGTCAATGGAGGAGGTCAAGAGGCACTGGCATGAAGTGCACAGCCGAACCAAGGAGAAACTCGCTGCCAACAGGAAGGCAGCAAAGGAGACCTTTCCTGCACCACAGGAGGAGTTGGATGAACTGGAGGAAATGGTGGCCACAGTTATCAGTGCAGAGACGGTGCAAGGAGTTGGGGGTCTGGACACAGCTCGATATGACCTGACCCAACAGCAATAGGGTGAGTACCGACCAGGGCCTGGGGGAACGGAGGGAGATGGGCACAATGGCACACATGCACAATCATGCGCAGCACACTGCACACACCCAATGAGTGTGGAACATGTCCCTAACACCCTTGGCACACTGCAGCACACATAGAAACACCAAGTAGGCCCCCGGTCACAATGTGCACATCACCATATCACCATTTCACCAATGTCACAACCTACCCATGCACATGTGCTGAATCTAGAAAAGCAGCAGCTCTGTGAGCCACATGGACTATGCAAGTGACACTGCATGACAGATAGCATGGCTGCAGTCACAATACATGACATGGTGCACGAGACGACTTCGAGGTGGATGAGTGTGCACCACATCCGTATAGGAGTAGGTCACACTCTGACACACCCATGTTTACCTACAACCCATGATGTCAAAAACACATCTGCAGACAAACAATGCTCAAGAGTACAAAATATGTCCAAGAGCACAAATGACCCAAGTCTCAAACATCACAGCACCCAAAAGGCACACAAGTGAAAGGCACACTGACTCAAAGGGATAAAGGAATGCCAAATCAGAGCTGCAGGGCCAACTCGCCAACAATGCAGCACACACACATAGCAATCACAGCACATCAACATTGACGACAATGTGGTACAAAGTGCAACACTTACACCACATGACAGAGGACACAACTGGTGCCGCTCGTGCGTAGAAACTGCCCAATCACATCTGGCATTGCATGACACTGTGAGATGATAAAGTACAAGTACAATCTCACATCCGTCATGTATTCGAAATGTCCACTGTCTCCCATCAAATAGCCAGCTCCTCCAAAACAGTCACAATGTACATTGTCATGCAGTCTGTATGTAAACATGTACAATGCGCGAACATACATGGAACACACTGTTAACCTGCATCTCCCCGTTATATTTCAGAGGGACAACCAACACCCCTGCAGAGCAGACCACACATCTCTACAGTGATGATGAAGAGGACACCCTGCACATTTGGCCAGACACCCTCCAACGGCTCGTGGACAGCCTCCGCACCCCATCCCCATCCCCAGGAGCAGGACAGCCCAGCTGCATTGCGGTGACCCCACACCCTGCACAGACCACATAGCAGGAAGCACACACTACCACGGCTGGCCCACAGGACCTCCACTACCAACACATAGAACTCCAACGCCGTGTGTTAGTGTGCCAGGAGGATTTGGCTTATCAGCTGCGGGTGGGTTTCGACCTCGTGGCAGCCAAACTCGATGCCATACGTGGGTGTCTGAGTCCCATCAGGGACCACGTACAGTCCCAAACAGACAGCCCCTGTCCGCACCATGCTCACCGGCAATTCTTGGCTGACCTCGCTGGGGCCATTACTCGGATATAAGAATTGTCTAGTCAGACAGGCTCCAGCGATGACAGTACAGAGTTGGCACAGATGAAGGGACAATGGAGACCATGGAGCGGATGCAGGCTGGAAATAGGGCTGCCATGGCTGAACACCAGCGACATGTAGCTGGGATCTTCCAGGCCTTGCAGATCCTCATCTTGCCATTGCTGCCACAGAGCCTGTCCCAGATAACTGCTGCTGGAACTTCAACACACACATCTCATCCCCCTGATGTGTCATTGGCACACAGTGATGCAGCCCTATCACCTTCGCACCCTGATGTGTCAGTGGCACACAGTGATGCAGCCCTATCACCTTCGCACCCTGATGTGTCAGTGGCCCACAATGATGCAGCCCTATCACCTTCGCACCCTGATGTGTCAGTGGCCCAGAGTGATGCTGCCATAACACCACCATACACACCAGACACACCGGACACACAAGACGTCTCAGAGGAGTAGGATGTGGAGGGTTCTGACTGTGTGAGGAAGGAGGTAGTAGCATCCGTACCCACCACATGGCCTGTCCCTGCCTGGTTCAGCCCTATGCATCATGCTCTGAAACAACACCTCCCACTGTCCCCCGGAACACTCTGCGACATTCACCTGGAGTCCATAAAGAAAAAAAGGAAGGTGCACTCTGTCATAAGTCTTTATAAAAGCAACACCAATATTTGGAAATAATTTTCTTCCTTTATTCGTAGTCTTCAATAAGAAAATAGGCACACAGCCAACGCGTTTCGTTCCCCCAAGCCTTGGGAACTTCATCAGGGCTGCAACAATTTATAAAAACAACCACATAAATATACATATAAAATACATATATAAGTGACAATATAAGACTATAAACATAAATGACAATAATAAGATATCTGAAAAAACATAACAATTCAAACAGTAAAAAGAAACAGAAAACATAGCAGACTCAGAATTGGCACATTAAAAACAATGACAAAAATAACAATCATGATCAAAGTATGATTTTAAAATCAACCAGCACGTACAATATGTGACATCCAGAGAATGGAGAAAATGAGAAAAAGGTGAGAAGAACAACCAAAATTTAAATAAAAATGAATTCAAGACCAAGGGAAAGAAGAAGATCACCAGAGATTGCCAGAGAAAATATGACATTCACCTGGACCCCGACATGGACTGCCATATCTGCTCTTGCACCAATGACACAGCAATCCAGCTGTGGACTGAACTCTTCCTCTTCAGATTAACTTTGCATTCCCCCAAGGACTCTGGTTGGCCCACCACTGGACAACCATGTCATGTGGGCTTAAACTGGCCATGTACCTCTCTGGCTCCGAGACTCCCCAGAATGTGAATGAAACATTCAAAATCACACAGATGTGTCATGTCTATGTTCACTCACGCACACAAGTATGGATGAATGTAGGGTCGTTGATTGCACTAAAAGGTACACCCTGGTAAATTTCATCAATGCGTATGTTTGAGCCTGACCCACATGGCCAATTAGATGAATGTGAAGGTGTGAACTAGCTGTGGCCTCATCGCACATGACCAACAATCTTGCATCCTCCAACGTAGCCCCACGTCCATGTATTCTATAGGGCTGTGTGTGTAAATGTCAGAATTGGTAGCCCGCCTGAAGTAGTGTCCCCCATCACATGTGGGTACAGAACATCTCTTTGCATGACATACTCATACACATCAGTTTGGACACAGTCTGTTTTAATGGATCATATTGATCCACATGGCAAGAAGTTGGACACCAAAGTCACATTGCTGAAGACACGTAAGAGCACAGGTGTACCAGCAACTATCCCAAACACAATGTCTGACTCACAGAGGTGGACCTGCCAATAGGGATTCACCACCTACATACCAGAGGCAGTCTGTCCCGCCCTGTGTACGGACAATGCTCATTGAGGCACACGATTTGTCATACTAATCAACACTCATCACAGTTGTACACTGGTGAATTTGCGTAGACTTTATTAGCATGTGCGTGTTAGTATGGGCAAGTGATGGGCCACAACAGGCAGACAAATGCTCAAGACTCTTACAGGCAGAATGGGAATGTGTCGAGGTGCAAGGAATGGGGTGGCAAAAATGAACACAAATCCTTACGGTTGGCAACCGTCTCAACCCGCCTTGCCTTGCTGGTTAAGTCATGTGAGGTTTGGCGTCTGCTCATTGCCCCGTGTCAGGGTACATGACTCACAGCCCATGGGATCTGCATGGCGCTGTACCACCGGACTGCGCGGACTGTGTGCTCTGCCGACAGTGAGCTGGTGGAAGGGACCAACAAGGTCACATGTCGTGCTACATTACCATGTGTGTAGTCTCCCTCCAGCAGTATGTCAGATTTAGGAACTTTGCCAGACGATGCTGTGCAGCTCCACCTGCACAGGTGTGTGACAACACACGTAGGTGTACGCACATGCATTCTGAGTCCGAGTGAATACAGACAAGTCCACTGTTGTTCTGGCTTATGGGACCATTCCTCCACGATGCAACATGGTGTTGGGACCTGTGCTCTGGGTGTCAATCAGTTGTGGCGGCAGGAAGGTAGTTACTCGTCCATGAATGTGAGTGCTGCCTCATAGGCAATCAGTTCCAGAAATACGTCGTTCTCAAATTCAAGGAACACGAGGGAGAACCAATCCATTAACTTGTTGGGACAGATGTGCTCCGACCACGCAGTTTCACCAATCTGCAACACAGCCTAATAGGGGAGCACCTCGATGCGGTCACTGCACATGATGACTTGTGCAATCTCCCATCTACTGCTGCCGGCACAGACACTACATATCAAGGTATCCCATGCCTGGGTATCCCGGTTGCACTCCTGTTTGTGGGCCAACAGGGGGCACACACATAAGTCATAATCCAGTTCAGCTACTGTTGTGTTGGATAGGCAGACTTCCATGGGGCACTCGAATGTGCATGATTGACAGTGGAAACATGGCATGTGACGTACGCAAGCCGGAAACTCAGACGGTAACTGATTTGCAAAACTGCCATTGGCAGAGCTCCCAACAGATGCAGCATTCATGCACGGTACAGTTCCATGTGACTGGGGTTGTGCATGTGTCCGGAATTGCCTGCCATTGCGTTTGTTGGTCTCGCACCACCAGCACTCCTCAGACCGGCGGCAGTTCTGTGGACGATATGCCACAGCTCGGAGCAATGAGTAGTATGTCTGTTCAACGTTTGGACATATGGGTTGTCTTTTAACAGATGTGTTGGGGGCATGCCATGCAGGTGTAGTTCGAGCAGGGACAAGTGTGTGTGGGGTGTGGACATGTTGCTCTTTCATTAGCGCAGTTTGTGGTGTGGGAGTCGGCAGAGTCTGGTATGGTATCTCACTCAGGGGGTGCCGGGCGCATTCGAGACCAAGGCCGGAGGTTCGGATGTCCTTCCGCCTTGTGTATTGAGACAAAGGAGCTTTCAAGCCTAATTTTAGTCTAACTACTGCTTGCATTTCTGAAATGTGATGTGGCCTGCGTGCTGAAATTGTTGCCAGGCCTTAGATTTTGGGTGCAAGACACACGCAAAAGTTGGCATGTATGTGCCAAGGGCCCGATTTTCCTTGCGCTCCTTGTTCAGTCTCTCTCTCTCTCTCTCTCTTTCTCTCGCTCTCTCTGTCCTTTGATGAGTGCCTGACACACATTCTTATCTGGGATATTTTCTTACAGGCTGTCACTTACAGATTGTCCAGGGATGACCCGCCATGACCCTTCCAAATAGTTGTTTGGTGAGAAATTTGATTGTGATATTTTGTTCGGACTCTCAATGATGAATGGTTGATTCTGCTTTTTCTGTACTCACATGACTGTTAGTTGTTGTGATTCTGCGGCATCAGGCAAATGATTTTGTTCATGATTTTGTGACGTTGTTGTGCAATCTCTTGGTCCGGGGGAGGTGGGGGGTACCCGGGATGGGGCCCAGGGGTGTGGGGGGTGGTACAGGGGTGGGTGGCGGTGGGTGTTCTGGCCCTCTTGGGTGCCCGAGCTGCATGATCATTGGCTCCATGGCATCTGTTGTGGTTCAGGTGTGGCTCTGGGCTGGGCTCTCTTTTCTGGTGCAGGTTGTAGTCCGCATGTTTTGTGTTCTTATCGCCGATCTGTCTGGTCTTTGAGAATGTTGCGGTGTGGTGTTTTTGCGGCTTTTTGCTCAGGATCGCGTGCTCTGCATCTCATTAGCGATAGTTGCCGGGGTCATCCGTGGCGCTGTTTTTTGCGGATGCTATGGCAGGAAAACTGATTTTTATCGGCTGTTTGCACCAGCTTGTGAGTGGGGCGGGCTGCGCTAAAGTGCCGATAACTCTGCGATACCTTCTTGAGAATATGCCCCTAACTGTGTTGTCTGCAACACAAAAAACTCAACTTGTTTAATGTGCCTCTGAGTTAGTAACCTGAAAGCATTGCCTGCGCAAAGATTACTTGGTGCTTTGTGTTAGTGTTGCAGGCCACTGGGCTTTTCTCAGACTGAGCCTGTGCACTGAAATGAGTCCTTGGACCATGAGTATGAATGAGACCTCCAGTTCTAGAGTTGAATGTTTATCAGTGGCAGCTGATGAACTTTAAACGCAGTGGGGTAGTAACTACCATCCTCACATTACTGAAAAGAAGTTAGCGAAGCTAATGAGCCTTAATTGACATCAAGGTTCCAAGGGAGGGATGGAAGGGATGAGTTGTTCCTATAAGGAAAATATTGAAAACAATCTGGTCTAAATGGGGAATTTTACAGTGCAATGTTTATCTAAATTGGGTAAAAATGCAGAGGTTCTGCAGGGGAACTAATGAAATACTCCAGCACTTTTTGTAGAGTGCCAGGCATGCCTTACTGTTTCCAGGACTGTTGAGACTCACGCTCCCAAAAAAAAACATTGAAAAATGGTAGGTAAACAGTGGCTATTCCAGGAAATATTACCAAAGGATCGGTTAATGAGCACTACATATAACTAGCCATTTACACAATCTGGTTATGCAATGTAACATAAAATCTTTTTTTAAGAATGGTTCGGGTGGGAAATTCATGTTAATAATATCTCACAACCACATGCTGTATATTGCAGAACTTGGCAAAAGCTTCAGGCTTATACAGCGGTCTTACTGCTACTTTATGTGGTGCATATAGGATTAGGTTGCAGGCTTGTTATACTACTCCTACATTTTTAAATCTCAGGCACACATGGAAAAAGCAAAAACGAGGAGAAATAATGCATTTCTCCGCGTTTCACCAAGTTACGACCAGGTTTTCCCTGGTATTAATTTTGGCTCTGCCTCCTATGTATGCTGCTTTTGTACATAGGGGGCAGCGTCAAAATCAATGGGTGTTGCAGTGGAACGCCCACCGCAACACCCACTGCCCACCACTTTCACGCTAACCATAGCGTAAAAGGGGGACTTATTTACAAGGCTGCTTTAAACCACGTTAAGTGGCTTAATGCTGCCTTGTAAATGAGGCAAAGCTCCTATCATCACCACAACGTCAGAAAAAGTGAGATTGTGGTGGCAATAGGGTCTTGTACATATGCCCCAAAATGCTAATTTTCCAGAAATAGGCTCGTTCTGCCAAACCGAAGGCAGTTCTTTTTGCCTCAATCAACACTGTGCCATTTTGCTCTCATGATCTAAATTCTGCCTTTATATCATCATCATTTGTCACTGATGTCCATCATGTGGCAATGATTTTCACTACCATTAGCACCAGTAATAATTCCATGAATGTGTGCATTAAGTCAAGGATATATCAGATGAAGTACCCTGTGCTGTACGTTATATAGATATTGCAAGTTATCGAGGAGTTCCATTACCATAAACACTTGACAAGGTCATGGAACTCGGGAATGACTTGCAATATCTTTTTAACGTATGGCAGAGGGCATTTTACTCCCTCTAATTCATGGTCACACTGTCACACATCCTATGAATCACTTAAATCTATGGTGTCCTACTCCTTCATATGAAAGAAGTAGTATGGTGGCAGAGAATAAAAATACAAAGTTGTATCTTGTTAGACCTGGCATCCTTGGCGTGGTCTCCCTTGACTTTTTGCCTTCTGACCTCCTTTTTACTGAATTCATTTTTTGCTAGCTTTAAGATTCTGGACACTTGAGCTCTGCTAACCCGTGCTAAAGTGCATATGCTCTATACTCAAAACGTGGCAACATTGGCCTTTACACAATTGGCATATTAAATCTACTTGTAAGTCGCTCCTAAAGTGAGCTACATGAGCCTCATTGTGCCACCCCCTTCAGTTGCCCTTAAACATGGCTCTGGCCTGCAACTTAAGAGCCTGTGTGTGAAGTTTTAAACTGTCATTTCGACCAGGCAAGTTAACCTACTTGTCAGGCCCAAACCTTCTCTTTCATTATATACAAGTCACCCCTGAGGTAGGCCCTAGGCAGCCCTATGGGCAGGGCTGAGTGTATTTAAAAGGTACTGTTGAGTTTTACAGGTACTGGTAATGAAAAACTGCTAAATTTGTTTTTCACTACTGCAAGGCCAATCTCTCCTATAGGTTAGCATTGAGAATACCTTCAAACATCTTTTAAGTACCATTTCCAATTGGGAAAAGGTAGAGAATTGGAGTTTGGTGTCTCTTGACTCACAATTTAAAATCATAACTTGTGGTGAAGTCGGATTTTAAATTGTAAGTCTGAAAATGCCATGCTCTCCATGCCACTGAAGTCAAGCTATCCTGGCTGATGAGGGGTGAAACCCCAAAACCGGTCCTAGGATGCTTGTTTCCAGTCCAGGGAGGACCTGGCCTGGCAGTTCGGGCTGGACTGTTCCCATTGGGCGCAGGGTCAAGTCTGATTTACCTATGGCTGGGTTCAAGCTGGAATGGCATGGGGAGCAAAAAAACGATGGATTTAGGCCCAGATCTCTGTACTGGGGTGAATGTATGACATTGTTCTGCATTCTGTCTATCAATTGTTCTTTTTATACTTTTAGAAAGTTGGCATTTTCTTACTTAAACCATTCTGTGCCTCTGCCTGTCTCTGAATACACGTCTGGGTAGGGTAAAGCTGGGCTTTGTGCATTCTCTTTAGACAGTCACTCAAAGGGAGTTGGGGTATGACATTTGCATGCGGATGGCCCATCACCAGGCTGATGGACCTTCCTGAGGTAGATTGGGAGGAAGGAGCTGACAATTGCATCTGAATAAGGATGTGCCTATTCCCACACAAAGAGCTGAATACCCTTCTGTAGTGAGTCTGGAGGTACGGCAGGGAAGGCAGGGACCTTGTGATTGTCAAAGGCTTCTTTGAAGCCTCCCCCCCACTTCAAAGGCACATTTGGGTATAAATACTTGATCCCTGACATCTTCAAATCAGAATCTTTGCTGGAACCAAGAATATTCTGTCTGGAAGAAGAGCTGATGCACTGTACAAGGGACTGCACATTTGCTACTTGCATTGATTTGTAGGCCTGCTGCCTGCTGATTGTTGTGCTGTAGGAGGGACTGCCACTTTGTTGCATGCTCCGTTTGTGTTGGCCTGCTGCCTGGTGCTTCTTGCCTGGGAGTGATAAGGACTGGGCCTGTTCTTTACATTTTTTAACCTAAGTTTCTCCAAGGGTCTGTTGTCTTGACTCCTGTTCTTTAAAGTAACAGGGTCACAAAACATGTGTTGCAACTCTGCTAGTGCTGCTGGAATCTGCTATTTGTGAGTCCTACCCTTACCTGGGGTGCCCCCTCTAGTCTGAGGCCTCAGAAGTTGGTTCTACAGCTGTTTTCTACAAAAATCGATGCAATGACCCCTTTGCACCTAGTGGAATTGACACAATGCCCTACGATGATAGTGCAGGTTTCGATGGCGAGGTTCGAAGGTGACACCACGCTGATCCAGAGATGCCGCTGTGAGGTAGGACTTCGACGCAGCACCAATCCTTTGTCACCAATGCCGAGGTCCGACTCACACGCATTGACCCGACTGCGTGAATCAGAACTGATGCATCGAGTCTTCGACAGTGACGCTTCCTCTATACAAAAGTACTTTTTCAGTGGGCCCTGCGTGGGTACTGAAGCCGGCCTACTCTCTATCGCGGTTGACCTAAGCTTTGGATTTATCCGGGTCTTGCATGACCTCAAGTAACCTTTTAGTGCCAATGACTTCAAAGTACTGTTTTGGGATTTAATCTTTAAAAATTCATATCTGGACTTCTAATGATTGGATTTTTGTTGTTCTTGTCTTGTTTTACTCGGATAAATATTCCCTATTTTTCTAAACTTATCTGGGGTCTAACACTTTATACATTGACTTAGAAGATAGGCCTCACTGCTCTGTGCCAAGCTACCTCAGGGTGAGCACAGGTTAATTTAGGTTGTGTATCTGACTTACCCTGACTAGGATTGTGGCTCCTGCTTGGACAGGGTATATTCTCTACCAACCACAGACCACAATATCTAACATATCCATTTTGTTGCAATAAGATATGATAATCAGTTTAATTTAAATCAGAATAAAAAATTCTTCTACTCACAACTTGTAGAAGCATGCAGAAAGATTATAAATGTCCTGCAATGACTCTAGCCTATAAAAAACATGTTGCCATAAATATCTAATTTTTGCTAACCACTCTGAATTGTAGAAATACAGACTAAAAAAGGAAATTTCAGTTCTCCCTTTTTTTTGTTTAAACTGCAGCTGTAGCGATGCTCTTTGACCTGATTTTTAACTTGGATGTAGGCTCTACCCCTAGGCGTTGTGACGCCACACCTCACTTCTACTAAGTTATGACAGTTGAGCAGCTATGTCATATCTTTATAAGAGGTGACTAGAGATGCCACAACTTGGCTGTGATAAGGAAATTAGAGACAGGTTTTATATAGGGATTGCAGGTTTCCATTCATTAAAGAACCATCATGAAACGTTTAGCCACAGTTATTTCATGAAGCTCTAATTATGCCATGCATAATTCACTATTATACCTGTGAGAGTAGGAGTATTGTCATGAATGTATGCTGTACATCTTGTCTGGGAACATATTATGCCCACTGTAGCTAGAATGCCCACAGTATGAAAAGGATGGGCCCTTATTATTTCTCTGACAGCCAGAGTGCTGAAAGAATGTCCACAAGTATTTTATGAACCCTAGTCATGCAAGAGCAAGCATGTTCCATGAAATGCCTTCAATACTTATATGGCCAGAATGTGTTGGGTCCATACATGTTACATTAGGGTGCAGGTGCCAAGCTATTTGTTAAACTAAACCAGGGGTGGCTCCTCCGTTATAGCGGAGGAGCTTCGCCCAACTGAAATGCCCCAGAGGCAAAAAATACAATGGTAATAAAGCTAATTCCTTCCATTTTATTTTTCCTCTCCTTGTGGGATGGGGCTGCTGTTCAGTGGCAGCAGCAGGAGGGAGGAGGTTGAGATGCCTTTTGCACTTGTTTAAAGATCACATGTCTCTTTGTCCGTCAGTCTTGTAACAGCCAGCCACACATGCGCACTTTAAACCTCTCAGTACAGCTGTCTTAGGACAGCTGGGTTGAGAGTAAGTGCAGGCATCCAGTGCTCTCAGAAGCACCAAGAGACGCTGCTCCCTCCAATCAGGGCACTGCTCTCATGAGCATGAGAGCAGCAACAGGATTGGCTTGGGAACCTGACTTGAGTACAGAAGAAACCACAGGACTTTGCCTCATTGGAGGAAGGAAGGGTTATTTAATGTAGTATTATTATTTGTTTTTCCACCCACTCACAACCCTCGGGGCTTGCCACTAAACTAAACTTCTCTTCAGACTATATCTGGACAGTGGGATTTCTCTTACATTTCTCCTACCACTGCTCAGAGTCTCATCCTCTCTCCTTGAATTCCCCAAGAAACCGAGGACATGACTATCTAAAAAAAAATCTGACCCTAAGCTAGACACACACTCCTGGTCAGCACTAGGATACCATTGGGGGGATGCAGCACTTCACAAATGCACATAATTTAAGATAACTATTCATCACAGCTGTAAAGTCTGAAAACTCTGTAAAGTGCTATTGGGAGATGAATGTGCTTCTTATACAAAACACCCTCTATATATTCTAGTCATGCTATGGGGAACAGGGCAGGAGCTTCTCATCAGCCCTGATGCATTCATTGTTCAATGAACTGCAAGGGCTTAGGTATAGAAAAGGTAAGTTTGGGATTTCTTCGGCAGAGTGGAGGGGATACCTTCTGATGTAGCTGTGGGAGCTGCAGGTGAGAGATTAGGTGCATTTTCAGAGCAGTGTAGTATGTGTCAAGTGCTGTAAAAAAGGCTGCTGTAAATCAAACGTGAGATGCACTGAAAGATCCAACTATTTATCCAGGTACTGGAATTGCAGCTGTGTCTTGATAACAGGTTGAGGCATATTGGCATAGGTATATGTCTGTACCTATGCTGCAATAGCAGAGTTATTTTTGCAAATAGCACTTAAGGTGCATTTAGGAGGCTGTTTACTGGTACAAATGCTGATATTGATAGCAGGAGGGCTGAAGATCAGTACTGATGTACATTGATAGAGCTGTCTATGGGTCTCAGTGCTAGCATAGTAGCGGTGAAGAAGAACATGTCTGATGAACATGACCTTACAGATCATTATAACTGCTCCATGACAAACATTTTTGACTCATTGGCACCTTTACAGCTAAAAAGAATGTCCTCCAAAATCCCCAAACCTTGGTACATTGGTATTCTGAATACAAAAAGAAGAAATCTGAAACTAGAGGAATGATTATGGAGATCTTCTCCCTCCCATGACCATCTCAATCATCCGAGATATTTGAGAAATATATATAACAAACGCATCAGATACTTTAAAGCTAGTTACTTCAGAAACCAACTAGAGCAAGCTATAAACCTACCAAAAAAGTGTTTGAATTCATCAAGCTTCAATCAAAAAGTAAACCTAACCTTCCCTCTGTGGAACTCTGTCCACAGCCTAACCTCAAGGAATTTGCCTTCTTCTTCTGTGAAAACACAACAAATATCAATTTGGAATTTCAGTCAGCTTTGGAGAATCTACTGACCACACCATCTATCTATCCCCCTCCCCCTAGGTTTGGCATGCCCCCACCCCCTCTGGTTATCCCCCCAAAAAACAATGCTTCCTGGAGCATATTCAAAACTTTGGATGAAAACACTATTCTCAAAACTCTTGCTGCACTGAAACCATTCAGCCCTTGTAGTGATCCCTTGACCTTTAAATTCTTCAGTGAGATCAGATCATCCATACTCCTACTTTGGATGAAGATAGTTAATGCCTCTCTACTTCAAGGCTCTATTCCGGATTGCCTAAAGTCCGGGCAGGTCACTCCTATTCTAAAAAAAGGACTGCAGATCACACTAACCTTCACAATTTTCGTTCTATCTCCAACATTCTTACTCTGGCGAAGCTCTCCAAGAAATGTGTCCACACCCAGATATGCAGCCACATAGAACAATTCCAACTGCTAGACCAATTACAAACTGACTTCTGTCAGTGTTAGGAATGGGATTTCTGGTTGGCTAGGGCTTGCGCCAAAGCCAGGCACAAACCACCACTCTAGTCAGGGCTGGGGAGATACACGCCAAAGATAACCCCTGCTCACACCCTTGGTAGCTTGGCACGAGCAGTCAGGCTTATCCCGGAGGCAATGTGTAAAGTGTTTGCGCTCGCACACAGCAACAACACCCTAGGCCCACCACAAAAGAAACTCCACACAAGGTTATATATAAAAATAACCTTTGTATTATAATAAACACATTAGATGATAATCACATAATTTACACCGTGCCAACTGGCACTGGGCAGAATTTTACAAGGGACTATTTACACGGGACAGGGCCACATGGACCACTGTCAGAATCAGCACAAATCACCAATTGTACATGTAGACCATATACTAACTGTAACACAAATTATCACTGTAGAGCACAACCAGTAACTACTGGCGCAATAATGACCTCAGCGTCATCACACTAGAATCAGGTATAAAACCTATCCTGCATCCATCACAGGAGCATAACCACATTATGCAATTTCTCATTAGTCTAACGCATTAGACCTAACCACCTAAGTATAACTATACTAGGGGCGTACATCACACAGGGAAGTACAATCTCCCTAACATCAACCTAAACAGGTAAAACAACCTCCTATGCAGAAATCATATCTAGAGGTATAAAACACAGGGTGCGCAAAACATACTACACACAGTACATTTCCTAACACCATAAGCATTAAAACACAATAGTACTTCAATCACATTGGGGTCCAGGTTGCGCCAGAACCTAAACGTAGCAGCTGCCCACTACTTGCTGGGCAGCTGTGACAAGACAGGGCCTAAACGCTGCAGCTGGCACTAAGTGCTGCGCAGTTGGGAAGGAGAATGCGGCATGGGCTCTCAATGGCTCTGGAAATATTTTCCAAAACGTTGGAGCCACCTAGGCTCTAAAACAACATGTCCCCCCCAGTACTGTGGAGCCACACGGGGCTCCTGAAATTAATATGCGCCAACTAGAGAAGAGCGCTGGCCCCCCAATCACTGTGGAGCGCACTGGCGCTTTTAGGGAATTAATTGCGCAGTTGTTGGAGATACGGAGGCTCTAAAGATAAACATGCCCCCGTTGGAGCCACGGAGCTCGAGAAACAATCGTGCCCACATGGGAGCGGAGGGGCGCTTAAACACAACATGCCCGCCTCGTTGGAGCCCACTGGGCTCGAAAGCACACCTGCCCAGCATTGGAGCGGCCCGCTATCAGACGGGGCCGCTCTGACTCTGTGCATTCCCGGCACCACTCAACGGAGAGGCCCAAACTTACCGGGCTCTCCAGACGGATATGGCACCTCTTCACCCGGGCCCCCTCCTGGGACCCGGGAATCTGCATGGAGCTTGCCAGGCTCCCAACACACAAGGCAGCACGCGGGGCTCCTCTTATCACTACGGGAGCCCTGCCGACGACACCGCCTCCTCTTCGCTCGGCGCAGTCCAGCGCGGGGTGGGCTCCCGCCTGGACTCTTCCATTACTTCTCTTCCCGGGACTTCTCAGGCGGCGGCGGGACTTCCTCCGCAAAACCAGAAGTCCCGCCCGCTGCCAGGCACATCATTGCCTGACTTCTGCCTCGGCCGCACTGCGATCGGCAGCCTCCGGCCGGCTCACTTCAGAGCGGGCTGCAGCGGCGATCCTCCCACAACAGCACGCGAGGTGGGCACCCGCACTCAAACACAATTGAAAACCGGCCATGTGGGGTAGGCACCCACCATTCAAAAAAATAGCAGGGGAGCGGGGTGGGCACCCGCTCTCCACAAATTGCAATCAGCACTCCAAACGCGGGGTGGGCACCCGCAACACATCGGGCAGAATGGGGGAATCCCTACGTCGGGACTCCCTTGGTGGCGATCGCAGCCCAGCGCTGCAGGTCCAAAACAGGAGCGCTCCTCAGGGCCACCAAGGCGCTCCCACAAACATAAAGCAAGGCATCCACGGGGCGCAAGGGCCATCAAAAGCAAGGCACCCAGCGCTCCCAAGGCGCCAGAGGCAGCAAAAACCCCTCCAAGGTCCTGGAGGATCCCAAGCAAGGCAAAAAGAGTCCCAAGAAGTCCTCCAGGCATCCAGGGGCAGGGCAGGGCCCAGGGAGGCAAGCCTTCCCCTGGGCCCCAGCAGCAGCACACCCCTGGCAGATTCAAGTCAGAACGAGAACATTTTCATGGGGTCTCAGTCCCTCTTTTATACACAGATTCCTTTGTCCAAAGGTGTAGGGAAGGGGCGAACCAGATGCAACTGGTTCCTGAGCATTTTATTTTGCTCAGCCCCTCTCCCTATTCACAGGACAGGCCAGGGACATTAGACGCACCACAGGGGGTGGAGCCAGCATTGTGTGGGGAAAGCCCAGCCCTATTCAGGTCCCAGGTGTACTCCTCCCTGCCATCAACATGCAGCTCTCTCCATTCACCACCGGGGCAGAACCATCCTGACTCCTGGAGCCAGACACACCAGCCAATCGCAAGCCAGACAGTCTCTGCACATTTATGCCAGCGTCTAGAAGTGGCACTTCTATACTAGTCACAGTAACGCCGCACACATCATCGCGCAGCATTTAATCTCACGAATTCGCACATACCAAACTCGACCCTGCACTCCTCTCACATCAGGACTTAACACTGTCACTCAGATGCCCCATGCATTCCTATGGGAGGGCAGGTCAGTCTTTCTAAACCATACACAGAGCGCACGCGCTTTCCACTGGGACACAGTGTGAAAGCGCCTAGAGGCCTAAAACCACTAGTACAACACAGGAAAAAGGCTAAGATAATGCAAAAATTTCTAGTGGTGAACTTGCCAGAAGGGCCAAGTCAAACAGTCAGGGTCATAGCACTTAATCTGCTCTCACTCACATTGTAGATGATGCGCTAAGAATATTGGATCAGAATGATTCGTGCCTTTTGATTCTCTTTGACCTATCATTAGCCTTTGATACGGTTAAACATGACAGCCTAATCGACCTACTGGAACACAGGATGGGACTGTTCCAAACTGGTTGTCATCATTGCTACACAATAGAACCCAATGATTTAAGGCGAATCAGTCTCTGTCTAATCCCTCACCGCTCACTCTGGGGGTGCCACTGGGGTCCACGCTCTCACTCACTCTCTTCAACTTGTTCATGGATCCTCTAACAGAAATTCTGAAACCCCATCAAACAGTCTCCAGACATCGAAGAATGGATGAATCAACTAACAGCTTAAAACTGCATTCCAAACATCATTGATTCCATGAGCTCATTGGGAATAATGTTAGATAAGCATTTGAACATGCAGAAGCACATTAGTGCTCTCACAAAGAAGCGAACTTCCAATTGAGCATCCTAAGGAAAATAAAAACGTTCCTACCCCACAACTACTTCAAGGCTGCAGTGCAAGCCCTAGTTATCTCTAAGCTGGACTATGGAAGTGCAACCCTCTGCAGCCTTCCCAGATCTAAAATGGTCCCACTCAGGCCTCTCTCAACTCCTCTGTAAGGCTCATCACAGGTTCAAAATCAACCAATCACCTCATGCCTGAGCTGAAGTCACTAAATTAGCTCCCGTATGAAGCAAGGATACATCTGAAAATTGCATGAATGACCCACAAAGATTTACATTTCAGCACCCCAACGGCCGTGCACAAAAACATGAGCTCTCTGGTGGATCCAGATTCTCTGGAGGCTCCAGCACCATACTGCTTAAGTGACAGACATTCTATAAAAAGAAAACCTACAATCGAGCATTCTTGGGTATTGCACAGAGAATCTGGAATTTCCTGCCCCCTGAAATCAGACTGAATCATTCAATGGCTTTCTTCATAAGGGAAGTTAAAGCAATACTGATGAAGAAATTTCTGGCCTAGATCTCCAGCCCCCTGGGCACTCTAGGACTCGCTTGTTTATATGTGTCTATACTGAACTGTTATGATTGCAATTTGACATATTGGTTTACTGTTCCTACTTCCTTTACATTTGTGATTGCCAAACTGTAAAGCACTCGGATACCCCCAGGGGTAATATACACGCTATATAAAACTTTTAAAATAAAATAAAAAGTACATAATAGTGGTGCATTGGCCGAACTGTGTGTGAACCTATACATTGGCATAGTTGGAGTGGTGGAGTCAAAACTGGAGTTCATGATCATAGCATGGACTGGAAAGGCAGAACTCTGATGCTTGAGTAATCTGCGCTTCCAGTCCATCCACATCCATACCACATGACATATTTCATGCACAACTCAATGCTCTGGCAGGCACAAGAGGAAGGGGGGCACAACAGAAAACTGTGACATTAATGGGAAACAGAATCAGAGGCTTTCATATTAAGAACTCTTGGCCTCAGCCCCTTTGCCCCATTCATTTACCTTGTGGGCAATAATGGTGAATCTAGGCAGCTCCCCTCTCCTGATTCATTCATTCCAGGCTATGCGGCTATTACAGGCAGTTCTCCTCTCCTTTATTCCAGGTGATGTGCCATCCCTCACGGCAGGCAGAAGCAGGTGGTGAGAGGAGGGAGCTGCATACCTGTTGAGAAAAGGCACATGGTACTAGGCCTTCAGCAGTGTTCCTGCTGAATGCAACGCTCTGCTTCCAGTGCTGAGGGTGAGGACCAAATCAGAGTGGGCGAGAGGCTCACAGGAGAGTCAAATGGTCAGTAGCAGCTAAAGTCACAAGACATCAGAGAAGGCTGGCAGCGGAGAAGGCAGCAAACAAATACAAGAATCAATGGAGGCATTGTGCTCCGTGCCACACAGATGCTACCCCTCCTCTGATTTGCTGATGTGAGCCAGGGAAAAGTTTTGCTTTTAGAAGGAATTGTTGCCCTCACCACTGCTTCACAAACAAAGTGAGCTTAATCCATGTGATCATTGACAGGTTGCTCGTACAGTTCGGCATGAGGAAATAGCACAATATAAAAAAATTATGGAATCTGTAATTACCTGGTATTACTGCACCAACTAATAAAATAACCAGCATGCAGGAGACAGGCATTTTAAATGTACGGAAGTCTTTATTTTCAGTCATCACAGCAGTGCCAAACGCCAACACGGTGCCCCACACAAATAAACATTCGACATATTTAGCAGAGCGCAAGAGGCCAGTAACATCAAAGGCCTGATACAGCATTTTCTGGGCCCACTTTCTTACCATTGGCCCTCTGGTGGACCTTTTAAACATGACTGACAGGTGATAGCAGTTAACATTTACATTCAATCAAAATTTCAAGTAACAGTGCAACCCATTTGGCTGCACAATGAGGACCATTTTATTTCATATTCATTTTGGTTACTAAAATAACCATAAAAGCATAATCGCACCGTAAAATACAGCAAAAAGTCTTCAATGAGATCAGTATGCAGCACGGAACAAATAAATTCAGGTCAATATTCTAGCGACTCACATGGGTTAAAACACAATGTCAGTAAAAAGCTAAAACAAGTCAATAAAAAAGGTACATAAATAAAGACACAACACAGGCAATTAAAATAATAGGGATTCCCTAAACCTTAGAGTATGTTTGATAAAAGGTGCCACGCCAAAACAGACCTCAATATTCGGAAGGGGCCATTCTCCTCGTCAAGCTCCCAGGTTGCAGACTGTTACACTGACAGATTATTCCGCAGTATCCATGAAAATGACATCATATTCTCAGATTGTAACAATTATTCAATGGGCCTTGCAATTGACATGCACCTTCATCAAGGTCTTCTTCTTAGGCTGCTTCCCCTAACTCCAGTACAGTTATGTATCTGTTCTAAACTAACAATGCATGTGAATATCTGCAAGAAATGTTGTGTTAGCACAAAATGGAAAACTGTATTTTATGAAATGCAGCATGGTGAAATACAGGCCTACATTATTAAGTCAAGTTAAACTTAAATTCAATAATGTGCACATTTAAACACATTAATTTACATTTCAATTAAGTTATTGAATTTGTACTAGGTGTGTTAATAGTAAATCGTAAAACAAATCAAGTGTAAGTATGACTAAGGACTACATTTAAATGCATATATGTGTTACACAGTGCACATATTGCATAAACTTCATTGTTTCAATTAAGATCACATTCCACATATCTGATGCTGGTTTTAATTGCCACAGTTTCAAGTTATAATAGGATAGACATACGTTATAGCGCACGTTTAGGAAGCTCGGATGTCTTCTTCATAGTAAGTACATTATCTATTCAAGGAGGATGTTTTTATTTTCATCAAATCTTCATTAAAACATCAAAATTAGAATGGTTAAACACACTTGTGAGTAGATTCTGTAATTCTATAATAAAGGCACTCTTTAATAGTAATGTAGAATGCAATATTTTCAATAACCATTGAATCAAGTAAGGAACATGTACTAAGTGCACATTCATGTCACATATCTGTTAACATTTTCTGTCGAAATTTGTGAATTGTAAAGAGTGGGAAACTTTGTGCTGCACCAGGCCCATTTTGAATGAAGCAGGAGACTGCAAAGCATCTGAGCAGTCCGGCATGATACACTTTCTTACATTGCTGTGTACCAACTGCCTGCTCCACCCAGTGCCCCTAGCATGGAGCCTGGAAACTCGTTGCCACACTGGGAGAGAAAATGTGCCCCAGAGTGCTCACAACTGTATATCCCTCACAAAACAAATATATAGCCCACAATGAGTCCATCAGAATGATGAGGCAATTGGGTGGGCAAATGATTCTTCAAGGTCACTAACATCTATGGGCAGCCAAGTATACTTCCACTGCAGCCTCATGATCTCACAGAGATTGCAAAATATGACGTGGAGAGGCTGAGATGCAAGGACGCATGCTGTGGGAGCATGAAGGTTTCTATTGGAAGGCTCAGCTGGTGGCATGGAGTCATTATTAGCAATTTAGCATCAAGCATTCCCCTAGACCGAGTCGCTGCCCCCTCCCTGATCCTCTCACGACTTCTTCACATTTCTTGCCTTACAGGGATTTTAATTATGAAGAGATTCGAGTGAGATATGTCCATTCCACCAGGCAGTGAGCATAAGACATTAATGTCAATAATCATGTATGGTTGAGAATCAAAGTTAGAGGCTTCTTTCCAATAACTTCATGATTTGGCAAATACCAAGTCATTTTACTGTAAGTGAGAGAAGTAGGCCAACCAGCATCTGTGTGCATATTGTTTCGTCTTGTTTTTGACCATAGCATCCCTTCATTGAATGTTGTTGTGATATGCAGGACTTAGAGTTACCTGCATGATGAGGAATGGTTGTCTGAATTTCGAGCCCATCATTAGCTCAGCAGGAGACACAGCCATAGTGCTGTAAGGGGTGTTCCGGTAGTCAGGTAGTGTCTGGCACAAAATGTCAAATAATGGTTGGTGTGTGAGCTTAGCTACTTGAAATTATTTCTTCAAAATCACCAGGAAACACTTAACCACACCATTGGCTTGTGGCACAAAGGCGCGATCTTCCAATGTCTAAAGACTGACTTTCTTGCAAAATACTTGATTTATTTACCTGTAAAGAGTGGGGACATGGTCTGACTTTACAATAACCGTGAGGCCAAATGACAAAAATATTTCATTCAATGTTGGGATAGCCCAGGGCATCTCCAATACTTTAGGAAATCTGGAACATTCCTCAATAACTACTAGGTGATTCTCATCATTAGCTGGATATCCAATGAAACCAACAGCAACTTCTCTCCATATGTGTCAGGATATTTGACATCTAAAGTGGTTCAGGGGTTCTGTGCTGGCCCAACGACTGACATACAGAGAAAGTACTCACTATCTCATCAAAATGTTGGTTAGATGTAGAAACCACACTCTTGCCCCAAAAGTCTTTTTGTGGCCACCAACCCCCATGTGTGCTTGATGTGCTAGATCTATTACTTCACTTTCCAGCTTTGCCATCTTTCAGAATGCTCTGTGGATGGGGCTTGTTAGTTGTCTCAAGTTTATTCCCTTTTTGGGAATTGATAAAAGTCTTCACCGTGTCTTGTGTATTTGCTTGTATTACCTTTTGATATTTTAGGGCACAGGGATGTGACTGTCGAAAGACATATCTCGGGTATGCTTCTGCTATACACGGCATGATTGCTGAGCTTTCTGTAGGGAAACAAGAGCAAGGGATTCTTACTCGGCCTGCGAATAGGCCATTTCCAGTTTGGTGACACTGTGACTGGCATATGCAATCACACCCCTCAGTGCTTCAGGGTCATCATCTCTTTGTACCAGGATAGCTCCAAGCTCCACAGGATTCCCATCAACAGTCAGTTCAATAGGTAAAGAGGCTTCCTAATATGCAAGATTACCAGTTGCTTCAAGTTTGTCCTTCATGTCTTGAAATGTGTGTTGACACTGCAAAAGCCATTTAAAACGCACCCCTTTTTTGTTAGTTTCCTCAACTGCGCACTTATTAAAACTCTGTTTAAGTGGGTGCCTGGAACAGTAGTTAGAAAGGCTCAGAAAGGAATGAAGAGTCGATACTTGTCTTAGGACAGTGTGTTGTTAAAGCAGTGACCTTGCTGTGATAGGTTGCATGCCAATAATTGAACACATATGTCCAAAGAACCTTTGAGAGCATTCTTACAGAGTGCACTTGTATTTATTATTCGCTAGATTGATATCTTACAGCACCTGGCAGTCCTTGATGAGGGTAGCATCATGTTATTTCGGACTTTCTCCATTCATCAGTGTGTCATTGCTGTAGATCAGACAGTTTTGGATATAAGGAATTAGTTTTGTATTACTTCTGGAAAAATGTTAGCTGCACTGAGGCACCAAAATCGAGTCTTTTATAGAGGTACAACCTACAGCTGGTGGCAAACGTGGTTTTTGTTGGACCTGGCCCTCTCTATAGGGTCACCCCCAAACTTTTTGCTTTTACCGCTTCTGTTTTCAGTACCCATTGTGGTTGGCTTCTGGACCTGCACACTTTACCACTGCTAACCAATGCTAAATTGTTTTTGCGCTCATCTCTAAACATGGTAAACTTGGCTTACACCATATTGGCCAATTTATTTGCTTGTAAGTCCCTAGTAAAGTGGTACTACATGTACTGGGGCCTGTAAATTAAATGCTACTAGTAAGACTGCTGCAACTATTGTACCTCTCAATTTAAGTAGCCTTTTTAAACATGTCTCGGGTGAGCCATTGCAGCCTATGTTTCTGGTTTCAAATTGCCATGTAAAACTAGCAAAATAAACCTTTTACCAGGCCTATACTTTCCTTTTTAATACATGTAAGTCACCCATATGGATCACTGACATAATATCGACGACAACAATATCGACCTACCAGAATATCGTGTCAAGAATATCGATGTCCAGAATATCGACATCCTATGTACAACATAGTAAGTACAAAAATATTGAGAAAAAAAAATCGTTGTTTAAAATATAGAAGTTAAATATATCTTTTTTTATTGTTAAAAAAATATTGTAAAATAAGGAAAAAAATACTATTAACTTAAAAAGAAATTATTTTGTATTTATTTGTAAATGTATAAATATTAAATCGAATTAAAAAAATGAACATACATATTTACAATTTAATATTTATTTACTTTAAAATAATTAATAAATAATATTTTTATTTCATTATAACATGTTAGAAATATATTTAAAACAAAATACAAATAAATATATATACACAAACACCTGTAACATAAATATGATAAGCAAAAATAATTATATTATTATTTTAATCTATAAAATATTAATTGAATTTTAAATAATAATTTAGTACAAAAGTAGGGAAAGTGTTGGATAGCAGAGGGGTAAAAATAACTTTTCCCACTCCAACGAGTGTAACAGTAGGGAAAGTGTTGGATAGCGGGGGGGGTAAAAATTACTATTCTCACTCCAGTCAGTGCAACAGTAGGAAAAGTGTTGGATAGCGGGGAAGTAAAAATAAATACACCCACTCCAACGAGTGTAAAAGTAGGGAAAGTGTTGGATAGCGGTAAGGTAAAAATTCCTATTTCCACTCCAGCGATTGCAATAGTAGGGAAAGTGTTGGATAGCGGGGGGGTAAAAATTACTATTCCCACTCCAGCAAGTACAACAGTAGGGAAAGTGTTGGATAACGGCTAGGTAAAATTTACTATTCCCACTCCAGCAAATGCAACAGTAGGGAAAGTGTTGGATAGTGGAGGGGAATAATTTAGTATTCCCACTCCAGCAAAATAATTACCATTAATTAACAACTAATTAATTATTCTCAAATATTTTACCTCCAACCATATTTCCCTATAAACGACACCACGAATATTGTAAAACATGACAAAATTAACATAATCAATTGACAATTAATTAATTAAATAACTAATAACAATTAACAAGAAAATTAAAAACAATCACTAATAAATTAGTTCACACAATTAACACTATGAAATAACTTTAAATTAATATTATTACAAAAAATGTATTAAAATAAAATTACTTCCCGCACTGCTCCCCTATCAACGCAGAACAAACTCTTAACAAAAGACACAATTAACGTAATTATTAATTAATTAATAATTATTAATATCCAAATATGAAATAATGAATAATACATTAATAACCACATTTAACAAAATAACATATTAGAAATATAAATATTCATTAATAAAAAACATACATAAATTAATTATAATTAAATTATTTCCCTCCCCACTCCCCTATAAACCCACAACCCACTCCTAAAAAAGGAGACAATTAACATATTTAACAATTAATTAATATTTTTTAACAACCATTTAATAAATCATTAATATTAAATTAATTACCACAATTAACAATATAATTGATTAAATACATAAATATTAATTATTACAACATATTAATTAATTAATAATAATTAAATTACTTCCCACCCTATTCCCCTATAAACCCACAACCCGCTACAGAACTAAAAAGCACAATGTTGCTAAAAAAATTAATCACTTATAAAAATGTAACACATATATTAAAATACAAAAGCAATACTTACACAAAAACATAGAACACATACATTTAAATTAAATACTAACATACATAACACTAAGTAAAAATACGATATTTTTAACATCGATATTTTAAAAAATGATATAGCTTAGCTGCCCGGCAGCTGGAAGGACAACCCTGCTTCTAGAAGGGCTGTCCTGCTGCCTGAGGAAGGAAGACTGGACCTGCTCCTTCAATACAAAACTACCAGAGTGACACCGAGGGCTAGCTGACTGGCCTCCTCTTCTGAAGTGCAGGGGCATAACAAGACCCTGAGAACTGTCCAGCATCTACCCAGCTGCTCAAACTTAACTGTACCTGCCTGTGCCCTTCTGCTGGCCTCAGCTGGAGTGATTCCTGATCCTTAAGGGGTGCCCCCTAGATCCGTGGCCCACACCTGGTATTAGAGTGTACATTCGGCCTAACTGCAGGTTACCTCAGACCCGATACAAAAAAGCACAATGCGATGCAGGACCGCTCATTGCAGCACCATGCAGCCCCTGATCAGTTACCTCATTGGAACCGACACAGGACAACGCAACACCCCACATCAAGGACGTAAGGTACAATCCTCAGTGGAAGTAACCCGGTCCCTTTATCCGGCAATGAAACATGTTTTTCACTCTGCTTGATTTACCTTCCATAGGGAAAATGGAAGAGAGTTTGGACTGTGGTGTATATTGATGACTAGTTGTTGCAAAAATCAGTGAGAAACGTATTGGCATGACTGAGACCCTTGTCGATGGCTAAAGGACGATGCCTTGTCATTGATGTCATTGATGAAACAAACTAAGGGGTCTATTATGATGTAGGGCGGATCGCCACCGCCCGAATGGCGGTGGCGACCTGCCCTACATCATACCCCGCCCGCCACCCATTTCCCCCCTGCCATATTAGTATGGCGGGGGGACCCCGGCGGGCGGAAAGACCGTCCGCCGGTTTTCTGCCGGTCGACCAGTCGACCGGGCGGAAGAGGGGCTGGATATGGTGGCGGTTGGGAGCAGGTAGCAGCCTTTCCGTGGCTGCAATGGAAAGGCATGCGGATTTAGCTTCCGGGGGCCCGTTGCGGGCCCCCAGGGTATTTGGGAGGGGTTCAGGGGTGCACGGGGGTCAGGGGTTCACATGGGGGGTACCCTGATATTGTCACGGACAAGGTGGCAGGCACTACACGGTGCCTGTCACCTTGTGCCTGACAATGTACACAGTGCATTCCCAGCATTGTGGCAGGCGGTGCTGTGAGCACCTCCCGCCACAATGCTGGGAATAGAGGATGCCACTGCCACGGTGGCGGTGGCATCCTAATCGCCGGTGCGGGATTGCCGCATCACTGGCGGCCGGTCCCAGCACCTCTACCGCCATCCTAATAGGCCCCCAAATGTTCAGTTTTGTTGTCTAAGCAAAAACTACAAAGCAGCATCTGGAAGGCCAGAAGAATATGAGGGACACAAAGGAGTTAGAAGCAGAGGTAATGGTTCTGCCATGCACCTTTCCTTATTTGATGTTAGTCCCATCCCTGATGCAGAAGCACTCTGAGTACATTAGGTTTGACCACATTCTAAAAACCATGTCACATTTGAGCACACTGATTAAATCGCTTCACCTCTTACTTTACCTTACGTTTTTGCTTTCAGGTCTCCAGTATGATCATGTTGGGTGGTTTCAAGAAGCAGCTTAGCTGAGTGGGCACATGCCAGATAGCGTAATAATGATTTATAGCCATTAGTATTAAAATTACCTCATCAAGGTTTCACTGTACGTGACCGGATATAACCCAGGACTGATATTCGGCGGGTGGATGCACACAATGGTATTATTAGTGTTTTTCCTTTCAGTCGTAACTAATGTCCACCCTTTCAATATGGGCCAATGTAAGTCTACACCTGTCCTCTTACAATGACCCCCCTCTGTTGCTATTTGCATATCCGTAATCATTGTTTTCAGAATTAGGAAAAACATATAGTTCACTGCTTTTCAACTCGCTCTGATCTAGGGGGTGTCTGATTTGTTTTAGATGATGTATTTTTTCATTCATGTACAATGTATTAATGATGAACTGTGTAAAATGTAAATCCAGTCCTTGTAAAGCGCACAGCTACCCGTGGGCATCCCGGCGCTGGGGGCCGTCGGGGAAATTAAGCGAGATATTGCCCAGAGTCACACGGTGCTGGGCTGATCTGCCACCGGGGCCGGGGACCGAACTGTGATCCCCAGCGACCGGCGTCAGTCGCCCTGGCCGCTGCGCCACACCTGTGCATTTATGGTGTTTCGATTTGTTTTGTGTGTGAGTTATGGTTTTAAATAAGTCGACTAAAGTATCTATTGTTTGACTCAGAGAGAGGAATTCTCGCCAGTCCGGATTTCTTTGCTTGCCTCTCTCAAGTTGTCTTTGGTAGTTTTCTGTTTCAGGGTGGCCACTTTTAGTGCAGCGAGATTTTGGATGAGCACACTGGTTGGGTCGGGAGATAAATGTAATTAATTTGTAGAGGGAAAACAGAGCCTCTCTTGTCACTATCATGATGTAAGGACTTGGTTAAAAAGGACTCGGTGTAATGAAGTTTGCGTGTAAGCTATCCTAGTATACTGAAATGTTTATAAAAACAATTCTCTTTTGAAACATCCGAAATGGAAGCTTATTATGACTTAAGACACCGAATATCTCCCACTGTACATTCAATTTGCACAATCAGTGGTGGAAGGTATGACTTTCATTTCGGTATTCCCTTTGTTGATAATTAACAGATCGAGACGCTTTGATATAAACACACTCTCATTCAAAGACTCAGCGGTATGCCTTTTTAGCACATTAAATAACCCTTCCCCAATTATGTATTTCATTAAAAAAACATACGTCATGAATATTTCATGCCAGAGACTCACTTAAAGCTTGGTAGAAACCGTTCCTTGTAATTTCTTTGATTTTCTTTAATTTTCTTTATAAACGAAAATTCGTTAGATAGCTTTGCGAGCAAAGTTATTAAGACATTTCTCAAAAAGGCCACTTTTCCTGGATGTTGTGTAAAGTTTTTAGGAAGTAAGCATCTTATTCCAGATCCACAAAAAAAGGAAACGTTTAATTTAATCTCATGCTGAATTTAGTTAAGCAAGATGCACCTTTGAACAAACAGCTAAGCTAATTAAAGAGTGAGTTCGCAGCAACAAGCATTTTATAAAACAAGTTAATAATTCTTCAAGATATTGTAACAGTTGTGTTTGACCACAATAATCATACTCTTTGAGGAATTTTTTTAAAAAGTTTAAATTACATTATAAGGGATTTCCAATGATGTTACAAAAATAGCAGGCTTCTGTTGTACAATTCACATTTATACTTTGCTTATGAGATGAGCGGGTGGCCATAAGGAGTAAAAAAAAAAAAACTACGGGCCCAATTCACAGAACTAATATGTGGCAAAATCCTAAACTTACAACTACTTTTGGTTAAACTTACTACTATTGGTTAAACTTACTACCTTTCGTATTCACAGAAGGCATTTAGTAGTAGTAAACTAACTTTACTAACTACTAAATGCCTTCTGTCAATACCAAAAGTAGTAAGTTTAACCAAAACTAGTAAGTGCATTCTGTGAATACCAAAAGTAGTAAGTGCCTTCTGTGAATACCAAAAGTAGTAAGTTTAGGATTTTATCTCAGATTAGTTCTGTGAATCGGGCCCTACGCGGCGTAAGTTATGGTCTTGTGAGTTTCAAGTTACATTAAAGTCAGATAACTGCCACAGTGAATTTGAGTGGAAGTGGAAACATCAGTACTCTGCAGGTACACGCACAAAGAAGGTGCTTGTAAAATGAAAGTAAATAAAAGACAAGCATATTGTCTATGACTTGTGGCCTTCTATTATTGGAGTGGTGATAAGAACAAAAGAGTCTAGCATTACGAACACAAATGTCAAAGTGACGTATACTATCAGAGCCCTTGCACCATTAAAGAGTCTGGGGGTAAAGGTACTTATATTTCCGAAGGGCTCCAGCATCTGGATGTGAAAGGGGCACCGCCATGTTTGCTTTCAAACCCACCATCAGAAATTTGCATTGGCTGATGGGCTGGGGCATAATGAGTAGGGACACTGGACTGGGCGTAGTGTTTTTTGTGTGGTCTACTCGTGTTTGCAGGAATTTGATGTCTACGTTTGGGCGAAATTATCGAGAATTGAAGGGATGTGCCATTGGAATGGACATTTGTTGTTTGTTCTGTTGCCATTTATCTACGTTTATGGAGTGTGAGTTTGTTCCAATATTTTTCAGTGTTTTCCATGTACAACACATCTACTGCTTGAACAAATAAGAAGATAAGGCTCCTCTTTTCTACCTGGAGTTCAGAGCCCGGAAAGATGAGTTCTTTGTGACATAACTGGTAGTCACTAATCGTGAGTAGATATTTGAATTATCACTGCAATTGTCAGACTCACCTGCGCGTGATCATACTGTAAACCAGTGGCCACAATTACTAAAGCTTGTGCAGGCCCTCGGGCAGCGCAATGTCATTAAGTGCTCTGAATGTGGGCCTTGACATTAGTAAAACAACAGGCACTATCTTTCCATCGTGTTGCATCATGGGAGTGGCCACTTAAAACCTTATTAAATATGACTATAAGTAGTTTATGTTTTTCCATTCCAGTTTGTGCAACCGATTGGCACATACACATGGCATTTAAGTGTGTCCTCGTGGCTTTATCGTGGCTATTTCATGTAAGAAAAGAAATAGAGGTTTTCCTTATCTATGACGATTGGCCATCTGCTGCAAAAAATGAGAAAGTGCAAGGGCATTTTGCTTTTGTGAAATTGCACAAAAGTTTAGAAAATTCATGCACAATTATGTATAATTAAATGAAATGGAAAATTTCCATTTGGTGCTGCTTTTTGTACAAAATGCAGCCTCATTTTTTTAATTTATTTTTTATTTTTATTGAAAACCAATATCAAATAGCATTAAGTACAAATATACTTCCTTTACAGTCCATGACATACAAACAATAAAATACTGACTTAAGAATCAGAATCAAAATACCATTGCCAGACCTTCTCAAATTGCTTCAGTCCTCCTATCGGTGTAGCATAAATTCGTTCACTTCTTTTAACCTGTCTCATTTTCCGAACCCAATCGATCTTAGTTGGTATTAAATCAGTCCGCCACCTGTGAAGAAGGAGTGATCGAGCAACTGCCATACAAATATATAACAATTTAATCACCTTCATGGGAAGCCCTAGATCTGAATCATAGCCCCAAACTATTAGTCGATCATTAAATCCAATAGACATTGAGCATTCTATAGCCAGATATTCAAAAATGTTGTTCCAAAACTTCTGGATCCTGGGGTAATGTAAAATTATGTGGGTCCAATTGGCTGCAGGGTGAGTATGACACCAAAAACAATGTCCCGATTGATTGGGATAGACTTTAGCTACAAAACAAGGGGTTCTATATAATAACCACTTGCTAAAATATAGCATCCTCCTCCAGTTGGCCCCTCTAACTGCACTGAAATTTAGTTTATTAATTGTGGTCCATGTGTTAACTGAGATTTCCAAGTCCTCATGTTTACCCCATTTTGTTGCGGCCTTATCCGCCAAGTGTGCCCCTTTAATTACGGCTAGGCATTTTTTCCAATCCCCCGGCTTTTTAACTACCCTCTCTTCCAGCAGGTCTAATACTAGTTGTTTCTGACCAATAATCTGACGGAGATCTAGCTTGCTAAAAAATGTTATGATAAAATTATAAGAACCAAGGAGAAGGAAGTTGCCGGGAACTAATTGCGACATCTCCCTTACAGTCAACCATCTTTCATACCGAAGACAATCACAAAGTTTATGAAACCTAGCCTTTGTCCAGTTTTGTATAGATAAAAGCGAATCTTTAATGCCTACTGAAATAAAAAGATCTGCTATTGGGGTTATGGCATTGATTATAGGAATAGAATACCGTCTAAAAAATGCCTGACGATTGTGAAAAAAACAGTCCACACACTTATATCTGACTAATTTCGGAGATCTAAATATTGATAATGGACAGTGAATCTGATTTTCCTTACACATTAAATTTATAAAGAAATTAATAAAAAGACCCGATTGTAAACCCTGCTTAAATCTCGACATATATTGTGCAAAATACGCAAAATAATATTCCTTCAGATTGGGGAGGACAAGGCCACCATCTTCCAACTTTTCATTTAAAGTGCTAAGTGCAATACGAGAGATTTTTTTATCCCAAAGGAATGATGTAAACAATGACTCTATTTTCAAAAAGAAAGAATTAACTAACACACGAGGAATTGTTGAAAAAAGAAAATTAAACAGTGGAAGCACCGACATTTTGATCAAGGCAACTCGACCAAGAATGGTCAATGGGAGAGAGCTCCATCGTGCAAATAAATCCTGAATTTTTCGTAACAATGGAACAAAATTCAACTCATATAATTCTGAAATAAATGGCGAAAAATAAATCCCCAGATATCTCTTGGGGTTAGAATTAAGGCACGAGAAAATATCTGGATGCACAACCCTAGCTGCGCAGCCACATAAAATTATCTCTGTTTTTCTTTTATTAATTTTATAGCCGCCGAATGACTCATAAAGATCAAAGATCTGGAAAGCTCTAACCTGGACTTCCTCTTCTGATTTTAAAATGAGCATAATGTCATCTGCATATAATTTAATTTTGCTCATATTTAAAAGTGGAGGACGAATATCTCCGTTGTTCCGAATTGAAATCGCGAGAGGCTCAATAAAAAAAGCAAATAACACGGGGGAAAGCGGGCATCCCTGCCGGGTTCCCCTTTTAACTTTTACTTGGCCCACCTGAGCGGCATTGATAATAATATTGGCCTCTGCATTCATATATAGCTTCTCAATCAGCCCAGTAATTTTAGTGGGTATGCCAAATTTCGATAAAATACAAAATAAAGTTTCCCAGATAACCAAATTGAATGCCTTTTCGGCGTCTAAAAATAATACTAATGCTGGAATTTTCCGGGTCTCAAAATAGTCTAGTGCTTCCACTAAAAAATGTGTATTGATTCCAAGCTGCCTCCCAGCAATAAAACCATTCTGATCAGAATGTATTAAATGTAAAGCTATCCTATTAAAACGATTGGCTAAAAGTTTGGTAATTAATTTGTAGTCAGAATTTAAAAGCGTTATCGGGCGATATATTAATTAGGGTCTTCACTATTTTTACCTTTTTTTAGAAAACTGACTACATTCGCTTTCCTGAAAGATAGAGGTATAGATCCTCCTTCAAGAATTGAATTTGCCAATAAAAGAAAAAAATCCTCAATTTCACTCATAAACGTCTTAAAAAACTCCGCTGGAAGGCCATCAGGCCCACAGGCTTTCCCAGTTGGAAGGTTTTTAATAACTTCCCCTATCTCTTCTTTTGTAAATGGTCTTGCCATACTCCTTTTATCGAATTCTGCTAATGCAGGTAATTCATTTGCGTGAAGGAACTCCCCCAAAGATGACCTATCGATGGAGTGAAGTTGGCCATATATCCTCTCATAATGTTGAACCATAATATTTCCAACAGCATCTATATCCTCCAATCGAGAACCCGAAATGGGACATGTCAGTGCGAGTATTTGATTCTTAGCAGCCCGCTCTCTTGCCTGCCATGCCAAAAATCGACCAGTATAATTACTCTCCTCATACATTTTTTGCCTGGTCTGCTGAAATAAGAAATCACTCTTAACATAGTAATTATTAGCCACGTCCCGTTTAGCCTGATCGAGCTGTTGACGGTTTGCCACAGCCTCATATCCATGTGAGGAAACAAGAACACAGAAATACAAGTACAAAAATAGCAGCCACTGACGCTTTAGTCGTTTTCCTTGCGCCTGAGCTACATTTTAGCCCTGAACAGTACGTAATTATATGAGGTGGCATAATAGCATCATTTCTGGAATTTCTGGTAACAAGTGTGATATTACAAAAATAATGTGAATTAAGCATGGGCATAAGAAAAGTCACCCAGAACTACAACAGGAAAACAGGGAGCCGGACAAATGGAGGAATCACCTATAAATAGAAAAGGAACTTTATGGAGTGCAAATAAAATAACTACCTTTTCAAAGATCTCTGAACCACTCGTCTGTGCCTCGTTCTTGAAAGCTGCTTCAGCAAGAAAAGGTAGGAGTAGATGGTGTGAGTCTTGTGCATCCGTCTACTGTAGAGGAGACAGCATATTACGAGCTCTGACAGTGTCTGCTTTTACCCATGATTGGCATTTCCAAAGGAAAAAGAAAAGTTTTTAGGTCGCCATTTCTTTTGAAGTTAGCTTATGCTTTTCACCCCTGACTATTCCCAGCATGCATTGCACGTATTCACTTAAAAGTAATGATTGCACTGTTTTGAGTTTTTCCATCATTAGCAGCTTGACCAGTGAATTACTCTTGGGCTCAGTTCCAACTGTTGTTGCTGGTATTCTGAGAGCAGACCAGCAACACCAAGCTGCAGTTCACGTCTTAATTTAATTTCTAATGATTCTCTTAATTTTTCTGTTGCTGTGCTACAAGGAGAGCTAAATGAGCAAGATAAAATGAAAGAGACAGTGAGAGACAGTGAGAGACGGAGAGATAAGAGTCTTTCATGTATTTTGCAGAACGAAAGGTGCTCATGTGCATAGCGAGGGTCTATTTACAGTTTCCACCAATGCTTGGAAATAGTCGATGTATTTAGTTTGCAGCCCTGTACCTGGCGGCATGATGTTTTTGCTCATCTAATTCTGCTTGCAAGTTGCAGTGTCCCTAGATGGGCTTCATGGGACGCTGTCTGATGAACTAGAACGAACGTGCTGCTTGTACCTTTGGGGCGCTATGACTTCCAAGACACTCAAAAGATGCAATGTGCTGAGATGCAGTTCATTGTGGTCTACCTGAGATTCAAACGTGAATGAATGATACAAGGTACTGATGTGCATATGTGGTGCAACGGGCTGTGATGCAGCCAAAGATAATGAGGGATACAAAGTATTAATGTGTCTATGTGGTGCCACAGTCTGTGATGCATTCAAAGGTAATGAGGGATACAAAGTCGTGATGTGCCTATGTGGTGCCACAATCTGTGATCCATCCAAAGGTAATGAGGGATACAAAGTCGTGATGTGCCTATGTGGTGCCACAATCTGTGATCCATTAAAAGGTAATGAGGGATACAAAGTCTTGATGTGCCTATGTGGTGCCACAGTCTGTGATCCATCCAAAGGTAATGAGGGATACAAAGTCTTGATGGGCCTATGTGGTGCCACAGTCTGTGATTCACCCAAAGGTAACGAGGGATACAAAGTATTGATGTGCCTATGTGGTGCCACAATCTGTGATCCATCCAAAGGTAATGAGGGATACAAAGTCGTGATGTGCCTATGTGGTGCCACAATCTGTGATCCATCCAAAGGTAATGAGGGATACAAAGTCTTGATGTGCCTATGTGGTGCCACAGTCTGTGAATCACCCAAAGGTAACGAGGGATACAAAGTATTGATGTGCCTATGTGGTGCAACAGTCTGTGAAGCATCCAAAGGTAATGAGGGATACAAAGTCTCGATGTGCCTATGTGGTGCCATAGTCTGTGATGCATCCAAAGGTAATGAGGGATACAAAGTATTGATATGCTTATGTGGTGCCACAGACTATGATGCAGCCAAAGATAATGAGTAAAACAAAGTACTGATGTGCCGATATGGTGCCACAGGATGTGATTCATCAGAAGTTAATGATTGATGCATGTTACTGATTTGCCTAAGTGGTGCCACGGGCGGGAATGCACCTGAAATAATGGAGGACGCAAGGTTCTGATATTGCACCCAAAGTTAATGAGTGGTACAAGGTACTGATATTCTGATTGGTGCCACGGGCTGTAAAATATCCAAAGTTAATGAGGGATAACAAGGTACTGATGTGCCAATGTGGTGCCACTGGCTATAGTGCAGCCCAAGTGAATGAAGGACTTAAGGTGCCATTGGCTGTGATGCATCCAAGGTTAATCAAGTACAGAAGGTACTGATCAGCCTGTGTGGTTCCACGGGCTGTGATGCACCCGAAGTTAATGAGGGGTACAAGGTACTGATGATGCACCTGAAGTTAATGAGGGGTATAATGTACTCGTGCCGATGTGGTGCCAAGGGCTGTGATGCATCCAAAGTTAACGAGGAGTACAAGGTACAGATGTGCCTATGTGATGCCACTGGCTGTGATGCATCCGAATTTAACGAGGGATACATGGTTCTGATGTACCTAAGTTGTGCCACAGTTTGTGATGCCTCCTTAGTTAACTAGGGGTACAAGGTAGGGATGGGTTAAGGTGGTGCCAGAGGCTATGATGCATCTGAAGTTAACAAGGCACAGAAGGTACTGATCAGTCTAAATGGTTCCAAGGACTGTGATGCACCTGAAGTTAATGAGGGTACAAGGCACCAACGGTGCACCTAAAGCTAATGAGGTGTACATGGTACTCATGTGCAAATGTGGTGCCACAGGCTGTGACACATCTGAAGTTAACAAGGAGTACAAGGTACTCATGTGCCTATGTGATTCCTCCGGCTGTGATGCATCCGAAGTTATTATTATTATTATTATTACAAACATTTGCAGAGCACATGGCTACCTGAATGCATCCCAGCACTATCTTATGCTGGCTTATGGTGAAGAATTTTGGAACCACCAGGTTTTAAGAAGCTTTCAGTAGGGAAGATGTTGAGTCACTGAACGAAGCTAGAGAAGGAAGGAGTTCCATAACTTAGCTGCATTATATGAAAAGGAATGGCCTCCACATCTTTCCTTTTAAATTCTAGGAACTGAGGCCAAGAATAGGTTGGAGGAGTGCAGATTTTTACTGGGACGATGGAAAGAGATGAGAGAATTATTGATCGGGGGTCCTTTCCCCCAAAGTGTCTTGTGAGCCGTACACAGGGATATAGATTCTATTCTCTCGGTGATAGGTAGACAATGTAAGGAATTCAGTGAATACTTGACAGGCTGCTTCTTGGGAATGCTGAGCAGCATCCGAGCTGCACAGTTCTGTACCACCAGTAGTTTCCTTGTGCTTGGCTTAGGGGTCCCTAGGTAAAGAGAGTTTCCATAATCCTTGCGAGAGAGAATCAGAGGCTGGACCATAAGTCTCCTTGCCATGACTGGAAGTAGAGTTAAGACTTTACGCAACATCTTAAGAATGCCATAACAAGTTACAGCCAGCTTTACTGTTTGATGTTCAAGTTTGAGGGAGTTATCCAGCCACATACCTAAGCTTTTGATCTTTGTCTTAGGGGGCAGGGGCTGAGCCGAGACAGTTTGGCAATGCCAATCCAAGGTTGATACTAGCAGTGTTATCCGGGATCAAAAGCTCAGTTTTGTTTCACTTGAGCTTGAGACAGGAGTGTTCCATCCATTCTGCCACTTTTTCGAAATAAGTTTCAAGGTAAGAAGGGACATTTTGGGAATGATTCAGAGAAAAGACCAGTTGGGTATCATCAGCATATGTAGCAATGTTAATCCCAAATGGCCGAACAATCTCTGTCAGAGGTCTCAAATATATGTTAAACAATTTGAGGCTTAACCACGAGCCCTGAGGCACTCCGCAGCTGAGAGGCAGGCTCTTGGAGAGATGCTTCCTTCAACAACCTGGAATGTTCTACCTTCTAAGAAGGACTGTAGCCAAGTAATAGCAACTCTAAGACTCCGATGCTTCTGAGTCTGTTTAACAGGCTATTATGATTTACAGTATCGAAGGCGGAGCTCAGATCGAGGAGGATAATAGCCGCTGTTCCCCCTTGATCGAGGATTTTCTTAGACTCTTTGACCACAGTAAGAAGAGCGTTTCTGTGCCATGTAGTGGCTGAAAGCCAGTCTGGGTAGGACTAAGCAAATTATGGGTTTCTAGAAACTTGGACAGGATCATGTTGACATATTTCTCCAGAACCTTGCTGATCCCGGGAAGAAGGGAGATGGGATGATAGTTACTCAGAGTTTGGCTTCTTTAGCAACACCCTCACAATGGCATATTTCCAGGGAAGAGGAACTTGACTGGTTGAGCTAGAAAGATTATCAGCTCGATTATACTACTTCAGCCGCATTATGTAAATGGTAAGGAGATGCCGGGTCGGCGGGGGAGTCCGATCTTACTAGAGGGAACATTTTCAATAATGTGTCATAATTTATGGCTGGAAAGTCCTCTAACAAATGCTCAGTATGAGGAAGGGGATTGTCCTTGATAAGGAAGTTGCCAGGAAAGGAGGAATGAGAGAAGGAATTGTATATACACTGAATTTTGTTATGAAAATAATCTGCAAGTTTATTGCAGGGAGCTGGAGGGGTGTCTGATAGTGTGTCTGGTGGGGGTGACTCCTGGAGATTTTTCGCAATACAAAAGATTTCACAAGGAGAGTTGGATGCAGAATTAATTCTTTCTTCATAATAAAGTGCTTGTGCATTTTAGACTTTGGTCTGGTAAAATGTTATAGTATCTCTATATTTCTGTTTGCTTGCTCTGCTATAAACGTTCCTCCATTTTCTTTCAAGTTTTTTACACTTTTGTTGAGGGCCGGACTGGGAGCCGAAGCCGGCCCTGGCAAACTGCTCGGCTGGCCCCCCTAAGGGGGAGAGGGGAGTGTGGCCGAGCTGTTTGTTAGGGCAGGTTTCGGACGATTTTGTTACCGGGGGCCGATATTGCCAGCCCCTGGTAACAAAAATGGCCCCTGGGGCCCAAACCTGGCCGCCACCATGGCGGCACACCGGGGAAATGCTCGCTACGGCCAGTCCGGCCCTGCTTTTGTTTGAGTTCCCGGAGTTTAGGAGTGTACCAAGGTGACACTTTCTCTCTAGCTCGTTTGGAGCTGAGTTTTTTTAGGGATAACAAGTTCCAAAGAGGACTTAATCCATTGATTGAACTGTTCATTAGCTAACGTAGGGTTTAAATCTAGCATAGGCTTGGTATCTATGAGAGCTAGGCTCCATGATACTAAAGGGAGTTTGGACCAAGGTACTGATGTGCCCATGTGGTGCCACAGTTTGTGATGCATCCTTAGGTAACGAGGATACAAGGTACTGATGTGCCCATGTGGTGCCACAGTTTGTGATGTATCCTAAGTTAACGAGGGATATAAGGTACTGATGTGCCCGTGTGGTGCCACAGATTGTGATGCATCCTTAGGTAATGAGGGATGCAAGGTACTGATGTGCCCATGTGGTGCCACAGTTTGCGATGCATCCTTAGTTAACGAGGGATACAAGGTACTGATGTACCCATGTGGTGCCACAGTTTGCGATGCATCCTAAGTTAACGAGGGATACAAGGTATTGATGTGCCCTTGTGGCGCCGCAGTTTGCGATACATCCTTAGTTAACGAGGGATACAAGGTACTGATGTGCCCACGTGGTGCCACAGTTTGCGATGCATCCTAAGTTAATGAGGGATACAAAGTACTGCTGTGCCCATATGGTGCCGCAGTTTGTGATGCATCCTTAGTAAACGAGGGATACAAGGTAGTGATGTGCTAATGTGGCGCCACAGGCTGTGATGCATTTAAAGTTAATGAGGGATACAAGGTACTGATGTGCCCTTGTGATGCCGCAGTTTGTGATGCATCCTTAGTTAATGAGGGATACAAGGTACTGATGTGCCCATGTGGTGCCACAGTTTGCGATGCATTCTTAAGTTAAAGAGGGATACAAGGTACTGATGTGCCCTTGTGGTGCCGCAGTTTGCGATACATCCTTAGTTAACGAGGGATACAAGGTACTGATGTGCCCACGTGGTGCCACAGTTTGTGATGCATCCTTAGGTAATGAGGGATGCAAGGTACTGATGTGCCCTTGTGATGCCGCAGTTTGTGATGCATCCTTAGTTAATGAGGGATACAAGGTACTGATGTGCCCATGTGGTGCCACAGTTTGCGATGCATCCTAAGTTAACGAGGGATACAAGGTACTGATGTGCCCTTGTGGTGCCGCAGTTTGCGATACATCCTTAGTTAACGAGGGATACAAGGTACTGATGTGCCCACGTGGTGCCACAGTTTGGGATGCATCCTAAGTTAACGAGGGATGCAAGGTAATGATGTGCTAATTTGGCGCCACAGGCTGTGATGCATTTAAAGTTAATGAGGGATACAAAATGCATTTAAAGTTAATGAGGGATACAAGGTGCTAATGTGCCTGTGTGGAGTCACGAGCTGTGAGGCACTCCAAGTTAATGAGAAGTACAAGGTAATGATGAGCCTATGTGGTGCCACAGAATGCGATGCACGAGTGTTTGATGCTTTTACACATTTTATATAGGGGACGTGGTATGCACTCTTTGTTAGCATGGTGAGTCATGCAGTGTCCTCTTGTACTGTCATTTCTCTGCCAAAATGATAATGTTCGGTGGCCTACTTTCGCCGACCCGCCATAATTCTCATAAATACAGTGATTAATACCCATAGAACGGAAAGCCTCCTGCATGAGGGTTCTCATAATAAAATTGGGATTTTTGCAAACATTTAAATTGTTTTAAGAATCTTGCCAACATGCGGAGAGGAATATGGTTTTGGTGGTAATGAAAAGGGTACATTCATTTTCAGTGCAAACTGCTAACGAGGAAATATTTGCAATTTGCTCGAAAAAAACGACAGGTTGACGTAAACAAAGGAAAACAAGCAGGACATTTAGGTAGGCAATAAGCGGGATAGACCCATGACTTTGCCCTTGTAATAAAACTTTATATAGCGAAGAATTAACACATTTTCAGTGCTTTGGATGGCAGTAGAAAATCAATCCCTTGTGATCGATTGTATTCGTTAAAAGAGCGCAGTGCAATACACTATGACGTCACATAGATACTTTGGGGCAGATTTACAACAAACTAACGCAGCACGGTGCAGCAAGTAATTTAGCTGCGCCGTGCTGCGTTAGTTTGGAAAGCACAGAGATGCAACATATTTACAATAATATGTCGCCTCTCTGTGCTTCCCCTGCGCTGGCGCACAAACTGCAGCCATGCGCCGGAGGCAGGCACCCTTGCACCATGGTGCAAGGATGCCTGCGTCATGGGGAGATTGTTTTTGTGCAGGAAGGGGAACCTTCCTGCACAAAAACAATCACAAGAGGCTTTTTCCTCTTTCAACGCGTGCTGTAGAATGCAGCACGCATTGAAAGAGGAAAAAACAAGGAGAAATGAAAACATTTCTCCTCGTTGCGCCTCGCTACGCCACCTCTAGGGTGGCGTAGCATTCACACGTATCTCCAGATTTACGATTTCTTGTAAATCTGGAGATGTGTCTAGTTCCATGGGTGTTACGTGGGAACACCCACAACAACACCCATGGAACGCACCTTCAACGCACAGTGCTGCGTGTGAAGGGGCCATATTTACGAGGAGAGGAAAAGTCACGCAGGGTGGCTTTTCCTCTCCTTGTAAATATAGAGGAGCCCCCTGCGCCACCAGTACGTCACGAAAAGTGACGTAGTGGTGGCGCAGGGGGCTTGTAAATCTGCCCCTTTGTACATACCACCACCACAACGTGACTGAACATGGTTCGCCAATTAGAAACTTCATTGATGGTCATAGTTTAGCAATACACATAGGGGCACATTAACTAAACTTTCGTGCAATGCAGGGCAGCAAGTAGAGTTGCTGCACTGCACTCCAATGCGTTGTGTGAAAGGGAGGGGGCAGAAATGCACCATATACACGAAGATATGGAGTATTTCTGCTTAGTCCCTGCACTGGCACACTTCAGTCAGCCTAGTGCCAATGCTGGCACCCTTGCACCCCATGTCCAGCTGAAAAAATACCTTGGATGGAGCTTTTGTCGATGTTAAGAGTCTACTGCATCATCGCCAAGTCGCAGAAAGGACCTCCCGCATGGTCATCAAGCACCATTCTAAATAGGCTGTTTTTCACTACCCGAACATACCACACATATAAGTACATGTCCAACCTTTTCCTCACATTGCACCCTGCCCTTAGGGTTATTAGGGGCTACCTTAGGGGTGACCTATATGGAATAAAAGGGGAGTTTAAGGCTTGGCAAGTAGTTTTAAATGCCAATTTGAAGTGGCAGTAACCTGCACACACAGGCACTGCAGGGCAGCCCTGACACAAGTTTGAAAGGCTACTTCTGTGGGTGGCACAATCAGTGCTGCTGCCCACTAGTAGTACAGGCCCTGGGTATCTGGTATACAACTTTATAAGGGATTTACCAGTGCAACAAATATGGCAATCAGGTATACACTAAATATCATCATCATAGGAGACAGGCACATGCACTTTAGCACTGGTTAGAAGTGGTAAAGTGCTCAGAGTCCTATGGCCAACAAAAAGAACCAGCAAAAATGAGAAAGCAAAAGGCAAAACGTTGGGGGAAATACCACCCAAAGGATGACAGGTCTAACAGCTTTCTTTTCTGCATTCTGCAACACTAAGAGACTTGAGAGACTAACAACAGAAAAACTAGATGTTCAAAAGGAACAGAGTTGAGAAAAAAAGAATGTCTCTGCACTGCACATCTTGGACATCTTGCACATTATTTTTATTTTGGTTATAGAAATAAATACTGGAGGAGCGCAATTTCGACTCTATCCTTTGCACGTCATCAATGCACAATTTGCATTTATATTTGACATTGTATCTACTGTGTGCCTTAATAATGGTCACATGTGTGAACATATAAATGATTTATTGAAATGTAACCACTGAGAAACTAAAGCTTTATAAATGTGTGCACTAATGTTCAGTTTAACATGAAGATGTATTCTGTATTCACGTTGCAGTTATACTTTAAGTTCCATTTGCATCCATTCTGAAAGTCATATTCGAAAGTGTAATCAGGGGGGGGGACGTGGCCTAGCAGGCAATGGCGGTAGACTTGCACGACTGAGCTCCTGCCGTCCGTGAGGCGGCAGAATCAATTATCCTGTGCCCAGCACAAAATAAGTTGACTCCAGAGTGAGAACTATCTCTGGTACGGCAAATGGGACCTGGACAAAACCTCGCTGGGGTCCTGCAGAGCTGGTGTTGCCCATATTGGTGTAAGCGTGGCCTTGGTGCGGCTGAACCCCTGTCTAAAATTGCGTCCGGAGCAGCAACAAAGGGTGACACAGCAGAAAAAGGACGTGATCGCTGCCACACTGCAGGGACTGCAGATGAACAGTTTGGAGGCACGAAGAGGACAGCCCGACCAGTGACACCCGCCATCGTAGCTGAGATAAAGGGGGGCTGGGAGAGTCACGTGGGATGACACCAAGGTTCAGCTAGGCTCCTCACACGGGATGCCCTGGTGTGCGGGGCGATTTTCAAAGACTGGAGTACCTTTGCTGTCTCTCCAGTGGCCCCTCCCGCTATTTCACCGCAGGAGGGGGCTGCATCGATGGAATGGAGGCCATGGACTGGCCTTGCCTCTAGTAAATGGCTTGGACTTGTTTGGGCCTGGATCTCTCTTGGCGTCCTGCGGGTTGTGATTGGGGCTGCAGGGGTCTCTTTGGGCCAGCAGCGGAGTGCTGGACAGGCCACTGTTGATTTAGAGGGATGAGAGCCTCTCCCACTGGTCCTGTGATAGACCTGGGGGCTGGCTGAAGAGCCACACTGGGGGTGACCTGGGGTTCAGCCACGACTGGAAATCTTCCCCTGAGGTCTTGTTCGGATTGACAGGGGACCTCAAACCCCCCCCCCCACGCCTCAGACTTACTGCTGTTGTGCACCCGAGATATCACCGGATGCAGCGGAGGACTAGCCTGGTTGATTCACCCACCCACGGGGTGCTGCAAGAATGCCTCAAGTGAAAACAGATAACTCTTTGCCCCCTAGGTAACGGCCCCCATCTCAGACTCCACTACACTATTGACTGCACAGTAATGGTGGAAGACTAAGAGCCTTATTATGAGTTTGCCGATGCAGGATCGGGACTGCCCCACTCCCACACTGCCAAACCCATGCAGGAACCACCCGCCAGATCAGGAGTTTCCTTCAGGTCTGGCAGGCGGTTCTTTGGGCTTCCCAGGGCAGTGCCTATAAAATAGGCACCACAATGGGAAAGCCAAAAGCAGTACCTGCATGCAGGTACTGGTGGGAATACACAAAGGGGGGCACATTTTGTGCCTTCCAGTGTGCATCCATAGGGCATGAGGCACCAGGGTGCCCTGTAGGGCTCCTTTGTTTCCTCACCACCACATTTTTCATGGTGGTTTGAAAATGTGGAAAACGTGACAGAGAGGAAACTCGTAATATGCTTGGCGAGGCTGCAGCGGCCCCGCCAAGCTTACTGTGACCTCAGGGCCTTCGCACAACCGCCAGGGATTGGTGGTTCCCTTGCAATTGCCGTGGTTAGGACACTCGTGAGACCGCCACCCAGAGTCTGGCGGTCCATGGAACGCCATACTCAGAATAAGGCGCTGAGATGACAAAGAACAAGACATTGGAGAGGCCTTTGGAGGAAGATGGGAGTAGTAGCCCACCTACGCATGCTGTAGAAGACCCTCTCTCTGCACATACTACAACTATTTTGGCGGCCATTAAAGATACCAAGCTTAAGTTTGAAGCTCAGATAAAGGCGGTGATCAATGAGGAGAGCATTCTCAGTGCTGACCATTAGGAAACTGTTGGAGAGGTTTTGAGAAACAAAAAATGTAATTAGATGAAATGTATCTGGTGACGTTAGACCTCACAAAGTGCTGTGCAACTTTGGGGAAGGTACTGGCAGTACTCACAGACTGCCTTGGAGGTACAGAAGGGAGGTCTGTAAGACATGACAACTGCAACATAGGATTCGTCAAAGGGTTGAGGGGCAGAGAGTCAAACTTTTCATTGAAGGTTGGCTGGAGGAAACAGTACTACAGGGGAAGCCTTCCAGTTCTAATTAGTGCAAAAAGCTCACAGGATCCCAGCAAAAGACCCAGCCCCAGGACGACCACCCCGCCCAATAATTGCAAGATTGATGAACTACAGAGACTAGGATAACATCCTACAGATTAGCAATAATCATGGTCCGTGGACCTTTGTGGGGCTGGATGTTAATATCTACCAGGACTACACCTCCCTAGTCCAATGGCAATGAGGAGACTTTATACCCATTACGAAAATATCACACCAACATGAACTCAAATATGCCCTTATTTTCCCGGTGTAGAGTACAAAGGAAAGACACATTTCTTATTATCCGCACAGGAAGCATGGCAGTGGTTGGAGTCATGAAGGCTTTGGTCTGGTTAGAGGGGCCCCTCGGGGACCGACTCAGATTAGCAGCAGCGGAAGGGCAGGAGACGGAGGGATCAGGTGGCAGAGCTTCCCAAACAAAGGCGCAGATTATGACAGCTAAGGCCCAAGCAGTGATTACCATCAAAAACTGCATTGATGTCCTTGACAATAATAGATGGGGGGTCCTTGCATTAGGGGATGTGGAGGGAGGGACGGACTCTGTGGGTTCCAGTATGGAAAGTGACGGGGTGCAGCTTCCAGTGATCACCCCTATGTCATTGGATCATATTGTCTGAGCCTAATATGCATTCATGCAGAGGAACCATGAGTAATCCTTTTGAGGGACGGGCACGAGAACTGAGCTCCATCAATTGAGAACTTATGCCAAGGGCCTACTACTTTTATATGACTGTACCGGGCCTAAACTGGACCGGAGGGGAGCTAGCGTCCATTAAGTGGTGTGATCCATCCATCAGATTTATAGCCTGTGGAGGGACCCCCCGCATGAATACTGCATAATATATTTAGTTTCACATGTTTTTTTAAGTTGAGGTTTCACATATACCGTAAATTGCGGGGGTGGTCATGTTCCATATCACAGCATTGTAAGGTAGGGAGGCAGGAGTTTCTGTAAATTTTTTTAATTCTTATACAGGTGTGGGAGTTATACCACTCACACATGGAGCAGAAGTTGTACTCACCCTATTGGAGTAGGAGCAGGTCATGTACCGGAATGCAATTGCTCTGGTGCCATTTCAGGGCTTGACCCTAGTCTAATGGAATGTTAACAGCATGGTTAACAGGGTGAAGAGGAGCCTGGTGACTAGAGTGTTCACTAGATATAAGGATGACTTCTCCAAGAAACTCACTTAATGGATGGGCAACACAAGTGCCTCAGAAGAGGTTGATATTGGGTGGCCTCTTATACACAATATACATCAGATTCAAGAGAGGTGTTTATCCTCCTTAAAAACTCTCTGCCTTTCCACATCCTTCACACATGGTCTGGTACAGTGGGCAGGGTGAATGGGAGGGGGAGACAGTAATTCTTCTGAATGTCTATGTGCCACCACGTCTCCAAACACTAATGCTGTAGAAATTGGGACAGTTGCTGGTGGGCTTTCCAACGGCTTTCGCAATCATAGGGGGAGACTTCAATCTAGTGCATGATACACATCTAGACAGAATGAGCACCAAGTTGGAGGGGAGACCTCGATAGGGAAATTAGAAGGCTTTGTGCAGCCTTCGGACTAACTGATATCTGGAGGGACCTCCAAGGACAGGAGCAGGTCTTTTCCTTTTAATCACATTTTCATTACATGTCCTCTAGACGTGACTAGACTATATGTCTAGATGTCTAGAGATTCATGGGTATGTTCTCTGGTGCCAATTGAGGGGGATCTCATATCACGTCCCTCTACTGGACAGCATAGCCAATCGGAGGTATGAAGAGCCCTGGAGCTCAAAAATGGCCACCTGGAGGCAAGTCAATAAGCTGGTAGTGAAGGCACTTGATAAAGCTTCCGAGTTATATTTACGTGAAAATTAAGGCTCATTGGTAAGTGCCAGTGTAGTGTGGGAAGTATAAAAGGCCACGCTTGGGAGGGTGTTGATTGCAGGTGAAGTGAGGGACAAGAGGGTACAAATGCAGTGCCTACAACAACGAGAGCATTAGATTGGGGACATTGACAATCAATGTATCTCCCATCCCACCACATCCCTAGTTCAGAAGCTAGAAAATAAGGACAAGGAATACAAGGTCGTTGCACATCATGAAGTAAAAACATCCTTCTTGGTCAAGCAAAAACATAAGGGAGGTACAGCTGGAACCTGGAAGGGTGTTCAGGGGCAGTAGACAGATCCTGGAAGCCTTTGCGACATATATGGCTGCATTCTAAGCATCCAGGGTGGGTGTCTCGATGGGGGAGATAAAGAGATTCATAAGAGACTACCCGGTTAGAACCCTGACACAGGAACAGAGGGACAGGCTGGAAGAGACAGAAATAGCAGATGCATTGACCCAGATGCAGGCTTGGAAGGCCCCAGGTCCCAGTGGACTACCTGTAGAATTCTGCCATAAACTGACAGGTAGGGTGGTTCAGCCAATGCTCCTGATGTTTCAGTATGCCCTCCGCCAAAGGTCTTTCCTGTATATTTGCTCATAGCCACCATTGTGCTCATAACCATGGCGCGGAACCGAGTGCAGCTATATGATTCATATAGGTCAATTTTGCTGCTTAATATAGATACCAAAATTGTGCTGGCTAACAAGCTTCATGCGGTGGTGATTGATCCAGTACATTTTGGATAGACGGGCTTTATGTCCTGCTGCTTGGCCAGGTTTAACCTGTGATACCTCCATAATCTTATAGCACATGCTTATTGGGGTTGAACCCTGGCCAGTGCTGCCCTGGATGTCAATAAGGCATTTGATTCAGTTTAATGGCCTTATCTGATTCTGCGCCTTGAAAGAATGGGATTTGTGTCCTGTTGCATTAATTGAATTAAACTGCTATGCTGAATCACATGTGCCAGAATAAAGATTAACGGCTGCATGTCTGGGAGTTTCCCTATCAGTAGGGGAATGAGACAGGGATGCCCTCTCTCCCCGATGCACTTCTATCTCACAATAAAGCCATTGGTGAACCTCATGAGGATAGATGTTTGAATCAGGGGCTGGACAAGGCCCTCAGGATGGGAAGAATGAATATCACTATATGGGAACTACACCCAAATTTGCCTGCTGTGCACAGATCAATCGCTCGCCTGAGTTGGGGAAATATTCTAAAAACTTTGAGGGATCTCAGGCTTTGCTATTAATTGGGAGAAGTCACTCCTGTTTCCCATGGGTGGATGGAGACCCGATGCCTCTACCAGTACAGGTGGAACATCAAAGTTTTCAGTACCTGGGAATATGGATAAGTAGACACCGGATGCTAATGCTCGAGCTAAACTTGAACCACTGCTTCAAAGACTAGAAAGTGACGTCAGACATTGGAGTACTCTGCCATTGTTGCTGATGGGCAAAGCGGCCTTGTTCAAAATGGTCCTCCTTCCCATATTGCTGTACACTATACAGAATAGCCCATATAAAATAACAAATACACTTTTCCTGTGCGTAGATAACTTACCCAGGATGCTGCTCTGTGGGTGTGTGGGGGCAACAACCCCATATTGCACTACAGAACCTACAACAAGCAAAATAACGGAGTATTGCATTACCAAACCTGCAGAAATACGATGTGGAAGCACAGGTTGCAGTAGTAAATGGTTTGGTGTATTTAGAAACAGAAGATCATGCAGTGTGGGTGGACAGATAGTGATGGTGAATGGGAGATCATAATTATATGTATGTGCTATATGGTGGCAGCCCACATGAGTGAGCATGTCCAGCTACAATTACAGTGCTGGACACATAGCGTAGCCTCCTTAGTTAGATGAAGTGGGACAAGAGACTCACACCAGGTACGCCCTTCTTGGAGGACGACTAAAATGGGTGGCTGGTCTTCAGAGATTCCAGGCGATTCCAGGCGATTGGACAGAATAGGCCTCAGTACACATGCAGCGGTATGGGATGCTAACCAGTTTGTTCCCTTTGAACATCTCCAGAGGGAGTGCTGAATGCCAACACACAGTGGCTACAGTATGGACAGCTCAAAGTGTAACAAAGAACATATTACATAAGAACATTACTCCAAAAAATTGGGAAGACCACAACCCCCTTGTGTCTTCATAAATGTTGCACAGAGGGTACTTTTGTTCATACTTGGTGGCATTGCCCCGTGGTGCGCCCATTTTTGGAACAAATAACCAAAGCCCTTGAGAGGGCGGTATGAGGAGCCCTCGATTTATCACCCCAGAGGGCCTTATTGGGCATATGAGAACCCTCAGACCTCACGAGGTACCAGAAGACCTTAGCGAATATGGAATTTATGGTATCCAAAAGAGATATAGCACAGAAATGGGGGGAATGACACAGTGCAAAAATTGGGTAGAGGGCATGACACACTGTAAAATCATTGAAAAAGAGGTCTTTAGGGGTAGAGGCTGCCAGAAGAAATATGAGATGATCTAGGGGTCTGGGATGCAGGGGCCATCGAGGACTAGATGGGTTAACACTTGTTTGTTCGTTGGAAGTAATACACGGGGTGGGGTCGGAGGGTAGATCGAGCAATTGATTGTATTGTATTGTAAGTGCATTCATATAGCGCTTACACCCCTGATGAGGTGTCGAAGCATATACCGTAGAAGTGCAGTGAGGTATCACTTCTGAAGTTGGACTCCTGTAAAAGAGGCCCATTAAGAAAGGGGAGGGAAGAAGGTAGGATGGGTAGGATTTACTTGCATTGAAATGTTTGGATAATGATCTGATGATATATTATCGTCGGGTATATACACTGCTTGTTTGCTATATATTTAAACAATAAAAAATCAGCTTTAAAAAAAAGAAAGTGTAATCATGTATGTACTTACTCACGTTTGCATTTGCTCTTTAGCGATATGTGCACAAGCATAACCATGTATTTGGAGTGCACATTTTGGGGCCGATTCCGTTGGCCGGTCGGACAGCTGTCCGTAGCCATACCCTGCGACCGACACAACCCGGAGCCGGTCCGTCCTGTAGAGTATGTACGATGCGCATAACTGCCAAAAACACAACCGACACGTAGGCTGTGAATCAAGACCCATTCTCTGTCCAAGCCGTAACTCCTAAAGAGGAACCGTGTCGCCCAGAAGCAGTATCCATAGCAGTTTCCGGCATGACAAGTATGATGCGTACTTCCTACGTGCCGGACTGGTCGCCACGTACGGCACGTCACAGCATCCGGAAAACAAGCATATCAGCTACGATTCGCGCCACAAATCAATACACGGCTACGAGATGGACCAGCTTGCAGCAGGTACGAGACGGAGCAACAAGCAGCGTGTACGACACGAACACATCATGAATCCCATCGTGCAGGTCATACCAGTACTCTACATCTATGACCGGCTCAGGAACTGACGCCGACGGCGCAGGCAGTAAGTCAGACACCTACCACATAAACAAACGACACGTACCCGCAAAATGGCACACACACACAGGGGATCCACATCCTGGCCACTAACAACAGCCCACCATAGGGGTCGCATGGCCAGTACCACTAACACCCCCACCCATAGGGGGCCTGTTGCCCATCACCCCTGCCACCCCCACTCACAGGGCTTATGTTGCCCATCACCCCTGCCACCCCCACTCACAGGGGACCTGTTGCCCATCACCCCTGCCACCCCCACTCACAGGGCTTATGTTGCCTATCACCCCTGCCACTCCCACTCACAGGGAACCTGTTGCCCATCACCCCTGCCACCCCCACTCACAGGGGACCTGTTGTCCATCACTACTGCCACCCCCACCCATAGGGACTATGTTGCCCATCACCCCTACCACCCCCACTCACAGGGCTTATGTTGTCCATCACCCCTGACACCCCCACTCACAGGAGACCAGTTGCCCATCACCCCTGCCACCCCCAGCCATACGGCTTATGTTGCCCATAACCCCTGCCACCCACACCCATAGGGGACTTGATGCCCATCACCCCTGCAACCCCGACTCACAGGGGACCTGTTGCCCATCACTACTGCCACCCCCCATAGGGACTATGTTGCCCATCACCCCTGCCACCCCCACTCACAGGGGACATGTTGCCCATCACCCCTGCCACCCCCACTCACAGGGGACCTGTTGCCCATCACTACTGCCACCCCCACCCATAGGGACTATGTTGCCCATCACCCCTGCCATCCCCACTCACAGGGGACCTGTTGCCCATCACCCCTGACACCCCCACACAGGGGACCTGTTGCCCATCACCCCTGCCACCCACACCCATAGGGGACCTGTTGCCCATCACCCCTGCCACCCCCACTCACAGGGGACCTGTTGCCCATCACTACTGCCACCCCCACCCATAGGGACTATGTTGCCCATCACCCCTGCCACCCATAGTGCTTATATTGCCCATCACCCCTGCCACCCCCACTCACAGGGCTTATGTTGGCCCATCACCCCTGACACCCCCACACACAGGGGACCTGTTGCCCATCACCCCTGCCACCCCCAGCCATCGGGCTTATGTTGCCCATCACCCCTGCCACCCACACCCATAGGGGACCTGTTGCCCATCACCCCTGCCACCCCCACTCACAGGGGACTTGTTGCCCATCACTACTGCCACCCCCACCCATAGGGACTATGTTGCCCATCACCCCTGCCACCCACACCCATAGTGCTTATGTTGCCCATCACCCCTGCCACCCCCACTCACAGGGCTTATTTTGCCCATCACCCCTGACACCCCCACTCACAGGGCCTATGTTGCCCATCACCCCTGCCACCCCCACTCACAGGGGACCTGTTGCCCATCACTACTGCCACCCCCACCCATAGGGACTATGTTGCCCATCACCCCTGCCACCCCCACTCACAGGGCTTATGTTGCCCATCACCCCTGACACCCCCACACACAGGGGACCTGTTGCCCATCACCCCTGCCACCCCCAGCCATAGGGCGTATGTTGCCCATCACCCCTGCCACCCACACCCATAGGGGACCTGTTGCCCATCACCCCTGCCACCGCCACTCACAGGGGACCTGTTGCCCATCACTACTGCCACCCCCACCCATAGGGACTATGTTGCCCATCACCCCTGCCACCCTCGCCCACTCACAGGGGACCTGTTGCCCATCACCCCTGCCACCCATAGTGCTTATATTGCCCATCACCCCTGCCACCCCCACTCACAAGGAACCTGTTGCCCATCACCCCTGCCACCCCCACTCACAGGGAACCTGTTGCCCATCACTACTGCCACCCCCACCCATAGGGACTATGTTGCCCATCACCCCTGCCACCCCCACTCACAGGGCTTATGTTGCCCATCACCTCTGACACCCCCACTCACAGGGGACCTGTTGCCCATCACCCCTGCCACCCCCAGCCATAGGGCTTATGTTGCCCATCACCTCTGCCTCCCACACCCATAGGGGTCCTGTTGCCCATCACCCCTACCACCCCCACTCACAGGGGACCTGTTGCCCATCACCCCTGCCACCCCCAGCCATAGGGCTTATGTTGCCCATCACCCCTGCCACCCTCACCCATAGGGGACCTGTTGCCCATCACCTCTGCCACCCCCACTCACAGGGGACCTGTTGCCCATCACCCCTGCCACTCCCAGCCATAGGATGGGTGATGCTCAACACATCAAGCATACGCAAATCTCAGGCATGTCCGCAAAATACATCCCCCATGACATCATGACAACAGTGTGTAGTCTGTGACAAATGCCCACCACAGTGATTATGGCTACGAGCATACAATGTAAGTAACAGCACATGTGTGACCAACACATGAGAGTGACATACACAAGGCAAGCATCACCATAGCACTGTGGCAATGTAAAAAGAACACCCCCTCACTGTGTAGAGCAGAAGTTTAGTGGGGGCTCACAAAATGCAGCAGATGTGGAGCATTGTGGTGATGGGGACCAAACCCCCCTCATCACCGTGACCAAAAGGTAAGTGTCATCATGGTCAAAGCTGCAAATAAGTAACAGCATGTATGATCCCTGCTCCCAACACATCAAACACTTCTGGGGCAAACTAGTCGTTGTATCCCATACACACAGAGATGTGGTGAGGCTAACAGTGCTGTGAAAACATAACACTTTCGGCCATGTGCAGACAAGCACAACACATGGGAGCTGACAATGAATACAGCGTACAATGACACAACAACAGAAGTGACCATCACCAAGCATTCACACATCTCGAAAATAGACACACCAATCAAAACAACATTTGTAGACTGTAGGTGTCAGCTCACAAACTCACATTCCATGCCAGCAATGGCACCCAACAACCAGGATGAATGTGCACAATGATGTGAAATGACTCACAGGGACAGCAGGAAAAATCACAGAAACAGCATACAGACAAAGGCCCACAACAGCAATACCAATGCACTGGTGCAGATGCACAAACAGGCAAACTCACACTGCACATCAGACACAACATGTGTGTGTTTGTGTCACAGTATCCCCAGGCAACTACACAACACATGAGGGGGGCTGAACTGATGAATACAGGCCCCAGCTAGGCCCGCAAAGCACAAGGGTTCGCTCTCCTGTAACGGAATCTATAAGGAAGTTGGCACGGAAACTGCAAAGTACAAAAACAAGGTTTATTAACCCTTAAGGGTGGTCCTACAATCCACACAACACTCTTCAGTATTGCATGGAGTAGCACAAAGAACATTCGTACACAGTCCCCTTTTATACACAACAGAGGGGCTCATAGTGGGTGGATACAACGTAAGGCCGAAGAACATTACCATTTATGGTCATTCTTGATACTGAATCAATACATGGGCGGAGCCAACACGCTCCTTGAGCCCGCGAAACACATGGTCAAGCAAGGCTAATTATAACAGATGTGGTCAAGTCTGGGCATGCGCCAGATGGACAAGAGGGAGCTATTTATAAACTGTTGCTAGGCAGATTACAAGAGCAACTAACACAGAGGTCGGACTCTCCTCGTGGTGAACACATGGCAGCATGTCAATACAAAATGGAGTCCGGACTTCGGTCAACATAACGAAGAAAACATGATCTAAAGGGAAAGCATTAATGTTTTCAGTAAATGCTTAATCACATTCTGCCTTAATTTACAACAGACGACCCTTTCAGCATTTACTGAAGACATCCGGTTTCCAAGAATAATCATAATATATATCAATTATCATCATTCCCTTAACCTCTTTAGCTAAACCCTTCTGTCGAGCAACATCGGCAATAGCTTTCTTATCTGGAATGCAGAATGAAATGCATACGGAACAGCACAATGGCCCACATTGAATACACATACAGAAAAGGAACAGAACTGCTATAATAATGCAGAGACCAGTTAAGACCTTCCATCCCCAGGCAGTAACCAACGCCCAAAACCATCCAGAAAAGGACCAAGTGCCGTTTTCTGTGTGGATTTCAGCTGCTATTTTATGCAGCTTGTTAATGGCGTTATAAACGGATGGCGTATGATCAGGGATGAACACACAGCAGCTACTTCCAATAATTTTACAGGCTCCACCTCGATCAGCTAGCATTACATCTAATACCATACGATTCTGCAATGCAACAATCCTAGTTATTTGTAATTCTTCCGTAAGATTCCCAAGAGCGGCAGCAGTCTGATTTGTCACAGCTTCTACCACTCTTGTCAATCTTCGGATCTTCCTACTGTTCAAAGCAGCTCCAACAAAGAAAAACAGTCCTAAGTTAAAATCAATATACTGTTGCAAGCTGGTATCGGTTTGATCCACATCATCAATTGATAGAGTACGTTTGTATCTATTTACAGTCACATTATTCAAAAGTTTCAAATCCTTATGATATGACGCGGGTGCTAGGAATACAGGAGGTAATAGGAATGATACATAGCATACCCCAGACCACCCAGCCGGCAAACGGTAATAACCTTTATTTCCACATACAAAGTAGGTATTATGGGATGCTAGGAAAGTACTATTATTTAACCCGTCGATGTTCAATACGGTTATACAATCACTGACACCAACAGGGATGAAACCCACACTCTGGACACACAGGTCCGCTTGGGCTTGAGCCACTTGGATCACAAATTTGTCCTTCCCCGCAGTGTCTCTGGTGTTCGTGAAGATATAGGGAATGGATTCATTGTCCGGTCGGTACTCTTCCCATTCCCAAATTGTCCCATTTGCTTGTGGATATCCATTTTTGTCCTGATGACATTCTTTATTGAGTCTGAAAAGCAATCGTCCCACTGTCGGTTTCCGAGTGGCAAAAAGCAAAGTGTACCATGCTCTACAAGAGCCATTATGAGAGAAAGGAAGTGGTATGAATGGCGTACCTCCTTTCTTCTGATGGGCTGGCATCATCCCACATATCCAACAGTTCGTAGCGTTCGTAGCAACGTGGGTGTGATGCAGCATCTGAATGAAAGTGTTATTCAAATAAGATTGTCGATGCTTCAACTCTTGATATGGCAATGTATAAAAGTAGTGCTCCGCAGGCACTGGAGTCGTCAACACAAGTGTCTTTCGAGCAGGAGTTGCCTCCTCCACAAACCATGTGGTTATACCAACGATAGCTACTGTTAGCATGAACCCCAACGCACAAAGGATTTTCTTCTTCTCCATGTCAAAAGAAACAATACCCTGATATCTTCCTGAAACTAAAAAGTCTGTCAGAACTCTTCCCCTTGGGCAGCGGTTGATTTCTTCACCAGCGGGCCAAGACGGGTGTCGCTACACTAATGCAGGGCTGATCCCCCCCCCTTGCCTCATCGGCTCTCCATTTCACTAACCCAAGGGCCGTTCTGACAGTATGTCCCGGTACTGGAAACCTTACTTCCTTGGTCGAAGATGATATCGCCTTCCTCCAGAAGTCGTGTGGTCCGGAAAGAGCTCCTCAGTGTCACTTGGCTCTGCAGCACGGCCTGTCTCTGCTGCCAGGATTTCTCGTTGATCGGTCAGCACGGCAGACTCCACCAATCCGGGCGGTACCTTTCGACAGTGTAAGGAATGGATCCAATTCTTCCTGTTCGAGACTCGCACTGCCGTCCTTGTTGCAAGGAGAACTTGCTCAGGTCCGACCCATCTCGGCTCCAAACTGTTCGTTCTGTCGAAGACCTTCACCATGACATGATCCCCAGGCCGGAGACCATGTCCTTCGCCGGTAGACCGATCAGGGAGCGCCTCTCAGACCTGTTGATGAATAGAAACCAAATTATCCGTTAACTGTGCCAGATAATCGCTCATCATTACACAAGGTACATCATACGCAGCCTTAGGCCTTGGTGGACCCCAAATGTTCATTGGGCGTCCAAATACGATTTCATATGGCGTAAGGCCAGTTCGAGAGTGTGGCACCGACCTAATTGACAATAACGCCAGTGGCAGGGCGTCTGGCCAAGTCAAAGATGTTGAAGCTTGGATTTTGGCGATCTTAAGCTTCAGTGTACCGTTATATTTCTCGACTAGTCCTGCAGACTGGGGGTGGAATACGGCGTGGAACTTCTGGGTGATGCCTAGGCCCTTCAAGACATATTTTATAACATCCGCTACAAAGTGAGGGCCATTATCACTCCACAGAAGTCTACAGACGCCGTATCGAGGGAAAAACTCTTTTAGCAGTAACTTCGCCGTGGTCATTGCAGTATTGTCTTTCGTAGGGTACGCCTCAACCCATTTACTGAAGGCGCAGACCACTACTAGAACATACTTCAAATTGTTACAGCGCTCAAGCTGGATGTAGTCCATCTGCAGAACCTCAAAGGGTGCAGTGGGCGTCGCAAATCCTCCTGCTGGAGTTCGAGTGCCTTTCCCTGGGTTATACCTCAGGCAGATCATACAGGTCTGCACCACCCTCTTTGCTGTGCTAGCAATCTCTGGATGCTCCCAGACTTGGGTAAGCAATTTCACAATTGCGGAAGCTCCAACATGTGCTAGCCCATGTGCCATCTGAACCATAGGTTGTACAAAAGCCGTGGGTAATTTCCATCTATCCATCTGCTTATTTCTCCAGCAACCCTCATCATCCAACTCTCCCTCGCTAGCCCATTTCTCCCGCTCTTTATCAGAAGCGGTCCTTTGCATTTCTCGCACTTCCTCCTTCGCATCACGCCATCTTTCCACCTGTGACTTTACTACATACATGGCAGTAGCGCCGGGCTGCATCGCAGTCTCCCGTGCTACCCGGTCTGCTAACGCATTCCCTTCTCCAACTTTATCAACTACTTTCCTATGGGCGCTACACTTAACGATAGCAATTTTCTTTGGGTATGTCAATGCAGTTAAAAGATTATGAACTAACTCTCCATGCATTATCTGTACTCCATGTGACGTTAAAAACCCTCTCTCCTTCCAGAGTAGGCCGAAGTCATGCGCTACTCCGAAGGCATAGCGGCTATCTGTATAAACATTCACACATAATCCTGTACTGAGCTCACATGCTCGTGTTAATGCTATCAGTTCCGCTGCTTGAGCTGATTTCTGTGGTATGCGTGCTGTCTCCACTATCGTGTGTAATGTGGTAATTGCATACGCTGCTGAAGTCGTACCATCTGGTAGCTTCAGGCATGATCCGTCTACCCACAGTTCTCCATCTACATCTGGAAAGGGCGTATCCTGGAGATCAATACGACCCTTTGTTTGTTCCTCAGTCACAAGAATACAATCATGCGCTTTCTGCGCCTCAGGCTGGGTCTCGGGGTATGGCAACAATGTGGCCGGGTTTAACGTTACGCACCTTTTCAGCGTAATATGAGGAGCCAAAAGCGTCAGCTCATATCCCGTTAAACGGGCACTGGTCAAATGCTGCGTCTTTGTTTGATTAAGCAGGGCATCCACAGCATGGGGAACTAACACCAACAATTTATGGGACAACACAATTCCTTCACTTTGGCGTATTGACACAGCTGTCGCCGCTACCGAGCGAAAACACCCTGGTAATGCTCGGGCGACAGGATCAAGCACAGCCGAAAAGTATGCACAAGGGCGCTGCTTGTCGCCGTGCATCTGTACTAAGACTGACAATGCACATCCATCTTTCTCATGCACATACAACGAAAAGGGTTTTGTATAATCAGGGGTCCCTAACACTGGTGCTGAACAAAGGGCCTGTCGCAGTTGCTGAAAAGCAGCATCACACTCATCTGACCAAGGGATTGGGATAGGCGTGTCTTTTGTCAAAAGAGCTAGTAATGGCTTAGCTATGTGTGAAAACCCCAATATCCACTGTCTACAAAAAGAAACAAGGCCCAAAAATGCACGCACATCCTTCTGCGTGGACGGTCTCGGTGTGTCCAAAATTACTTGGATACGATCTGGTGTGAGTGCACGTCCCTCCTTAGACAAAAGGTGACCCAAATAAGTCACCTTTGGTCTACAGAATTGCAATTTCTTCCTAGACACTTTATGATTGTGGGATGCTAAAAAGGAAAGGAGGGATAACGTGCTCTTTTCACACAACTCCAGGGTGTCAGCCGCCAACAAGATGTCGTCGACATATTGAATGAGGGCGACCCCCTCGAGTAAAACAAAGGAATCCAATTGCCGTTTCAAAGCCTGACTGTAAATACTAGGGCTTTCTGTATAGCCTTGGGGAATTCTACAAAAACGATAAGATCTATTGTTTAATGTGAACCCAAAAAGAAATCGGCTATCAGGGTGAATGGGAATGGAAAAGAAGGCATTCTTCAAATCAATCACTGAAAACATGGTTGCCGTAGGCGGGACCAAGGTAAGCAACGTCGTGATATCAGAAACCACCGGGTACTGAGGTATCACGATCTTGTTTACCTCCCTCAAATCAATTATGAACCGATAGACCTTTGCATCCGTGTCCTTTTTCAAAATTGGGAGAATCGGACTGTTACAGATATTATAGGGAACTTCTTCCACTACCCCTACTGCGATCAAATCTTGCACAATCTGTATGAGAGCTTCCTCGCCCTCCTGGGAAATACGATACTGCGGGAGGCGTGGTAACACCGCCCCCTCCTGGACACTAATGTGGACCGGAGGAATCACCATTTGTCCCACATCTGTGTCCGAAGTCGCCCATAAAGCTCGGGGGAGGGTAGCCAACAACGCATCCTCTGATATCGTACACATCCGCCCAGACCGGGGGTAGTTGTCATTCAAGATCACCCTCACACCCTCAGGGGAGCAGCGGATTGTAGCCCTAAAGTACTTTAACATATCAAGGCCCATAATGTTATCCGGTGTATACGGAGCAAGCAGAAACGGACAGGGCGCAGAAAAACAATCAACTTTAAATGCAAGGGGCTGTGAAAGAGGGCTTCGGGAGAGTGTACCGTCAAACCCTACCGATGTAACTATTGAGCCGGATGGGGGAGCCCCCGGAACCAAGTACCTAGACAATGCACTACGTGTCGCTCCTGTATCCACTAGGAACTGATCAGTAGAACCTAAAACCTCAGCCGATACATAAGGACCCGTCTGATCGACCGGCACCTCAACTGATTCGGACCCCCATCCAACGCATTCCTATGCATGCTGAGAATCATGATATCCCGATTGATCGATGTCCGATACATGATACTGGTGCTGGCGATCAAAAACATTTGAGCCATCTCGGTGCCGCCCGGCAGTATCGAAACGGACATTATCGTTAGGATTCCCTCTAAAGTTCGAGAAGCCCCCTCTACCTCTCGGGCCACCCGGAGTGTGCCCCTGACGCGAAGCACGCAACGCTGGGCAATCCCTGGCCCAATGGCCCAACTGCTTGCAGTACGCACACTGGTTCCTATTCAAATCAGATCGGCCCGAAGGGGGACCATAAGATCCGCCCCTTCCTCTATTATTATTACCCCGTCGGGGCGGGCCATATACTTGTGCTAACATCACCTTGGTTTTGAGATCTTTCGATTTTTTCTCCTCCTGGCCCTTCGCCTCGTGCTCCTGACGCTCATAATACTGAGCGATAGTCAGAAGGGCCGTCGGTGTCGCGGAGGACCAAGAACTTTCACTCGCTTTTAACCGGGCCGCAACTGCCGGTAGCAGATTAGCCACATATTTGTCCGCGAAAAGGTGGCGGCCCGTGTCGTCAGTAAGCGACTGGCCACTAAAATCATGAAACGTCTCCTCAAAGCGCGTAAAGAAGTCCGCAACTGACTCGTCAACTTTCTGTTTACATGCAGCTAACATATTCCAGTCAATCTTTTTAGGGGGGATAATCGTCTTCAACTTAGCCACAATAGCCGCAGGGAGATCTAAAATATTCTGGGGTGGTTTCTGTGCAGGCTTCCGTTCCCTATCCTCATCCTCAAGGTCAGACCACCGGGCCTTAAAGGCAACCGCATCATCTACCTTTCGGACAGAGCGCCACGTATCCAGCGGTAGGATAAGGCCAAAGAACAGGTCTATATCCGCTAAAGTCATAATGCAAGAATTCAAGGCCCCCTCGACTTCTTCATAGAAGGCCGCTGGATTCTTGCGGGGGTCAGGCAACGCATTCTTTAGTGCCATAACATCGGCCCTATGCCATGGAGTGTAAACCCAATTATATACGAAATATCCCCTTGCATCGGCAGAGTTAATATCCAAGCTAGTCCCTGCTCCCTTAGGAGGAACATACAAAGGCGCCGCCTCTCGCATTGGTTTAGCATGCACTATGTCATCCTTATCTGACTGGGAGGCGGATGGGTGGCCCCCTGCTGCAGACGAATCCGACTGCTTCTCCTCCTCCGTTTGTTGGCGTGCTTTCTCTCTAAGGGCCAGCACCTCGTCCCGTAAAGCGAACAGCCGCCGAGCCGCCTCAGGAGCCTTAGGGGGAGAAAAAACACCATTACGTAATGCTCCGGCATCCGAAGACACTTCGTCAGGCTCAAGGACACTAGAATATTTTCGGAAAGCAGCAATTACTTCATCTGCGAAATGAGACAGAAAATACACCCTCTCTCTATCTTGCCACGACCCCCAAGTATGGAACAACTCCTCCTTAGACATCTTGCCCTTAAGTGCACGGAGGGAAAGTTTCCGAAGCTCAGCCATATGCTCGGCCGATAACATGGACCGTGTGTCTACCTTACCCGGAGCCGGGCCAGAATCTTGCGGCCGCGGAGCGGATGCGCCAACATAAGGGGGCGGAGAGCGATCTAGTAAATAAAAATCATCATCAGGATTATTAAGGACAGGATAAAGTGGCTGACGAACAACATATTGACCCGAAACCTGTAGCCTACGCTCTTTCTCTTGTCTGTCCGTTTGCTCTTTGTCCTCCCGACGCTTCGCTTCCTGCGCTCGCACATGGTCATTCTTCCGTTGCTCTTTATCAAACAGCGCTTTCTCACGTTTCTCTCGCTCACGCACTTCCTTCACCCATAATCGCACACACTCAAACATATCCTGACGAGCACGTCGCTTACACATACACTGTTCCACATACTCAATCTTACGTATATCAAACGATCCATACAAAGGCCATCGCAACTCAGGATCCTTCCTCGTGTATTTCCTCCATAGCGTGCTGTACATTATGGAAGAAAGACCATGCTTCACGTACATATCCCTATTAGGAGTCCCCTCTGGGGGAGCTGGAGCAGATTCCTCGAGGTTCAACCGGTTACCCAAACAGCAGCACCACTTACGGAGTGCGCTAAAAGCAGGCATGCTAGGAATAATGCAAAATATGCAATATTATAAGGAAAAATGGCACTTAATCGTTGCGCCGTTCAAAGTTTACACAGCTCCTGGAGAAATCTCTCCACATTACCTGCCTATATGTGTTGCAACGCATATATTTTCACAAAAATTCAAAATATGACTAGTCATCATCAATCAAACTCAAATAGCCAACCCAGGCTTCAAAAACTCGGAGCAAGTACCGTACAACGGTTCTTACCAATCAAGAGTCCAGGTTCCAACTGCCAAGCTCCACAATCGCCCAAACGGCTCTCACGGCAGGACCGACAGAAGAGGTCTCAGTCGATGACCGGCGCCACCCAGACGGTCAGCTCGGAAGGGAAGGAAGAAAAACCTCGGGATGCCAGGGCTAAGACGCCGCTGGCAGTGATCACGTCCCCGGCCAAACTCCTCACCTTCGTCGCGACCAGTCCTTCGAGCATCCGAGTCGCCGATGAGCCCCACGTGACGGGCGCCAATTGATGAATACAGGCCCCAGCTAGGCCCGCAAAGCACAAGGGTTCGCTCTCCTGTAACGGAATCTATAAGGAAGTTGGCACGGAAACTGCAAAGTACAAAAACAAGGTTTATTAACCCTTAAGGGTGGTCCTACAATCCACACAACACTCTTCAGTATTGCATGGAGTAGCACAAAGAACATTCGTACACAGTCCCCTTTTATACACAACAGAGGGGCTCATAGTGGGTGGATACAACGTAAGGCCGAAGAACATTACCATTATGGTCATTCTTGATACTGAATCAATACATGGGCGGAGCCAACACGCTCCTTGAGCCCGCGAAACACATGGTCAAGCAAGGCTAATTATAACAGATGTGGTCAAGTCTGGGCATGCGCCAGATGGACAAGAGGGAGCTATTTATAAACTGTTGCTAGGCAGATTACAAGAGCAACTAACACAGAGGTCGGACTCTCCTCGTGGTGAACACATGGCAGCATGTCAATACAAAATGGAGTCCGGACTTCGGTCAACATAACGAAGAAAACATGATCTAAAGGGAAAGCATTAATGTTTTCAGTAAATGCCTTAATTTACAACAGAACCACAGTGACACAGATGTGGCCACAGTGCCATACAAAAGTAAACCATCATTGGGACACCCTCAGTGGGCAATCAGGCATTGGGAGATGAGAGGGAGCACACCAGACACATGTGACACAAGCTGGAATCAACACCAACCAATACAGCAAGAGACTGACACACAACACCACTACCCCCAGGGACCAGACAGTGGGGTGACACAAGCATGCATGACACCTCCACTGTGATGACAAAGGCAGATGTCGTACAAACTGGGAAACCCAGACATGTGTCCTGTGCCACAAACATACATCACACATACACAAACACAAATCACTCAGCATGGCCCCTCATCCATGGACAAACGTGAGTTAGGGGACCATCCATGCAAACATTCACATCAGTCCACCATCAACGCCACACACCTGAACAGCAACAATGTGTATCTGTGAAGTCCACATGGACAGGTGACATTGCACATGCACCCATGACAAACACAGGAATGTTGCCAGGAACTAAGGTGCACACACACATCACACAAGGACTGTTTACAACCCAGAGGAATGACAGACACACTGCACAGTATGCGGTACATGGCCATGACCTCAACGCTCATGTAACCTTCAGAATCCCTGCCACAGTCCCAGGACTATGCAGATGCCAAGGAGGAACACAAGGCACCCATGCTGACACCTGCCAGCATCGCTGCCGTGAACCCGACAAGTGGGAGCAGTCACACACACATACAAATGTCTCAATCACTGAAAACTACCACCTAGGGACAACTACATGATATTGTGAACAAACAAGTGCCTTGAGGAACCCTCTGTGTCTGACAACATCATCACCACTCAGAACTGAGAAATCCCAATGATGATACACCAATTAACAATAGTGTGTCATGAACCCACACATCTGGTAGCCCACTGGAAAAGTAGTGGGATGAACCCAGTACCACTCAGCAAGCATCAACAACAGGAACATATCAAGGGAACCCTGTCTGTGTATGAACAGGGATGTGGACACACACACATGCACATACAACACACACCATGGGCCCAAGCCATGTCACTGGACAACACACTAACTTGAGGGGACACAACTCCTGTGGGAGCCCAGCTGTGCCAAACATATTCACCGCAAGTCCCACTCATGTCTGCAGAACACTTGGTCAGTCAGCCATCAGTTACCACACAATGAAGGCTCTGGTCACAACAGCCTGGGTACGGGAGTCTCCCCTAAGTCAGCTGCACATACCCAAAACATATGTCTAGCAAGTTGCACAGAGGACTCAGTTGCTCCTATTACAGTGATGCACACACCTGTAGGGCCAGTAGTGATGAGCACGAAGTATGTGGAAGTGACAATTTGGACAGTGGGAAGCACATCACATGTGCAGGGGTGCAAGCCACATATGTGACCATGCCAATGAAATGCTCACAGAGAGATGTACACACATAGTTGATCCAGACACACCCAGGTAGCTGCAAAGGATGACATGGATACCCACCAGAATAGGATACATATCTCATGGACCACAGGGAGTACCTCACATCAACACATCAGTATACAACATTGTAAACCAAGCATTACAGGTGCGAGGTCATGTAAAACAATATCAACATGATGTACAGCTAAATCAAGTTCACAGGGACAAAGAAAAAAGCTTTATTCAGCATATGAAAAGCGAAACGTCTGTTCCAACAAAAGGCCAATGGCCAGTCCATGTCCAAATGGCAAGGAGTGAACTAGACTGACAAATTCAGTATATGAAATGCTAAACGTCTGTGCAACCAAAAGGCCAATGGCCAGTCCATGTCAAAATGGCAAGGAGTGAACTAGAGTGACAAATTCAGTATATGAAATGCTAAACGTCTGTGCAACCAAAAGGCCAATGGCCACTCCATGTCAGGATGCCAAGGAGTGAACTAGAGTGACAACTGCCACACCTTGCTTGCCTGCACTGCTAAGAACCGGGGTCATCCCCTCGGAGGGGCATACATGGGAGCAGGCCAGGCACCGCTGGGACAAGATCAGGGCGCAGCAGAAGGAGGCAGTGAAGAGGTGGGGGATGCAGGCGAGACACTTGCAACTGCAGTGGAGCTGACTGAAGTGGTGGGTGCTGTCACAACTGTGGATAATAATACGTAGAGGGTAGGCCCAATAAACCCTTGAGGGCTTAGGCAGATAAACTAGTAAGGTACCTATCCAGTACTGCTTTATTTTCTAAAAAGAGGTATTCAAAGTCAACAGCCGTGTCTAGTTGCTCACACAAGTGATGTCAAACAGCGAGCATTTTCTACACCTAAATAACTTAATCAACCTACGCTCGTTTGCCTCATTACAATGAAATATATCGTGAAACCCAGATGCTACTAGTTATGGTAGTTTCTCCAGAATGAGTGTCTTTGACATAATCTACTGTATTCAACTAAGCTATTAGAAGCAATGTACTATCTGAATGGTATCTAATTCTTCTTATCTACAGTACGAAAGTTGAAAAAACGAGGATTTTGATCGTGTGAATCTCCATGTAGGAGAAAGTTTGTCAGCGAATAGGTAGGAGTTATTTTGATAACCCCCCTCCTTTTCTCCTGTATGACTTCTAATAACCTTGTAGGATTTGTATCTAATATAATATACCTTAAATTTAGGTGATATATTCAACCAACACGTCTTGACAAGAACATACAAACGCAAATAATAAGCTACGTGTGTTTCTCTAAACTGATAAAGTAAGCGAATGTTCCTACTTTTTATTTTTGATTAGATCAATATCCATTAAAAAACTTCTAAAACACAATAGATAAAGTGAAAATGATTTCTTCGAAGATCTGCAATCATGATTATTGCCTTCTTTAAGGCAAAATCCTAAATGTATTGATTTTTATATGATTTTCATTGTTCTTAAATATGTCAATGGCCATGTTTAATGTAACCTCCCTGCTATGCAGTATTAATTCAACTGTTTTGATTAATTATCATGAAGAGACCACTCTCCACACACGGGTAGTCTAAAACTAATTTTTAAATCACTATGTGTTAATTAATGCAATTGTTTGTATTATGTTTATATAGGGGTGTTTTGTGCAATTATTAACCGTCCTGAAGATGGTCTAACGGACTTCTGCCACCAAGACCGAAACGTCGACACCACCATCTAATTCCCTAGTATCAGACAACTACAGTTGATTTCTTTTCATGTATGAAATCAGTCTCTGTTAAAATCATCTGGAAATAGATGTTATTTGATGAAATGCGGTTTTAAGTCAACCCATCTCTCACGCTGTATTGCTTGAAATTCATTGTACCTTGTGTATTTCCCCCCTTCTTTTGATTTTGATTTATATAAAAAGACTTGTGATTTATTCACAAAAACAAATCCCGTGTGTGTACCTTTTATATATGCAAATAGTTTGTTGACAACATTTATGTTACGTGTACAATTAGCCTAAAGTACATCTCTAAAATTGGTTAGAAAGAAATTCAACTCAGTTATCATAAACAGAATCCCTTGTTGGCAACCTTACCTTACTAGTCACAACTGTGGGGCACAAGTCAGATGGGGTGGGTGCCGGCACAACTCCAGTGAGCAGGTGAGATGGAGTGGATTGGCTCACCACTGCAGTGCCCAAGTCAGACGGGGTGGTCGTGGACTCCAAAGCAGTGCCTACATCCATGGGAGCGGAATGGGGGACAGGTGAGGTCAGCAGGGCAGGGGGGGACATGGTCCCCACATCAGTGGCACCAACTGTCTGACCAGGTGTGGAGGAGCAAGTGCTAGGGGGGGATGGCCTTAGCATTTTGGGGATGGTGTATCTGTGTGTGGGGGAACCCGGGGCAAGTAGTGGCGGGTGAACCTCTGGAGTGGTGGCCTGGGGGATGGAGGACAGAGACTTTGCCTTGGAGCTGCGTGGTGGCGGGGGGGTCTTGCTCTTCTTGTGCCGGGGGGACTTGCGGGTGGGCATCCAAGTCTGACTGAGCCTGGGGGAGGGTGTCCAGGTGTGAGGGGCACTCCCTGCTGTGTGTGGGGACTTCCTCTTCCCCTTGTAATCAGGATCTGCTGGGTCGGTGGGGAAGAGGCCAAGGTCACAGAGGAAGAGCTTCTGGGGCGATGGGGTTGCAGGTGAGGTAAGGGAATGGGGCTAGGAGGGAGAGGTCTCAGAGGACTGTGGAGTGGTTGTGGATGACTGTGTGTCAGCAAACCAGCCCCTGTGAGTGTGGAATCAGTCCCCTACGCTTGCTCGTGTGCACGTCTAGCCCTTGGTTTGGGGGTTTCTGTGCTTGGGACAGGTAGGCTGTTAGGAATCGTTTGTGGTGCAGGGGTAGGAGGGGTGTGGGACTGTTGGAGGAGGGGCACTGCTGCCATCAGGGAGGAGGCCACAGACTGGTTGGTCCTCTGTAGGGCAGACATGCCAGAGGAATTGCCCTCCATGAATGACACCAGTTTTGTCAACAGACCTGTGTGTGCATGGAGGACCTTCAGCATCGACGTCTGCCCTACATGGATCTGTCGAAGTAAGTCCACAGACTCCTCACTCAGGGCAGCAGGGGACACAGGGGCAGGGGGTGCGGTGCCTGGCACAAAGGAGACATGCTCACAAACATGGGAGCCCACAGGGACCTCTGGGATGGGAGCCGATGGGAGGGTGGTGGTGGTGGCGGTGGCAGAAACAGCCTCACTAGCTGGTGTTTGGTGGCTGCTGACACCCACCTCCACAGGGGAGTCATCCTCAGAGATGCTGTGGCCTTGAGCTGGGGGGGATGGTGCTGACGACTCCTCTGTGTGGCTCAACTCGCCCTCCCTGCCACTGGGTCCACCTGACTCCTCTCCTTCTGTCCCTGTAAGGCTCTGTGGCTCCTCCTGGTCCGTGGAGCTGTCCTCTCCTGTGGCCGTGGATGTATCTGGATAGGAATAGGAAGTAAGAGAACAACATCAGTCAACTGCACCAACTGCACACACCACAGTGAGTACATTACATCACAGGGCAAACCCTAGCATCATCAGCTGAACACAGCTCAAAGTGCCAACACTGTTTAGGATGAGACAAATGTCATTCTCAACATCAACCATGGCACACATATCCCTCCTTGACTTTCACACATATGTCCGTTGCATGTTGGATGCTAACACACCAATGTGCCAACATGCACCACCCACACATTAGTTGTACATGCAAGTGAACATGTAGGAGTATGTCACTAGACACACAGCACATCTCTTGCGACTGACTCAGTACAGGTGTCCGGATGAAGGGATGGGCAGAGATTAATTTCACATGCTTGGGATGCATGCCAGCAACACACACTATGATGTACTCATGTCCTGATGGGCAAGGCCACAATGGGGTGCATGGTGCACACTTGAACACAACGCAGGTTCACTCGTAGCAAGTTCAATGCCATGGCACTGGGATGCCCTGAAAGTCAGTCAACACTGTCTCCTGTCACAGGGGCAGGGCATCCAGACAACAGTATGCACTGACTCACAATCCTAGCTCAGGGGTAAATCTGACTCTGCAGATGACTGGCGCACTTGCCCATCCCATGCAAACAACATATCCAGGACCCAGAAGACCCCACATCATGCAAATCATTCATATGAGTCTCAGCAAACACAAATCCATGTACATTAACACATCACAGTCTGCCATGCATATAACCCAGCTGCATGAGGGACACAGTTGCATACACCATTGTGCGCTGTCAGATGTTCACACACCTATATGTCACACAGGTCTTGTCTCCCACAGTCACATTGCAGATGTCATGCTGACCCTCTGAATCATGGACACCCCAGTTGTACGTAGCAACAAGCCACACCCTAATGACACAGAGGCACACACCTGAGGGCACATGTCACTAAGCACAACCTGCAATTTCATACACAGGAGTGGGATTACAGAATGCCCTTGAGGGGGCATGACTGGGCAGGACTAAGTGAAACAGTGTATTGCCCCGGACAGTAGTCAGGTGGCTAAGCAATTGTGACATACTTGATATACATACTCCTGATGTCCAAAAATTGGAGTCCCCTGCTGCATGGTTTGTTTTGAATACCCCAGAAACATGTTGCGAGTCAGACCAGCAATTGGTACACATCTCGAAGGGCACATACAGTTCACATGTCAGATCTCAGGCATTGTGTAAACAATTGACCCACCCATGAAACACACATCAGAGTCACGGGAACTGATGCTGACTGGTACCTGAAACATAGGTGACTGCAGAGACCACACCTGTGGAACAGATGAGGAGGGTGCATCACACAAATGTGGGACCTGATTTTGGGACTACAAGACCTACGTGATGTGGAAGTGTGACCAGGACAAAAGACCGCTATTTGCATGTCAGACACAGATCAGGCATGGACTTACCCCCTTCCTGCTGCTGTCTGGCCTTGAGCTGCCTATCCAGGTCCAGGAAGGCCAGTATCCGGAGCATGTGGGGAGTCAGGGTCCGGTGTCCGACCCTCCTGCTTGTTGGTGACAGCTTCAGCTGGACTCTAGTTATCCTCCGGGTCCAGCCACGAAGGTCCTGCCACCTCTTCTGGCAGTTGCGGATCCGGCACTTGTAGACCCCCCACAGAACGAACAGCCCGGGCGATGGTCAGCCTGATCTCCTGCTTCTGGAGGGCATCAACCTGTGAGGATGACAAAGTGAAAAGTACATTAACACACATGCCCCAGATTTGTGCAGCACACTATTGGATATACATGTCATCATCACAAAGGGAAATACATTACACAGGTAGTGCAACCATGGGGAATGAAAACTCACATGCATGTCTGACATGTTAACAATGCCTGGATAGTTTAAGCTTGCAATAATCCACTTTAGCAGCATGAAAACTATTCATTACATGTACCTACACACTTTGGTGGATGAAAGTAGTCAGTGAGAATGCTTGCCACTGGTGTACACACTGCTAGCACTGCTAGTCAGACAACATGCATAATTAGGAAGGCAGTGGACAGCACACTCACCTTCTCCCCTGGTGTCCCATAGAGCTTTCTGTACTCTGGAAGGAGCCCGTCCAGCAGCGCCTGGTTCTCCTCCTCAGTGAAGGCTGGGGCCCTCTCCAGTGTACGTGCCATAGCAGGAGCCAGAGGATGCATAAACAGCAGCAGTGGTAGCAGGGATGTGGTCCAGTCGCATGTAGTGCAGGCAAGTGAGCTCCCTGGGGGCCAGCCAGCCTTATATCTGTGCTGCAGAGGCAGACTCTGTACCATGTGTCCCAAGTGATAGGTCCAACACGGTTGCATCCTATGAATCTGGCCAATCCATTCAAAAGTACGACTCATACACGCCTTCCGCATCGTTCAAATCTTCACCTTCATGGAACACTTGAAATTGCAACATTGTTGTAGGCATCCAACTGAATTTCCAGTGCACTACTCGTACAAGTTGTGAATCCGCATCCGTCTCCATGACAGTCCTGAGCCAATGGGTGCGCCCGGCTCGTTCAACTGACTGTACAACGCGTATTTTGCATATACACATGCACCCGTCTCCATACGATTCAATGGCCAAGGCGTATGCCTGTCTCGGACAATGCCTGTCCGACACGTATGCATGATAGTCACCCGTGTCGGACCTCATTGTATGCAATGACAATGCGTACGCACGGCTCGGTCATGACCCGTGCAATGCGTACGCATTGTCACCTGCGTCAGACCTCATTGTATGCAATAACAACGTGTACGCACGGCTCGGTCATGACCCGTGCAATGCGTACGCATTGTCACCCGCATTGGACCTCATTGGATTCAATGACAAGGCGTACGCACAGCTCGGTCATGACCCGTGCAATGCGTCCGCATTTTCACCCGCGTCGGACCTCATTGGATTCAATAACAAGGTGTACGCACGGCTCGGTCATGACCCGTGCAATGCGTACGCATTGTCACCCGCGTCGGACCTCATTGTATGCAATGACAAGGCGTACGCACGGCTCGGTCATGACCCGTGCAATGCGTACGCATTGTCTCCCACGTTGGACCTCATTAGTGTGACTATTAGACGGATGCAACACACATCTACTGGCCATGGACACCTGCACACACCTGCCACACTATAGCATTGGCCACTCAGTGTCCCATGGCATGTGAGGCTCCATTCCCTTGGTGTTTGAGGGGGCTACAGCTGTTGTCTGGCACTTTGTGCAGCCACTCCCAGGCTGTGCACGTGTACATGGGGGCAGAGTCTTTTGTGTGTTGTACACATTAGCACTGTGATGTGCAATTGGACAGTAATGGGCATTAGTGAAGGCCACAGTCAGGTTGGATATGTTTAAGACTTGTCACATACACCCTGAGTCCTGGGGGTGATGGCATGTACATCACAGTGAGACCTGTAGCCCCAATACTGATGTGCACCCACAGTCTGTCTGCATGTTGTGTCTCAGATGTGTCGGATCACATGTTACCAATGGGTGACAGTCTCCACATCCAAGTGGTATATGCATCAACCTTGATGGGGTGTGTGTCTAAGAGATGTACATGTAGGGCCGGCAAGAACAACAGTGGCCACTACCTGTGGGACTTGCGCTTGGTGTGTACGTGCTACGCCATGTCCATTGCTGTGTTGATGTGGCAATACAGGGAGCCTGGGTTTCTGCATGGCAAAGATCTGTGATGCCTGGGAGACATGAGTCCTCATTTGTCACTGGGGTGGGTATTTTGAACGTTGCAGCAGCACATAGGTTGGGTGACACAGCCAGATGATTAGCCCATTGCCCTACATTGCACTCATGTGGACATGTGGAATTGAGATGTGAGGTGGTGGTCTTGTAGGTGACATATGTGTCCATGACCAACAGCACACACCTCAGTACATTGTGTAATGTCATGAACTAACATGTGATAGTGATCGTGGTCATGGCCACATGGGTGGATGTACTGACAATCTTCCTTTGTGCATCTCTGTACTGCAGGGCACCAGCTGTCCATCGGCCGTTCCCAGACCTTGCAACCATGCAGGAACGTGACAGCATCAGACGGTACCGCTTCACCAGGCCACTGATTGAGGAGTTGGCGGAGCAGTTGGTGCCACATCTGCTACCTGGCCGGACATACCCTACAGCACTGACCCCAGAGGTGAAGGTGATGGCAGCCCTGCACTTCTTTGCTACCGGTACCTTCAAGTACACTGTGGCTACTGCTGGTGGTATGTCGCAAACGATGTTTAGTCAGGTGCTACGCGATGTCTTGGAGGGGATGTTGCAATTCCTCGACCTGTATATCAAGTTCCCGAGCCAAGATGTACTCCCTGAAATTAAGGATACCTTTTATACACTGGGGAGGATGCCAAACGTCATTGGATCCATTGATGGGACACATGTTGCCCTGATACCACCACAGGCACATGAGCAGGCATACCGGAACAGGAAGCACTACCATTCGATCAATGCTCTGGTGGTCTGTCTTGCTGACATGTTGATCACACATGTGTGTGCACGGTTCCCTGGTTCGGCGCATGATGCCTACATTATGAGGAGTAGTCACATTGCATCGCTGATGTCACAGATGCCAGCTCAGCGTGCCTGGCTTGTCAGTGTGTACTGACTGTTTCTCATTGTGTGTGTTTGTCAGTGTTGTATCCCGCACTCCTACAAAACTCAGCTACTTGTTCATTTTTGTGTGTGTAGGTGACTCTGGATACCCCAACATGCCGTGGTTGCTGACACCCATCAGGAACCCTGTGACACCAGCCGAGCTGCGCTACAATGAGGCACATGGTCGGAGCAGGAGGGTGATTGAGCGTACATTCGGCCTCATGAAAAGCCGCTTTTGATGCCTGGACAAGACCGGAGGGGCCCTCCCACATGAGCCTGCAAAGGTGTGCAAAATAATACTGGTCTGCTGCATGATACACAACATGGCGGTGCGGAAGGAGGTGCCTCTCATCCAGGATGACGATGACGACGACCAACGTCCGGCACCTATGGAGGATCCCGGCCTGGGCCAAGATGCCAGTGATGATGAAGATGATGGTGACGTCCGCACCCAGCTCATCAACAACTTCTTCACCTGAATGTAAGTTTCCAGGGTTGTTATGTCAATGTATGGAGGTAGCCTGGAATGTGTTGATCCAGCTCTGTTGCTGTCTGAGTGTGTCTGTGTGCCACTTGACTGGATGCATGCTGTGATGTGTCCATTCAGGTGGTGTGTACTCCACAATAGGGTAGTACTGCTAACTAGTGTTTGTGTAGGTGTTTTGCATCATGTTTTGTGCATGTGTATTGCATTTCTCTCCTGTTCGTCTGTGCTTTTGACTGTATCTTGTCTGTCCTTACCAGGGTTTTTGCCTGTTGTGTGGTCAACACTGACCCCCAACACCCAGAAGCCAACACCAGTGTGGAAGTTGACAATTCCCATCAACTGATGTACCACACATCCCTGGACTTCCATTCTCCAACAGATTGTGAGTGTGTGTCCACTGTTACGTAGAATTACCGTGCAACTAGTGTGGAATTGCTGATGTGTAATGAACCTGTGCTACGCTTTGTTATGTGCGTTGTCTGCCTTCCCACATCTGAGTGACATCTGCTTACCTCACCTGTGGACTTGTTGCCACTGACTGTGCTTGGTGTTGTGTCTGAGCATGCCAATGTGTTTCAGGTCAACATCATTGTGTGGGATGAGTAACATGGCCATGGTGAGCATGTTTTGTGTTGCCACAGCGGTGTGTATCCCTCACATGTGTCACATCCCCATGACTCACCTTACGTTGGTCACATTGTTGCAGTATTTGGCATGTACTGTGTTGTGTAGCAGATCGACTTCGCCCTGAACATGACAAGTTGGAATCACAACAGAGGCAAGTATGGTGTACTGGTGAGTTTATTTACAAACATGTGTGAGTGAAGTGCACAGGATTGTGGGTGCTGTACAGTGGTTTGGGAATCCAAAGTTCACATTGGAGTTGGAAGTGCTGGTAGATGAAATGTCCAGAGTAAAGTTCACAGTCGTCTGCAACATTGGGCCAACATGAACCCTCCATGTAATGTGGGCGAGCTGTGTGTGATTGGACAAGGTGAACGGGTTGCGCACAAAGAACATTGTCCAGAACAGGTTTGGAGGCCCTGGGGGATGTGCTGGGACATCTGCCTCTCACATGTCCTTCTTCGGACGACCCCTCTTCTTCCGGGGGGATCCTCATGTGCAGGCCTCTGCCAGAGTCCTCCTCCCTCCCTGTGGCGCTGGCAGATGGTGTTGCAACAGATGTTGTGGGCACACAGGGGGGTGTGGACAGGTTGGTGTTGATCTGGCGGAGGCATTGTAGTATGTCCTGATGCACCACAGTAAGTGCATCCCACTTTGTCTCCATGCGGGCATGGTGGGCGACCTGCTCCTGTTGCATGTCCTTGAGGATCCCCACTACCTGGCCAAATCCACCGGTGCTATCCTGGTACGCATCTAAGATGCAAGCCAGTTGGGGGTCATCATGCAGTCCAGACCCTCTGCAAGGCGTGCCCTGTGCCTCCCACCCCTCCCAGCACCCCTCTCCACATGGGCAGGACCAGTGGCGGTATGCACGGGTGACACTGGGACCCCTTGGGTGGTGTTGCTGGTGGTGTTGGCTGTAGCTTCCGGGGGGTCCTGTGTCCCTGTGCTGTGGTGGTTGATTGTCCTTGGTCTGTCCGTGTTGGCGGGGGTGCCCTGTCGGTGTCCAGATGCTGGAGGCGTGGGTACAGGGGGGGCAGATGTTGCTGCTGCTGGTGCTGCATGATGGCTCACACAGGAGGGGCCAGGTTGGTCGTCGTCATCCGAAGAGGACAGTGAGAGAGTCAGACCAGAGTGCTCAGTGTCCACCAGAGTCTGGGACTGGGTATCCTCGTTATTTGGCGCTGGGTGCCCAACACGACCTGTGTTTGGAAGAGACACACATTGTGATTTATGTTTCTACATGCATCGTTGGTTCACAAACATGACATTTTCTACTTTTCAAACAGATGCCTGCCTGTACACTGCTTTTTCCCAGCTTGTCACAGACAGAGTTTGATCTTGTTGTTGGCCATTTGACAGCATGGCCTTGAGCTCTCCACAACAGAGCCCAGTGTCAGACATCTTGTCAGTCCCTTCCCACTCCCTGTGGGGTAAGTATGGTTCAGGTTGATCTTGCAGGGCCATGTGGGTGGGTGTAGGTTGTCTGTGACTGCGAGTCCCATCATACTCTTGGCTACACCCCCCTTCCCAGCATGCTCATGCTTCCTCCCTCTTGACTCTGCTTCCCTGTGAGGGGGTGTGACAGCAATGGCAAGAGGGCTGACTGTGACATCCTGGTGTGTGTTTGGCTACCAGTCCCAGCATGGCCTCGTGCTCCCCACAACAGACCCCAGTGTCAGACATCTTGTCAGTCCCTTCCCACTCCCTCTGGGGCGAGTATGGTTCAGGTTGACCTTGCAGGGCCATGTGGGTGGGTGTAGGTTGTCTGTGACTGCGAGTCCCATCATACACTTGGCTACACCCCCTTCCCAGCATGCCCATGCTTCCTCCCTCTTTACTCTGCTTCCCTGTGAGGGGGTGTGACATCAATGGCAAGATGGCTGACTGTGAAATCCTGGTATTTGTTTGGCTACAAGTCCCAAGTGAGCCCCTGTGCTTCACACAGCAGCACCCAGTACGGAGTATCTTTTGCTGATATTTCAATGAGGTGTGTGTCAATGCATTGTACCCGGTGAGTTGTGTGGAGTTTGTGTTGGGGGGTGTCTCCCCATGCTGAGTAGTATGGTCAGGGCTGTCAGTCCTCCTTCCCATCGTGAAACGTGCTTCCATTGTAGGGCATGCAAGTTGTCTTTCAGGATGTCAGTCAGTGGTGTTCTGCTTCTGATTTGCACACAAGCCCTAGCAGGGCCTTGTGCTCCCCACAGCAGGACCCAGTGTCAGCCATCTTGTCAGTCATTTTCCACTCCCTGTGATGTGGGCATGTTTAAGAGGAGTCTTGATGGGCCAATCAGGAGGGGGGGCATTATCTGTGACTACAGGCCCCATCATGCTTTTGTCTACACTCACTTCACCTGCATCCCCACTATTCCTTCCTGACAGTCAGCTGCACTGTGAGGTGGTGTGTTTGTGGTGGCAAACTGTCTGGCTGGGTGTATTTGGCCACCGCCGGTGCACTGACTCAGGGCGTGATCTTTCTGGTTGAGTTTCTTGACCCTCCTGCGCACGTCATACCACCGGTTCTGGATATCGTCCTTTGTGCGCAACGTTGGTACTTGTGCGTTCACCTTGTCCACAATCCTCACCCACATCTTGGTTTTCTGTGAGATGGGGGTCCTTTGAACCAATGTACCAAACAAATGTGGCTCTACTGTGATGATCTCATCTACCAGCACTTCTAACTCACTATCTGTGAACTTTGGATTCTTCTTTGGAGGCATGGTGATGGGTGGTGGTGGTGGGGGATGTGTGTGTGAGGGTGCAAGAGATGTTGGTTTGGTGTTGGTTTTGCTGTGTGTATGTGTGTGTGCTTTTGTATGAGGTGCTGATGCTGTGTGTGTTGTGTAATGGGTGAGTTGTGAGTGTGTCTGTGGTTGCTGTGTACTGGTGTTTGCTGCTGGCTGTGTCTCCTGTTTGCAAGGGATGATGGTAGTGATTGTAGTCCTTTATATAGTTGGAGATGTGGGTGTGTCTTTGTTCCATTATTTTGGGCGGTATTTATTGGCTTAGTCATTGCTTGTTTGGTCCTTTTTTTGTGTTTTTTCCTTTGTGTTTTGTAGGCATGAAGGAGACGTTCATGTGAAGGAAACGGACGCTGCTGTTGTCTCGTGCGGGCTTCTCTGCCTTGTTCACGCTGCCTGTCTTCTGTGTTTGGTACGCATCGTTCGCGGCGGTCTCTATTGCTTGTGTGCTGGGTTGTCTGTGCGTGTCGGTCGTGCGGCTTGGTGTCCGTGCGAGTCGGTCTGGTTTTACACGCATTGCATCGTACTGCGCTAATCGTACATCGTGGGTACTGGTCAGTCGGGTTCTTTTCGGATTCGTGCCGGTCGGTGAAAATCGCATCAGTTCTCCGTCCGGATCACTATTTTCCCTCCGGCTTGGTCGTACGGCTTGTATTCCGTACGTGTCGGATGTCATTCACTCGCGTTGCATCATACTGCACGGGTCGTACGGCGCTGGTCCGTGACGGTCGGTATTCGGTCTGGGTCCGTGTCGGTCGGTTTGTTTTGCGGCCGAAATCGGAATCGGCCCCTAAATGTTGGTTAAAGTTAGCTCGACTAAAGGCCTTTTGATTTTGAAATATACTTTGCATGGTCAGCATGTTCTTTCTTTTGCAGGTGCATTCACAACGGTTGCCGTACGATACGGTCCTAGGGAGGAGAAAACCGGCCCCATCGTCTCCACAGAAGGTGTCTGGCAGGGTTGTATTTTTACTCCATTCCTTTTGTTTATTGTATACAAATGGTTTAGAGGCTTTTTTAATAGAGAAGGAATTTGATTTCTCTAAAATTGGAAGCAAAGCAATCCCTTAGTTATTTTATGAGGACAACACTGTTCTGATGGCTTTGACAGCCAATAGCCTCCAAAAGTCACTTAATGCTTTTCAGTAGCGGCTCGTATAGGGAGTGATGTGGGGCGGGGGAGGGGCAGGGTGGGGGCTAGCAAACACGGACATAGGACGGAATGGAGGAAAGTATTTATTACGTTCCATTGTATGTCTGTGTTTGCTACCCCTCATCCAGCCCCTCCCTTGCCCCTCCACACCACCCCACAGCACGCCCTATATGAGCCGCTACTGATGCTTTTACTTATTTTTTGCAGCATTATATTTACAAGTACATTTTATTAAATCTTATGTCATGGTGTGTGGCCCTTAAGGCACCAAAACAAGAAATTTTGAGGTCAGGGGCAAAACCATTGACAAGCTAAAAAATATTACATACTTTGGGAATATTTGTAATGGTATAGAGTCATAATATCGATGTTTAAATTTCGATATGCCATAATATCGATGTTTAAATGTCGATGTGACACAATATCGACCTGCAAGAATGTCGTCGACCAAAATATCGACATGCAGGTAAGAAATATCGTTTTTGTTCATATCGAAGTTAGTAATATCGTTAGTCGATTCGATTCGATTCAATATCTTTATTCGATTCATACAGAGAATCATAAAAGCACAAAATAGACATAAAATACATGATTTAAAATGAGCCATTTGTAATACAAAAACTGTTTAAGAGACCATCATACAGCATAAGTACAAAAACCAATGGGAGATTACAAGTCCAGGCTAAGTTATCCATAACGCTTCCTAATCCGGAGCGATGCTCGTATGAAGTTCAACATAGCACAACAAACTTCAACAGAAGATAGTGACAGCAAGTAATCATAGCCTTCATTATAAGTACATGGTTGTCGCCCCTTCAGGATAGGCTTAATGAATCTAATCCTGGGTTCTTGGTATAAGGTACAAAAAAGGACAACATGTATAGTACTTTGTCTAACACTATTGTTGCAGGGACAGGGGGGTAGCCTCTCACACCAACCCCCTTGTTTGGGGAAGGCAAAAAGGAAGTGGAGTGTATTTAGCCTAAGCCTTGTAAGATAAAACCGCCATTGGACATTTGTCGAGAAAGTTAAATAAAACTGATGCTGAGCCTTAGATACACAACTTGTTGAGCCTCCCAAGCTAGGTATATCTAAGGATTTCCAGTAACATGCTTTAATTTGGGCTTTCATGTTTCCCTGAATATTTTCGGGATTTTCATAAACATGGCCCAAACCTTTCTTATGCAACATGTCACTAACATATGACAACCAGGGGATCTGTTTTACATTATCCATGCTCATACAATCTAAAAGAATTTCTCTGGAGAGTTGGAGGTTGTTCGATAGCCATATTTTGCACCAAAGTAATAAAGGCGACAGACGGATAATATCAGTCACTTTGGACATTCCCATTTCATTGTGGCAAAAAATGTTTGATGAACCCGATGGAATCAATAAAACCCGTTTTAAAAATGTGTTTTCCATCACCTGTATGACTGAAGGATTCTCAGTCCCCCATACTCCTGCCCCATAAGTGGCAACAGATAAACATTTAGATGTATATAGGGTTTTGAGATGCGCAACAGGTTTTTGACCCAACTTGCCACAAAAGCGGAAAAGACCTTCTATAGCGCGTGTAGTACTCTGGACTCGAGTTTTCATTAATGGGGCCCAACTTAGTTTATTGTTGAAAAGATTTCCCAGGTAGTTAAAATTATCCACCTTTTCAATGGTAAAGTCGTTCACCATAAGTTTCCTAGATTTTGACCCTTTTGGGCCACAGACCATAGCAAAAGATTTTGCGAAATTAACCTTTAGGTCAAAGTCCAACATGAAGGTATTGAAAGCATCTAAGCCTATCTGCATGCTATTTCCAGTAAGGGTCATTAGAACAGTGTCATCTGCATATGACAATATGGGAATACTCTTACCATTTACTTTTGGAAAATCACAACAGTGGTCCAGCAAATATTTCTCCAATCCATTTGTGTACACCAAGAATAGAAAAGGTGCCAAAATGCACCCTTGACGGACCCCCTCAGTTGAGGGAATCGGTTTTGTCATTTCACCCCCAGGTCCAAACCTTATGGCCACGGATGTTGCAGCATGCAATCTGCGGAGCAGCGTGACCAACGGTTCTTCAAAGCCCATACTATCCATCATCTGCCATAGCTTACTTCTACAGACAGTGTCAAACGCACTGGACAAGTCCATGAAGGCAAGGTGAATTGCAGAATTCCTTGCCTTCATGTACTTGCCCATAATCAGTGCCAAATTTAAACACTGTTCGACCGTTCCCCTCCCACTTCTAAATCCATACTGGGAGTTTACTATTAAGCCAACAGAATCAGCCCAGGTTTCCAGTCTGGCCAAGATAACCCTTCCTAATAACTTACAGGATGCATCAATCAAGGATATAGGTCGATAGCATCGGGGGTCACACCTATCACCCTTCTTGAAGATCGGGACCACTACTGCCTTCTTCCATGATACAGGGATACTACCAACAACCACAGCCCTAAAAACATTTAACAGCAACGGGGCCCATACTTCCATATTGTGCTTAAAAAAGTCCAAGGGAACGGCATCAGGGCCCGGGGCTTTTAATGATGTACCTTTCATCAGGGCTTCTTCAACCTCCTCCAGTGTAAGCGAAGAGCTAAGAAGCGAAGCTGTAGATGGTATTACCAAAATTCCTGGGTCATCCAACAAAACCGATGGTGATAATGCCTTGGGGTTAAAGATTTTACCAAAGTGAACTTCCCAGGATTCACCAGTAACCTGCATCACTATGGTTTCCTTGGTATCACTTTTAAACAGAGGACGATTTACTACGTCCCAAAAAAGCCTACTATCTTTTAGCTCAGAGGCCTTTTCTAAATCATCCCAGGCACAATTTTTTAGCTCCTGCTTCCTTTTTATAATAGCTTCTTTATAGGCCTTTCTAGATGATCTTACCAAGTCTTTATTCCTTGGTTTTTGCATAAGGGCCGCTTTTAGGGATTTGTGTGAGGCGGAACATGCGGAGTCAAACCATCTAAAACACTTTATATTCTTTTTCCCTGCTGGTTTTGTGAGATACTCAGCCACATGCCCACATAATTTTTCAAAGTTCCCAATAACCTTTTCTGGGTCTAATATGGACGTTTGAGATAAGTCAATTTCAGTCCTACATTCTTTAAAGATCTTTGCCTCTAGACCTACAGCATCTATTTTACCCCATTTTATGGTAACACCCTGATTCTTATTATATTCTATAGGCTGATCCCAGACCGGGTGATTCCCACTAATAGGGGTACATAAAGAAAGCTTTAGAGGGTTATGGTCACTTGTGGCGTTAGCTATTATCTCAAGTTTAGTAACGTAAAGCAGGAAGTTACTGGACACAAAAATAAAATCAATGGTGCTTGTTGCGCCTCTTACTCCATGAAAGGTTGGTATTGGTAAAGTATCTGGGGCTGCCCAGGGCTCTACCATACATAAATCATTTAAAACAATAATATCATTTAAGGCATCCCCCTGGGGCGTGTGTTTAAAATGCATCAAAGGTTGTTTATTTAAATCCTCAAGACCACACACATTTGAACCTCCAAATTTACACAATGAAGAGTTAAAATCACCAACCCAAACAACGAATAATAGTGGTCGTTCACTACGAGCCTTGCTTATTGCATCCTCCAAACTCTGAATTGTGGTAACATCATTTCTGTCAAAAACGTTATGGTACCAGTTAATTAACAACAAGGGCTCGGGGAACAGATTTTCGAGCAATAACAATTGGAACCAGGGAGTGTCCGCTATCTTTAGAATTCTCAAATTCTTAAGTTTAATAGAGAGTGCTGTCATTATCCCGCCCCTTGCCCTCCCCGCTGGTGAAGGTACCGCCGGGACGCTAAAAGATTGAAAACCATCAATTTCCTCACCCGTTTTGCTCCATGTCTCCTGGAAGCACAGAATGTCCTGGCTACCCACATAGTCCAGCCAGCCTTCATCCTCTAATCTTCCCGCAAGACCAGCAATATTCCAAGACATTAAGGACAGTGTGGGTTCTCCTTGGTTATCGACCACAGGCTCTTTTAAACTTGTCTGATCCTGCTCAATAATCGACAAGTGTGGCTCACAGCCTAAGATACTGGTCACCCGTATCTCCAAAAGTGAATTAGACCCTGTATTAAGATTGGTGACATCCACCACCGAAATGTCCTTCTGACTTACCCCCTCATTTACCCCTATAGCCAAATCTAATGTAGATGATACGCTCTCCTTTTTTATGTCCACTGGTCAATCTAAACCCTCCATTCCCGCCAATGGGTCGAAGCGGTTTCTTAGGGGAATGTTGCTATTTGGCATCCACCCTAGATATTCCTCCCCCTGAACTCTCATCTCTGGTTGATCATAGGGTAGTTGCGTAGTATTACTAAAACGTATGGGTCCCATAGGGCATCCATCACCCTGATACCTCATACCGGGATGGTTTTGGGGGGGGTCGAAACATAGTTTTGTTCTGTATCCATCCAGGGTGGCCATTTCCCTGCGGCCCTGACCCAGAGTAATAGTTATAGAGTGAGACATGATATAAATTGGGATAGAAGTATTCAAGGCCTATGCATTGGATGTCCCCCATTTTAGCAAACCTAGCTTTATCACAAATTAGGTCTTTCACCCACCTGTCCCTAAAATTAATGAGAATACAGTCTCCTTCTAAGTCCTTCTTACTTTGGCCAACCCAAGGAACCCTTCGTACACCTAATATTTTAGTAGTAGAGGCTGGGGGAAGTGGTCTATTATTATTAAGCCAGAATATAACTTTGTTTAATAAATCCTGACTTGATTCATGTTTGTTCGGTGCAACCATCGGAACCCCTGTCAGGATTACCATAAAAGGGGCAGAATCAGGGGGTATGTTCACACAAATTGGTTTGGGAGCTTTTTTACCCGAGGCTAATAGTCCACTTGATAAAGTTGGTTTAGCTCCCAATGTTACCACCGGCATGGATATAGTTGGAATCGGTGTTGTTGCTACGGCTAACTCAGGCATTGGTTGAGAGGCCGCATTAACCATCAGTGTGGATTTAGCTAAAGTTGTCTGAGCGGGGATTCGCTGGGTATCGCCTGATATATCGGGTTGGGGCGGTTTGCCAGAGTTTTGGGTAGAAGTTTTTTGAGAACCCTTCTTTGTGGCAATGCAAATCTCCGGGGACTCGAGAGATTTACTATTTTTGACCAAGGTATCCAGTGAGTGAGTATTAACTGATAATAAGAGCTCTAATTGGTCTAATTTTAAATTAACAATTTGAGTTCTCTCAATGAGAGGCATAAAGAGGCCTTTTAACAAGGTTTCAATGTGTCCCAACAAATCGTCATTATTGCGATTTTTACAGCAAATAGGCGGATAACCAGGATTCCCCAATCGTGTTCCCTTTCCCTTCATATGACCCCTCCCTCTTTTTCGTTTTCTGGTTTGTATAACTGTATTAACATGGTCCAGAACTTGGGGTTTTGAGGGGGCAGGCTCCAACACACTCGAGTCAATACTCGACTTACTGTCCCCGCTAATATCCAATGCAGTGTGATCTTCTAATGGACAATCCACTGCAGTGTTCCCCCTAGCTGTTTCTTGGGAATCAGGGATTACTACTAAATTGGGGCTAACTTCTAAATCATTAGTTTTGCTTTTTCCCGGAGTAACCACAGAGCCAATCCGTCCTAAGGATGAGCGTTTGCCCGTAACAAGATCCAAAGACAAACGTTTTTCAGTAAGTGCAATTTCTTTCTCCAATATCCCCGTAGCCCGGGTAATAAAATCATCTAAAGTTCCAGTGGCTTTGCCACTGCCTGACTTTACTGTGACCTGCCTACCCTTCCTTGTTAATAGCGGCATTATTCAAGATAAATATATAGTTTAAAATACTAAGGAAACGGAAAACGAATAAATATAACAATCTACAAATAACTACTTATATAACACTACACACAATAAGTATTAAAACATGCTGTATAACCTCAAGTCCGCGATGAAAGAGAAGGGGCCCGGCCCGTCCCTGTTCGTCCTTGGACGGCCTTAGACGGCCCGCCCTTTGCCCGGGCTTAGCCCCGGGCGCTCCCGCGCGCTCCCGCGTGCTCCCGCGCGCTCCCGCGCTGCGGAGAAAGTAATCAGTAATGAAGGCAATGGTGTGACAGGGGCGGGGCAAGCAGGGAGAGCGACCCAGGTGTTGCGGGTCTCGGCCTCACGCAGGGACTCCTGGTACACTGAGTCCCTGCGGGTCAGCTCGCAGCCCTGAGGTCCCGTCCACACGCACACACAGACAGCGGCAGTCCAAGATCAGCCGGGGCGGCTTAAGAGCAGCAGGCAGGCTCACCACCAGCTAGACAACCGGGCACAGCAAAGAGCGAAGCGGGACCCGCGCAGCGGGTCCGGCGAGGAGTTAAAGCAGAGAATGAAGGGATGTCCAAGGTGAATTCTCCACACCATGCAGGCAAGACGAAGCAAAGATCCCAATGATTTTCACGAGGCAGCTGGCACTTATTTGCTGTGACGGGGCGGGGCAAGCAGGGAGAGCGACCCAGGTGTTGCGGGTCTCGGCCTCACGCAGGGACTCCTGGTACACTGAGTCCCTGCGGGTCAGCTCGCAGCCCTGAGGTCCCGTCCACACGCACACACAGACAGCGGCAGTCCAAGATCAGCCGGGGCGGCTTAAGAGCAGCAGGCAGGCTCACCACCAGCTAGACAACCGGGCACAGCAAAGAGCGAAGCGGGACCCGCGCAGCGGGTCCGGCGAGGAGGTAAAGCAGAGAATGAAGGGATGTCCAATGTGAATTCTCCACACCATGCAGGCAAGACGAAGCAAAGATCCCAATGATTTTCACGAGGCAGCTGGCACTTATTTGCTGTGACGGGGGCGGGGCAAGCAGGGAGAGCGACCCAGGTGTTGCGGGTCTCGGCCTCACGCAGGGACTCCTGGTACACTGAGTCCCTGCGGGTCAGCTCGCAGCCCTGAGGTCCCGTCCACACGCACACACAGACAGCGGCAGTCCAAGATCAGCCGGGGCGGCTTAAGAGCAGCAGGCAGGCTCACCACCAGCTAGACAACCGGGCACAGCAAAGAGCGAAGCGGGACCCGCTCAGCGGGTCCGGCGAGGAGTTAAAGCAGAGAATGAAGGGATGTCCAAGGTGAATTCTCCACACCATGCAGGCAAGACGAAGCAAAGATCGTTAGTCAAAATACCATTGTTAGTAATATCAAACTTTATTTTAGTGCTCTCTGTTTTAGTATATGTGTTAAAAGTATAGTTTATTTTTCTAATGCATGTTTGAAATTTTTAGAAGTAATTAATTGTATGTTAAGTAATTCTTGCGTGTTTTAGTTCCGTAGCGGGTTGTGGGTTTATAGGGGAATAGTGTGGGAAGTGATTTAATTATACTATATTAATACATTTTTAGAAATTATTAATTTTTTAAGAGATTAAATATTGTCTTTTAGTTCCGCATGCGGGTTGTGGGTTTATAGGGTAATAGGGTGGGAAGTTATTTAATTAAAATTAATTAATTAATAATGTTAATTAATTAATATTTTTGTATTTAATAATTTATATTGTTAATTGTGTTAATTAATTTGTTATTAATTAGTTATTAATTGGTCATTAATTATTAATAATTAATTGGTAAATATCTTAATTGTGCTATTTTTTTAAGAGCGGGTTGCGGGTGTATAGGGGAGTAGGGTGGGAAGTAATTTAAATATAATTAATTGATTAATAATTTGTATCAATTACTATTTGTGTATTTATTTTTCATATTGTTAATTGTGTTAAATAAGTTGTTATTTATTAATTAATAATTGGTTATTAATTATTAATAAATAATGGGTAAATATGTAAATTCTGTCAGTTTTTATGAGTGAGGTGTATTTAGAGGGGAGCAGTGTGGCAAGGAATTAAAAATTAATATAACATTTAATTTTTCAGATAATATTTATTTAATGTTCTTTTATTGTCTTAATAGTATGCATTTGTTTATTACTCATTGTTTTTAATTTTTTTGTATATTGTTATTAGTTAATTATTTGTTAAGCAATTATGTTAATTGTGTCATGTTTTACAATGGTGGTGTTATTTATAGGGGTATTTGGTGAGAGGTAAATTATTTTGTATTATTTAAGTATTTGTTAATTAATGTTTAATATTTTGCTCGAGTGGGAATAGTAAATTATTCACCTCCACTATCCAACACTTTCCCTATTTTTGCAATTGTTAGAGTGGAAATAGTAATTTTATCCCCTCTACTATCCAACAGTTTACCTACTGTTGCACTCTTTGGAGTGGGAGTAGTAAATTATTCCCCTCCACTATCCAGCACTTTCCCTACTGTTGCACTTGCTGGAGTGGGAATAGTATATTATTCCCCTCCGCTATCCAACACTTTCCCTACTGTTGCATTCGTTGGAGTGGGAATAGTAATTTTATTCCCTACGCTATTCAACACTTTCCCTACTGTCGCACTCTGTGGAGGGGGAATAGTAAATTATTTCCCTCCGCTATACAACACTTTCCCTACTGTTGCCCTCCCTGGAGTTGGAATAGTAAATTATTCCCCTCCGCTATCCAACACTTTCTCTACTGTTGCACTTGCTGGTGTTGGAATAGTAATTTTATCCCTTCCACTATCCAACACTTTCCCTACTGTTGCACTCTGTGGAGTGGGAATATTAAATTATTCCCCACTGCTATCCAACACTTTCCCTACTGTTGCACTTGGTGGAGTGGGAATAGTAATTTTATCCCCTCCGCTATCCAACACTTTCCCTACTGTTGCATTCGTTGGAAGGGGGAATAGTAATTGCATCCCCTCCGCTATCCAACACTTTCCCTACTGTTGCAGTTGCTGGAGTGGGAATAGTAAATGATTCCCCTCTGCTATCCAACAATTTCCCTACTGTTGCAGTTGATGGAGTTAGAATAATAAATCATTCCCCCCGCTATCCAACACTTTCCCTACTTTTGCACTCCTTGGAGTGGGAATAGTAAATTATTCCCCTCCGCTATCCAACACTTTCCCTACTGTCGCACTCTGTGGAGTGGGAATAGTAAATTATTTCCCTCCGCTATACAACACTTTCCCTACTGTTGCACTTGCTGGAGTTGGAATAGTAATTGTAACCCTTCCACTATCCAACACTTTCCCTAGTAATAAATCATTCCCCCCGCTATCCAACACTTTCCCTACTGTTGCACTCCTTGGAGTGGGAATAGTAAATTATTCCCCTCCGCTATCCAACACTTTCCCTACTGTTGCACTTGCTGTAGTGGGAATAGTAAATTATTCCTCTCCACTTTCCAACACTTTCCTTACTGTTGCACTCATTGGAGTGGGAATAGTAATTTTATGCCCAACGCTATCCAATATTTTCCCTACTGTTTTAGTTTATGTAGTGTAAAATGTTGTTTTAAAGATAAATATTTATTTTAATATTTTATTATACATATAATTTATTTTTATATTTATCTTACAGGTTTATGTATATTATATATATATGTGTATTTATAATTTTTATATGTATTTATAAATTTTATTATGTTTGTAACGTTTTATAATTTAATAAAATAATGATTTACTAATATTATTGAGTGAATGTAAATATATATATATTTTTATATATGTATGTTTCATTTATTTTTATATTACATTAATTATTTATACATTTTAACATGTTTAAATAATTCTAACTTTGTTTTTATTAATTATATTTATTATTTAATTTATTTTATATAAGTTTTAAGACATTTAAAAAGAAAGGTATTTTGAACAACAATATTTTAAACAACGATATTTTGGTTTAGATATTCTTGTACTTAACGTTGTAGAGATAGGATGTCGATATTTTGTCCATCGATATTCTTGACATGATATTCTGGTAGGTCGATATTGTTGTCGTCAATATTAGGTCAGTGATCTATTTTTAATGATACTTTGAATTGGGATCATCTTATCACAGATAGGTTACAACACACCAGTTGTGTTGTGGAGGGATTATTTCATTTTGCCCGCAAGTTAGGCCATAAACCAGTGACAGAACTGGTTACCCTCTACAAAGTTAAATGTTTGTCAGTGCCACCGTATGGGGTAGGAGTCTGGGGCTACTATAATGCCCAACAACTGCAGGTCCTGGAAAATAAATTTGTAACAAGATTATTATTGGTTCTTAATAGCACTCCCACACATTTTTGACACCAGGAACTAGAGCTCCTCTATCTTGAAGATCGAATTGCTATTGCTCCATTGTTCTTATGGGCCAAGATCTGGTTATCTGAGGACCTAGTGTTCTCAAGAGATGTTATCGAAGATTGTACCAACTTAGATAGTGCACTGTCTATTCCCTGGCTTTGCTTTGTGAAGAAAAATTAATATGACTTAAGTTTGGGGCATTATTACGACAATCCTACAAGTATTGATACACATGTGAAAGATGTTATAAAAGAGGCATTCTATGCCTGGGCCCACCTGCGCTGTGCACAATCTGTAGTATCAGATTCCCTATGTTTATTTCCCGGAGACCAGACATTTTATTTAACCTTCTCTACTAACGTTCAAGCACGATTTTACATGACTAGGTTTCGATTAAGCACATTGCACTATTTAGTGGCATTCCCTAAACAATCAGGTTGGGTTCATAGCTTATCACCCTATCCATGTGACAATTTGGCTGCCCAGAGCAAGTTGCACTTTATTTTGTTCTGTCCCTTTTACAAAGATCCGAGGGGGACATTTTTAACCCCACTACTGAGGGAAATATGGCCATATACTTATATTGGCGGTTTTCATGTTTTACTGTCTTTTTCTACTTTAACCATCTGTACTGCTGTCTGAATTTTAGTAGAGTTCAATGTCTATAAGAAAACGCTATGAGCTATTATAACTGAAGAAAACCTGGGTAACCCCTTTTTATAAATCAATTACATGGACAATATTGTACGGGTGATACTAGAGATGGATGTTTAGGGTATTCAATATCAGGGTTCATATCTCCTTTAAATACTGTATGCACTTTATCTATTGATTGTTTTTATTGTTTGTTTTTATCCATGCTTCTGTAACCGTGATACGTAAATGTTATCATAGCAATGTATTTGTGTCAAACTTTTATGGTTCTGGTAACCGAATACAGTTATTGTGATTGAAACTTATTCATGTTTGAGAGAGAAACTGATTTTCTTTAAGGAACACCTATTTCTAATTTCTGTATTGCCGTGACTGTGATGAATTTGTATCTTATCCTATTGAGACAGAACCAATTGCGATATTTCAGCTTGCCAGCAGTTATCCTGAATCTTTTAATATTTTCCTGACATACATTTATATTGGAATTATCATTAATTGGAAAAAAACTACTTAGCTTCAATTACTGATTCCTGGTCCTTATTGTGGGACCAAATGGGCTTCAAGAAAGTTGAATTGTTTTATTATTGTTAACTTCCTTTGCATTTCAGTCAACTTAAAAAGATCCATAAAATGAGAGATTGTAGATCATGGTCCTGCGTGCTTTTCAGATGGTAGCTTGTCAGATGGTTTAGTTATTGAGACAGAGGGAGTTACTGTATCTGTGTGAGAGCCCAGTCTTGCCCAAAACCAGTCCTGATCCCAAAGCACATGTCCTGATTTGGAGATGCAACAGTGTTGCAGAAATCTGGAAGAGAGTTGTAGCAATGGAGGAGTGAGTATCAATAGGGTTGCTATTACCAATTGCTTATGTCTAGCTTGTGGTTTCTTGCAGAGATTGCTAGGTGTAATGCAATGTTATTTTAAGTTGTTGTGCAGATGTGGAAGCACTTAATGCAAAGACATTGAAGAGGTTATCAGGCCTTATGACTCCTAAAATCCTGGGATAGTAATAAGTTATCAGTGTAGAAAACTATGGGGCATGTTCACAAGGAGCTATCGCCGAACTAACGGCACTTCATCGCAGCCAAAATCATGATAAATTTACCTCCCCATTCACAAGCTGGTGCTAACAGCCCACAGCACCAGTTTACCCGCGATATCAGCTGCAAAATACATCGCCACAGAGGCCCCCCGCAACTATCACTAATGAGATGCAGAGTAGGCGTTCCCGTGCCAAAAGCCGCGACAACATCACACCTCAACATTCTCAACGACCAGCCAGATCTTTGAGAAAAACACAAAATCTACACCTGCTCTGACCTGGTGTAAAGTCCGATGGCAGCCTGCACCACAAAAGGGAGCACAGCCGAGGGCCACATCGGAAGGGCAACAGATGCCATGGAGCCACCCATCATGCGGCCCGGACACCCAAGAGGGCCACAACACCCACTGCCACCACCCCAGGACCACCCCTCCCTGGCACCCCACCGACCAAAGACATGCCACATCAGCTACACCTAAACATGTACAAAATAATCCGCCTGACGTTGCACAGTCACAACTAGTGACATGCATGTGTCGACACAGAAATGAGCAGCACACATTCACTTTCGAACCAACAAATGACATTTTATTAAAATTAACACTGAAATGAAATCAAGACACATGGCTGCTCTCCTCGGGACAATCTGTAGGTCCCAGGCAGCAAGACAAAAAACATGACAAGAAGGTGTGTCCTGCGCACATCAAAGGACAGAGAGAGCGAAGGAGAGAGAGAAAAAGAGAGGGAGAGAGAGAGAGAGAGAGAGAAGCAGAGAGAGAGAGAGAGAGAGAGAGAGAGACAGAAGAAGAGTGGGAGAGAGTTGATAAGAAGAGAGAGAGAGAGAGAGAGAGAGAGAGAGAAGAAGAGAGGGAGAGAGAGAGAGAGAGAGAGGGAGAGAGAGAGAGAGAGAAGAAGAGAGGGAGAGAAAGAGGAAAAAAGAGAGGGAGAGAGAGAGAGAGAGAGAGAGAGAGAAGAAGAGAGGGAGAGAGAGAGAAAGAGAGTGCCGCCCCTGCGCTCCCAGGCCACAGTGCTCACCTGCTGCCACTGGTGTGTCTCCAACCATGTGCCGGTATGTATTGCAGTTCACCAGGTCACACATCTGAGTCAGAGCCGTCAGCCGAAACAGAGTCCAGATACATGACTGGCACAGTACACACACCTGCACAAGCCAACATCACCTGTCCTCCCATGCACACCCAGGCAGAGGCACCCCAACCCCACATGCCGCCCATCGAAGCATGCCTGCCCATGCACACACAGGCCTCACTGCTCACCTTCCGCCACTGGTGCATAGACAGGAGGTCCCACCATGTGCCGCTGCAAGCCACAAGCCTGGGGCCCGCGGACATGGCACCCTCCACACCATGCAGCCACGCTTCACAGGCCAACAGGTCTCACGTTTGGTGCTGGGTCTTGATTACTCCATGGCAGAGGACATACCAGTGCACCCGGCACCATCACAGGCTGCACACCCGCTCAGTCCAATGGGTGCCACTAACTCTGGGATCCCCGAAGCGACGCCACAAGGCAGTATGCCCATGCTGCACTCTGGCTCTGGCCTACACTACGGTCCAGCAGAGCACACTAAACCTGAGCTGTCCAGACCGCCGGGAAGGGGCATCATCGCAGGCTGCACACCAGCTCAGCAGCTTAAAGTGCCACTGACTCAGTGCACCCAAAGTCACTGTTCCGTGGCGGGGTGCCTGTGTCATCTGCCAGGCCTCGGGTGCCACTAACTCTGTGCAACCCTAGGCTTGCCACATGGCGGTAGGCCCGTGCCGTCCGCCATGCCTCGGATGCCACCAACCCTGTGCGCAACAACTCATGGGCCCTTTATGAATGAGAAGCGTGGAGTGTGCGTCATCCAGTCACCACCGGAAGAGGGGAATGTGATGTCGTCGGCCCCTTATGTTGGCGGAGTCGCATGGCCAGTGACGCCAGTGCCAGATGGTTGTGGTGTGTGAGCAAACCTGCTCTCAGGGAATAGCTGTGACATGCTGACAACTACACCAGTGAACAAATTTGTGCTTACATGTTGCACGTTTTGATAATTCCTGTAACAACATATTGTGCGCTGGGGTGTTTTCTTTAACATTTTGGGGGTAGCTAAGGCTACCGGTTTTGGGGAGTTTGGTGGTTCTCCTCTCCCTGCAGCATCAAAAATAAGATAGAATTTCCCATATTAATATCTGTGTTACTTTCCTGTGTAGCGCCATCCGCCTAACACAATACCACTGCCCGGTAATATACACCAGTGACCTGCACACCACCAGCGAGTACACCTGCAATGGGTAGAAATGATGGCCCCCCCTTGGTGCATCATCGGAGTGGTCTGGCCTGCCGTACGCCATACCATTGCAGGGCTTGCCACAATGACTCGTAGGCTCGGGAATGGTACTGTCCATGTCTGGACAAGGAAGTGACTGATGCGTGTGTCCCTGATGTAATGTTCACGGGACCAGGTATTCAAAATGCAATGCCGCACCCTCTGACTCGCATGCCACAGGATGAACATCATTGATGCAAGGGAAGGCACTGTCCCCACATTCATCCATACCAGAATGATGTAAGACATGACACAGCAGTGCGTCACTGGATGTTTATTTGCACATCCAGTGCAGTTATGCAGCTGGAGCGCTACAGGGCAATGCCGAGCACACTACGCAATATGGGCCCGTGGAGGGCCAGCCAGAGTCCATCCGGGGCTGACATGTACTGCGGAAGAGGAAGGGTACAGTCCGCAGTCTGTCCGCCGTCTTAGTGGTCATCGAACAGGATGTGGCAGTCCATGTCGCTGTCCAAGGTGAGTGCATCGGAGTGTATCGGGGGTCAGTGGAAGGTCATGAGGCCATGTGCGGCACCAAGCAGAAACAGGCCAGGTGGTGGAAATGAATGCTAGTGCCTCCTGATCATAAACCCATTCACGTCCTCATCCCTGGATGTGTGCTCTGCCCCCCCTGTGGGTGCTGCAGTACCAGCTGCGGCACTGTGTACCACTGACACATCAGGGGCTGGAGGGGGATTGGCGGCAGCACTGTGTGCCACTGACACATCAGGTGCCTGAGTGGATACGCCTGCCGCACTGGGAGGCACTGACACACCAGGGGGCGGGGATGTGGATGGTGTGGTGGCAGCAGCATTCATCAGCTCCACGCCTTGTGGTGGCAATGCCATGATGGAGGTCTGTGGGGCATGATAGATCCCAGCTACATTTCGATGGTGTGAATTACTGGCTACCATCCTTTCTGCCTCAATCCACACCTCCATGAGCTTTCGCATGTGTGCCAGCTCACTGCTGGCATCGCTGGAGCCACTCTGAGCGGACAGCTGTTCTTCTCTCCGCGTCATGACTCCAGTGATGTCAGTCAGTCAGGGCTCATTGGAGACCATGGGGCGGACATAGACATCCAAGGATGGCGTTCAGTTTGGCAGCCGAGTGCGAACCCCACCAGCACCTGCTCAGCCGTCTCCCTCTGGCCCTCCAGCACATGGCGTTGGAAGGCCATTTGTTGTTCCTGGAGGACTTGGGAGGGTGCCGGTGCTGTGGGTGTCTCCTGCCGGGTGATTTGGGTGGTGATTGGGATCTCATCGATGTAGCTGGGCTGCCCTGATCCTGGAGGTGAGTCACGGATGAGGTCAATGATGTCTAGGAGGGCTTGTGCGTCGATGCTGGTGTTGTCCTCCTCATCATCAGTGAAGAGTGGCTGGGACTGCTCTGCAGGAGGTGTTGATGATGCCCCCGCTATGTGAAGGGGAGATGGTGTATTACAATGTCTCCACATCTATGTAGCAGGTTGACATTCAGACAGCATGGCATTGTACATTGTGACAGTGTGTGGGTCTGGGCGAGGAGCCAGGGTCGTTGTGGGTGTGTACTGTGCCCTGCTTGATTGTGCATGTGTGCCATCGTGGCCATCTCCACCCGTCCACCCAGTACCTGGTGGTCACTCACCCTGTTGCGGTTGTGTTGTGTCCTGTCGAGCAGTGTCCTGTCCCCCAACTCCGGCCACAGTATCCACACTGATGACTGTCGACACCAGCTCCTCCATGTCATCCAGCATGAGCTTTGGTGCTGCGCCCCCACCTCCAGTCTGCGTTGTTGCCTTCTGGTTGGCAGAGAGTTTCTCCTTGGTCTTCCGCTTGACGTCATTGCATCGCCTCTTGGCCTCGTCCATTGTCCGCTTGTGCTCTCCGACGGCATTCACCTTGTCGACGATGTCCCATCCTATTCTAGTTTTGGTGCCCAATGACACGTGAGAGGTGACGAAGAGTTGTTGATGGTGTTCCATCACCTCCGTGACTATGATCCTGTTCGCCTGTGGACTGAACTTCGTCTTCCTCGTCTTCTTGTCCTTGCCCTTCCCTGTCCCCAATGTCCCGGGCTGGTCATCCGGGGTGCTTGCGCTCGTCCTCTGCGCCTGTTCCAGCTGCCTCCATGGTGCTTGGGTGTAGGTCAGTTTGTGTGTGGGTGATTTTTTCAGCCTGTCAGGTGTGTGGTCCAGGCCTGGTGCTGCTTATCGCTGATTTCCTCATCGTGCTTTGGCCCATCGCGTGTTTTTTGGTGTTGTGGTTTGTAGTTTTATCTCTGTCGTGGTGGTTCTATCGCAGACATTGTCTGCAGTTTCAGCAGACTATCACTTGCTACCGCTTTGATGTGAATTCCACGTTGTCAAGGGTTTATTTTCCCGCGATAGGCTGCGATATTGAAAGTTGCTGTATGCTACTCTTGCGGTAGTTATTACACGTTCTTGTGAATATACCCCTCTGTGTTGTAATTGTCAGCTAATTTTTGTGCTGCTTGTCATGAGGTACCCACAATGGTACTCTTTAGATGGGGACATTTCTCTTTGTGTGAGAGTAAGGTGTGGTGATATGGTGGATCCTTTTGCACAGGCGTGAAGCTACACTTATCCAGTGATTTCCCACTAGTCGAGGTCTTACTCAAGTGTGAGTCAGAGTAGGCTAGAAAGTGTCACTCTGGGCCATTTCTTGTGTGATTGAATACTATTGGTTCTTTAGTGGATCAGACAAAGTTGCTGAATTTGCTTTACATTTGTTTTTGTGCTTGAATTGCAACACTCAAGAAAAATTGTAAAGGAGGGTGAGCCACTGCAAGAAGTGAGAATGATATCACAGAGTAACATGCTGAGATTGGACAGTTAATGTTAGTGCTGCACTGTTATTGGTTGAATTTGCCATAGAGTGTCATGCTGTTATTAGTTGCTGGTGCTGAATGAGAATTGTGGGTAAATAATTATTTCCTGATTCAAATCGAACTTCTATTTCTGATTGTTGACATTATTGTTGGAAAATCAAAATCTTTAAGGCTATACGAAATCTGATTAGGGGAGATTTGAGAATACCTGTTTGAGAGTGGGAAGAGGCACCATCCAAAGATATACAGGGTCCTTATATGGCCATAAATGTGGACCTGTAGAGAGTATGCCAGGTAAAATGTAGAGGGAGTAGGTATTTATTCAGCAGGGTGCATCCTTCTTCAAAGGGGCACAGGAGTAACTGACTTGTAGAATCAGAGAGCTCTAATGACCTTATAGCATTCCATGTTCAGCCTTATAATTTACACATCACCACACATCTTCCTTTTTCTAATATCAAGAATAAAACAACAGGGGCGTGACTTAGCCACGAGATGAAATGGCCACTTCTCCGTAGGGCTCCTGCTCCCGTGAACCCTTCCTGACGATCCGGCACATTTATCCGGCCCTAGAGGCAGCTCCGAAGAGGTGCACAGCCTCACTGCATCTGGCCCGCATCGGCACGAAGAATTGCAAGCCGCGTCGGCATATGCAATCTGGGTGAAACTTCGAGGCCTGTGGCTCCATTCGGGAGCCAAGATGCAGGAACGCGGCGTGCTGGGTGTTGCGGCCTGGTCCCGCTGGTGTCCGCTTACGAGAGGCCGTGGTGGAGGCCTGCTGCCTGCCTGGAGGCACAGAGACCCGCTGATGGCGGGAAACGAGAGGTCCATTCCCGTAGCGACCACGGGTGTGTGAGTGAGTCCCGGGTCCACTGACTGCATCTTTGAAGGTTGGTGCGAGCATACCTAGTGGGGGCAGTGGCTGAATAGAGGAGGCCCACGCATGGTGTGGCAAAGCACGGCAGTCCCCTGACTGGACCCCCAGGGGAACATCATCCTTCCTGTGGCCCACCCTCGGAGTGACCGGCGATGCTCCCTGGGGTGGGGGAGGAGAGCGAGCTCCACTTGGACTGGCGATTTGGGACCCAGTGATTGCCTGTGGCCCGGGGATGCCCGCTTGTGCCTGGATGGAGCATGGTGCGAGCCGAGGACTGCTTGGGGTCACCGCTTCGCAATGGCTTGCTGGAGGCTGGAGGTAAGGGCCTGGTGCCCTCCGCCATCTCTGGGCCCCTGACGTCTGGGCTGGCAGGGCCCGCCTGGCTTGTGCTTGGGACATACCTGCATTCTGCCTGGACTACCGTCGGGGGTGTCGCCCTAGTGGTCTGGTCTACAGAGGGGGCGCCCCTTCTCCAATGCGCACGGCCCCCCGGGGGCCCTGGGAAGCATGCCAAGACAGCACCTGCGACGATTGGAGGCCGGCGGTGGTGCTGGGGACGCTGTGGGCTGAGACACAGCAGTTAAGATGTCGGGGAGCAGAGGCCCAAAGACAGTACAATCCAACAAACTCGACAAGTACGTATCTTCGAGGGCAGCCTTCCCCCGATTCGCAAAACGCTGCAGTCACGAGGAAGAGTACGGAGGGGGCATCCATGGAACTAACATTGCAGGATGTGATGGACGCCATCTCCGTGTACTGGAACAGCGGATGGACGCCATTGCGACAGAGGTAACTCTCCTCAGGGCGGACCTCACTAAAATTGGAGAAAAGGTCAAACAACTGGAGCTCACGTCATCTAGCCTGGTAGAAGACACCTCCCAGCTGCAGCGAGAGGTAATAGACCTCCAAGTCTTTCAGAAACACGTTGAAGAAAGGCTAGACGACTACGAAGGGCACACTCAATGAAACAATGTGCGCATTATTGGAGTTCCTGAAAAAGCGGAAGGGCAGGCCACGGACCTGTCCGTGGAAGATCTGATTCTCACCCACCTCCAGCCTAAGGGTCTATCCAAGTTCTCCATCATTGAGTGGGTGCATAGGGTCCCCTACAGCGCACCTGGGTGGACGACATGGGGAGGTATGCAGCAGTGTCCGGCCAATGGGAGGGCACAACCCTCAATCTAGTCACAGTGTATGTTCCGCCAGGTCTGCAGAGCCTGACATTCAGAGACTTGGACACTCTCCTGCTCTCCATCCACAAGGGTAGGTTAGTGCTTGGTGGTGACCTCAATGCAGTGGTCTCAGGACACTTAGATCGCTATGCCCCACGGGACATAGCACAATCTCAGAGATGGCTCCCAGACTTTTTTGAGGCTATGGGACTGGTGGGCTTGTGGCGCGCACTACACCCTGACATTACCCAATACACGTTTCATTCCGGGGCGCACTGCAGCTCCTCATGCTTGGACTACCTATTGGCCCCGGCGGCCATTCTCACAGAAACTCAGGAAGTCAGATACATTGCACAGGGTATACCTGACCACTCCCCCGTCTGGGCGCATTTGGTTCTGGGAGGTGAAGGGGCCAGGAGAGTAGCGCCGATCAACCCCTAGTACCCCCGCAACCCCGCTGTCAAAAAGACAATCTTGCAGGCAATTATTAACTATTTTAGTGACAACGAGGGCACGATCCAGTCAACCCAGGTCTTATTGGAGGCGTTCAAGGCGATAATATGGGGACAGGCTCTGTCCTCTATTGCCGGGGTTCAGAAAGATAGGGTCAAAGACCTGGTCTGGGTGGAGGATGAGATCCGTCACCTCGAAGACTCAGAGGAAGGTGATCCCTTGCAGGAGGCGCTTCACAATTTGCAACTCAAACGTGAAGAGTACAGGAGTATTGCCATGGAGATGGCCAAAACACTGGGGAGAGAGAAAGCCAGTAGACTTTATGACCTGGGCGATAAAGCGGGGAAATTGTTAGCCTGACTGGATAAGAAGGAATTGGCTAACAGGCTAGTCCCGGAATTGGCGGTCAAAGGGGGGCACACAATCATTGACCTACAAGCAAATCGAAAACACATTTGCTGACTATTATTGCTCCGTGTATCGATCCACTTCTAGCCTCTCTGTTGAAGACTCGGAGCAACTCCTCCGAGATATCAGAATGCCGACCCTCACGGCTGACAAACGTGACGTGCTTGACAGTGCCCTTACGAACGATGAACTGGCGCAGGCGAACCATGGCCTTCGTACTGGAAAGGCTTACAGTCCAAACGGACTGCCGATAGAGCTGTAAAAACTGAGACCAGACGTCATAGCTCCCCTTCTGCGTAATATGTTTGTCGAAAACCGCAGCAAGGGACTCCTTCCTTATGATCAGCGTGTGGCCACGATAGTGATGATACACAAGGACGGTAAGCCCAAGGCTCATGCCTCTTCATATAGGCCAATTTTCCTTTTGAATGCCAAGCCCAAGATCCTCACCAAGGTGCTGGCGAATCGTCTGCTGCCAGTGCTCTGTCGCTTCGTCCACCCGGACCAGCCGGGCTTTATGTCCCACCGCAACACTTCCTTAAACCTGTAACGCGTGGATGGCGTTCTGGGCAGACTCGACACCATCCATGAGGCAGCGGTCGTGGTCTTGCTGGATGCCACAATGGCCTTTGATACAATTGAGTGGCCTTATCTCTTTGCGGTCCTGACCAAATTGGGCTTCGGCCCAGGCTTCATGGGCTGGGTGCGGCTTTTGTACTCGGAGCCCCTGGCGCAGGTGGTAGTTAACAATAAACAATCCGGGACTTTTGGCCTGAGCTGGGGGACCTGCTATGGGTGCCCTCTTTTGCCTCTCCTTTTTGCCCTGTCCCTGGAGCCGCTGGCTGCCTGGATCCGCTGGAGTCCCTCTATTCGAGGGCTCAAATGGACGGAGTGCTGGGAGGATCGCATTTCTCACTATGCAGATGACATCCTCCTATTTTTAGCCTCCGCAGGCTCCTCCATACTGGTGGTACTTGATATCTTCACTGTGTTTGGGAAGTACTCGGGTTACAGGATAAACTAGAGCAAGTCCCTACTCTACGTCCTTCACGGGGATCCTCCACTCTTGCCCCATAACAGTCCGATGCAGGCGGCGAGAGAGGGATTTCAATACCTGGCCATATTTATCACTGCAGATCCTAGGCTTCGTCATGAGCGTAACCTTCTCCCCCACTTGATGAGGCTTAAACGAGACGTCGAGGTGTGGAGACAGCTCCCGCTCTCGCTTCTGGATAGGGCAGCACTATTTAAAATGATGTTGTAGCCCCGCTTTCTATACGCCCTGCAGAATTCCCTCAATCTGGTCCCAACCAGTTATTTCAAGGAAATAGGAGCCCTGCAAAGAACCTTACTGTGGGAGGGTAGGACTCAGATAGCACTCCAAAAACTGATTTTGGGTTGGTACGATGGAGGTATTGGATTACAGGACATACGGAGGAACTATTGGGCCGCACATTTGGCGGTTATCAACCACTTTGTATATAAACCCGAGGACGACCCTGCCTACAGGATGGATACATGGTTGCTTCCTGGGGGCACATACCAAAGAGAGCTCTATTCCAGACCTCGCCGGTATCAACTCACGGGCTTGACCAAACACTCGGTGGCGGTGTGACATACGGTGAGCAAAAGCCTTGGGTGGGATGGGAGGCTTTCTCTGGTGACCCCCCTATGGGAATCGGAGAAGCTGGGCACTCTCTGCACCACCAAAGGTTTCGACAAATGGGATATTATTGGGACTTAACCGTTGGTGACCTGTGGAAGGGGGGGCAAATGGTGTCATTTGCAGACTTGCAGCACAGCCACGACCTTGCAGACTCAGAGCGCATCTGTTATCTACAAGTCCGACATGCACTACAATCGAATATTACTGTGGGTAAAACACCACCGGAAGCCTCGCCGTTAGAGGACAGGCTGCTGGATGGTTATTTACCGGATAGGATCATATCCTTGACATATAAGGAGTTGGTTAACAATGCACCTGACCCCCTAGCACTCCTGAGACAGCGCTGGGCAAATGATGGGCTTGAGATAGATGATAAGGAATGGCAGGAACCCTGGCCTCCCCCAAGGAAGTAGCCATCATTTCTAGATTGCGTCTTGTACAATAAAAGATCCCACATCGGATCTATATCGCTGGCCCAACACTGGTTAAAATGGGCAGGGGGGATGAGGGTGAGTGTCGGGAGTTCCTTTATGCATATAATCTGGGAGTGTCCCCTCATTCAGTCTTACTGGTCCAGGGTGCTTGAGTGTATGAGTCAGGTAACAGGGGTGGTTACGCATCCGGAAGCGAAGCAATGCCTCTTGAATATCTGGGGGCCTACAGACCTTAACAGAAGAGATAAATTGTGGGTCACTTTGGGCCAAATGATAGCTAAACGGAACACTGCACAGGCATGGAGGGCGAGGGAACCACCTGGGGTGATCTCCTGGAAGAACAACATGGACTGGTGCATGTTTAGGGAAAAACTGTGTATATCTCCAGTGGGTGCCCTAGGAAATGGTCCTCTATTTGGGACAAATGGAACAACTTTCGAAGGGGTATTTGTGCTTCCCCCATGGATCCTGACACTGATGACCAACTAACACTTTAACATCCTATTGTACTGCTCTGTAAAATATATGATTGTACCTGAGATTATCACAAGATTCGAAGCTGATGTTTCTGCATTTTTCAGGAAAAGATATTGGTCTCATAAAGGGAGTTGAGACTGTTCGTATAAAGGTAAAACTCAACGTTGAGTACCCAAGAATCCCACAGCATAATCTGACCCCTGAAACAATTGCTGTGATTCCTCCGGTGATTGAGTCAATGATACAACAATGCATTTTAAAGGGGATAATGGGGAGTAATGTAATTCATCCATTATGGGCCAGCAGAAGCCTAGCAATAAGTACTAAATAGTGCAAGACACGAAGAAGATTAACAGCATTGTTGATCCCTGCTGTCCCATGGTACTGAATCGAGCTGTGATTTTGTTTCAAATTCCATCTGAGGCTGAGTGGTTCAATGTCATTGATTTGTATCAGGCAACCTTTTTTGTTCCCTTGCATGAGAGCAGCTAGTACCTCTTCGCCTTTTGGTTTCAGAATTGTGTTTTGGCATGGTGCAGTGTCCCATAAGGGTAGACAGAGCCCCTCAATTTTTTATCCGATCCTCAAAAAGTATCTCAAGACTCTGATTATGCCTTGTAATCCTGGAGGGCTCTGGGCTCCACAACCTACACCTTCTGGCCAGGTTGAAACTCTACCAGAGTGGCCTTCTGGTCATACCAGAGCTTCATAACCTCCTGACTGGCCTCAAGATTACTTTTCACCTTTATCAGAAGTGATGCATCTGGTTGCAGAGGGCCAGTATGTTGCTGATCACATCCTGAGGAAGATTCCTGTGATCTTCTTCTCACCCCTCTCTCACAAGGCTAAGTGGTGCACTAACAGGGTGGCCATTGAAGATTTAAATGGGGCTAAACACTGCTCCCTTCAGTGGCACATCCCTCTAGGCAAATAGAATGCATGGAAGGAGGACATTCCACTTACACTTCATGAGATTAGGTGGGCCCAATATCATGCACTTCAAAGTCTTGTTGAATCTTTCTAAAAGACCGTGGTGTGGGGGTGATAGTTCCACCACACTCATCCCACATGAACTTCATGGTCGGTGACGTATAATTATTGCCTCTGTCAGACACTTCCTCTTTGTGGAAACCTACACGGGTGCAAATCCCCATTTGGGGCACTGTCCATGGCAGGTGCAGTCACTGGCCTCAGAGAGATGGCATCTGGGTAGTGAGTGGCATAGTCCGCCAAGACTAGGATGAACTTGTTGCCTAAATCTGTCTTGAGTCCAAAGGTCTAATAATGTTGATGCCTACCCTTTCAAAGGGAGGGCCAATGACAGTTAATGGGTTCAGGGGAGCTGGAACTTTTACATTGACTTTCCACTGGCCAGGCAGGTGGGACAGGACCTACAGAATGCATCTGAAGCTGTCTTCATCCAGGGTCAATGAAAGTGGGCAACAAGCCCATAAAAGGTCTTGTCTTTACTTAGATGTCCTGCCGGGGGTATGTCATGAGCTAAACCCAGTAGGAAGGTCCTGTAACCCTGGGGGACCTCTGGCACACTGGTTCCCCTGGATCCAGGAGCCTTAGGTTCGCTATGTAGGTGGTCATTCTCCCAATAGATCAGGTGATCTCCAGTGGTGTCACCTTCTGCCTGGAGCTGGGCTTGCCCCTTCTTTCCATGCCTTGCAGAATTCCTCCCCGGTGGGCCCACCCTCAAAGTGCCGACCCGCGAGTTCAGGCAGGTCACCCAAGGTGGCAATGTCCTCACTGGCTGGCCAGGGGGTATACCCCTCAGGTGCCCCCTCAACCTCATTCCTGAGGAATTAGGGACTGATGTCCTGTGCCTCTTGCCCCGCTCCATCATGGCAGCTGTCTGGGCCATTGTTCTAGGCTCCAGATGCCCTTTATTCCCTTCCCGGGCAGCCATAGATCGTGTGGTCATACAGACCCATTCGGCAATCCCAATATCTCCAAGTGTGACCTGAGCTCTACCTCCCTCCAGATAGTGTCTTCCAGGTTATTGCCCAACACACATTCTACAGGCATGACAAGGCTCACGGCAACTATGACTTCATGGAATGTGCTAGGGAGGCTCTGTTTTTGAGGACACTAGTAGTCATGCTAGCTCCTGTGTCCCTCAAAGCCTTAATCGGTTGCCCATTGATTGTGACCCACTGCCTGTACTTAGAAGTATTTGCAGGCATTTGGGCATTTGGCACCATCTCCTTATCCCCTAGGGAAACTAGTGTCACCTCTGTCAGCTTTCCAAAGCTAACTGGAACTACCACCTCTCTGAGTGCTACACTTGCCAGCCCAGGTGTTTCCCATCTGTGGGGATTTAGGCCCTTTTGGAGCATTCTGAGCCACCCATGGAGTGTCCATACTCTGTGCATTGGGGAACAAACCAACCTGACTGATTATCAAACAATGCCTTCTTTTTAGGCTCTGACTGGGACTGGTTATCACTCCTTCCTTGTGAATTATTAATGAATCCTTTTGAGAACTCCTTACTTTTACATTCCCCCCCTTTTTTTTGGTGGGATACCTGGCCCCCCTTGTGAGAGTATCCCCCAGATACCTTTTTAGACACTCTAGTGCTGGCCCAGAAGTCTGCCCCCTTTAGTAACTTTCCTGGGGTCAGTCAGCTTGCTATCAGTTTGGTGCTGGAGCAACTCTGGAGAAAAAGTACTGAGCATGTGCTCTCTCAGAATTAGATTGCAAAGCCCATTGTAGTTGTTAACTTTGCTGCCCCGCACCCAGCCATTCAGTACTTTGCTGGAGTAGTCTACAAAATCCCCACAGGACAGTTGGGCAGCTTCTGACTGTCCCTGAGCCTTTGGACAAACTATTTTAGGGGTCAGCCCAAACTTAGTAATTAACATGACTTTCATGGGGGTGAACCTGGTTTGGTCCCCAACCTCTAAAGTAAAAAGGCTGTCCTGTTCAACTATAGGCATGTGTTTCCACAAACCACTCCCCAGTGCTCTTTTGGTATCTTGTGAAGCCTCAGAGCTACTTCAAAGTCAGAGAACTAATTGTCAATTTCTCTTGGTTTGATGTCCCCTCTCTTTGCAGAACTCTTTGAGCTGGATGACAGTGTAGGACTCCATGAATGCCAGCTCAAACTCCATGTTTGAGGAGGTGGATTCAGGCACAGCAGACAGAGAGAACAGTTTTTCAAATCAAAAAGGCCAATCAGGGAGAATTTACTCAAACTGGTCTTAGGTATGGTATGGTAGTATACAGCAAATCACTGCATGGCACTGCACAAACAAAAGTCCAATACTACAACTGCCACCAGTGTAAGAAATTGGGTCGTTGGTTGACTGGGGTATGGCCCTGGTCAAGCAGAAACCACGATCCTTGTCAGGTTAAGGCACACGCAAATCCCAAATTAACCTGTGCTCAACTCCCTGGTAGCTTATCACAGAGCAGTCAGACTTAACTTAAAAGCAATGTGTAAAGTATTTGTGCAACACTTCAAACAGTAAAACAATGAACACACCACAGAAAAAGATCCCACACCAGGTTACAAAACAAGAGCATAATTTAATAAATAAAACAATGCCAATTGTGGATAAGAGAATATGACCATGTTTAGAGGAGAGAGCACAAGCACTTAGGCACTGGTCTGCAGTGGTAAAATGTGCTAATGCCAGCAAGAACGAGGTCAGAAAAAATTGAGGAGGAAGGCAAAAGGTTGGGGGATAGACCACCCTAAAGCTGACAAGTCTAACAACATTCTACACTGGCTTAAAAAATACTGGAGCAAACCCACCCGTGGACAGACGAATGAATGTCTCTCCTGAAATATCAAATACAGCAGAATTAATTCTGGCCAGCTGGTCCCTGGTATAATCCCTGCTACAAGAGATTTACAGAAAAGATATGCAATTGTCTTATTTTCACCTCTTGGCTTGGAAGTTTTACAAGGTTTATTCAAAAATATGGATTGCACCACCAATTCCAAGTTCAAGAATGATTAAGTCCATCCATTACTTGATATCACAAAATTTCTTTATTCTTCATTGCGAAAGTTTTTGATTAAAACAGCCAGACAGCCAGCGCATTTCATCCAACTTCCGTGGACTTTCTCAGGGCTGTAGAACATACAAAACATATAGTTTATAATACAACAGTAACCACAAGTTGACAATGGTACATACAAATACCACAATATTTACACTGAAATTTCCAGATGGAAAATCTACGTAAACAACTCACATATAAATATTCACATGTATAGAATCCACATATAGACAATCACATATAAAAAGTGACGTATAAAAATTCACATATAAAGGTTCACATATAAAGTTTCACATATATAGAAAACAGGGACAAACTCAACACGCGTCCGATCAATCGAAAATATTGTTGTATAACTGGGTGACTTGATAGACAAAAGAGAAACAAAGAGTACCAAGGGATATTAATAAAGGAATAAATTCTAGTGCACCGTGACTAATCAAGGAAAATTTGGCACCATGTGAATATAGGCAATATTTTATCAAGATAATGTCCTCAATGGTGGAAGTGCCCAAAAATGACCATCGCCCAGGTATCTAGATTTGGTCTTCCATGGTGTTGGTAATTACAACAACGCTGTCAAGTTCAGTGTGTATCTTGCGTGAGTACTGGTCCCTCCTGTATCCAGGGTGAATTCATTATTGCTCGGCTCCTGTGGCTACAGGGTAGAGTTACAAGAAAATTGAGGAAAAAGCCCTCATCACCAATATTGGCCCCCAAAGAATAGGGGGACTTGAGAATATTTGTATGAGGCATGCAATAAGGAAAATATCCTCAAAAGGTATCGGGGTTACTTTAACAACATTAATAAACATGCCCGTGTGTCATTTCTTGACATCTGTACCCGCCTAGATGATTCGGCACCTGCTGTCTGTTAAATGATCATGGTGTCTCATTATATATAAATAGTGCGAGTTTAGTAAGGAGACAGAGAACCACGAGCCATTTATGCATGTCTCTCATCCTTGTGCCACCATATCAAACCATAGCGCGCGGAGTAGCACTATATATGGCTACAGAATATCCCAATGTTGTACAATGGAGGGACTAAAGGCAAAATTTCAGAAACTCGAGCGCCTAAAAAAACAAGAGCTTGCAAGGTGGTGGGATGGCATCATCTTACAACAATACCTAGAAAATGACAGGATACACAGGGGCCTAAGAATTTTGATATTTCCCACATTGGGATTCCTAGACGAAGAGTTACTTATGGAGTGGGAAGGGAATCTACTAAACTCATCAATAACAGTGATGAAAATTCTGATCAGACATGCCAAAAAAAAGGCGGCATCTCTACTAACCCAAATAGACACAATAGAAAAGGAAATTGAGGAAAGTCCCTTAAAGGAAGTGATAAAGAATTATGACATTCTGGAGAAGATCATATATGGTTATCAGATTTACCAACGAGAAAAGAAAGCCAAAAATATAAAAAGAGACAAGACAGACTACCGAGAGGGCAGGGTGTACACCTTCCCCAAGAAGTACCACAACATCAAAGCCCTAGAGACAATGAAAAGGGAAGGGAGGAGACCTCAGATTTAAGGGCTTTTAGCTGTAGCTCGTTCACATCCACGGAGTATCTCGACAGGCAAAGGTAACAGTAACAACACACAACATACAACCCCAGGTCCAACATTTTTTTTATTGGAAATGGAAAGGCTGTGACTAAACAACAAGCAGCCAAGAAGGGACCCAAAACAAGGAGGGGAGGCAGGAGGTGGGCCAACAAGAAAGGAACTACCAGGATTAGCAGTGAAACTATGGTCATCCAAAATAAATAAACACTTCCAATGTGATAAGGACATGTCTGGGTGGGAACGGGGCAGTGTCCACATTGGCAGAGGATGACCTAGTTATTATGAACTACTTTCTGACGAATCCCAAGTGTTATATGTCTAGTACTGAGAGATTCCAAGCTCTCAATCACACAGTTGGCGATGTAGAGAATATCCAGCTATTAATGTCCTTATCGTATAATGATACCATACCATTGGAACAACTGACTGAAGAACTAGGGATCAGAGCCAAACCGGATATAAACAGTGGCTTAAAACTAAAATCCAAATTTACACCACACATAACACACCCTAACATTGACCTCTTTAAGATCAAGGTTTCAGATGATCTGCACAAACTATTGAATGGGCGTGGACACAGGGAAATGAGCCCTTATAATTTCATTCCACGGGAAAGACTAGCTCTGAACACACTACGGGCAAATGACAATCTAGTCATACAGGAAGCCGATAAGGGTGGAAACATCATGCTCATGAGGAAAGAAGACTATATGGGTGAAATAGAAAGGCAGTTGGGAGACCATAATTGCTATGAATCTATGCCCACTAACCTCATGAAAGAACTGACTTTGCATACCACCATGAAACTGGGGGACTGGAAGGAAAAGGGACTACTATCTGAGGAGGAATTCAAGTATATAGCTGTTAGAAATCCCAGCTACCCATGCATTTATGTCCTTCCAAAGGGGGGTGGCTTTCCTCCAGGCAGGCCCATAATTGCCGGAATAGATTCCCTGACTGAACACCTCTCGTGAATACGTGGATACCTTCTTGCAGCCATTAGTAATGAACCTACCGGCATAAATACAAGACAATAAGGACATCCTCACCAAATATGAGGATGTACCATGATCTAAGGGGCTCTTATTTGTCACGTTTTATGGTACCAGCTTTACACGTGCATTAAGCAACAATTTTGTCTCTTTGCCCTGGGATATTTTCTAAGAAGCAGGACAGCAGACTGGTATGAGCATAATGAGATGCTCATGGAGATGACAGATCTTATCTTGTCAAAGAATTACTTTTTACACGGGGGATGCTAGTATCATCAGCTCCAAGGGACTGCGATGGGCTCAAAATGCGCCCCTTCGTACGCAAGAATGTTCATGGGATGGTGGGAGAAAGAACATGCTTGTGGCCGATATGCCTCCCCTGGTTAGAGAATATCATCTTCTGGGGGAGGTATATCGATGATGTGATTGTCATTTGGAATGGCTCTGTGGAACAACTGAAGGACTACTACGCCGTTCTAAATGGCAATCCATACAATGTTGCACTGACAATGACATAGGAAAAGAATAAATTTGACTTCCTGGATATCAATTTTTATGCCAAGGAAGGACGCTTCCCAGTGCACTGTATCGGAAACCCACCGCCAGGAATATCACATTACATGCCACCAGCGCGCACCCTAGAGCCACCATCAATAACATCTCCTATGGAGAGATAGTTAGAGTGTATAGAAATTGTAGCGAGACTGACACCTTTATAACCAATCTGGAGGAGACTAAGGACCGTTTTAGAAAAAGAGGCTACAAGGAAAGGGTCGTACAAGATGCAGGGAAGATGATTAGTCAGAAACCCAGGATAGACACACTAAAACAACGTGAGTTGAATCCCAATACACGGCATAAGAAAACAAATGTCAACTTTGTCACCAAGTATAATAAACACAGTTTTCAAGGTACTGTTAAAACATTGGGCCTTGCTTCATGATGTGCCTGGTCTGAGGGGTGTTATTTCACCGAAATCCAAAATAACATGCAGGCGAGGAACAACCATAAGGGACATGGTATGTCCAAGTTACATAGCAGTTAATAAAATACATAAGAGTTGGCTACCTAAACAAACACATGGCTTTTTTAAATGTATGGACTGCAATATTTGCCAGTATAGTAAGAACAAACTAAAGCAGTTCAAATACAACACGGAACAGGTTTATACGATTCGCCACACTATGACCTGTAAAACATCATTTGTAACGTATGCTATTGGCTGCAGTTGTAATATCATTTATGTGGGAAGTACGGTCAGGGCCCTGAAAACCAGAATTCAAAAACACGTGAGGGCAATCAAGCTGCTAGGTATCCGATAACATTACACATGACGAAACCGCATGCAGGAAAAACTGATAATTGGTTTCATGCGATCGACCGTGTTCCACTAAGGAAGGGGAGGAGACGTAGAACTGGCTCTCAGACGTAATGAGGCAGGATGGATCTGTCACTTACTTTGTGTCACTATGGTGCATAATACAGAGGAGGCGATCTACTACTTTTTATAGGTGCTACTTTGTGCGCACATATTGAACTCCTCTAGACATACCTGGTAATACCACTATATGCATAGTTAGACACAAGGCCTTCTGTTACTTTGGAGAGCCCTGGGGAGTAATTTATAGCTTCATCTTGTCCATCTCAGGACTTACTTCACTGATGAGAATATATTCACTGCCCCCTATATAATAAAAAAGGGGCATTACAACATAGGGGTTAATCCAACAATGGACACGCATAGGACACCCAATTCACTAAGGGCCCCCACAGTATACTAAGGAACATCTACAGCCCAGACTGACATTGGGGGATATATCCCATTCTTTTGGTATACCAGATACAAATGATTTTTTCACTTTCGTTAGACCAAAATAAAATGCTTGTACATCCGCGTTCTAACTATGACAGGAAAAATGGGAGAGTTGTATAATATGGTACAAGAACACAGGCTGGATAAACCAGCCGGCCTTTCCTTAATATGTGGGTACATTGCTCTTATATCCATGAATACATGTGAACATGCTAAACTTTTTAGAATTTCTTTCATGCTCCCACATAATGGCACTTAAACCTATTCCCTTTTGTCTACAATAGACTTCGACATGTAATTGAATATTACACTATGCTCTTAACATTCAATTGGGTTACCTTAAGCCAAATAGGAAATACGATCCACCCTCTATTGCCACAGCACGTATTTCAATACCATATTTGGATTTAATACCCCCACAGAAAGTCTGTTCTAGCCCACTTAAACCACTCTCTTGTGTGCACACAATATGGTGTTCTCCTTAAATTTGCTTATATATCATTCTCTCTCTTTTCTAACTCGTAGCTATGCCCCTTAAAAATGAGCGAATGCCACCACACTATCATTTATGGCAATTCCCTTAAGCACTTGGACATGCTTTGTACACGCCGAGAGGCTCTTTGGGGCAGATTTATATCGGACTTGCACCACTTTTACACCGCCGTTGCGTCACTTTTGTGACGCAGCGGCGGCGTAAACCCTGCGACATGTTGCGCCCCATTTACAACGTGACGCATCTAGGGAGATGCGTCACGTTGTAAAGCTTGCGCCACATGTGGGTGTACCTGCACAGGGGGGGGGCGTTCTGGCGCAGGAACGCCTCCGAAAAGTGGCTGAGTGAAATCTACAAGATTTCACTCAGTCACTTTTCCGGCCATGCTGCGTCAAAACGCTGCGCCTGCTTGAAGCAGGCGTAAGGATTGACGCAGCATTGTAACGATAGGGCACCCCCGAGCCTTGCTGGAGCTGCGTCGCGCTTGCGATGCAACTCCAGCAATGCGTCAACCTTCCGCCATCAGATGCGTCACGCATCTGTTTATCCTTGCGCCATGATGCGCTGCATTGAAAATGCGGCGCATCTATTGTGGCGCAAGGGTAAACTTTTGTGACGCATCTTTCCTGGCGCATCCCTGCTGATTAGCAGGGATGTGCCAGGAAACATAAATCTGCCCCTTTGTCTTTAATTAGACAGATGCATTGAACTACAATTTTTAGGCATTCCCTTAAGAATCCGTGCGTGCTGTTTGCACGCCAGAACGACTTACGTCTTTAATTAGATGTGATCAGTTTCGCCCTTAACACTACATGGCTAAGGACGCGGACTATGGTGGCCGTATCTACTGCGGAGTTGGGAGTTGTTTAATGCATTTTGGGCGCTGTACTTCACATTCGAAGTGAAATGGCGAGTGGGGGCTTCCGTATTCCCAGCTCTACGGGCCCCGATACTGTAGCTCCTTTTAAACTGGTACTGCGTGAACGGGCATGGGCCAGGTTGGTTTTTGCATTTGGAGTTACACAGACCGCACATAAGTAAAGTCAGCATATGCTTTTTGGGGCTCTATGTCTCGCTTCTTCTTCATTTTTTTTTTAAACGGGCAATCTAATTTTTTAACAAGACACCATAACTGTGGGACAGGCGTCAGTGGCCAAACCGGCTAGACGGGTTTAGATACCAAGACATGACACTCGGGGCACCGTTGCGAATGCCATTAAAGTATGTCCTGTTACTGTCTGACATGGCAAGCCAGACAACATTGGGGTATTCTGCAGCCATATATGCTGCTATTCCTTGCGCTATGGTTTGATATGGTGGCACAAGGATGAGAGACATGCATACGCGGCTTTGGGTCCTCTGTCTCCTTTCTAAATGCACGCAATTTATTTCTAATGACGCACCATAATCATGTAACAGACGGCAGGTGTTGAATTGGCTAGGCTGGTACAGATGTCAAGAAATGACACTTGGGGCATGTTTATTAGTGTCGATAAAGTATGCCCAGTTACCTTTTGAGGATATTTTCCTCATTGCATGTCTCATACAAATATTCTCAAGTTCCCCTATTCCTTGGGGGCCAATATTGGTGATGAGGGCTTTTTCCTCAATTATTTGTAACTCTACCTTGTAGGCACAGGAGACAAGCAATATTGAATTCACCCTGGATACAGGAGGGACCAGTACTCATGCAAGATACACACTGAACTTGACAGCGTTGTTGCAATTACCAACACCATGGAAGACCAAATCTAGATATCAAGGTATGCTATCTGGGCGAAGGTCATTTTTGGGCACTTCCACCATTGAGGACATTATCTTGCTTATATATTGCCTATATTCATATGGTGTTAAGATTTCCTTGATTAGTCACGGTGCACTAGAATGTATTCCTTTATTAATATCCCTCTGTACTTTTTGGTTCTCTTTTGTCACCCAGTTATGCAACATTTCCTGTTGATCGGACACGTGTCGAGTTTGTCCCTGTTTTCTATATATGTGAAACTTTATATGTGAACCTTTATTTGGTAATTTTTAATCATCACGTTTTATATGTGATTGTCTATATGTGGATTCTCTACATGTGAATATTTATATGTGAGTTGTTTACATAGATTTTCCATCTGAAAATTTCAATGTAAATATTGTAGAGTTTTTATGTACCATTGTCAACTTGTGTTTACTCTGTTGTATTATACACTATGGGGCAGATTTACGTTTCCTGGCATATCCCTGCAAATCAGCAGGGATGCGCCAGGAAACAAGCGACACGCATCTCAATCCTTGCGCCACCACGGATGCGCCGAATTTACAATGAGGCACTTCATGGCGCAAGGAAATGCAGATGCGTGTCGCATCTGCTGCCATAAGGTTGGCGCAGTGCTGGAGTTGTGTCGCGGTCGCGATGCAACTCCAGCACTGTGCCAACCCTGCCTTTCTAACATGGTGCGTCAAGCCTTATGCCTGCTTCAAGCAGGCGCAAGGTTTTGACGCAGGGGGGTCGGAAAAGGTTTCATGTGGCGCAGGGCTTTACAATGTGATGCATCTCCCTAGATGTGTCACGTTGTAAATACCCCGCAGCATGGCGCTGGCTTTACGCCGCCGCTGCGTCACAGATGTGACGCAATGGAAGCTTAAAGTGGCATACGGGGCTTGTAAATCTGCCCCTATATATTTTGTATGTTCTACAGCCCTGAGGAAGTCCAAGGAAGTTGACCAAAACACATTGGCTGTCTGGCTGCTTAAATCAAAAACTTTTGCAATGAAGAATAAATACATTTTGTAATATAAAATAATGGATTGACTTAATCACTCTTAAACTTGGAATTGGTGGTGCAATCCACATTTGCGATTAATTTAATATTGGTCATGGTGACTGCTCTCTGGAAACAGCGGGAGCGGTGGAGGTGCACACAGTATGAGTGTAATGATCAAAACAATGGACTCTTTGTGGGGGATTTTTGCTTTGGAGAGGTGCGTCACATGCACACAGTTGTGTAGATGTAAGGCTTGTTGTTTCATTTTGGTATTGTGTAGCTTTACAAGGTTTGTCAAAATTATATGAAGATCACAGACAGGACAAAACACACAATGAAGTAACATCAACTAAGCCTGAGTCAAGTAGAGTCAGTTAAAACTACACTCTACAGAAAAGTTAACTCCTCTGCACACAGCTTCCTAACAAACTGCCTTGTAAGAAGAGGTGGATGTTCTCTTTTCTGAAGGAAACACATACCTCCTTTCAGACAGATTGGACTTTATGCCAGAGACAGCTCTCACTGGTATTTATCTCACATAGAAAAAGGTTTTATGAGAGCTCTCTCTGAAAATCTCACTTTCAATCAAGGCACTGGAAACAAGAGGCCCATAATTCCTAATGGATCAGGAAAAACGATTCACAACCATATTGGGAAATATGAGGATTGTTGGTCTACAGTAGAACTTTTAAGCAACTAAAATATCTTGGTGAAGCTGTTGTGGAGACTAAGGAATTACCTGTGGAATCAGACCGTGAAATAATGATTATTCAGAAAATTCCTCATTACTCAGGAGATTCTCACTGCTCAGCCCAGAATCCCTTTTTAGTTATTCATCAGTGGGGAAAACAGGATGTGTTTAGCTCCAGGGACGTTTAATTACCAACCCTGTATCCTTATATGAGGCCCTAACTGTCATTCTTTTGGAAAAGAGGTAGAGGACTGACATTAATTTCAACCCAAGAATGCCCAGTTAACTCCATGCACTCCACCTGCAAAGGGAAAACGGTGGGTCATACAGGCCTCCAGGCATACATCAGTCCAGGACTTGATTAGAAAACTCACTGTGACAGGGTGTTATACATTTTGCATAAGTGTCGAAACCCTCTGGTGAGTCTCAGGTGGCCTATACATAAATTGTACATCTCCCAGGAATCATCTTCAGACAAAGAAATGGATGTCTCATATTCTCTCTTTCCATTTATCACTTCGATCATTTTCAGTGAGGTGCCCTGAGCTGCTTAGGGATGTCCAGATGTCTCTCACTTAGCGTGCTGCACCGTTTGTGTATAACTTACCCCATGCTGATAAGGACAAAAAATATCTGATGTTGCTTATGTAACTGTTTTGAGGTGGTGAGGTCTAGCAGTTTGGGTTAGACTCAACAATTTGGGTCTGTGGTGAAGAGTGACTTGTATATGATGTGTCTCTGTAGACCTGAGTCACAAAGGGTCTATGCACTCATGGGGGAGGCTTCGCAGTCATGGAAGAGTCTCCACACACAGGACGGAATCTCTGCAATTGTGAGAGTGCGGAGACTCCCCCAAGACTGCATGTCATCCGCCCCTAAGGCTGAGGCCTTTTGTGAATCAGGCCCTGTGTGTATTAGCCCAGTGAGCAACACACTGCTGGAATGGAATGTACCCATATATATATATATTCATAGACATCCTCACCCAGGATTCCGAACTCACAGCGGGTGCCTCCTCAGACGAGGGGTGAACTCCGTTATGTTACACAACAAATCAAAAACATGGTAGGAGCACTCACTGGGTAGTTCAGTAAGATTTAATTAAACAAACACGTTTCAGCGTAATGCCTTCCTCAGTGTTATTAAATCAAAATGATACATAGTATGCAATTGGTTTATATAGTCGAGTTATTGCGGTCATTGGTGGGATTCCAACCAATAGTCTTGTCACTGTGTCTCCAGCCCCTCGCCTGCCGCTGGTTGTTATTCGCAGGAACCACACAGATGTCCATCATATGGAAGGGCATTTTGGATTTGCATAATCCACGACCTTTTTGTGGTCGACGAGCTCCGACAGCAGCCGTTCTGGCATTCCAAATAAATTCATAGACGACTTCACCCAGGATGCTGAACTCCCTGCTGACCTATCTACGAGCGATGTGTGTGGTTGGGCGGTGCTGGTTGGTGGCGACAGTGGTTCCCTGGATGGCAGCCGAGGCCCTTCTGGTAAACTGCTGAACACTGTGTACCTCGGGTCTTGTGCATTGGAGCATTCTGATAGGACCAGCACCTTGGGAAGGGCGGACCCAATCTCCGCACGACTGTGACCCCTGTATGGTGTGATGACATGGAGAATGAGGGCTGCTTCCCTGACAGGAGCCGCCTGAGCCCTGCAGATCCCGTGCACACACCCACCGAATAAGGCCTAATTCCGGCGGTGTGCAGTGAGTACGGATGTGCGCCCCCTACCACTCTGATCGACGGAGCTGCAGTGTAGGTGCTCCCGTCGCCCCACATGTGCTGCTCCCTCAGTCCCTGCTGCACCCTGGGCACTCGAATGGGGCTGTGACTGGCGCCCCTCCCCCAACACTACTGGGAATTATGCACAAATAGGAACCGCTCCTCTGAGATCTGTGTGGAGTGCCAGGAGGAGAGCTCCAGTCCCTTGGGCTAAGCGTTTAAGAACAGCAACTGCAACTTGGGACTATACCTACCTACTGCCACAAGACAGAACCTTGTGAGGTTGAAGATGCAGGCGGTGTTACCGTTGCTCTGCGGAACCTAATAGATACAGTTGCGGAGTGCAGCTGAGCCTGGACTGTGACCCCTTCCACTGCTTGCAGAACACTTCCCAGAAGGCATATAAGTTGTCTTGAGACTTTGGTACCTGGGTCTTGTAGTTCATGCACGATACGTTCTGACTATAACTATGTGGTGGGGCTGCCGACCTACAACGCTACCCATTGGGCTTTAACTGTGGAAAGAAGTCCCTAGGCCCGCCTCCACTCCACGACTGGGTGCGGTGGGTCCATGTTGTGGACTGAATACTCAACGAAGCCAACGGTCCTGGGTTGCTACCGGGCGACTGACCCCAGCTGGGACTACTATTATTATGCCCAACTACGACACGAACAGTATTACCCCTACTGATTCCCAGCTATTTTATTATGGGGCACACGAAAGGCAAGAAATCGGAGATGCCGCCTGCTGACCAACAGTCCCAGGGTGACTCGGACATGTCTTCACAATCATCCTCGATCAGGTGTGTCCCACCGACTAACTAAGACACCCCTCCAGACAAACTATAATTAATTTTACGGGAGATAAGGGATTCTCGTAAATCTATTGAACAACAAATAGGCTCCCTGTCCAATGGATTTAACCTCCTGAAGGCGGATCATGAGAAACTATCTACCATTGTCAAAAGCAATAAACAGTCTCTGACTGAACTTTTACCGAAGCACAAAGAACACTCCAAGCATATTACCCAAATACAAAAACAGTTGGCCAACGCATCCCGGATTGCCACGCATCGTACCTGTATGGCAAGTTTTCCCAATTCATCACCCACGGACCAGAATCATCTTGGAGTCGACACATCGCTTCACCCTCCAGACCGGATTTGACACATCACTTCTCCTGTATGCAGCAGAACTGTTGCATCGCCTCCCCATGGTCTCAGGAACTGACGCATCTCTGTGTTTTTTGACCGTTCCCATCTCTGCGGCTGTTTGGCCTTGTGAATTTTGATGCATCTACAAGTACTTTGTGAGAAATCACGCATCCATAGCTTTCTATGGACACAGTTGCTTGAAATCTTTTTTAAGTCATATTCTTATTACATGTCTGTTGCATTTTTGTCCTTTTGGTCTTGCTGAGTTTAGATAAAGATATTTTATTTTTCCCAACTGTTGTGGTGTCCATTTGTGGTGTTATCACGGTACTGCTGTGTGTTTTGAGTACAAATACTTTACACATTGCCTTTGGGATAAGTCTGCTCGTGCCAAGCTACCCAAGGGGTGATCAGGGGCTATCTAAAATGTGTATCCCCTTACCCTGACTAGAAGCAAGGGTCCCTATTTGGACAAAGGTACCTACCTCTGCCAACTAGAGACCCCCATTTCTAACACTGCACAATAAAAAAAGTAAAAAAATACATGTGCTGAAAAGCCAAGGTATAACCTAAAAGCAGTTTATTTGAAACCTAGTTTTCAAATATGTTTTGAAAAAATACATGTGCAGAAAAGTCATGGCAACATAAAAGCAATATATTTGAAAATATGTTTTTATAAATGCATATGTTGATCTTAAAAACCTATTTAACAATTGAAATGTCATTCTGCACCATTGAACATTGCTATCTTTTAAATGTGTGCTGGGCCTTAGGTTATAGGAAAAGTGTGCTGGTGAGAACGGAAAGTGCTAATAATGACTCCAGTTTAACCTTAATTATGTTTTAGCATTTTCTTCTCCTTGGTAATCATCCTTGAGCGCCTTTTAAATCAGGACACCAATGACACTTTGTTTCCAATTAACAGTAAAAACCTTCTTTGATCCTTTGACTCTTTTATGAGATGAAATTATATTTTCTAGACTAACATGCATGACAACGTAATTCTCCACCCTGATTATTATTCAGCTTTATGGATTCAGTAGACTAAGCCAAGTAAAAAGTAATGTCATCTGCTTGTCTGGAACATCAGCAACTGTGTCTTCTATGCATTATTTTCTGCCAGTGACAGTCTTTTGAAGTGTTGTTTAAAAGGAGTCCACTGTAAGGGCGTTTACACGGACATTTAGCATTAAAGGAGAACATTTTCAGTTTTCAAGTTTGCAAACTTACACATTCGGAAATATAAATTTCGTACATTAGCTCACTATGGGGCATATCAACAACAACCGGCGATAATTATTGCTAAGCGCATTTAGCGCTAGGATAATTATCGCCGGCTAGCGTTAATTTTTATCGCTGAGATAGCGTGCTATTAGCAACGCTTATCTCAATAGCGATAAAAATCCTCACGCTAAGTGGCTAACATGAGATTATCGCTGGAAACCCAGCGATAATCTCACGTTGGCTTGTTGAGAGGGACAGACAAACTTAGCCATGATATCCTCCTTCCATAGGATTTCATGGCTAAGTCAGAAAAATACCAGACGTAAAAAAGCAGCGTTAACCGCGGTTAGCGCTGCTTTTTTTGTCTCTAACAGGGTTAGCGATATTCTTGATAATAGGAGAAATGTCGCTTAGCAACATTTCTCCTATTATTTTACTCTGGAACGCCCCCTTTGCATCTCATTAGAGATGCAAGGGGAAGCGTAGAGTAAAAGGGTGCTAACATGCACATTTGCATGTTAGCACCCTGTTGTTGATAGGGTGCTAGTTTTATCTCTGCTTTTTTGGCTTTTAAAGCCAAAAAAAGCAGAGATAAAGCCCTTGTTGATATGCCCCAGTGTGTCCTTGTAAAATTACTAGTAGCCAAGATACTAGTAGTAACTTACCTTTGTGAATATGGAAAAGGAATAAAGTTAGACTTTTGCGTTCATGACCTGCCGAGCACAGCAGTTGACAACAGCAATTCGCAATCGAGTCACCTTTCCAGCAAAGTGAATCGCTTGTAGTTTGCACCGAATTCACAAAGACTCAAAACATACATTTTCAATGCATATGTGTATGATTACATGCATTGTTTTTATTTGACAGCAGCAACATTTGGACCACCAACGTTTCCCATAGCATCAACGACGTTACATAGATCAACATGTATGGAATGGCTAACATAGTGTGCACAAAATGCCATTTGCTGGATGGTTTCTTGCACCTTTTCAGTTGTTGAAAATGGTGGTGACAAGGCAGTTAACTAAACCTATGACCTATAATTAGCTAGAGAACCCCACGGGCACACAATTAAATGTAGCTTTGCGCTCAAGGGGGCAGATTTACAAGCCCCGTGCGTCACTTTTGTCACACAGCGGCAGTGCAAAGCTAGCGCCATGCTGCGACAGATTTACAATGTGACGTATCTAGGGAGATGCGTCACGTTGTAAAGCCCTGTGCCACATAAAACCTGCGTCAGGTTTAATGTATGCAGGGTGGGCGTTACGTCGGAAAAAGCCTCGGAAAAGTGACGCAGTGAAATCTACAAGATTTCACGCAGTCACTTTTCCGACGCTGGTGCGTCAAATCATTACACCTGCTTGAAGCAGGCATAAGGCGTAACGCACCATGTTAGGGATAGGCCAGGTTGGAACAGTGCTGGAGTTGCGTCGCGCTTGCGACACAACTTCAGCACTGCGCCAACCTTACGCCGGCAGATGCGGCACGCATCTGCTTGTCCTTGCGCCACGATGCACCGCATTGTAAATGCGGCACATCTGTGGTGGGGCAAGGGCAAACTTGTGTGTCGCATCTTCCCTGGTGCATTCCTGCTGATTTGCAGGGATTCGTCAGGGAACATAAATCTGCCCCTAAATATTTCCGTTTCCATCTTAGTTTCCATCAGTGGACGACGTACCCAGGCTCGAGGACTTGACAGGCAAATGTACGAGTGGTCAACACACACTTGGTGTTGCCAAACATTTGTTAAAGAGTTTCCAAAAATGTTCAGCACAACTAATTTACAGTGGAATACAATTCTCCAGATTTAGGGGCAGATTTACAAGCCCCGTGCGCCACTTTTGCACCGCCGTTGCGTCACTTTTGTCACGCAGCGGCAGTGCAAAGCTAGCGCCATGCTGTGACAGATTTACAATGTGACGCATCTAGGGAGATGCGTCACGTTGTAAAGCCCTGCGCCACATAAAACCTGTGTCAAGTTTAATGTATGCAGGGTGGGCGTTACGTCGGAAAAAGCCTCGGAAAAGTGACGCAGTGAAATCTACAAGATTTCACGCAGTCACTTTTCCGACGCGGGTGCGTCAAATCATTACACCTGCTTGAAGCAGGCATAAGGCGTGACGCACCATGTTAGGGATAGGCCAGGTTGGAACAGTGCTGGAGTTGCGTCGCGCTTGCGACACAACTTCAGCACTGCGCCAACCTTACGCCGGCAGATGTGGCATGCATCTGCTTGTCCTTGCGCCACGATGCACCGCATTGTAAATGCGGCACATCTGTGGTGGGGCAAGGGCAAACTTGTGTGTCGCATCTTCCCTGGCGCATCCCTGCTGATTTGCAGGGATTCACCAGGGAACGTAAATCTGCTCCTAAATATTTCCGTTTCCATCTTAGTTTACATCAGTGGACGACGTACCCAGGCTCGAGGACTTGACAGGCAAATGCACGAGTGGTCAACACACACTTGGGGTTGCCAAACATTTGTTAAGGAGTTTCCAAAAATGTTCAGCACAACTAATTTACAGTGGAATGCAATTCTCCAGATTTAGGGGCAGATTTACAAGCCCCTTGCGTGACTTTTGCGCTGCAGTTGCGTCACTTTTTTGACGCAACAGCGGCGCAAACAATGCGGCCTATTTACAATGTGACGCATCTAGGGAGATGTGTCACGCTGTAAAGCCCTGTGTCACATTATACCTGCGTCAGGTATAATGTATGCAGGGTGGGCGTTCCCACGCAGGAAGGCCTCGTAAAAGTGACGCAGTGAAATCTACAAGATTTCACTGCACCACTTTTAGGACGCCACTGCGTCGAAACCTTACGCCTGCTTCAAGCAATATGTCTTAAAAATGTATTTAAGTAGTGTTAAGGACTAAACTGATCACGTTTTAATATTGTTAACAAAAGTTTAACAATTTCATTTATTGTTAATATTAAAACTAGTTCAATGATACATTTTATAATAATCTAAAAATTATTTCATATTTATGTATAGGAAGGTGTGGTGAAGTAGTAGCCTTAACAAAGCAAAACAATAAAGTAATTTCCCTTGAATTTTTCTATAATGTGAAGGCCCTGAAAAGGTTATAGGCCTGTTATAATAAGCTATTTCCATGCATGGAAATATAATTACTTCAATATATGAGTACCATTCATAAAGCCAGATATCTTGAAGTTTAGAATTGCACATATCTTCCACAGTGATAAGATCTACATGGGTGATGGCATATGGAATCATCAGTAGAATGCAGTATGAGTAGTTGGTTTAAATGCAATGCAGCTGAAGTTAACACCAACCCAATTTAACTCATTATGTAGCCCTTTTCAAATACATTTCCTATAGTTATTTGGTTTTCTAAACCTGAATGAAACAGGAGTTAATCTGCAGAAATGGTAGAGGTCTTAATGAGTGGTGTGTAGGAAGAAACCCTATCTCAGGAAAACAAATACTTAGAAAGATAATTCTGATTTCAAATGTATTTTTGACATTTTCCAATTTTTATGAATCTACATATGCTTATGACAGTGTCAAAAAGACAAATGCTGGGAGTATACATCATTCACGTAGACTAAGGAGTCACACATACTTGTGCAACTTTTGCTAATATCAACTCACTTATTCATGGGAGCATTTCTAACCAAAAAGCACCTGTAACACTATCAACCTCCAAAATGCCACAGCACGCACCACAGAACCAAATTTGTCTTACTGAATCCAGTCCTACAGGTACAGTATAACATGGTGTGCATTCTTCTTCAAAATAATATATTCTGTATGTATGTTTAATATTTCATTTTTATACTCTGCCATTACAGTTTTCTGCCTTTTGAAGATAAATAATGGTGACTGCAATCCTGTGGGATAAAATCACTGATATTGAAAGTGAATGATATTCCATTTAAATGAAGATCAGTATACATATCAAATAGGCAGTTAAATCATTAATTAGAGTGTTGTCATCCAGCATTAAAATGCCTACCAGGGCATCCTTTGAATTAGTACTCTAGGGCCATATCATCTAAAGTGTGCAAATGAATATTAATCCAAGTATGATTTTGTAGGACTTGAATAAAAGTGACCACAGTTCTGTTAAAGGATCTGCTGAAAAACACAGCAGAAAAAAGCTACTGCGTGAGCTACAATATACAATATATCAGTATATTAGCCGAGACTGCAGTTTTTCTAAACCCTGTGTGAGTTTTTATATGTAAATACATATATACTCACAGCGGTTAAACAAACTGCAGCTCAATATATATATATAGTCTTTTTCAATGAATATACATATATTCATTGAAAAAGACTAAAGGTTACAGGGACGTTACAGTTAGGCTCAGATTTCACTCATATGAAAGCATTGAAATTCAGCAGTTATAGTTGCCTGAGCAAACTATAATGCTTGCCCCTGCAATGCACTGCTTATGATCTCACATATTACATCACTCACATATTCAGTGACATCACTGATGACATCTCAAATGACATCGCTGATAACATCATCCAGTGATTGTAAGTGTTTTCTAAATGTTTCTGAGAGTTAAACACTTATACTAAAGTACCACAAAAGTTAAATTAGTATAATTTGTGTACTACTAATGAGGGATTCCATTTTTTAACATATATTATGTGAGTGGCTGTGGGACTGTGTGTATCTGTGTGTGAGTGACTGTTGGGTTTGTGAGTAGACGTACGGGTGAGTAAGTGGGTATGTGAGTATCTCTGTTGGTGTGTGAGTGGCTGTATAGGTGGGTGAGTGTATATGTGAATTACTGTATGGATGAGTGAGTAGGTGTCTGGACGGCTGTATGAGTGAGTGACTTGGTGTGTTGGTGGCTTGTATGGGTGAATGAGTGGCTGTTTGAGTGGGTGTTTGGTTAAGTGAGTTGGTGTGTGAGTGACTGTATTAGAGAGCAAGTGTCTGTGTGAATGCCTTTATGGGTGACAGAGCAGATGTGGGAGTGCTTATATTGAAGTGCAAGTGAGTGAGTGAGTGCTGGTATGGTTGAGTGAGTGGGTGTGTGATTGGCTGTATGGGTGAAAAAGTGGGTGTGTGAGTAGCTGCATGGGTGAGTGTCTTGTTCTATAAGTAGCTGTATGAGAGAGTGAGTGGTTAGGTGAGTGGCTGTATGAGTGAGTAGGAGGGGGATTGAGTGATCTATGAATGAGTGAGTGGTTACATGAGTACTTGCATAGGTCTGTGAATTAGTGTGTGAATGGGTATATGAGAGGTTGTATAGGGGTGTGAGTGGGTGTGTGAACAGTTCTGTGGATGATAACATTAACCCCTTCAGTGCCACGCCCTTTCCCCCTCCTGTGCCGGGCGTTGCACTAGTGGGTGGGGTTCATGACAAGATAGTCTCGTCATGGGCACAGCGCAACCGTGCTCCATGACGAGACTATCTCGTCATGGGCACTGAAGAGGATAACTGCTGAATGTTCATGATTTTATAGAAATTAAATCTGAGCTTAACTGTAATGTCCCTTAATATTTGTTTTTTCAGTAAATTTCAAAGCTGTTTTACAATGTATTTCAGAACTATAACATCCCTGTAACCTTTGGTTTTCCAGTGAATTTGTAAGTTTTTTTAAATGTTATTTGCTAATTATAATGTCTTTGTAACCTTTATCTTTTTTGTGAATTTCTACTGGTTTGTAATATTATTTCCTAACAATAATGTCCCTGTGATGTTGTTTTTAAGTGAATTTCTAAGGTTTGCCTATAACCTGCAACCTTTGAGTGAGCATATAAGTGAGTGTATGAGTGTTTGAGTGGGTGGGTGAGTGAGTGCTTGAGTATCTCATTCGATATGTGAGTGGGTGTGTGAGTGTCTGAGTGGTTCTGAAAGTGGCTTTATAAGTGTTTCGCTGGTTGTGTAAGCGGGTGCATGAGTGTCTGAATGGGTAAGTGAGTATCTAAGTGGGTGTCTGAGTGGGTACATGAGTGTCTAGTAGGTCTGTGAGTGGGTTTCAGAGTGTCAGAGTGGGTTTACAAATGCCTCAATGAGTGTATGAGTCAGTCTGGGAGTGAGTACATGAGTGTCTGAGTGGGTCTGTAAGTGGGTATGTGATTCTCTGAGTGTGCCTGTGAGTGCATGTGCACATCTCTTAGTAGGTCTGTGGAGGAGTCTGTGAGTGTGTGCATGTATCTCTGATTGAGTCTGTCAGTGAGTGCATGAGTGTCTGAGTGGGTTTATGAGTGTGTGCATGAGTGTCTGAGTGGGTCTGTGAGTGAGGTGCATGAGTGTCTGAGTGGGTTTGTGAGTGGGATATGAGTCTCTGAGTGAGTCTGTGAGTAGGTAAGTGAGTGTCTGAGTGCCTTGTGTTTTGCCCTTTTCTGCTCTTTTTTGCCTTTTCTGCTCATTTTTCTGCCCTCTCCTTTTCCGTTTTTGCTCATTTTCCTGGCCTATGTTTTGCCTTTTTATGCTGGTTTTTCTGCCCTCTGTTTTGCCTCTCCTGCTCGTCTTTCTGTTCTCCATTTTGCCTTATCTGCTCATTTTTCTGTCCTCTGTTTATCATTTTTATGCAATGGGGAGGGGGATCGGCCCACCCTCCCTGTGCCGATTTTGACCCTGGGATCCCAACCTCAGTGCCAGCTGAAAAAGGACAAAATAAAGGTCAGAAATGAGCAGCAAGAGACAGAATAGAGGTCAGAAACTAGCAGAAAGAGGCAGAATAGAGGTCAGAAACTAACAGAAAAAACAGTATATATGTCAAAAAGGAGCAGCAAGAGCCAGAGTAGAGGTCAGAAATGTGGAAGAAGAGGCAGAATAAAGGTCAGAAACTAACAAAAAGAGGCAAAATAAAGGTTAGAGATATGGACAAAGTCTGAAACGATTACACAATCCACGTGATAATTTGATGCACTTCCTCATACCCTAATATCACCTTTGATACATCCACTCCAAAATACAGACTGCCATTTCAAAACCATAGACACACCAATACCAGTTACTACATACCAACTAACTGATTCCTAGGTCTAAACAAACATCCACTCATTCACCCGTACAGTCACTCATACATGCAGTCACTCATCAATACAGCACTATCATATTCACACCTAGTCAGTCATGCACTCCCATTTACTCACCTATACAGTTATACACATACCACCTCACTTATTCATGCAGATAGTAACACATACTTACTCTATTATACAATCACTGATACAAGCACACACTCATCCATACAGGTACTCTAACAATCATTCACTCTCACATATAGTCATTTAGATAGTCCAACACTCACATATACCACCTTTCACATATGTAGTTACTCACACATGTACCACTGAGACATCCATTCACTCACCAACACTCCCATACACACACTCCCCCACACATACAGCCCTTCATAGATGCACTCTTGAAGCCATACAACCAGTGAATCGCCTACTCACACAACTATGCGCAGAGTCACATACCACCCACCCACCTACACAGACACTCAGGCACCCATACAGATACTCAGGCAACCAATCAACAACCCATATAGACACTCATGTAGCTACTCACCAACCCATGCAGCTGCTTACACACCAACTAACAGACTGATACAGACATTCACACAGCTCAGTAACTAACCCATGCATTCAGTAAGACATTTTTAATCACTCACGTATACAGTCAGTCACACACCTATTAAATCATCCATTTAGACAGTCATACACCCACTCATTCCTCAATACACCTTGTCATACATATATATATATATATATATATATGAATCAAACAAAGTGCCCTAAGCATCTGGAAGCACTCGACTATGCTCTACCTTCCGGTTCTTTGCTCAGCATGCCTTCTCGCTTCACAAGTTCATTAATTGCCGACGCGTTTCAGGGTTTGACACCCCTTCCTCATGGGCTGCACAAATGACACTCGATGGACGCATGTTTAACATTTCCGGGTCTTTTTATTCTTACAGGCCCCCAGTGGGCGTGTACTGCGTGTATCGTCGCACTGTTGATTTATGGGGCTTGAAGTCCTGCATGCGTCAAAAAATCTCCTCTGAGTGAGTTCAAGTGTTCATTTTACGTTGTGCCATCCTTTATATACCTTTAGTAGGCTGTGTTGCGTTCGAGCATGTTTCGTTAATTGAGGAGCATAGTGCCGATGAAGTTCCAATTCGTTTGGTTCTCCGGCCTCGCACAGCTGAACACAGCAGGCGATGGTGCCTTCCTCACGGCCGGGCCGCCGTGTGTAGTAATGAATCAAACAAAGTGCCCTAAGCATCTGGAAGCACTCGACTATGCTCTACCTTCCGGTTCTTTGCTCAGCATGCCTTCTCGCTTCACAAGTTCATTAATTGCCGACGCGTTTCAGGGTTTGACACCCCTTCCTCATGGCAGCTGTGCGAGGCCGGAGAACCAAACGAATTGGAACTTCATCGGCACTATGCTCCTCAATTAACGAAACATGCTCGAACGCAACACAGCCTACTAAAGGTATATAAAGGATGGCACAACATAAAATGAACACTTGAACTCACTCAGAGGAGATTTTTTGACGCATGCAGGACTTCAAGCCCCATAAATCAACAGTGCGACGATACACGCAGTACACGCCCACTGGGGGCCTGTAAGAATAAAAAGACCCGGAAATGTTAAACATGCGTCCATCGAGTGTCATTTGTGCAGCCCATGAGGAAGGGGTGTCAAACCCTGAAACGCGTCGGCAATTAATGAACTTGTGAAGCGAGAAGGCATGCTGAGCAAAGAACCGGAAGGTAGAGCATAGTCGAGTGCTTCCAGATGCTTAGGGCACTTTGTTTGATTCATTACTACACACGGCGGCCCGGCCGTGAGGAAGGCACCATCGCCTGCTGTGTTCAGCTGTGCGAGGCCGGAGAACCAAACGAATTGGAACTTCATCGGCACTATGCTCCTCAATTAACGAAACATGCTCGAACGCAACACAGCCTACTAAAGGTATATAAAGGATGGCACAACGTAAAATGAACACTTGAACTCACTCAGAGGAGATTTTTTGACGCATGCAGGACTTCAAGCCCCATAAATCAACAGTGCGACGATACACGCAGTACACGCCCACTGGGGGCCTGTAAGAATAAAAAGACCCGGAAATGTTAAACATGCGTCCATCGAGTGTCATTTGTGCAGCCCATGAGGAAGGGGTGTCAAACCCTGAAACGCGTCGGCAATTAATGAACTTGTGAAGCGAGAAGGCATGCTAAGCAAAGAACCGGAAGGTAGAGCATAGTCGAGTGCTTCCAGATGCTTAGGGCACTTTGTTTGATTCATTACTACACACGGCGGCCCGGCCGTGAGGAAGGCACCATCGCCTGCTGTGTTCAGCTGTGCGAGGCCGGAGAACCAAACGAATTGGAACTTCATCGGCACTATGCTCCTCAATTAACGAAACATGCTCGAACGCAACACAGCCTACTAAAGGTATATAAAGGATGGCACAACGTAAAATGAACACTTGAACTCACTCAGAGGAGATGTTTTGACGCATGCAGGACTTCAAGCCCCATAAATCAACAGTGCGACGATACACGCAGTACACGCCCACTGGGGGCCTGTAAGAATAAAAAGACCCGGAAATGTTAAACATGCGTCCATCGAGTGTCATTTGTGCAGCCCATGAGGAAGGGGTGTCAAACCCTGAAACGCGTCGGCAATTAATGAACTTGTGAAGCGAGAAGGCATGCTGAGCAAAGAACCGGAAGGTAGAGCATAGTCGAGTGCTTCCAGATGCTTAGGGCACTTTGTTTGATTCTTTATATATATATATATATATATATATATATATATATATATATATGTATATAAAACATATTTAAACTTTACAGAAACACACAGTCACTGGATGATGTCATCAGTGATGTCATCAGTAATGTCATTTGAGATGTCATCAGTGATGTCATCAGTGATGTCACTGACCATGTCATGAATGATGTAATATGTGACGTCATCAGCAGTGCATTGTGGGGGCGCGAATTATAGTTAGCTTAACAAACTAACTAACTATAACAGCCAATTTTCTCTGGTTTTGTACGAGTGAAATGTCCAACTAACTATAACGTCCCTGAAACCTGTTGTTTTTTCAGTGAATTTCTAAGGTTTAAAAAATATATATATATATATATTAATTCACTGAAAAAACCATAGGTTTCACACATGTTATAGTTAGCGGAAATTTTACTGATAAAAAACCAATGAAATTCCCCCGTTATAGTTAGTGCAGGCAACTATAACTCACGCGACCGCAATCCTCTGCTGATGCTAATACTGTATTTAGACACTTATTTGCCCATGTCTTCTTCCATACATTTTTAGCTATACATATATTACAAATATTTTTTTTTCATAAAGACACATATGTCATCAGCAGAAGATTGCGGTCGCGTGAGTTATAGTTGCCTGCACTAACTATAACGGGGGAATTTCATTGGTTTTTTATCAGTAAAATTTCCGCTAACTATAACATGTGTGAAACCTATGGTTTTTTCAGTGAATTTGCAAGGTTTTTTAAATGCTAATTCCTAACTATAACGTGTGTGAAACCTATGGTTTTTTCAGTGAATTTGTACGGTTTTTTAAATGCTAAGTTACTTTACGCCATTCGTGGCGTGCGCGCCCACTTAACGCAGTTCGTTCCGTGCGCGCACGGTGCGCTTCGCGCACCGTGCGCGCACAGTGAGCACGCGGTGCGCTTCGCACACCGCGCGCCCACTTTACGCAGTTAGTGCCGTGCACGCACGGTGGGCACGCGGTGTGCTACGCGCACCGCGTGCCCACGTTACGCTAGATGGGCCATGTACGCACGATGCGCTTCGCGCACCGTGCGCACATGGAGGACATATGATGCACTTAGTTTTGAAAGGTAATATTTAAATTTTTCGGATATGTTATAAGCCATGCACAAATGGTGCCCTTCGGGCACCATTTGCACACGGGGTGGAGAGAGTGTGGATAATTTTTTTTTTTATTATTTTTTTTAAAATATTTTAGTTTAACTCATCTTGAATAAAACATGCACAATTGGTACCCTTCGGGCACCAATTGCACACGGGGTGGGGAGAGTGTGGATAATTTTTTTTTTTTTTATAATTTTTTACCGTACGCGTACGGTAAGCGTAATCGGCGAAATTAGCGAAAAAATAAAAATTCCGTTTTTGGCCTTGGGGGATCTTTGGGGACTCCCTCAACATTGCTATGTGTGTGGGAGCTGTCTAAACAGCCCCTTTACATGTTTTTGTGCTTTATATTTTAAACATCACTCTCAGTGCGAGAGAGAAAATGGCGGCCGCCGCTTCCTGGTTTCGGCCGATTCGAATGTTTACTAAGATGTAAGAGCCAATCAGAATTGCGCTTGCGCACGCCACCGTACGCGTACGGTAAGCGTACCGTAAGCGCACCGTAAGCTGGCTCAGATTTATATATTGATTTAAAGGCTATTTTCTCAGAATCTACTGAACAGATTTACACCAAACCTACAAAAGGCACTTCCTTGACCTGAGGACTACCTCTCTGCCAAATTTCTAGTAATTCTGTTCAGCCGTTCGGGCTGTAGCCCTGTCTAAAGGTCCTATGGAAAAATGCATGGGAAAAACGCGTTTTGGGACCCCCCTTTTATCTCAGCCCCTGCTTGACGAATCCCCCCGAGACTTTCAGGGTAGGAGCGGAGCGTAGCGCCCCACCTATTTTGAAAAATTCGCGAGGATTCGTCGACCGGCGCCAAAGTTATTCAAAATAGAATGTTGCGGATTTCCTATGGAAACGTGGTCCTAACTATAACTACCTACTGGCGACCGCCAGTAGGTAATATATATATATATATATTTTTTTTTTAAAGGAACAAAATAGTGTTTTATTCCATTATAAAAACTACTGAACATATATAAAAAATGGGTTCACAAATCACATCGGTCAAAATAACATAATTATATTATATATATATATATATATATATATATATATATATATATATATATATATATATATATATATATATATATATATATATATATATATATATATATATATATAAAATATTTATATTACCTACTGGCAGTCGCCAGTAAGTAGTTATAGTTAGGACCTAGTTTCCATAGAAAAAGCATTTATTCTTTTGCCAATATCTTTGGCATCGTTTGACGAATCGCCGCATTTTTTTCAAAATTAACTGCCCATTCAGATTAGCTCCTGGCTTAAAAGACTTGGGGTGATTCGTCAAGCGGGAGGTGAGAAAAAAGGGGGTCCCAAAACATGTTTTCTCCTTGTTAATTTCCAAAGAAAACTTTAGACACAGGTACAGCCCGAACTGCTGAACACAATTACACCAAATTTGGCAGAGAGATAGCTCTTGGTCCAGAAAGCACGCTTCGCTTTAAATGGTGTAAATCCATTCAATAGTTTTTTAGATTTTTAAAGATTTACAGATATCAATATTTGAGAATTGTGAGACATGATTGGCTGAGCCCTCCCGAGCACAAGCTTCCCTCTGATTGGCTGTCAACACTTCAAACCAGGAAGTGTTGGCTGCCATCCTGTGACTCGGTTGAAATGAGTAGGAGGAAAAAGGGTGAAAAAAGAAGAAAAGGGCAGGGTAGGAATATATTTTCAGCAGGATTCACATAGGGTCTGGAAATCACGGTGGAAAAAAACCCGAAGCACGGTGTCACGCGCTGAATTCAATTAAGCCTCCAGGTGGGCAGTTCCCGGGAGCAATGTTTAGTTATGATGTGGGGGCTACTTCTGTCACGGGGTCCGTCACTTCCTCGGAGCAAATATAATGATGGGGATACGCATCTCCCTTCCCCCTTTGCCCTGAAGAGCAGTACTTCCCCAGGGCTATACGTAAAATTTAAGAGTGGAGGTGTAAAGGCTCCCCCACACTGCCCCGGGAACCACTACTTCCCCAGGGCATTTACAATTAAAATGTGGGGCTACTTCTGTCAAGGGACTGCACTTCACCAGGGCAAATATAATGATATGGGGGGCACACACTCACCCCTCCGCCCCAAAGAGTAGAACGTCCCCAGAGCTACACGTATAATTAAAGTGTGGAAAGGTGAAGCCTCCCTGACACTGTCCCGGGGACCACTACTTCCCCGAGGTATTCATCAATTAAAATGCAGAAGGTCTGTTGCGGACTGCTGGCCCCGGGGAGCACGATAATCCCAGGCCTTTAAATTTGATGGAGGCGCATTGTTCAATGTCCCTTGAGGAGCTTTCCATGGCCCTGGGTATCGTCATCACTGAGGGCCGGTTCCAACAATGACCTGTGGTGCCAACCCCCGGGACATTGAAGTTTGCTATGGATGGGCGGGAGCAAAGTTCTACTTCATGGAAGTGAGAGGAGGAATTTGCTCTCACTTCCAGGAAGCAAAACAGATTTGCTACTGGGCAAAGGGAGCTGCATGGAGCAGCTGGCTTTGCCCAAAACCAATACCGCTGCCGCAGGAGGCGGGGAGCTGGCAGGGACAAAGGGGGCATTGGGGCTCCCCGCGGTTCCCAAACATTGTGGCCTGGTCCCAGGGATTGGGTTCCTGGGGCCTAAAATGGCCCAGTTGAGTTCTAAGTTATAGGGTGGCTCTAAAAATAGCCCCTGTTTTCATTATGAGTTTGTTGGATCTACATGTAAGTGCAGATGCACAGCATGAGGTTGTTGAGAAAAACTCTGTTTCCTTGACCTGTGAAATGAACTCCATAATTTCTGTATGTGTCATCCATATCAAAACGTAGATTGTTGTTGTAGATGAGGTAAGCAGAAACAGCTTTATTGACATTCTTCCTAGCTTTCTCTATTTGAGGACAAAATTGATTTGATCATTTCCATTTCTGTCTTTGGCATAAATTTGAGTATATGAAGACAGTTTGAGGCAAAAGCAACATCAATTTTGCAAAGGTATCCTTCTTTAGCATTTCCAGGCCAACCCCGGTTAATGTCCCTAGGTCATTGCCACCACAGTGCAGAATCAGGGGGTTGGAGATGCAAAGAGGTTTTAACCAAAGGTAACAATTGGTGTGACTTTAATCCTCTCTGTGCAAACCATTTAATGTCCACATTTTGTAAACCTAGGTCTTTGTCAATACGTCTGTGTTCAGCATACCTTTTGCCCCAGAAAACATAGCTGTGTCCTATGATCCACACTGTAAGCATTTTGAAGGGATGGCTGGAAGGAAGCAAAAGATGTCTGTAGCTCATGTAGTCCATTGGTAGAATGAGAGATATGTTAAAAGGTGGAGAAGAAGCTTTATTTTTAGAAAACCGATAACTGATTGGCTGATGAACAACATTGTGCACTGAAATTAGGGTGCATGTTACTTTCGTGAAAAAGCATGTTTCCGATTGGTTAATCATTTTTTCTCAATGTGCACTATATAGGACACGATCGCACGTACAGAAGTCAACCACACCTGCTTCTTGCATTTGGAAGGTACTGTTCTGAACTTAAAAATATGGTGAACTTGTGACCTGCATCTCCCATTGAATGTTGCAGAAACTGTTGGGATGAAATATGACGAACTTGTGACCCGCATCTGCCGTTGAATGTTGCAGAAACTGCTGGGATAAAATATAGTGAACTTGTGACCCGCACCTGCTGTTGAATGTTGCATATATTCCAGATAGAGGGGGCTGCACACGCACGTGCTGCAGGTGACGCTCAACCCGGCGGGCTACATGCATGGCGTTTCCAGAGGTGAACATCGTGCCTGAAACAGTATTTTCGAGAGCACACACGGAGGTGTCGACAGTTCCCATTACTGAATGAATCACTTTATGCCGGAAGAATCACCGCGCAGACTGTCCAGTCCTGTTCTACCTGCAGCCGCAGGTGATCGATGCCCCGCCCTCCGTGGAGGAAGCTGCTCAACCGAGTCTGGGCTGGAGTGTAATGGCGATGTGTATGTTGAACGTCGAGCGCTGCTGCTGAGAAAAAACGGAAGAAACGTTTCTTTTGCCTCAAAGTGTGGCGGAAATCCCCTTTGAACAAGCTGATGAACTGGGTCCCCAGAAGTAAACAAAATGTTCCGTTAATGCAGAGGCTGGCTGTAAAAGTAAACTGACGAGCTGGGTCCGCAGACTAAACGAAGGTAAACTCAGTGACTATCTTATTACATCGAGTAAATTACTCAACTACTCTTCCTGGCCTTGGAATCGAAGCTGCTTCGGTAATGCAGGGGGTGCAGGGATTGCTGGGCTGCCTGTAAAAAGTAAGTTACACAAGCCGGTTTTATAATACACATGCACACAAAAAAAAAACGGCACATCGTAGAGTGCAGAGGCTGTTAGTGAACAACAGGTAGTTGATTGGAACTGATTGAAACAAAGTAACCAGGGAAAATCGGACTTTCAAATTCAGCCGAGCAGTTAGGAGGAGTGAGGAGGCTAAGGCAGCAGTCTGTCGGAGGGTTAAAGGAGAAGAAAGGAGCTGTCAGTAAACGCCAAAATTAATTAGATAACGAATATACTGATACCAGGGTTGCTTAAACCAAAGTGGCAGTGGTTTAATCTGACTACTTGCTGCTCGGAGCCTGGCTTGGTCTACGAACCCTGTTCACATCCTACAACTCACCGGAGGCATCTGCTGGGCGGAGAAGTGCGGGAGCGGTGATTCTCTTTTACATCAATCCCCGGGACTGCGAGTACCAGCGGCCCTACTGCCTTGCTGATCATTTGCTGCAGCTGCTGGCTCTTCCCGGCCCCTCCCTCCCACTACAAAGCGCCTCACGGCCCCCGCTTCGCGGGCGCCGCTCGGAGTCTGGCTTGGTCTATGAACTCTGTTCACATCCTACAACTCACCGGAGGCATCTGCTGGGCGGAGAAGTGCGGGAGTGGTGATTCTCTTTTACATCAATCCCCGGGACTGCGAGTACCAGCGGCCCTACTGCCTTGCTGATAATTTGCTGCAGCTGCTGGCTCTTCCCGGCCCCTCCCTCCTTGACCACTATAATTGTTTCTCCACTTACGCGTAAGCGGGATGCGTCCGGGGCGTTGTCCCGGGCGAAGCCCGGGCCAAGGGCGGGCCCGTTTTTGCCCGTTCGTGACCGTACCGGGCCTACTCTCTTACTCCTACCAACCTTGTGAGTACCTTTGTTGTTGTTTAACGGCCTGTCGAACAATGGTGAACAAAAGGGGTATGAAATCCACTACTACAGACCATATTGCGGGTTCACTTGATAAGTTTATTGTAAGGGCTTCCTCTATACTTGAACAGGAAATCGCTATGACTGAGCGACGGCTGTCTATGGAGCCGGTCTCCTCCAAGCGTTCTTCTTTGGGCTCAATTGCGCGTAGTCGCTCTCCCGTCGTCCCTTCTTTCACCCCTCCAATTATGAGCCCACATAATGGCCATTCTCCCTTAACAAATTTAACTACTGCCCCCGCCAAAGGCCTTATTGATACTGCTTCTAGTGTTCCAGTCTCCGAACAAGACCCTCCCATTTTGATAGCACCTCCAGCACGGGAAGTGGGCACTATCCCCAAAAGGAAACGAACTGTGATTTCGCCAAGAGGTAGGAGAAAAAAAGTTCAGAAACTAAATTCTGATACGTTGGATTCTTCTCTACCTGCAGTTATAGTTCCTTTCCAGCCAATTTGCACAGATCGATTCCCCCTAGACCCAGTGCCTCAGTTATTTGATATGGAGTTGCTACTTGGGAAAATGTCGTCAGTACTAGCTCTAGCCATTCAACCGCTTGAGCTTAGATTAGACGCAATAGAGAAAAGGTTGGCTGCACTGGAGGTTGCTACGGTCAACAATGTTAATTACGCACAGACCGTCAAACCCTGCTCACATCCATGCCAAAGTAAGGATAAAATATCTGGTGTCCCTATTATTCTTCAAAAACCATCTGACACCCAACAGATTCAACAACAGGGAGTCCCTTGTAATCCCCACCCAAACTTACGACAGGGGATACCATTGCCCAACACCACAAATTTGCATGATAGTATATCACCAATCAATAATCACTGCCCAGAGCCTTCTGATGTGCCCCATCCTCATAACGACCTACGTCGTATCGACCTCCCTCCAGAAAGTGCCCCTTATGTGGTCGTTTTGACTGATGTTCCCAAACTGGCTACTAAGAGACTTGAATCATTCCAGGAACTTAAAAACAAAGTAACATTTTTGTTGAATACTAACAGACCACTGCCTAGGAATGTATGTTCATCTATTCTGTTTGTCAGAAGAGTTGCTTGGGTGGGTCACAAACCAAAGGATGTGGGAGGCGATTGTGTTATTGTCAACTTCAAAAACCCTGAGGTAGTTGACCATGTTTGTAATTCTTTCTTTGATAATGCAACCTCCAACATCAAAACATTTAATCTAAGACATTTTTATCCTCCCCCCAACAAACCCTCCTTTCCTCGTCTTAGGCCTCTCGTACCGATTCGTAAAAATTACGATCAAGGGCAATCAGTTGATGATATGTGGAGTAGGATGTCTGATAATGTAGTCTTGGGTTTTCCAGTCAACAACAGGTTTAGCTCCTTGGATGAGGTGGAATGACTAAAGTTGTATGTCAATCATCATTCATCTTCCACCTCCCCTGTTGTTGAGAATGGCGACAAAGATGGCTTTGGAGCCTTAACGGTGATTCCGCCTATGGCGTTAGTATCTTCGAACGCCGTGGCCATTTCATACACTGGTCCAAGCAATATGGGGGATATACCTTTTCAATCTGTGGTTCGGGTGGACACACCTAACAACTTTCCAGCATCTGTTAACACCCTAGCCTCTGAGACTAACCCTATAAACGATTCATCTTCCGCTAACAGAACGCTTAAAATACTTAGCTGGAACATTGCGGGCTTGGCCTCCAACATTGATAACCCAGATTGGTGTTCATTTACAGATCCCTTCGGGATTTGCCTATTACAGGAAACGTGGTCTATAGAACCCATACACAAACTGGGATATATTACTTTTATGCAACCTGCTTTATAAGGTCCAAAGGGTAGACCATCTGGGGGTTTGTGTGTCTGGGTGGGCACCCACCTTGGTTTTAAGATCAAAAGGGTAGAAACCAATAGTAGAGACATAATATGTATCCTCATGTCCCATAGGAAGACCCCTAAAATTGCACTTATTAACGTTTACTCGCGCCCAATTTGTCGGTGTGGTACATCACCGACTCTTGAGGCCTTGTCATCTCTTCTAGAATCCCTTCCGGATGACGTGGTTTTGATGGTTGGAGGTGACTTCAACTGTCATTTCGAGCCCCTGTGTGGAGAAACCCCATTTACTTCTGAGGAAGATGATGCTAGATCTATTCCACCCACTAGTATGTATGCAGTCAAACGTTGGACCCCCTTGGTTCTCCAACTTACCTCCCTTACTTATTCATTCTCTTTGGGAGCGTGTAATGGTCGTTTCAAAGGGGATATGCCGGGGCAGTCAACCTATAGGGGAATGGGACACGAATCTGTGATTGATTATTTTCTGATCAGTCTAGATTTGTGGCACAAAGTGTTGGATTTTAAAATAATTAGGCGTATGGAGAGTGACCACGATCCTCTGACAGTAGATCTGAACTACCAACTGTTGACCATAGGGCCAGATAAAGATACCCCTTCAGCAGGGAATCTAAGAGTCATCCAAGGGGGGAAGAGGATACGCTGGCGTACCGTAAAACAGTCTGATGCGGTCATTACCAGTATGTATCAAAAGATTCTTCCCCTCCTTGAAAGAGCGTTCAAAATGGAAGTCAACAACCCTGTAGCTGGAGAAACTATGGATTTGGCTAAAATTCATAAGGACCTAGTTGATATTTTGTGTGGTTTTTTCTATAAAGTAGGTACAGCAAACACAAAGAAATCTGGGAATTCAAATCCCTGGTTTACCAAGGGCTGTAGTATAGCCAAACAGGAATTATTACAGGCTTTAAAGGAAGGTAATCGACCACATATTTTGGAAGCAAGATGGGCTTATAGGAAGATAATCCTTAGTGCTAAAATTGAATGGGAAGAGGGAATATGGCTCGACATTAGATCAGCACTTATGGTAAAAGATTCTAGGACCTTCTGGAACCTTGTCCACTCTGGGAAATCGGAGGGTAAAACCACGATTGACCCTAATGTTTCCGAAGACGCATGGGCCTCACACTACAAAAAACTCTATTCCATTAACTTAACCAGAAGAGTTGATCCCCCTGTCATTCTTATGACCATGGATCCATCTTGGGATGCTCCTCCCTGGACGTTAACAGAAGTGTGCTTGGCATTGGATAATCTCCAACCAAACAAGGCACCTGGGTTGGACAGGATCCCCGGGGACCTTTACAAGGACGAACAGTCAGTCTGGGCTCCCTACCTCCTAATCCTTTTTAATGCTATCCTGCAAGGTTTACCGGTTCCATCTACCTGGATGGGTGCGGAAATTATCCCCATTTTTAAAAAGGGATCCCCCCTTGATCCAGGCAATTACAGGCCTATAAGCCTTTTAGATGTGAGCCAAAAAATGTATTCTAGACTTCTCTTGCAACGGTTGCAGAACTGGATTGAGGAGAATAATATCCTTACCCCACTTCAAGCGGGATTCAGGTCCAAAATTTCAACCATGGACCAATTATTTAGGCTCCAGATCCTTTACTGGAAACACGTCACATTGGAGGGGGGTAGTCTATATTTGACCTTCGTGGATTTGAAATCTGCATTTGATATGGTGGACCGCAACCAGCTCTGGAACTTATTGCTAGATATGGGGGTTCCACCCTATCTATGCTATCAATTGAAGATTCTCCACGACGGGACATATGCTAGAGTCCGCTACGGAAAATTTGGTCAGCTAACCGGCCCTTTCCCAGTGGAGAAGGGTGTGCGCCAGGGCTGTGTCCTTGCCCCAACCCTGTTCTCACTTTTCATTAATGGCCTCATTGACGACCTTTTGGAAACTACAGACATTGACGCTCCAAAACTGGCTTCTCAAAGATATCCTGCACTCATGTTTGCAGATGACACACTGCTGTTGTCAAAATCACCGATGGGCATGCAGCGGGTGTTGAACCAGTTTTCCAACTTCTGTAACAAAAAGAATTTGGTGGTCAATATAGATAAAACAAAATATATGGCCTTTAATGTAAAACCCTCTAACTACCCTCATCCTAAGATGGAAGGTATCCCTTTGGATCGGGTCTCTACTTTTGAGTATCTAGGTCTGACCCTGAATGACAAAATGGGATGGTCCCCACAAAGGATCAAAGCAAATTTAAAACTTAATCAGGCTATAGGGGGCATCCTTAAAGTCTACAAAAAATGCCGCCTAAAAATCATAAGTGCCCCTCTTGAAATTTATTCTGTGCAATCCAGGTCCTCGACACTCTATGGAGCTGAATTATGGGGCCATACTTCTGTAAATGATTTGGTTAGTACCGAAAATAACTTTCTTAGGAAACTCTTAACTCTCCCAAACAACACGCCACTTACACCTCTGAGGCTGGATTTAAATATTCGTCCGTTATCAGAGGTTGTTGCTACTAGGCCTGTGATGTATTGGAGGAGGATTTGGAGTACAACTGAGTTGGCATGCTAAAGAGATGAACTGAAAGTAATCTTGGGCACCCTCGGAGCCGATAAGATTCCTTGGCTCCAGTATGTTCGGCAGACACTCAATCAGATTGGTCTTGCTCACCTCTGGGATAATCCTGAGGACTCAATTTTAGGCATCACCAAGAAATCTCTTGCCATAACATTTAAAGATTACTTTTTACTGAAAACTTATAGCTCGGCTAAACCATCAAGTCTGACTGACGCTTTCCTTGACGTCAAATGTTTTTATGCCTTTGTGCCTGATCTTGACGTCATACAGCCTATCTTAGCAAAGAAGATATATTTACAGTTCAGATACGGCACCCTGCCCCTATATTCATTTACTGATCGATGGGTGAGTGGGACACAGTATGTGTGCCCGGGCTGCTCAACCGAATTGGAAACCATGATTCATGTTGTGCTTTTTTGTCCTGCGTATGCTGGCATTCGTAAAAAATGGATTATACAGTTATGTTTAAATTTGGGCCTTAGGAGCTATCTTGATTTCTTTAGGATTTTGAGAAGCGACACAAACCCACTTATTGTGGTCTCAGTTTCAAAGTTCCTGTTTGCAATGTGGCTAATCCGTAGGAAATTACTAGCAAAAATTATCCACTGATATATTAGTATCACTATGGCTAGTTTTTCGTTAAACCACCTTGATTACTGATTCACCATTTTATTGTTTCTCTGTATTTTTTAAATTCTTAATTAATTGGAAATTATATTTATATGAAAATTGTGATTTTATGATTGTGCTTTTATGATTTTATCGAATCGCAATAAAGCTTTCTTGTTGTTGTTGTTGTTGTTGCAGCAACTGCTGGTATGGAAACTGGCAATAAGTAGATTGGGGGAGGAGTAGAAACAACTGTGGATTTAAAATAGGAAATCAAATTTAATAACAAGTGATAAGCTATTAAAGTTAGTTTTTCAAAATCAGTAGTATGTCTAGAAGAAGTGTGTTGTTCAACATTTGCAGTAGTATTATTGGTAATAGGTTTCTGAACTGTCGTAAGGGTTTGAGGCTCTATGGAGATGCGGCAGTGTGGGGGAGTCTCCAATCCACAAAATAAGAGAACCAGTTAATGGAGTTTTAGAAGACAGTTAGAGAGGGTTAATAGGAGTGTTCTGCAATTTGAAATAATGAAGGAAGATTTTGATTTGTTACTCACATTTATTTCTGTGAAGAAAGAGAGGGAAAGTTTGCCATTATTGGTTTTACATTGATGAGAGTGCTTTGAATTTGAATTCTGCATAACTACTACAGAGGTGAGTTACAAATTTATAAGGTGTGTTATATATTGTGTAGTAGTGGTTAGGTCTTTGGAGTGATATTTTTAAGTTTGGAAAGATTTTTTTTTTAAATAACATTATTACAGAAGTGTGTTGATTTGTTACGAAATGTATATAGACTGTGAGTAGTTGCTGAACAGTCGATGTGCAAGACAAAAGTTAGGTTTAAGACATGCTGGTACAGGTATTACTGATAAGGGTACTTTGTATGACTCTGTGGAAAGGTACGGTTGAAGTACCCCATATACATTTAGCTGTCTTCGAGAAAGAAGGAGTGCAGTTTGTCATGTTGAAAGGAGTGCATGGTTTGAGAGTGAGGTACAGGGTTGAATTGGGTTCCAAAATTGGCCCAGGCAAAGTGAAAGAAATGGCGCACATTTGCAGATCGTGCCTTGTCGAAAAATACTGCGGGGGGGCTTGAGAAGAGACATGTTTTATTAACTTGAGGGAGATGAAAAAGAAATGGAAAAGTTGCATGCAGATGTTGTGTTTGGACTTTTCACACTGGTGAGCTACATTTGAATATAAGTGAAGGTAACTGTCAGACTCCCTGCCCGTGCAGAATCTGCGTACAGACTGGGAATGAAATGTCCCTTGAATCCCTCTCCTCCTCCCCCCAACACTACCTTCACCTCCCTGTTTGTAAAAAGAAGGTAGCAGAGGCATATTTGCTTCGATAAATATTACTTGGACCCTCACTGAGCTGCTGGTACCACCCGAACAGCACAGAGAAAGTCCCAATCGCCTTCTATGCTACAGAAAAAAGCGGCACACAGTTCCAACATGTATCCCACCCTATTGTACGGATTTGTTAATACCGGTGAACTATACGTGAATATAAGTGAAGGTAATTGTCAGGCTCCGTGGCCGTGCAGAATCTGTGTACAGTAGAGGGTCATACAGATCGAGAGACTAGGAATGATACATCTCCTGACACCCCAACGCTTCGTTATTCCGTTTGTTAAAAGAAGGTAACAAAGGTCTATCTGCTTCAACAAAAATCTGTTTAACCCTCACTGGCTGCTGGTACCACCTGAACAGGCGAGAGAAAGTTCCAATCACCTTCCATGCTACACAAAAAAGTGGCACATATTTGCAACTTACATACCGGTCCATTGTACATTGCCCTAGTGTTCATCTTAGCAGTGGGACTTTGTTGAGGTATATGTATATTTCTACATGTATTTTAACACGTGTTATGCATCGGGAGATCCGATACCTTTAAAACACAAGTATACATCTATTTGTATGTTTCTTTTAAGTATGATGCCACTAGGAAAAGGCACAGACAGATGCACGCATGCTTTCAGTAATATTGTGAGACTTTCAACTGTGACATGGAAAGGGTTTCTGCTTTGCATTTGGGTAGGCCCAACACTGTTAGTAGTTGCTGAATAGTGAAGATGCAAAAGACAAATAAGGTCAAAGACATGCTGGCAAAAGGATTAGTGATTCTGGTACTTTGTATGAGTCTTTGGGAAGGTATTGTTGAAGTGCGCCGTATATATTTAAGTGTCTTCGTGAAATGAGGAGTGCAGTCTCTTATGTTGAAAGGACTGCATGGTGTTGTGACTGAGGTACAGGGTTAAATTAAGATCCAAAATCGGCCCGGTCAACTTAAGAGAAATGGCCATGTTTGCAGATTGTGCCTTGTGGGAAAATAAAGGGTGGAAGGGGCGCTTCACAAGAGATATGTTTTATTAATGTCTGGGAGATGTTCCCTGCACATTTTGTATACAGATTTGTTCACATTGGTGAAGTATATGTGAATACAAGTGAAGTCAATTGTCAGGCTCTCTGCCCGAGCTGAATTTGCGTATATTAGAGGGCCGGCAGATCGAGAGATTGGGAATGACACATTCCTCGACACTCCCCCAATGCTTTCTCCCTCTCATGTTTGTAAAAGCAAGGTGACAGAGGCCCATCTGCCTTGAAAAATTCCACTTAGACCTTCACTGGCCTGTTGGTGGTATCTGTACAGCACAGAGAAAGTCACAATAGGTTTCAATGCTACACAAGTGCAGTGTGTCATGTTGAAAGGAGTATATGGCCTTGTGTCTGAGGTACTGGGATGAATTGGGGTTCAAAATCAGCCCGGGGAATGTAAAGGAAATGGCCCACATTTGCAGATTGTACCTTGTGGGAAAATACTTGGGGAGGGGGGCTTTACAAGACATATGCTTTATAAATTTCAGGGAGATACAAAAAAAATTTAATGTTGCCAGGACACTTGGTGCACAGATTTGCTCACACTCATGAAGCACACATGAATATAAGTGAAGGTAGATGTCAGGCTTCCTGCTCAAACTGAATCTGCATATATTACAGGACCGGCAGATTAAGAGACTGGGAATGATACATTCCTTGACCCCCCTTCCCTCCTCCTCCCACTTCCTAATGCTTTCTCTCCCCCGGTTTGTAAAAAGAAGTTAACAGAGGTCCATCTGCGTTGGAAAATACTACTTAGACCCTCACTGGGCTGCTGGCAGCATCTGATCAGCACAAAAAAGTCTTAATCGGCTACTATGCTGTACAAAAAAAGCGGCACACAGTTGCAACTTACATACCGGCCCATTGTACATTGCTCAAGTGTTTGTTTTAACATTTTAACTTTGCTGAGGTATGTCTATGCTTCTACATGTATTTTCACGCGTGTTATGCATTGGAAGATCCGATACCTATAAAGCACAGGTATACATCTATTTGTATGTTTCTTTTAATTATGATACCACTAGGAAAAGGCACAGGGAGATGCATGCATGCTTTCAGTATTATGGTGAGGCTTTCAACTGTGACATGGAAAGGTTTTCTGTTTTGCATTTGGGTAAGCTCAACACTGTTAGTAGTTGCTGAGTAGTGAAGATGCAAAAGACAAATGACGTCAAAGACATGCTGGCAAAGGAATTAGTGATTATGATACTTTGTATGAGTCTTTGGGAAAGTATTGTTGAAGTACGCACTATGGGCCCGATTCATAAAAGTAATCTGAGACAAAATCCTAACTTTACAACTTTCAGTATTCACAAAAGGCATTTAGAAGAAGTAAAGTTAGGATTTTGTCTTAAGTTTGTCTTAAGTTTTGGTCTTAAGACAAAACCCTAACTTAAGTTTAACTCAAGTTTAACTTAAGTTTAACTTATGTTAGGATTTTGTCTTAAGACCAAAACTTAAGACAAAATCCTAACTTAAGTTTAACTTAAGTTTAACTTAAGTTAGGATTTTGCTTTAAGACCAAAACTTAAGACAAACTTAAGACAAAATCCTAACTGTACTACTCCTAAATGCCTTTTGTCGATACCAAAAGTTGTAAAGTTAAGATTTTGTCTCAGATTACTTTTGTGAATCGGGCCCTATATATTTAAGTGAAATGAGTAGTGTTTTGATATTTGAAATAAAAAGAATAGCAATGTAAATGATTGCTTACTAGTATATATCAGTAATCATATGTAATTATTTAATTGATGTAAGAAACTATTGAAACTGTTCTTTGTTTTTCAGGAAAATATTTTGTTCAGATGACAAGGACAAGATGGCAAGAAAAGATAAAAAGCGAAGAAAACAAAAAAAACAGATCTTCTTAAAGAAAAGTAAAAAGACTGCTTTACAAGCAAATGACAACTCCCAATCTGTTTAAAAGGCTCCCTTGAGCCAGCAAGCTGATTAGCTTTGGAGATGCACCTGTGTGCCTGTGAGTGGTACTGTGACCTGAGAGAAACTTGGCAGCAATTCTAGCAATACCAGATGATTTTTCTTTGCTCTCTAATACTGCTGCTCTCTACTGATGATGGGCTCAACCCAGAAACACGTGTCTAGAGAAATACAGCAATGTCTGCACCAACTTTGGTGAAAAACTCCAGCTAATTTTGAAGTAAGTTTGAACTGTGTACTGCATTTTCCAGGATGCAAAGGGGCGAACTCTGCTGGGACTGTGAGGCAGTGTGCTACCAACCCCGACAATGTTACTAAGGATAGAGTTTGTTGTGGTTAGAGCACTAAACACTTTCTTAAGAGAGTCGTCAAGAAATTATATGAACAGAATAGGAATGAAAGGAAAAAGAAGAGTTTCTCAACTAAGGAGAAGGAGAATGACATTTCAAATAGTAAAACATTCGTTTTTGGGAAACCAACACATGTTACATAAAGACAAAAACAATTTCAACAGATTCGACAAGGACTCTTTCGAAGTAGAGTAATTCAGAACTTATTGAAAGATTGTAAGAAGTATATAAGAAGATTACTAGCGCATAAGAAGAAGCAAAATATTGAAACTGTAGTAGATACTGCTTTTGATTTGAAACAAACATTTTTACATTTTTATATTGAAGAGAATGAAAACATTGGATAAAATAATGAAGTTTCTGAAAGACAAATGCAAAAGAAAAAGACCTGTTAATCTAAGTAACTTTAAAAAAACTTTCACTGGTGAATAGAAGTACACTTCCACTACTGAGCCTTTCATTATTGAAGAAAGCTACTTTCAACAAAGCACATTAGCGTTTTCAGTCGATACAATTGGTCGATGCTATATAACAACAGATGGTTGTCCGATTCCAGAAGAAGAAATGGTTGTAAGAAGTGCGGAAGAAGTAATAGCTGAAGTAGTGCCAGGGAAGCGCAAAAAAGCGTGTGTATATAAGTGGGATTGTAGCAGTATTTGCAGGTTTCAATAGGAATCTATGGACATAATGTGAATTATTTTATGACAATATGCAAACAGAAGTGTTAAACAGAAGATTAGGTTGTTACAAGGACTAGATCCATGTAATGTAAGAGAATATACTAAGTTGCACGGTCATTCTCTGGCTTGTCTTTCAAGAAAAGTGTGTAAAAGTACTTTTCATCACTTAAGATCGTTAGCAGTACACCTCTCAGGAATGTGGAGGTTTGTGAGGAAAGTGTACTAATTAAAAACTCCAGCATTATGTTTAAGTGAACTGAACACAGCTCTTTTACACAGTTTTTTATCAGATGAACAAAAAATGTGTGACGAAATAGAGTTTCATTTTTTTGGTTCAGAACAGCAGTGTGTAGAAAGTAAGAGCTTGACAAGTTCAGATGTTGAAGAACATGGGAAAGAGATTAGTATTGATCAGTTTGTAGTAGAATTTACAAAGTGTAAGACAGTGTCTTCTGAAAAACCAAACTATGTTTGTTTTTGTTGTCGACGTTCTCATTATAGAAGTCAAACTAGAAATGTTAATTTATATTTAAAAAGGGAGAAGGAGAACAATGAAAAGTGGCAGGAATTTGGAGCTTACTTGTTGGTGGAAGGTTGATTTGAGTTGGGTACTGATCAACTTATTTGTAAATAGTGTTACAACAAGTTAGAAGACAACAAAATGGCAGCTAGAGCAGTACATAACAACTTACGATGGCGGGCGGACAAAGTTACAGAAAACAGGACTGACCGCTAGAGGTGCGGCGGTCCCGGGGGGCAATCAGGATGGCAGGCAATTGTAATGATTGCCTGCCTGCCTGCGGAAAAGCAGCGGACGGTCTTTCCGTCCGCCGCTGTCCCCCCGCCATTGTAATGTGGCGGGGGGTAATTGAAGGGTGGGTGGGAAAAGATATCGGGCGGATCACCACTGCCGGTCTGGCGATGGCGATCCACCTGACATCATAATGGCCCCCTTAGAGTTAGTAGCTATTCCAAAGGAACTGGCAGATTTGAATACATATGAGTCAGTTCTTATTCAATCTGTTCACCCATTTCAAGCTATAATTTGTATGGTGACTAAAACAGGTAGACTGCCACCAACAGATTTACGAAGAGGTCTGAAAGGAAGAGTTGTGTACTTACCTTTAGATTTTAAAAAAATATTGAAACAGTTGGTGGAGATAAAGAGGAAAATCAGCCAGTAGTTATTCTAGTAAACAGTGTGCCAACAAAGAGTTGGAAAATGTGGAAAGAGTTTGTAGATGTTAATAAACTTCAAATTGCTACATTATATCTTGTAGGGAACAATATTTATTATAAAACTGTAAATGTTGATGAACAGGTAATATGTTTAGAAGATGAATCAGAAATTTCAATTGGTCAAATAGAGAAAGTGGACAAGTCGAGGAGTGAAGAGATTTATGAACATTACACAATACATCCTCTACATTCAAAAGAAGTGATAGGAAACAGCATTGAATTATTTCAAATGAAAAAAGCTAAGGGAACGCCAATGAGTGTATGGGAGAAAATCTTAGAAGCTCGTTGTTTTCCACAGCTGTTCCCTGCTGGACAAGGTGGATGATTTGATGAGCGACCTGTACGGATTCCAGCTTCAGAATATTGCTCCACAAGATTATACTCTGAAGATCCTTGATTTCTACAGCGCATTCCATATATATTGCACCTTCTGTTTGAAAGTAATTTGTCTTCTCTTTCATATGCAGTGCACCACATACTTAAAATGGGAGTTCATCGATCACATGCTTCTGCAAAAGAATTCATGGACAAAGTTCAAGAGATGAAAATTTAGAATCACAGTTAATTAATTTGATGGCATGTCAACGTGGTACCAATGAATATTGGTTTCATTGTCATGGTGAACTTAAGTGTATGTTAAAAAACTTAGGTACACCAACATGGTATGTAACACTTAGCTGTGCTGAATCTGCATGGGAAGATATACTTGAATTTCGATGATAAGCTAATTCAAATATAAAAAATATTGAAATGAAGACACCTGGAGAACTGTGTTCATTGGATATTGTAAATGTGTGCAGGTATTTTAACCATAGGTTTCAAGCTATGATGTCTTTTATCTGCAATAAAAATAATTGTCCTCTTGGAGCAGTTATTAATTTTATTGGGCAAAAAGAGTACAAAGCGAGAGGTGCTCTGCATATACACATGCTATTATGTACAAGTAATGCTCTGAAATTTGGAAGGGATACTGATGAAACAATATTGTCTTTCATCGAACAGTATGTTACCTGTGACATTCCAAGAGAAGAAGGAGAAAAGAGCTTGAAAGAAAACGTTTTACGTTTCCAAAGTCACCGTTGTGGAAAGTACTGTTCACGAAAGCACAAGTCTAAAGGGAAATTTTAGACCAAGTGTCAGATTCTATTCCCACGTCCAGTAATTCATAAAGGAATAGTACATTCTTTTTCATCAGCAGTAAGGCATACAATAACTCAGAAATCTCCCAAGAATTCATACAACTTAAAAAGAACAGAACAGTCAAAGTATATTAATGACTACAATCTAGTTATTTTGAAAATGTGGAATGCAAACATGGACATTCAATATGTTGTAGATAACTCAATTGCCTTTGCACACTATGATACACCATATATAAAGAAATCATAAAAGACAGAGATGAAAGAAACGTGGGAAGACATTTCACAAAAGAAGAGCCCTAGCAAAAAATTGTACAGCTTTAGCTTGAAAATGCTTTCCCACCAAGAAATTGGATCCTAGGAATGTTTTCGGATCGCTTGTGCTCTTCCAGTTTATATTCAAAGTCATGAAGAATCATTTGGATAAGTTTAGGTCTTGCCTGCACATGAAATAGAGTATTGAAAACACTAGAATAAATTGAATACTTAGCACTGAATGAAACAGAAAGTACAGAAATTCTTAAAACTAATATGTTGGATACATACTATCCCAAAAGGAGTCCACATCTGGAAGAGCTGTGTCTGTACAAAATACTTCAACATTACAGCTTTAAAAGAAATGTTACACAAAATATAAAACAAGGAAAATATGCAGTAATTGGATGTGATAGATGTTTAGTAAAACAAGCCAAAGGAAATCTTAATAATCACAGAAAACTCAGTTGCGGAACTCCAGAAAAGAGAGAATGTTTCTATTTAGCACTTCTGCAACTGTTCAAGCCATGGCGTAGCAAAACTAAATTACTTGGAGATTTCAACTGCTATGAAGATTCTTTCAATGCATATAAAGATAGCATTGAATGCCCAATTTTCCCTACATATCTACAAATGTTAAATGATGAAATTGAACAAGAAACCACTATTGCAACTGAAATAGCTAAAGACAGTTCTCAAGATAGTCAAAGTTCTGGTCCACTGAGTCAAGATCCACTGGGACAACCAATAATCGAAAACGAAGCAGCAATAGCCATGAATGAAGTAGAAATTGCAATGTAACAAGCACAACATGAGAATATTACATTGGAAAACTTAGAAGAACAACTATTTTTTTAACAGAAAGAAATATATCTACAAGTGACACAACAGATACAACATGCTTTGTTGCATGATAAAAAAGAATGTCTGTGTTCATCATTTAAACCTATTCTTATGTAAAGGTTAGAGAGACGGTACTACAAAACCTTAGAAAATCACGGAAAAAAACACAGTTTTCAGGGACGTTATAGTTAGATGGACATTTCATTAGTACAAAACCAGAGAAATTCGGCCATTATAGTTAGTTAAGCTAACTGTAACTCGCGTCCCAGCAATGCACTGCTGATGACGTCACATATTACATCACTCATTACATGGTCAGTGCCATCACTGATGACATCACTGATGACATCTCAAATTACATCACTGATACATTACTGATGACATCATCCATGTAATATCTGATGCACCTCCTCACACCTTACTATAACCTAATATAACTTTGATATACCCACTCTAAAATACAGACTGCAATTCTCAAAATCATAGACCCGCTCACTGATCTATAGGTCTACACACATATCCACTCACCCATACAGTCACTCATACACACAGTCACTGATCCATTCAGCCACTGACATGTGCACTCATACACCCATACAGACACTGACACACCGCCAGTCACCCATAGAGTTACTCAAACACCTAGTCAGTCACCAAAAGAATCAATAACACTGCCATTTACTTACCTATACAATTATACACACACACCACCTCACCTATTCATACATAGTGTAACACATACTTACTCTCTTCTACAATCACTGACACAAGCAAACACTCAGCCATACAGCCACTCTCACAATCCTTCACTCTCACATTTAGGGCCTCATGTAGGTAGCTAAATACCGGTCGGTAACGGCCGAAATTCGGTAAATATCCCGTTACCGACCGGTATTTAGGCATTTGAGATGTAGGAGGCATGATTTAAGGATTCGATAATTTACCGAATCGGTAAGGGATCGGTAAAATACCGAATCGGTAAAATACAGATTCGGTAAATTACCGAATCCTTAAATCATATGTAGGGAGCACTCAAGTGATTGAATTTCAGTAGTAAGGATTCGGTATTTAACACCAACACTACAGGTTGATGTTAAATAACGAATACCTTTCAAAAAGCTAAATTTGGCTGCTTTAAAAGTGCCATGTGGCAGACATACATGCCCTTAGGGCATGTATGTGCGCCACATGTGAACACATGCACGAATCAGGGGTGCAACAGGGTGTCAATGTGACACCCTGCCACCCATGATTATGCTTCCCCTATTATCGATTCGGTATTTACCGAATCGGTAATAGTAAATGGCTTCCCATTCATTCCTATGGGCCCCCAGGCCCATAGGAATGAATGGGAAGGGATGCATTATTACCGATTCGGTAAATACCTATTCATAAATACCGATATTTACCGAATCGGTAATAATTACCGATTGTTTACCTACATACTATTTACCAATTCATAAATACCGAATCGGTAAAATTCGGTATTTATGAATTGGTAAATAGTATGTTACCTACATATGGCCCTTAGTCACTTATATACTCCAAAACTCACATATACTGCCTTTGTCATATGTAGTAACTTACACATATACCACTGAGACATCCATTGGCTCACAAACACAGCCAACTGCATACTCACTCACCCATACACCCCTTTGCAGATGCACTCATGAACCCATATACCCAGTGAATCACCCACTCACATATCCATGCAGGGAGTCAAACGCCCCCCCACCAACTCAAACAGACACTCAGGCACCCACACAAGTACTCAGACAACCAATCATTAACCCATATAGAATAGATATCCATGTAGCCACTCACCAACCCATGCAGCCACTTACATACCAACTGACAGACTGATACAGGCATTCACACAGATTAGCCATTCTCCCATGCATTCAGTAAGACATGTTTAATCACTCACTTAAACAGTCAGTCATGCACCCGCTAGGTTATCCATTCAGACAATCATACAGCCACTCATTCTTCAATACACCTTGCTTATATATATATATATATATCTATATGGTTTTTTCAGTGAAAATATATATATATAAAAATATTTTCACTGAAAAAAACATAGGTTTTACAGATGTTATAGTTAGAAATTAGCATTTAGAAAACCTTTGAAATTCACTGAAAAAAACATAGGTTTCAGGGACGTTATAGTTAGCTGGACATTTCACTCGTACAAGACCATAGATATTCCACCGTTATAGTTAGTTCAGCTAACTATAACTTGCGCCCCTGCAATGCACTGCTCATGACGTCACATATTACATCATTCATGGCATGGCCAGTGACATCATGGATGACATCACTGATGACATTTCAAATGACATCACTGATGACATCATCCACGTGAAAATCTGATGCACCTCCTCACAGTCTAATATAACCTTTGATACATCCACTGTAAAATACAGACTACCATTTTCGAAACCATCAACACACCAATACCAGTTACTACATATGCACTCACTGATTCCTAGGTCCACACACACATTCACTCATTCACCCATACAATCACTTATACATGCAGTCACTCATCAATACAACACCATCATATGCCATCATATACCTATTCAGATACTCACACACTGCCACTCATTCATGGAGGTACTCACACACCTAGTCAGTCATGCAAAGAATCAATCACATTCCCATTTACTCACCTATACAGTTATACACACACCACCTCACTAATTCATACAGATAGTAACGCATACTTACTCTCTTATATAATCACTGATACAAGTACACACTCATCCATACAGCCACTCTCACAATCACTCACTCGTACATATAGGTATTTATATACACCATCACTCCCATATACTGCCTTTTAGATATGTAGTTACTCACACATGTACCACTTAGACATCCATTCACTCACCAACACACCCATACACACACTCACCAACCCATACAGCTGTTTCCACATGCACTATTGAACCCATACACCCAGTGAATCAACCACTCACACATCTATGAACAGAGTCACACACGTCCAACCCACCCACACACACACTCAGTCTCCCATACAAATACTCATGCAAACAATCAATAACCCATATAGACACTCATGTACCTACTGACCAACCCATGTAGCAGCTTACACAACAACAGACAGACTGATACAGAGATTCACACAGTTTAGTCACTAACCCATGATATTCAGTAAGACACGTTTAATCAGTCACTTATACAATCAGTCACACACTTTCTAAATCCTCCATCCAGACACTTATACACCCACTCATTCTTCAATACACCTTATATAAAACATATTTAAACTTTACAGAAACACACAGTCACTGGATGAAGTCATCAGTGATGTCATTTGAGATGTCATCAGTGATGTCACTGACCATGCCATGAATGATGTAATATGTGACGTCATGAGCAGTGCATTGTGAGGGCGTGAGTTATAGTTAGGTGAACTAACTAATAACGGTGGAATTTCTATGGTTTTGTATGACTGAAATGTCCAGCTAACTATAACGTCATTGAAACCTATGGTTTTTACAGTGAATTTCAAAGGTTTTTTAAATGCTAATTTCTAACTAGAACATCTGTAAAACCTATGGTTTTTAAGTGAATTTCAAAGGTTTTTTAAATGCTAATTTCTAACTATAACGACTGTAAAACCCATGTTTTTTTCAGTGAATTTCAAAGCTTTTATAAATGCTAATTTTTAACTACAATGTCCCTGAAACCTATACTGTTTTAAGTAAATTTTAAAAAAACGTGCAAACTTTTTGTAGTGAAAAACTAACTGTAACAGTAGTCTGTTATAAGTTATAATTGAACAATGTTTAAAACTTAATTAGCAGTAATACACATATAAGTGTGGAAAAAGTGTGACGCAGCAGCTATGATACCTGACTTCGAACAACAGCGTTCACAGTTCGATTCCCGGTTCCAGCGGCACGTTAGCCCACCACTATGTCACTGTGGACAATACCTTGCTTAATCTTCCCGATGCCCCCGAGCGCTGGCACACCTTTCCGGGGGTAGCTGTATGCTTTACAAATGCTGGCATTTTTTTAATTTAAAACCATAGTGATGAGAAATATTAGCATGTATTCTTTTTTTATCTATTCTGAACGATATTTTTTTTATGTCTTCTATTTAGAACTACGGCAATTAATAGATGTTTTTAGTCATGAGAATGGAAATGACACGGTTTTCCGGGTAACAGTTTTTAAACTCTCCAACGTATGCACATATTAAGGGCCTTATACGTGTTAGGATCGAAGTCGAAACCTTTACCGCTTCACATTTTGTAACTTTTCCGAACACATGCCTAAGTTAAACAGTTAAAACATGAGCACGTGTGAACCGTAAAACGTGACTTCTAAATGGGCGGAGCCGCATCTTCCTTCCATAGACTACTTAATAACTAAAAAGTATATAAATCACGCCCGTTGTTTGATTAGTTTCGTTTTTGCGAGGTATTTATGTGTGTCCATTCAGTGATGCAGGTTTCCTTTTCTAGCGTTGGGTTCTTGTTTTGCGGCAACAAAACATATTCCAGATTTGTAAGTTGTTTGATTATGGCATAGTAGATATTTATAATACGTAGCTGTTTGTCAATATTTAAATATTTGTATTTAGAAAAAAGTGTTATTGGTTGTTTTTGCCTTTTTTCTTTAACGTCAGCAGCTTGTTTTCAGAAACAGACAGAATACAGCAAACATTGCTCCTTTTCTGGCCCCTTTCAGCTCATATAGTGTGACTTTGTATATTATAATATTGTCACTGTACTTGACCTCAGAGGTGCTGGTGACCCGTCAGCGCAAAGACTAAAGATTTATACGTAACGTCATCAGCTTCTGGTTGTTACTCTGTTTCCACCTTGGGATCATATACTGTGAATATGTATATTATAATATTAACAGTCATTGTGATCTCAGAGGAGTTTATGACCTGTCGGCGCGAAGACTAAAGATTTATATGTAACGTCATCAGCTGCTGGTATCTAACTCTGTTTCCTCCCTCGGATTATACAGTGTGAATATGTATATTATAATATTCACAGTCTTTATGATCTCAGAGGAGTTTATGACCCATCGGCGGGAAGATGAAAGATTTCGAAGTCCCGGAGAAAAGAAGCTCTGAACATATTCACTGCTGGAAAGTATTTCGTTATTGATCTTGTTTTGTATTTATAACTTTATTTTCCTTTTTCGTTTTTGTGTGGCATCAGTGACACTCTCTATATTGTAATAGAGTGTCAATTTGTCTCAGAACAGGAATTGGAGATTTGTCAGCGCCAGGAGAAAATCATCTGAAATACAGCTTACTGACCCTTATAACTTACTTGAGCAGATATTTTTACAGTGAGAATATTTTTCGAAACTGCATTTTAAAAAAAAGATAGTTTGCATAGATACTTTCTTAGTGAATACCTTTGATAAACCCTACATTTCTGAATGATATTTTGTAAATTCTATTTTTCTCAGTTGCGGTTCCTATTCACCTTCTCCTCATAGAATATATAGGACAAGTAGTGTATATTATTATACTACTATCCTATATATTCTTAAAAGAGTACGTGATTTGTTAGCGGAGCAGTGGGCTACCTCTAAGCACTACGACAGAACGTTCCCGAATTCTACCGAATAGAAATTGTAAAAAATTATAAAGCGTACATATCTATGTAATTTAAAGACATTTGTGTTTAACTGTTTTTTACTTGTTATTGTTCTTGTGACCTGAGATGATGTAGTGCGGGAGTGTTTCTTGTAGCACTTCTTTTCTACTTTATCTTAAAGTAACTCATGCCCTCTTATATTATCAAGAATATGGGGCAACACTTTTACAAACTATAGCATAAAAAAATGGCCACGCTTAAGGGATATTTTATGAATTGCGTTTTAATTTGTCACCCCTTTGATCTATACAGCGTCAGTTTCTGAAGAACGTTTATTTGTAATTGCTTAATAAAAACTGTTTCAAACCTAGACTGAAATTTTTGCTGCACAACCACACCTCCCCATCAGAAAAATAAACACCACATTATAAGTAAATAGTGTTCCTGGGAAGTATCCCACCCTCAAAATTAATAAAAAGAAGACAGCAACACACTAGGTTATTTTCCCGCCGTGATTTGTACACCCCACACCAATTATATAAATGGCCCTTAAAATATATAAAAAACAATTTTTACCATCACAATCCCTGTCCACCACCTTGTGACCACTGTACAGAGTTAATAGTGTTCCTACCCTCCCAGCTACTACTTTGTTTTCCCGTACTCCATTGAAGTGCGTCACAAAATGGTTCACAACAGTGAACCGTTCTCAGCCAATAATGAACAAACTTGTACTAGGAACACTTTAGCCAATACAATGTCCATGGTGTTCCGCAGAGGGGGAGGGAATTGCTGCCAACACTTCTACTTTTAATGCTTCACAGCCAATGAACATTAAGCTTGGAAAGTTCCTGCTTGGAACACGTTACCCAATCAGATGCCCCTGATGCTCCGCGGACGGGGAGGGAATGGCTGGCAACACTTCTACTTTCAATGGTTTACAACCAATGAACAATAAGCTTGGAAAGGTCCTGCTTGGAACACGTCAGCCAATCAGATGTCCCTGCTACTCTGTGGACGGGGAGGAAATGGCTGGCAACACTTTTACTTTGAATGGTTCACAGCCAATGAAAATTAACCTCTGGAAGGTCCTGCTTGGAACATGTGAGCCAATCAGATGTCCTTGCTACTCTTCGCAGGGGGAGGGAATGGCTAGCAACACTTCTACTTTTAATTGTTCCCAGCCAATGAACATTTAGCTCGTTGTTGGAACACCTCAGCCAATTAAACGTTAATTTTGTTCCGGGCACAGGAACAGAACACACCCTCCCACATAATATTAAATTTTGTCTAACAAAGTGACACCATCCATGATAAAAGTGAACACCCCATTATAAGTAAACATTACTGCGCATTATATGAAAGGAAAGCTGCAATATAGCGCATTGTTATTTTCCTGATATGATTTCCACAGATTACTGAACATTGCCGCAATACCGCGCATCATTGTTTTGGGGACGTGATTTCCACAGCCTATGCAACATTCACACTACCTGTGTGTGCACCCTACACACTGCTGGCCGCAATACAACGCATTGTTTTCCTGACGGGATTTGCAGAGCCTACTCAACCTTACAGCTTGCCACAATATGAATCATTGTTTTCCCAACAGGATTTCCAGAGCCTACGCAACCTTGCTGCAATATCGCACACCGTTGTTCTACGGACGTGATTTCCATGGCCTACGCAACAAATTTAAACTCCCTACCTCTGTACCGTACAGACTGCTTAAACTAAGACCACAGTGTTCCTACTATACCCTCTTATACCATTATTCTCTTTTTTTCTCCCCTACGCCTTTCAACTCAGTCACAAAATGCCTGCCAACACTCCCTAGTTTCAACAGTTTGCAGCCAATGAGCCGCACGCTCGTGCTGGTAACACCTCAGCCAATCAGATGTCAGAATTCTCAAATATCAATAACTGTAAATTTTGATATTTCTCTAAAACTGCTGAATGGACTTACCCCATTTAAACAAAAGCGTGCTTTCTGGACCAAGACCTTTCTCCCTGACAAATTTGGCATAATTCCGATCAGCAGTTTGACCTGTAGCCTTGTCTAAAGCTTCCTATGGAAATTGAATGGAAAAAAACACGTTTTGGGACCCCCCTTTTTTCTAAGCCCTCCCTTGACGAATCACCCCCAAACTTTCAACATAGGAGCTGATCTGAAAAGAGAAGTTTATGGGAAAATTCGTCAAATGATACCAAAGTTATAAGCAAATAAAAAAACGCTTTTCCTATGGAAACGTGGTCCTAACTATAACTATCTACTGGCGACCGCCAGTAGATAATATATATATATATATAAGTCTTAAACTTTTCAAAAACACCCAGTTACTGGATAATGTCATCAGCGATGTCATTTGAGATATCATCAGTGATGTCACTGACCATGTCATAAGTGATTTAATATGTGACATCATCAGCAGTGCATTGTGGGGGCGCGAGTTATAGTTTTGCTTAACTAACTATAACGCCTGAATTTCTCTGGTTTTGTATGAATGAAATGTCCAACTAACTATAACATCTCTAAAACCTGTGTTTCTTTCAGTGAATATGCATGTATATATATATACATATATCCAAAGAACTCCGCCTTCAGTATCCAAATTGCTCGGAAAGACGAAAACGGACCCAATAATTGTGTGCAAAAATGTTCTTTATTCCATAGGAATCCCACACACCGCCATGACGCGTTTCGGCCTCAAGAAGGCCTTGATCACATGACGCTAAGGTGAAAAGCTATTGGTTTATATAGTGAAACAAACACAGTGAATAGTCACACGATAGGTGGGTCAATAGACATCGAAAAGTTATTGTGTAAAGCAGCACTTCATATCATGAACTCCTCGTAACTTTACTCACAAAGCATATGAACAATAAACAGACGATTGTTGGGGAGAACCATATCCAAGTGAATACAACTGTAAATTTTGACAGAAGGGAGAGCGCTAGGTGGCGCTAGCCAAGATGGCCGCGCTTAGGTGAGGCTCCTGGATGCTTGACCCCTCGCATCCGTCCTCTATCCGCTGTGGCTGTCCCAGGTGTCCCCTGCTGACCGCCGAGTGCTGAGGAGCTGCTGCCCCGTCCCTGGTGCGATTTTCGGCCGATTCCTTGCAGCCGGAGCCGCGCTACACAGCCTGTGAGCTGCGCCGGTAGCTGAGACGTGCCCACCTGATCCCGAAGACGGCAGTGCCCCCTAATCGAGCCCCCGGCGCATCACGAGGGCGAAGGCCGCGGAGCCACCGGAGGCCGGCCGGGGGCCGGAGGACCGGCGGAGCGGAGCCTGGGCTGGTGCCTGGTCTTGGGCGAGCTTGGGGGACGGCGTATGGTGAGCGCCCCCCGGTGGTGAGGTGATCCTGTTCGGCGGGCGGCTCGGCCCGCGCTGATTGATTGATTGATTGGCTGCCTGCGTGGGACGGCTCGGGGGGCTGAGTTCGACCCCGCCGCTGTCGGTGCCTGCTGTCTCCTGGTGCTAGGCCGACGCTGCCTCGAGGGGGGCGGGCCCGACCCCTGCTGACTTGGTCCTGGCTCTGTCCTCTCTGGTCGCCCCGGGGTGACGAGGCCCCGCAGGCCTGGTGGCCGACTGCTGTGCCTGGAGCGGGGACGTTCCCTGGCGCTTCCGTGCTGGCCCGTGGGGACGAAGTTATCGGACCTCTCCTGTCCTGCACTGCTACCCGGGGGCCGCTGCCGGCCGGGGGGTCCCCCTCCTCCCGCGCCCTGACTGGGCCTGATCCGTCGGAGCCGGACCTTGGGTGGACGTGGCGTTCCCTGGTGCCCTGGGCCTACGCGTTGGACATAGCCGGAGGACCGTCGCGGACCGGGGCGCGAGGCTCGCGGCGAGTGCGGTGCGGCCCGGCCCGTGTCGAGCGGGCCCTGGGCCTTCCATTGTTGGGGAGCGGACGCGCCTTCGCCCTCCCCCTTCCCCTTGGATCCCCCCACTTCTGGCCTGGTGTGGGGGGCGGCTCGGCTTGGCAGGTGGGGGCTGCCTGCCGGTCCACTGCGCCCACCCTCGGGGCCGGCACGTGCTCCCTGGATCCACCATGGGTAAAGAAAAAGGCTCCAAGCCGCCAGCGGCCTCCCACCAGACGCGGATTGATCGGTTCGCCAGCTCGGATCCGCCGGGTGCGGCTGGGGGGGGAGCACCGGCCCCGAACAAAGACTTGGCGGTCGTCCTCCAGGCCATCGAGGCCTCCCGCACATCCTTGGAAGGGATGGTGGGGGAGGTGAAGATCGATGTGGCGCTCCTGCGGCAGGACCTCCGCAACGCCACGGCCCGCATTACCGAAACGGAGTCCCGGATCTCTACGGCAGAAGATGACATTCGCTTGCTACAGGACCAGGTCCGGGAGCTCACGACCCACTCCAAGGAACTGCACAGGCGGGCAGAAGACGCCGAAAATCGCGCCCGTCGCAACAACCTTCGCCTGGTGGGCTTTCCGGAGGGGGTCGAGTCCGGCCGAGCAGATGACTTCCTCGAAAAGTGGTTCAGGTCCTGGATGCCGGCGGCCGATCTATCGACCTGGTTTGTGGTGGAACGGGCGCACCGGTCGCTGGCGGCCAAACCTCCGGTGGGAGCCCCCCCGCGCCCCTTCATTCTTAGGATCCTCAACTTTCGGGATAGAGACGCTATCCTGCGGGAGGCGCGGGTGAGTGGCCCTCTGACTTTTAACAACCACACCGTTATGGTCTTCCCAGACTACACCCGGGAGGTCCAGGAGCAACGCCGCTCCTACACGGAGGTCAAGCAAAAGCTGCGTTCCCTGGGCCTTCAATACCAGCTCCAGTTCCCGGCCCGCCTTCGTGTCGTTTTCCAGACCAAGACACTGTTCTTTGACACTCCCAGGGCGGCTTGGACATGGCTCACTGAGGAACGACCCCTGCGCCAACCCGGTGAGACGTCCTCCAATCCTGTGCCCCGGGGCCACGGTGCAGCTGGGTCGCAGCGACCACGGCGCAGGAAACGCACGCACTCACGACAGCGCCGAGGCGCGGCGCCGGCCCGGACCCGGTCTGAGAGTACATCTGGGAGACGGGTGAGGGAATCTTCGGCCTCTTCCGGCACATCATCCCAGGCGGTTGGGGGGTCCCGGCGCCGTCTGTCGCCTTGTCCGGCCGGGTCTCAAACCCCCCTCAATGTGCAAATTGACTTGTCAGACCTTTCCCGCAGCCCTGCTATATGACTTCCAGTCTGTTCATGCACCTACAGGGGGAGGCGGCGTCCTTGCCGGTTGGCGGGGGTGGGGGGCTCTGCATCCTCACGCTTTAATGCAGCAACCTGGGACGAGACACTGGAAATCCGTGCTTCAGGAGGGGTCCACCACGCTCTTTACACCCGAGCGCTTAGGCTTGGGGTCTTGTAATTGTTGGTTTCGTTAGGGCGACAGATGCTTCCGTTCTTGAAGTGTAGGGTGGGGGGTGGGGGGTCGGGGTTTGTTGTTTGTGGGTTGTTCCTCCTCGGGGGACTGTTATGTTTGGTTTGGGTCTGTCCTTCTTTGAGCCTCCTCTGCAGCATCCCACTCAGCGTAGCGCCGCGCTTCTTCATGCCACCGCCAGCCCACGCGCCGCCGTCACTTGCCCTCCTGCGCTGCCCGCGGGCCTCCCCTAGCGAGAGATCCGTGGCCCTGGCTTCCCCTGGCCACCCCGTTCCCAGCGCGCTTCGTTCCCACCATTACCATGGAAGAACTAGCATCTAAGGCTCAGGTGCGCATTTTGTCCTGGAATGTGAACGGCTTGCTAGATAGACTCAAGCGCACCGCTGTCCTCAAGTACGCCCAGCGCGCGGAGGCTGATGTGCTCTTACTTCAGGAAACTCATCTGCTGGGCGAGAAATGTCCCTTTCTGGCGCGCTACGGGTACGACCGGGTATGGCACTCGGGGTTCTCGCGCGGCTCGCGGGGGGTTGCCGTCCTATTGCGCCGCTCCTTCCCTTTTGTGTTCACCCGGGCGATTCACGACCCCCAAGGGATTGGGATTGTCGTTTGCGGCACGCTTGAGGGTCGGCCGCTCAGTCTCCTGTCTCTCTATGCGCCGCCCACCGGGCTGTCCCAGGCTTTATCTTATGCTGCATCGGTGTTGACAGATCTCCCGCCGGGAGCTCTTGTTCTGGGGGGGGATTTCAATGCTGTCTCGGCTCCGCAGCTTGATTCTTCGGGTCCGGTCTCGGCGCCCCGCGCCGCGCGAGCTAAGCAGATGGCGAGCTGGGCGGAGGCCCAGGGCTTATGTGATGCGTGGCGGATCTGGCACCCACGCGCACGGCAGTACACTCACACCTCGGCCGCCCACCACACCCACGCGCGTATTGATGCGATCTTTGTCCCCCCTGCCGACTGTGTAGGCATCCAGGATGTCCGCATCCTTCCTCGGGGGATTTCTGATCATTCTCCGGTCCTCCTGGGTCTGGGCCCCCCCCCTCGTGGGGCCCGCCAGATGTGGCGCCTCAACGCCTGGTTCCTCCAGGACGAGAAGCTCCGCAAGGAGGTGGGGTCCGCATTGACGCAGTATTTTACCGATAACGATGGGTCGGTCTCCTCAGCGGGCACCCTGTGGGAGGCCTGTAAGGCCACCGTCAGGGGGGCGGCCAAGGCACAGGTGGTGCGGCACCGCCGGGCGCAGCTCCAGCAGCTCACCGCCTGTGAGGCCCAGGCACTACGGCTGGAACGATCCCTCTCTGGGACCGGGGATCAGGCCGGGGCTAGGCAACTGCGACTTTTGAGGGAGGAGATCCGTCAGCGGTCGCTTGACGCGGCTAAGCTCCTCTGGCGATCCTCAGTGGCGAGGGTATATGGGTGGGGAGACAAGAATGGTGCACTGCTGCATCGGCTAGCCACGTACCCCAGGGCCTCGCGCATCATCCCGGCGGTGGCTGACTCTGCTGGCCTGCTTCAATCTTCCTCCGTGGCAATCGCAGACGCCTTCGCTCAGTATTACTCGCAGCTATACCGGGCCCGGGCGTCGGACCTCTCCCTGGCTTCACTGCTTGCCACTAGTAACCTGCGGCTTCCCCGTCTTCGGTCCAGCGACTGGGAGAGCATGGAGGTGCCCATTACCCCTGAGGAAATTGGGGATGCGATAGGGCGCACGTCCGCGGGGAAAACTCCGGGTCCGGATGGCTTCCCCCAGGAGTTTTATGCCGCCTACAAGGACCACCTGGTCCCACGGTTGGGTGCCCTCTATGCTGCGGCGATCAAGAACGGCTCCTTCCCTCCGGAGGCCGACATAGCCACGATCGTGGTCCTGCCCAAGTCTACGCCGCCTTCTTGCGATCGTTCGGCATACCGACCGATCTCCCTTATCAATACTGACATCAAACTTTACGCGGCGGTTCTGGCCCAGAGGCTCCGGCCCTTCCTGTCATCCTTGGTACACCCGGACCAATGCGGTTTCATGCCGGACCGCGGCACTCGCCATTGTCTTCGTCGTCTTCACGTGGCCCTGGCTCACCGCCAGCGCCTCTCTCCGTATCTCACCCTTCTCCTTGCAGATTTCGAGAAGGCCTTTGACTCGGTTGGGTGGCCCTATCTCTTTGAGGTCCTGACCCACATGGGCTTCGGCCCCACGTTCGTAGGCATGGTGCGGGTCCTTTACGCGCGCCCACGTGCCAGAGTGCTGGTTAACGGGGCACTGTCGAGGCCCTTTCGGATTGGCCGAGGAACGCGGCAGGGGTGCCCTCTGTCGCCCCTCCTGTTTGCTCTTGCAATGGAGCCCCTTGCTGCCCTGGTCCGCGCGGATCCTCTTCTCCGGGGCTGGGAATGGCCGGGCCGTGTGTCGGACAAGATAGCTCTTTACGCGGACGACGTTCTGCTGTATCTTAGTGACCCGGCGCGCTCGGGTCCCCGGGCACTTCATATCTTGAGCCGCTTCGGCCGCGCCTCCGGCCTTTATTTAAACCCGACAAAATCGGTTCTGGTGCCTCTGCACCCCTCCCGGGAATGCTTCGACTGGCAGGACAGTATTCCCCTGCGTCGGTTGTCCTTCAAGTACCTGGGCATTTGGGTCTCCCTTCTCCCGGAGCTGAGCTGGGCTCTCAATGTGGCCCCCTTGGTCAAGAAAGCCAAGGTGGACCTGGCGCGATGGCAGTCGCTCCCGCTCAACCCACTGGGGAGGGTGGCCCTTTACAAAATGATGATTCTCCCCCGGTTCCTTTATGTGTTGCAGAACACTCCCGTGTCCTTCCCGAGGCCTTGGTTCCGCGAGCTGGACGGGTTGGCGACTAGGTTTCTCTGGGGTGGCGGGAGACCGAGGTTGGCCCTGTCGACGTGTCGCCTCCCCACCTTTGACGGCGGGCTCGGCATGACCAACCTTTACCTCTACTATTTGGCCACCCGCCTCCTGGTCATTCATGACTGGTTTGGAGGGGGATGGTCCGATCCGGCCTATAGGGTGGAATTGGAAGACCTGGGTTTCCCCTGTATTCTAGACCGCCTGTACGGCGCCCCCATCCCCGCCTCCTGCCCGGACATCACCAAAGCGGTCTTCCTGGCCTGGCGAGCGGCGCTTCGCCATACCCACTGGACTGGGAGGCTGACTCGCGCCACCCCACTCTGGCAGGGGACATGGCTGAGAGACGTTGCGGCTCTGGAGGGGTTCAAATCATGGGACCTGCTCGGCATCTCCCAGCTGGGGGATGTCTGGCGGGGGGGACGCATGTGCTCGTACTCGGAACTGCAGGCGCGCTTTTCCCTCCACTCTTCTCAATTTTATAAGTACCTCCAACTGCGACACGCTATACGCACCTATACTCCTCTGGACGTTCGGCTACCGGACCACAATCCCCCTGAGGCGCAGGTTATGCTGGGCAACCTGGGGAGGGGGGGCATATCCCGAATACACCGTTCTCTTATTAACAACACCCCCACGGCCCGGGAAGGCCTGAAGGAACGGTGGGAGGTGTGGGTGGGTCCCCTGGACGAGGTCGACTGGCGGGACGCCCTTATGGCTCCTAGGCTGGTGACGGCCTCCGCTAAATTGAGGCTTATTCAAATCTACTACCTTCACACTGCCTACCTCACACCGGCCCGCCTGCACCGTGCGGGTCTTTCTGCTGACGCGGCCTGCCCCCGCTGCGGTTTTGGCCCGGCTGACTTTATTCATATGGTGTGGTCGTGTCCGGCCTTGGGGGGCTACTGGAGGGGCATAGAAGCCGACCTGACGGAGGTCTTGGGCTGGGCGGTGCCACATGACCCTAGGCACACTCTCCTGGGCATCACTGATGGTCTCGATGGCACACGTGCTGAGAAGCTGTTCCTTATGACAGCATTAATGGTGGCAAAAAGGGATATTGCGGCGGCCTGGAAGCATTCACAACCGCCCAGCCTGGCCAAATGGAGTGATGGAGTGGACTGGTGTGCGGCTCAGGAACGGACACTCTATCAGGCGAGGGGCTGCCTTAAGAAATACCGTAGGATCTGGGGGAAATGGTTGGGCAATGTCGTATGAGGATGTGGTTCTGGGGGGGGGGCGGGGGGGGGGGCTATGGGTGGGGGCGGGGGGGTGGGGTGGCACTGTGTTGTGCGTTTGTACAGTGGCGGCTTGACAGGCTCAATGTTTCCTTTGTTGTGTCGAAAAATCAATAAAAATTTGGTTATCAAAAAAAAAATTTTGACAGAAGGAAAAAGTAAATTTAAACATATCTCCACAAAAAATTGTCACGTGTGCAAATAGCTTAAATGTGCAAATTTAGAGCAAAAATAGCAAAAATAGCAGCATTTCATGGTACAATGTATGAAAACTCCAAAGCCCCAGTGGGCAAATTGCGCAACTGTGCAACTATAGAGTTAATGTATCAGTTTACCCGAATCCAGTACATAATGACTCGTAACCCCTGTGGGTCAATTGTGCAAATATGCAAACATGAAGCAACTATAGCAGCTTTGTATAATACAGTACGATGATATATTGTGCAAATAACATGTTTCATGTGCAAAATACGTAAGCGTGCAAAACATATATGCCATAATAAGCCCTTTATATGAAAGCACGGTGTACTGAAAGGGTATAACTTGTACCAAGATGACAATCATCGGGTGGATGCCACGTGGCCTCTTCCCTTGATGTTTAAAGCATCTGCTAATTTGTTCAGAAAACGAGATATTATTCGCCTATACAAGAACTCTAACTGTCTGTTCTCTCGGTCTCCCCTGTGTCTGTAAAAATAAAATGTAGAATTGTCGATCCGTTAGAGGAACTACTGTATTATATCAACTGAATATAGATTAAGTCTGGTACAATGACGCAAACCTATACTGCACGAACCTATCCTCCTAACAGACCCACCTAAATCACGTTCTAACATATTTAAATATAATATGATAATAAAAAGTGCAGGAAGCAAAAAGCAAGAAATGTGAAAGACAGGTATTACCAATCTAATAATACTCTCAAAGACGAATTGTCAAAAACAAATAAATACAGTTACTGGGAAATATTGTTGTAGGCAACAAAAAGGTATCTAACAGTTGGCAACGTCTGGTACCTTAACAATAAAGTCCTCTGTGTTACGGACAACTAGAAGGATTTGGATGATATTTAATATCAAATTCACTAATATCACTGGACATGCTACCATTTTGCAGAAATATGCAGAAAGATGCAATATGGTGGATAATTACCGCCAGGTATGGAAATCCTCACTTGCATTGAGACCTACTGGAGTTTTAGAATCAAATTCAATAATGTATTTGGTCTCAAGTTTTCTCCGTAAGGATTCACGGTCACCACCCTGGCGAAGCGGAAATACTGCATCCACCACATAGTAGAACAGATAGTCCAGACAACTGTTGTGCTTCTCTTTAAAGTGTCTGGCCACTGGATAATTGTCATCCTGGCTACTTATAGCTCTCATGTGCTGGTGTACACGTTTGTGTACCTGCAACTTGGTACTCCCCACATATTGCAGGCCACACGTGCACTCCAGCACGTAGACGGCAAAGTCAGTCTTGCAGGTTAACCTCTTGGAGATAGTTACTGGAACATCATTAAAGGGAGTTTTATATGAAGTTTTGTTCCTACCATATTTACAAGCCTTGCAGGAGGCACATTTAATGAACCCCTTCGATGATTGAAGCCATGAAGATTTAGATCTAATCTCTGGGCTACTGCTGACCAACATATCGCTCATTGACCGAGCTCTACGAGAGGTTAGTACCGGGGCCTGCGGGAGGGTCTCCCCGATGACCGTGTCAACCTGAATGACTCCCCAATGTTTGTTAAAGATCATGCGCAGTTTATTGTGCTGCCGACTAAACATTGTAATTAATCTAGGGGGGTACATGATCACATTCTGTTCAGTTGGTTGAGAAAGGAAACTATTTTTAATGCACAATGCATTCTCATGGGAGATACTATTAGCTCTTTGAATGGCACTGTCCAACAAATGGGTCTGATATCCCTGACCAGAAACCTGCACTTACTTTTTTGTTGGGCCTTAATACAGTCCTCCTCTGTATTACAGATGCATCTGATACGCAACATCTCCCCGAAAAGGATGCTATGTATCAGATGCTGTAGATGTTGGCTGGAGGCATGTAACACTGTATTCCCTGCTGTTAACTTTCGGTGCAGTCTGGTGCGTAACTGGCCATTGTGTATATACACCTCAACATCCAGAAAAGCAACAGAAGTCTTACTAATATGGGATGTGAATTCCAAATTGAGATCATTTACATTTAACTCTTTGATAAAGGAGCTGGCTGCTGTTTCAGGTCCCCTCCAAATAAGGAACAGATCGTCAATGTAACGATACCACGCCACGATATGCTCGTTCATGATATCATTAAATTTTACTCTGAGGACCTGCTCCTCCCATAGTCCCATGTGCAAACATGCGTAACTAGGGGAGAAGCAGGCCCCCATCGCTACTCCTCTCAATTGTTGGAATATCTGGTTCTGAAATAAAAAATAATTATTATTCAGACAAGTCATTACCATATCCAGCAGCATTTTGTTGTGTTGTAACATATGCATTGGTTTGGTTCGTAGAAAATGTTCCATTGCTCTATTGCCATCCATGTGATGTATGCTAGTATAGAGACTGGTGACATCGAGGGTAACCAATAAAAAGTCCTCCTGCCAATCAACAGACTTAATCTTTCTCAGAAAATCCCCTGTGTCCTGCAAGTATGATGGCAACCTTTTAACATGTTCCCGTAAAAAAAAATCAATGTAACGGGAAGTGTTTTCCAACATACTGTTTTTGGCTGAAATTATCGGCCTACCAGGGGGATCATCCACATTCTTATGGATCTTTGGGATTAGGTAGAATGCTGGAATTACCGGATGATTGGTCTTGAGAAATTTGAATTCATCACTGCTCAATAATACGGCACTTTTCCATGAAAGCAATTTACTATTGAAACTATTCCATGCTGTTTTAACCATTTCCCAGTTAGCCCGCCTATAGCACTGGCGATCATTAAGATGTTGAAAAGCCTCATTCATATACATTTCTTTAGGCCATAACACAATGTTACCTCCCTTGTCCGATTAGCGGATTATCAAATTGTCCATGTCCTGTAATTTTTTCATAAGGCTACCATAGCAGTTGTTTTGTTTGAGTTTGCTGCATTGCGCCCGAATAGTAGAAATATGCAATTTCTTCAACTCAGTTGTGACCAATTCATTGTATATATCAATGTTATCATGCAGCATTATGGGGTTAAAGGTCGATTTTGGTTTAAAACCTGTTAAACCCGGCATATTCAGTCTAGGCTCATCACAGATGGTTATATTTGTGCTGTCCAATGTCCCTTCCCTGTGCAGATCCTGTAAATCACTTAGTAAGTCATAATCCTTAACCGTAAATAAGGCAGGACTAACGTTGTCATACAGCCTGACTTCTTGAGTTGTTTGCGGTTTACTCTTGTTGAGTGAATAAAATGTTCTCAATTTTAGTTTGCGGGTGTATTTATACAGATCAATGTGAGTTTGTGCATAGTTGAAATCATTGGGCGGGCAGTAAGACAGGCCAAGAGACAAAATTTGTTGTTCTTTATTGGTAAGCTGCATGTCAGTTAAGTTGATGATAGAGAGAGGGTTACTATTGGGACTTATTGTTTGCGATTCCATTTCTTTTGGTATTTCTTGTGCTGTGGCTTGACGCTGACATCTGCTTTTGTGGCACTGTCTGCGCTGCCTTCATTTGAGGTTAATCCATTTGGCTGTCTCCGGTTTTGTGACCGAGGTCTTAAGGTTTGTCTGCGATCCTGGCGCAGGCAGTCCACCTCCTGCACCAGGGTAAACTTTGTAAATATATATTCACTGAAAAAAACCAAAGGTTTCAGGGCCGTTATAGTTAGCTGGACATTTCCATCGTACTAAACCCTAGAAATTCCCCTGTTATAGTTAGTTCAGCTAACTATAACTCGCGCCCCCGCAATGCACTGCTGATGATGTCACATATTACATCACTCAGGACATGGTCAGTGACATCACTGATGACATCACTGATGACATCTAAAATGACATCACTGATGACATCACTGATGACATCATCCATGTGATAAATTAGTGCATCTTCTCACACCCTAATATAACCTTTGATACATCGACTCAAAATTTCAGACGGCCATTTTGAAAACCATAGATACTCCAATACCAATAACTACATACCCACTCATTAACTTAGGTCTACATACACCTCCACTCACTCACCTGTACAGTCACTCATGCTTACAGTCACTCCGTACAAGACTATCATATGCATTTATACACCTATATAGACACTCACACACCGCCAATCATCCATTGAGGTACACACCTAGTCAGTCATGCAAGTAATTAAACACAGTCCAATTTACCTATACAGTTAAACACACTCAAGTTCAATTACTCATATAAATAGTACCACATTCTTACACTCTTATACAATCATTGATACAAGCACACACTCATCCATACAGCCACTCTCACAATCACACACTCTCACATATACCCACTTATATACTCTTACACACATATGCCTTTCACACATGTAGTTAGTCACACATGTACCACTGAGATATACATTCAATCACTAACACACCCATATATACACTCACCCAACCATACAGTCCATCACAGATGCACTCTTAAAACCATGCATCCATAGAATCACCCACTCACACATCTATGCATAGAGTCACACACACCCTACCCACACAAACACTCAGGCACCCATACAGATACTCAGACAACCAATCACTAACCCATATAGACACTCATATAGCTATTCACAAAACCATGCAGCCATTTATACACCTACACACAGACACATACAGACATTCACACAGTTTAGTCACTAGTCTGCAGTAAGATACATTTAATGACTCACTTATAGAGTCAGTTACGCACCTAGAAAATCATCCATTCACACACTTGTACACCCACTCATTCTTCAACAGACATTTCCCTATATATATTAAACATATTAAAACTGTACAGAAACATATACTCACTGGATGATGTCATCAGTGATGTCATCAGTGATGTCATTTGAGATGTCATCAGTGATGTCACTGACCATGTCATGAGTGATGTAATATGTGACGTCATCAGCAGTGCATTGCGGGGGCGCGAGTTATAGTTAGCTGAACTAACTATATCGGTGGAATTTCAATGGTTTTGTATGAGTGAAATGTCCAGCTAACTATAACACCCCTGAAACCTATGGTTTTTTCTGTGAATATATATATATATATAAATTTCGCGAAGATTCGTCAACCGGCGCCAAAGTTATTCCAAATAGAATGTTGCGGATTTGCTATGGATAATAGGTCCTAACTATAACAACCTAATGGCGACCGCCAGTAGGTAATATATATATATATATATAGATATATTCTGCTCCAAGGTTGTCCACCTGTAAGTAGCACTCGACCAGCAGTTTGATTTATGTGTAGGTAGGGACAGGGATCCTCTTGTGGGTGCCGCTCCGTAGTGGATTTGCCTGACGCGTTTCGAAGCTCCATATGCTTCTCTTCAGAGGCTTTAACGGAAACGGTGTGCACAACCGCTAACCCACTTCACCATTTAACATATGACACACCCACCAATGGGAGGCTCAAATGAGACTGTGCATTATGGGAAGTGTAGTGCGGAAAGCACATAATCAAGTCCTGTATGGACCCTGCAAGTGGGCCCGTCCTTGATCCTATGTACGGCTGCTGTTCCACTTTCGTGGCCCCCAAGGCTTCCGGGGTGGTGCATACTCCGCGGCTGGATGGCAGCATGTTATATTCTGCTCCAAGGTTGTCCACCTGTAAGTAGCACTCGACCAGCAGCTTGATTTATGTGTAGGTAGGGACGGGAATCCGCTTGTGGGAAGCGCTCCGTAGTGGATTTGCCTGACGCATTTCGAAGCTCCATATGCTTCTCTTCAGAGGCTTTAACGGAAACGGTGTGCACAACCGCTAACCCACTTCACCATTTAACATATGACACACCCACCAATGGGAGGCTCAAATGAGACTGTGCATTAAGGGTAGTGTAGTGCGGAAAGCACATAATCAAGTCCTGTATGGTCCCTGCAAGTGGGCCCATCCTCGATCCTATGTACGGCTGCTGTTCCACTTTCGTGGCCCCCAAGGCTTCCGGGGTGGTGCATACTCCGAGGCTGGACGGCCGCGTGTTATATTCTGCATATAACATATGACACACACATAGGATCGAGGACGGGCCCACTTGCAGTGTCCAGACAGGACTTGATTATGTGCCATCGGAGGAATTTCAATGGTTTTTTTCGAGTGAAATGTCCAGCTAACTATAACACCCCTAAAACCTATTGTTTTTTCAGTGAATTTTTAAGGTTTTTTAAATGCTAATTCCTAACTATATCAGGCCTGAAACCTATGGTTTGTTCAGTGAATTTCAAAGGTTTTTTAAATGCTAATTCCTAACTATATCAGGCCTGAAACCTATGGTTTTTTCAGTGAATTTCAAAGGTTTTTTAAATCCTAATTCCTATCTATATCAGGCCTGAAACCTATGGTTTTTTCAGTGAATTTCAAAGGTTTTGTAAATGACAATTTTTAATGTATTAATTGTTATACTGATTTTTTTTATACAGATTTACTGCATTTTTAAACTATTTATTTTTTGATATTTTTTTTAATTACATTATAATTACATTATACATTACAATACAAAATATACTTTCTTAGAATTAATTACTTTAGTTTAAATACTTTGCAAATAGGCAATAGACTTTTAAGTACAGTAGTTACAGTTGGTGCAATGGGCAACACAATTTCAAACACAATGCCACATTGAGCTCAATGAGAATTTCTAGTCAAATGCAATTAGTTACTTTATGGATTACTTTTCTAACCACAGGACTGGATCCTAGATTCAGTCCTTGGACATCTCCTGTAAACAGTTGAGTAAAAGCGTTTTGGTTACAGTAGTGATTTTTAAGGAATATTATTGCATTTTAAAAATTGACACAGGATTTTTTTTCACATAGAATAACCAATGTGATCCTATGGCAGAAAATTCACTTAGCAGGTAAGTAGTGTTATCGTTACTTTTTCTTACTCAGTGGTCGATCCTGGATCCAGCACTGGTGAATCTCCTGTAAACAGTTGAAAGAATGTGTTTAAGTCATACAGACGATTTTTTAGAAATATTTTTAGTTTGTGAAAATAGACACTTAGAAGCTTTTCTGGTGAAAACCACACAATGGATTCCTATGGAAGAAAATACAAGTTACTGGTAAGCACGCTTAAAATTACTTTCCAGGGTCAGTGCTGGGCTAAAAGATGCAGCCCTGGGTTCTCTCCTGATAAGAGTTGAGTAAATCGGAATTCGTAGTTCGGCTGATTTTAGAGGAATATTTGTACAATGGTGAAGGAAGGGGGCGGGGCCTGAGGTGACGTGTGCAAACACGCCCTGTGGCACGTTTTAAGTTGGGGAATGAATTCCTCTTCAATCCTGCGGTCCCCTGGGGGCCAACTAGCCCACCAGGTACCTCCAGTATGCACCAGGGAGCTGCGTTGCAGAGAGGTGATCAGAGGCCACGCCCCTTTTCACACCTCTCTGCAGCGCAGCTCCGTGGCACTTACTGGAGGTACCTGGTGGGCTAGTTGGCCCCTAGGGGACCTCTGGATTGAAGAGGAATTAATTCCCCAACTTAAAACGCACCACAGGGCGTGTTTGCACACATATCACCTCAGGCCCCGACCCTACCTTCACCACTGTGCAAACAAGCCCCATGGGGTGTTTTAAGTTGGAGGATTACGTCCCCTTGAAACCTGAGGTCCCCTGACGGCCAACTAGCCCACCAGGTACCTCCAGTATGGGCCAGGGAGCTGCGTTGCAGAGAGGTGTTCAGAGGCCACGCCCCTTTTTACACCTCTCTGCAACGCAGCTCCGTGGTGCTTAGTGGAGGTACCTGGTGGGCTAGTTGGCCCCTAGGGGACCTCTGGATTGAAGAGGAATGAATTCCCCAACTTAAAACGCGCCACAGGGAGTGTTTGCACACATATCACCTGAGGACCCGCCCCCTACCTTCACCACTGTGCAAACACGCCCCGTGGCGCATTTTAAGTTGGGGGATTAAGTCCCCTTGAATCCTGAGGTCCCCTGGCGGACAACTAGCCCACCAGGTACCTCTAGTAAGCGCCACGGAGCTGCGTTGCAGAGAGGTGTAAAAAGGCCTCATGACACCTCTCTGCAACACAGCCCCCTGGCGCCAACTGGAGGTTCCTGGTGGGCTAGTTGGCCCCCAGGGACCCCCAGTATTCAAGGGGAATTAGATCCCCCTCTGCAAACGCGCCAGGAGGGCGTTTGCAGAGTGGTGCAAGGAGGGGGCGTGGCCTCCGGCCCGATCCCGTCTTTTTTTTTTTTTTTTCTAATTTATTGGCCCTGGGGACCCCAACCCCCCGGGCCTGTCCCCAATTTTTTTTTTATAAAAAAACAAAAATCAAGAAGGGGGCCGCGTGGCCCCCTTCCCGAGGCCATAATTTGCTCCGGGGACCCCATCCCTCGGGGCATGGCCCTTTTTAAAAAAAAAATTGTATTATGGAGGGGGGCTGCCTTGCCCCCCTGCTGTGGCCCCTTTTGGCCCCGGGGACCCTAACCCCCGGGCCGTTTTTTTTGTTGTTTGTTCTTAAAAAAAAATGTTTAGGAGGGGGGCCGTGTGTCCCCCTCCCGGGCTACTACTAGCCCCGGGGACCCCATCCCCCGGGGCTGGCCCTCTTCTTAGGAGCCGTGGGGGGTCCCCAATACCCCCACAGTCCCAGCGGGCTCCGCACTTCCTGCGGGAGCCGGCATTGCTTTTCCACTTGGGGAGCAGCTAACATGCTGCTCCCCATGTGGAAAAGCAATCTGCTTTGCTTCATTGAAGCGAGAGCAGGTTTCCCTGCTCTCGCTTCAATGAAGCAAAGCAGTTTGCAATGGCAGGGTGGGATCTGCGAGGCTCCCGCCCTGCCATTGCAAACAGCAGTGACCCGGGGGTGGGCACCCTGGGACACTGCAGGAGCCGGCCCTGGGAGGTGGCGGTCCCCATGGCCTGTGCAAGGCTCCAGGACGGGGGCCGCGTGGCCACCCTCCCATATTTTAAAGTTGCCCCAGGGGGTGGCCTGAGAGCCCCCCACACCAAATTTTTTCAAGCACCGGGGGGTGGCGGTTCCGGGGCTGGGGTGGCTGAGAGCCCCCCACCCATTTTCACGAAGCCCCGGGGGGTGGCAGTCCCCGGGGCTGCGGGGGGCCATGAGCCCCCCGCGGATATTATGTTAGAGCCTCGGGGGTGGCGGTCCCTGGGGCAGTGTGGGGGGGGATCAGGACCCCCCACACTTTTTCAATATGCCCCTGGGATTTGGCCCCCCGGGGGCAAATTAGCATATTCAGCGCGGGCTTTTTTAAAATTATGTTCTGCTAAAATTCGCGCTGGGTGCGCGAATCTCTCCGATTTTTGTTTTTTAAATGCTTTTTTGGGCCCTGGGGGTCCTTGTGGGACTTTCTGAGCAGGGCTAGGGGGTCAGGGTGTTTCTACCCTGCCCCCTTTTTGCGTATTTTGCGTTTGTTTTTTAGGTAGAACCGAGGCACAAGATGGCTGGAAACACTTCCTGATTTGGAGTGTTGACAGCCAATTAGAATACAGCTCGTACACGGCAGGGTGCGTGCTGGGTGCGCATAGGGTGCGTGGATCCTCCGAGGCCATAGATATATATGTACTTTTAAATGTCATTTTCTCAGGAACTACTGAACGGATATACACCATTTAAGCAAAAGGCACGAGTCTGAACTAAGGACTACCTCTTTGCCAAATTTGGTGTAATTCCAGTCAGCAGTTCGGGCTGTAGCTGCGGCTAAAGGTCCTATGGGAAATTGCATGTGGAAAACGTGTTTTGGGACCCCCCTTTTTTCTCAGCCCCCGCTTGACGAATCACCGTGAAACTTTCAGGATAGGAGCGGACCGGAGCTGGCCAAAAGTTTGGAAAATTTCACGAAGATTCGTCAATCGGCGCCAAAGTTATTAAAAATAGAATGTTGCGGGTTTCCTATGGAAAATAGGTCCTAACTATATCTACCTACTGGCAACCGCCAGTTGGTAATATATATATATGGCAGACCCCACTGTGTAGTTATAGCTTGGACCTAATTACCATAGGAAATAGATTGTTTGACTGACTTTGACCTGTTTGACAAAACCTTTTAAAAAAATACATAATTCACCTTGCCTTCTACCAGGAAACTTTTGGGGTAATCTGTCAAGCGGGGAAAGAGAAAAAGGGGGGTTCCAAAACTTAAAATCCCCATTCATTTTCCTATAGGAAAATTAAACAGTGATACCGCTAAAACAGCTTAACAGAATTGCACCACATTTAGCAGAAAGCTAGATGATCTTAGTCTAGAAAGTGTGCTTTTTGTGATATGGTATACATCTGTTCAGTAGTTTTTGAGAAAATAAGGTTAAAATACTTTGTTTATCTGGAAGGTTGGAATCAAGGGACGCTTGTGTTAGTCCCACGTTCATTGAACAACAACAAAAATAGAGTACTCAGGCCAAGGAGACCTTATTACACTTCGGCCACCTAGCTTCTGTAGGAGTAAGATCTTTTGCAGGCTCGTTCTGATTTTCTAGCAGCAATATGAAAAGAAATGTTGCAGCAGCCATTACAGGACTTATGTGATCACTGGCATGAAAATATTTTTAAAACAATATAAGGGGGAGGGTAAGGATAGCCTGCCACCCAAGCCCTTGCAGGGGGTCCCAAAGGCACCCCCTTGGGCTAAATGTAAAATAAATGCTGTTTTACTGCAATCACATGGTCTTCCTGGAGCTAATTACGGGCCCTTGAACTCCATCCCTCAGAGATATTTTCATTATAATAGGAGGGGGCATGTCCCCCAAGTCTCAAATAGGAATATATCCAGGTGGGAACAACTGGTGGTGACTGGGGAGCTGGCTAGGGCTGTAGGGGCGATAGGGTTCCTATCACCCCCCCAACATGCTGTCATTCTGGGTGCCCTGGGTGGGCACTCCCCAACTATTGAAGTTGCCATCTCCCGCCAAGGGAGCTGACTACAGCCGTGGTGGCACACGGGCTGCCCTGCAGCCCTCAATATGCAAACATTGTGGGTGCCCCGGATTGGCAATCAGGCACCTTTTTGGGCCTATTACTGTTAATTGCTGTAATATTTCTTATTTCCGGATGTTCACAATAAAATCCAACAAATGTTTCATCCTCTGTGGTTCACAGAAATGTAGATTCCTCATGGCTGTACAGTAATAGTAAATACATAATTATATGCAAGGAGAGAAGAATTGGAGGCATAATAGGGACAAAAGAAACAAAAAATTAAAAAGTAGTCAGTCAGTTCTAATCGTCATATAGATATTAATCATACATTTCCAAGTGGGCACTGCAAACTCGTGAAAGGTAGCGGAGACAAAACTATTTTGTCTGATGTTGTGAACTTGAGATATGTTTTTTTCAAAGAATACGGTAAAAATAGCCCCAAAAAGTGCAGAGCTTAAAGTGCTAACAAAATATTAGTCAATGGTCGCAGTAGACAGGGAGCTAAGCACGATTTGAAGCTGACCGCAATGGAGGGCGAGTCAACACACACTAACCATGTTCAACATGGTTGGAACATTTTACCCTGGCAATTAGTCTTTCAGCAGACAAAGCACCAACCTGGATCTGAGAAGGTCTCCACAACCTGTGATAGGCAGTCGACGGGATCCTGATGAAGCCTTTTGTTTTAGCGGGAAAAGCTCAAAGTGGGAAAATGTTTACTTCACATTCAGGGAAGTCCTCTCGCTAGTTGGATGCTTTTGGTACCTTCCTCTGGTCATGATTATTACCTTCAGACTGAGGGCCTGATTACAATCTTGGCAGACAGGGTTGCTCTGTCACAGACGTGATAGAAATCCCGTCTGCCAAATTAAAATTCCATTATATGCAATGGAACTTGTAATATGGTGGACGGGATGTTTGTCACATTTGTGATAGAGTATCCCTTCTGCCAAAATCACAATCAGGCCCTAATCTTTTTTTCAGAGTACGAAATCGAGCAGTGGGACAAGGCTGATATGGATTTGCTGTGAAAGAAGATCCAAGTAGGGGAAACCTTTTTCTTCAGAGGGCTTGCCTTGGGCAGATCATCTTGACAGGTTTGTCCCAGTCCTCCAGAGGTCTTCAAATCCAAAATACCAAAAATGTTGAAGTCCCAGTTTTGGACTTGACTAGGTCTGAAGGGCCACCACCAATGTTTTTGCCTTCACACCTCCTGTTTTCTTAATTCGTTTTTGTCGGCATTAAGACTCTGTACACTTTGCTACTGCTAACCAGTGCTAGAGTGCTTGTATACTCTCTTCTAAACATGTTACAAATTGGCTTACACCCAATTGGCACATTTAATTTATTTATAAGTCCCTAGTGAAATGGTACTACACATAACAAGGGCCTGTACATTAAACGCTATTGGTGGGCCTCCAGCACTTATTGTGCCACTTACATAAGTAGTATTTTAAAACATGTCTGCTATTGCTGCCTGTCCACAGTTTTAAACTGCCGATTCAACCAGGCCTAAACCTCCCTTTGTAATGCATATGTCACTCAATTGTAAGCTCCAAACACCCCATGGAGCAGGGAACAATGTATTAAGTATTACACGTTCTGGTATTCAAAACCTCCTAAATTTGTTTTCTACTACTGCGAAGCCTATCTCTCTAATAGGATAACATTGGGTACCTTATTACATTTAAAAAGTGCTACTTTTGATTGCAAACAGGTAGAAATATCTTCTTTGGTTTCAAAATAATTGAAATACAAAATCTTCTATTACGGTAGTTCTGAAAATTACACTTTTGGAAAGTTGGCATTTTCTTTTCCTAACCATTTGGTGCCTGCAAACTCTGTCTTAGTTTACATGACTGTGAATAGTTTGCCTTTGTGTATTCTTCCCAGAAAATGAAACAAAGGAAGACTAGATGTTGGCAGGATGGGCCTTCCTCCCAAGATGAGTCAGGAGAGTGTTGTTCCCTTCCCCACCCACATTTCAAAGGATTGCCTCTAGCACACCCACAAACGAAATGTAGAAAAGCTTATTGTCACCGAGACCATTTGGAGTCTGGGCTAGGGAAGGAAGGACATTTCCAGAACCAGATGGGGGATAGCCAGGCGTTTCTCACACTTCAATGAAAGGAATCATGTATAGATATTAGACCCTCAGACCAACTCTTCATTACACTCCTGGACCTGTGGAGGATCCCCAGAAGGACTGCCATGTACTTCAGAGGACAGCCCTCTGATTGAGACCTGCCTTTTTTTCCAGAGGACAGCCTTGCTGCTTGAGGCCTACCTTGCTGCTTGGGTGGTTTCATAAAAACTAAGTGAGATTTCGTGGAGTTCCGCCAATGGGCAGAAAATATGCAGCTTGCCCTGCAATTTAGCACCGATAGCACAAGCAGCACTGAAAATCAGCACAAACTGCACCACTAGAGTTGATTTTGCTGCCGCTCAAGTAGAAAATGTACTAGAGCAGCAGCAAATCTACTTGAGCTGCAGCCCTCTGACCATGACCACTTGTGATCAACCACATTAGACAATTGCGCTAGGTGACACCAAATCTCACTCACCTGCTCGCATTTTCTTGAACCTCATGGGAGAAACATCCTGCCATGCTGCGATTGGCAGAATTTGGACAGAACTACGCAATAAGGAAGTAACATGGAGTGAAAAAAATTCTGGCAATTCCACGGGCGGAATGAAACATTCCGTCCATCCCTAGTCCTTATCCCCCAAGAGGTGACCAACCAGTCCTGGATCCTTGGAAGTGGTGTTAAAGGTGCTTCTCCAAACAAAATCTGAGACTTGAGACTCAGAAAATATTTCACCAAAAAGTGGCCTGAGAACCAGCGGAAGACTGGGACTTACCTGCTGGCCGAACCACTGAGGTGCATTGCCGATTTGGCAAGACCTCTAGAAAAAGGTATCCAACATTGTGGGATCCTTGATGACTACAGCATGCAGGTTCGTTCTGCTGGAGATCTACGACTTCCAAAAAAGCGACAAAACCTGAACGTAGAAATCTTCACTGAGACTTCATTCTGTGGCTCCTCGACGGCAATGCCTTTTCCTTGGACGCGAGTTGCTGTCTTGCCCCACTGAACTTTACCTTCTTAGGAACTTTGCTTCTGAATTTCTTATAAGTCTGAAGATAGGCTGAGACCAGGCCCAATCCATCTTGTGTAGCTAAGCCACGCTCCATCATGGTGGCCATAACGTTTGACTTTCCCCCAGACTAGATACTTGTGGTTGGTGCTTTGATTTTTAGATGGTATTTCTTTCTTGAAAACATAACTCTAGATATACTAATTGGATTTAAATAGTTTTGGTGTCATTCTATTCATTAAGATTTTTTGTAATTTTCAAGATTGGTGTGGGAATGTTACTATGTTGTGTTTTCACTTTATGACTGTTTGTGTGCTGCATAAATACTTAACACAGTGCCTCTAAGTTAAGACTGACTGCTTTTGTGCCATGCTACCAGAGCTTTAAGCACAAGTTGATTTAGTGACTTTTATTGTTCACCCTGACAAGGAATGTGGCAGTTGCTTGAGAAGGGTTTCCAGCCCCCCTATCAAAAAACTATTTCTTACACCCAGGTTTTCAGAAGTGGTAGGAGAAGTTCAGTTAGACAAATCCAAGGGTCCCAGGACCTCAGGAATAGTACTTTGCTGTCAAGACTCACTCCGTAATAGGTCACAAAGAGGGTCCAGGTCAGGTCAAGTTTGTACTGGTCAGGTAGGCACTTTAGAAAAACAGATACCCAGATGGTCATTCTGTCAGAAGAACAGAACACCTCTGCACAATCAAGACCTTTGCTTTTGCCTCAGCTCTGGAAAACAAGTCCACTCTTCATCAAAAGTATCATACACCTACTGCATGACAGTTGGAATCTCATGAAAATGGGCTTACAGAGGCTTTAGGCAGGTGAAAGGTGAATGTTTAAAGGTGCTTTTTTGGGGACACCACATTGTCCAAACTTAAAATTGCTCTGGTCAGCAAACACATTATGATGCGTTAAATAGTACAAACTGTGGTAATGTTTTCAGTACTTCCAGGGATGTTAGAAGTTTCTGGGCTCAGATTATAATAATAACAGCCATGGTGTCCTGATATTTAACCTTACTACTGAGCTCAAAACTGAGTACTAAATTCACTCCTTAAGCAGTTGACCCTTCAAGTAACAAATTGTGCAGCCCAAGGCACACTCAGGAATGTGCACTGGGTTAAAAAACTCAAAACTCAAAAAACTCAACAACAAAAGTTAATAACTCACTGTCCAGTCAGTACAGGATCATAGAAAATACAATGTATATTATTTACAATACACCCACCATAATACTGTAAATAATATCACAGAACGATACTTGGGGCTTGCTGGTGACTTCCAGTGATCTTTGGTATACAGTCTAAATTGTCCCCCTTTTTGTGCAACAACTTCCAATTATTTGCAGTAGTTTTCCATTTCAGGGCCAATGAGAAGAAGTGGTTTCTTGGTGAAGCTGCATGGGTTTTGGGCCAACAGTGAGGAATCCTTCCCCTATTCTTGGTTTTCTTGAGGTTACATAATAGCTTTTGTTATCTGTTTTGTTTGTGGCTGCTCAGCCGGCACATTTTTTTTTTACTTCTGTGGTTAACTTTGAACCAAAGGCAGTAACTCTGCGCCAGTTCTGCCTCTGGTGTGTGAAAAGAGGCTACAGTGGCTGCATGGTGCTACAAGTAAACAGTGGCGTCATCATGATCTCTTAAGGAAGCAGCATAAGAGTTCCAGTGCTCGCAGTTCAGAAAACCCTGAACCTTTAGTTTTTCTTTGGGCCCAAACACAAAACCCACCACCCAAACAAGCTTGGTGCCCACCCCTATTGCAACAGTAACATTTAGATTGTAATACAGGTCTCTTGGACAATGTGATTTTCCTCCCGCAGTTTTAATTTCTTTGCTTTTCTGGTTTCTTTTAGTACTTTGCAGCTTCCTTAGTGCTGCAACAGAATTTGGCCAGATTGAGTTTCTGACCAGTGGGGGTCACATCCTGCACACACAGAAAGGGCACTACAGGACTTCTGGACCTCATCCTCCCATACAGTATAGCTCCTTCCCTTGTACTGCAATGGACACCTTCGGCTTGTCACACTTTGGCTCTTTCATGGCCTGTTTCCTTCTAAGCAGCATCTCTCAAATGAAAAAGCCCCTTCCAATGTCATCCTGCGCAGTCTGTAGGAAAGTGACCCTTTTTTGCATGGTTACTCCCTAACTTTTTGCCAGATATCTGATGCTAACTTGGCTGAGTACATGCTGGGAACCTGCTAACCAGGTCCCAGCAGCTGTGTTCTTTCCCAGAACTGTACCTTTGTTTACACAATTGGCAAACCACTGGACCACATGTAAGTCCCTTGTAAAAGGTACCACTGATACTAAGGGCCTTGTGGCCATAGAGGGCCTCTGAGGGCTGTATCATGTATTAAGCCACCCTCAGAGACCCCTCACCTTAACATCCACACACTGCCATTAAAGGCTGCGTGTTTTGGTGCAGACTAAACTGAAGAATCGACATGGTACACATCCCTGGGTGTCATGCCTACCAACACTGCATGTGGCATGGGTAAGTAACCCCTCTAGCAGACCTTACAGCCCTTAGGCAGGGTGCTCCATACCTCAGGTGAGAGCATCGCTGCATGAACAATATGCCCCTACAGTTTCTGTGCCATTCACAGATGTTGTAAGTGCAGTGAGGCTATTTTGAGTACATGTGCCGGGAGTTTGTCATTACGAACTCCACAGCTCCATGATGGCTTCACAGAAATCTGGAAGTTTGGCAGCAAACTTCTCAGCATAGTGAACCCACACGAATGCCAGTGTTGGATTTATTATAAAATGCACATAAGAGGGCATCTTAGAGATGCCCCCTGAAAAACAACCTACTTCTAGTCTATTGGTTGACTGGTACCCGCCAGTCGGCCACTACCAGAAAGGTTCCTAGTGCCTTTGTCAGAGCCTTTGTGCTCTCAGAGGTCAGGAACACAGCCTGCTCTTGCTGGAGATGCTTCACAACACCCTCTGGCAGGACCAGCAACACTTGGTAGTTATCCTCAAAGGCTCTCACCTTGTGATGTGCTGATTTGGCCAACTAGTGGAGATGCCCACCCCCCTGGTGCTTAGGTGAACCCCTCTCTTAGAAATCCTCCACTTTGAATTGGACAATTAGGTCCAGTAGAAACAGGGATGTGCCCCTCTCCCCAAAGGGAGGGGGCACCCATAGTGTATAGTCACCCTAGGGGACCATAGCTACTGGTTACTACCTGACCTCAGTAACACGCTTACATTTTGTATTTAAGCGCTCCCCTGAACCTTGTTCCTGAGATTCGATTCACCAAAGAAGAAGATGGAATAAGACCGTTGTCAAACCAGGAATTCAACAGCTTTAGACAACATCAGGCAAGAACCCCGCCACCTGTAGCCAGTTTGACAACTGGACCTGCTTTCCTTCCAGAAAGCCTGCCAGGCCTCTAAGAAACCCCTGAGACCTTCCAGCCTTCAACCAATCTCCAAGAACCTCCCTTTGTGCTAGAGGCCCTAGTCGCCGGTACAAGAACCACTGTAGTTGAGCACCAACACTTGTGTTGACGTTACTCACTATTGCACAAAGAATCTCTAGACCTCAGTGGTAGAGGACCAGAACTTGTGTCAATGTGACTTTGCCCTGCCAGAAGAAGACACCACAGCTGTACGGTGGACTCTCCGAGATGGCCCATCACTGGAGGAACTCGTCCATCCATTGCATCTCTCCATCCTCACGACCACGACTGCTTCCCTTTAACCTACAGTGACTTGCTGATGACTACCGGGATGGTCTGGGTGTTGGCGGACTACTGACTCCCATTCATCCCCATTGCACTCCACTGACCTCGAGAGCAAACATCATTGTCGGCATCGACCAGTGCAGCAAAGATACTGAACTCACACCTCTTCAGTTGCCCCCAGTCTCTGTTGACTAACCTTGGGCTTAGCAAACTCTGCACCCAGTGCCCTCAGTGCCGCTGGCAGTGCAGTGCCTATGATAAACTGATCCTTGCCCAAGGCCGGTCTAAAAATCGAAAGACAGGCTGATGCATAATCCTGTTTTCCTTTCTGAGGACTGCATTGCATTCTAGCAATTACCTGCAACTGTCTAACTTGCACCAGTACTGAATGTTACTGTTCTGAACTGACAATATCAAAGTGTTTCCAAGACCGTAAAGTATTTCTATTGCCAGTAATTGAAAGTATTACCTGCTTGTAACTGAGTTCAACTTGGTTCCTAAACTAAAAGATAACCAAAGTAATATTTTTGCTAAACATTGGTCTGGAGTTAGTCCTTGAGTTTGTGTTCCTGTCTAGTATGAGTTTTTACAACAAATGCATTCACACTACTGTCTTATAAGCTTAACTGTTCAGCCCAGCTACCATTAAATTGAGAAAGAGGTATTATCTTCTTTAACCTCTGTCATACCTTTGGGGACTCACTGGACTGTTCACACTATACCTCTTTTTGGTATAGTATATGCAGATCCGGCTTACTACCCAGTTGTTCAGCTTTCTTTCTCAAACCATCCCCTGCTGACTGTATTTGCCAAAGTTCCCAGGTATCTAGCCTGAACCTGGCAAGGGGAATTGGTAGAGCCCCTAAAATCCTGGCTGAGAAACCCTGGAACGCTGGCTGGGAATTAATACCTCATCTTCATACTTCATCCTAAGTTTGCATCCAGTAGTTGTGTATTCCAGCAGTCACCAGTTCTCAACAGTTCTGTCCTTTTTGCTTATTCCATGCAATCAACACAATCAAATGTTTATTGTTTCAGTCAGTTAAAACCATAACAATGTATCCCCTATGTAAAAGAAGTCAACTGTAAAATGATGTTAATTGTTTAAAACCGTAAAAGCCTTTTGTTGTCACTTATTAATATTCAAGGATGTACAAGGATATATAGTAAACAATTAATAGGTCAATTAATAATATTCAAGTATATACTATAATTTATGGTAAATAATTAATAGATCAAAGCATCAATTAGTCCATGTTCCACCGTAAAGTTAAAACAATGTTTTTTCGACATAATTCTAGATTGACGAATGGTCTCTCTCAAGATCCAGTCAACCTTTTTCAACATTACTGGGCAGTGACTGGAGATTCAGTTTTTAATGCCTGCTCATGTGAGGTGAGGAACTTTGTCAGTTGACAGCTCATTAAGGTATCAGTTGGATCCATTACTATGATGGTAGAACTGCACGTCCTTATTCTTCTGGTGTTCATTGCATTTTTTAGTAAAGTAACTTGGGCTTTTAAAAGTTTAGGACATATACAGAATAAAGTCCTCTTTGTTGCTCTGACATTGCATTCTTTCGGCCCTTTATGGACCCATGTAGGCTGATTTGCAATAGACGGTAATTTGCCTAATCGCAGGGCCATCAGTTGTAACTTACGATGGACCAAAAATGTAACGTTTAGGTAAGGTGCTGGGGTGAGGGTCTTATAATTGGTCATTACCATCCAGGCGTGCTTTCTCTTGCTGAAGATGGTTTATCTACTACTAGAGAGTGACATTTTGCAGATTTAATTATGGTTTATCTTTTTTTTTTTAACATATGTTTATTAAAGAGCTTGCACATCAAAATCATACAGCACCCCAAGCACAGGGGAATCAAGTCATTGAATACAATAGCATAATACAAGCTGACTTTTTCTTAGAATCCCAGATTAGGCAACCAGTGGGCCCCAACAAACAACCCTCCACCCAGCACCCCCCAAATCCCAGGCATGGTTGATCATAATTCTACATCTTCTGATAGTACATTGTTAATACGTCAAGTCTCTCCGCCTAGCCCAATACCCCTATCTCACCTAGCAACCTAGGATACTCAGTGCCTCAATGCAAGTCTGGTTTCCCAAGAAGATACCCCGTCAGGGGGGCCCAAAAGTCCTTTGGACGTGAGGCCTACCCAACTGGTCCTTGCAATAAATCAAATCACAAATCCACCTCTGTACAGTCGGAACAGTTTTTGCTCCCCAACATTGTGCCACGGACCGTTTAGCAAACAAAGTAGAGATAGCTACCAGCCGTCTGTTGCAGGGCTTGAGCTTATGTACCCATCCCAACAGACACACCTCCGGTACACACAATAAACATTTTGCAGGACTACAGCTGTAAGTATGCGCACGACCTTCATCCAAAAGTTGTGCACACCCATGCAACTCCAGGCCAAATGCATAAAATCCGCATCCTCCTGACCACAGCGCACACAGCATGCATTGTCGCGCAACCCAAACCTTAGCAACTGTATCGGTGTATAGTAAAGCTGGTGTATATATTTGAAATGGACCATGCGAAGGTTCCAGTTCGCCATCAGACGTCCTGTGAGTGTACAGCAAAATTTCCAGGAGTTTAATGAAAAAGCGTCACCTAGGATTATCTTCCATTTATTATAGGAAGGGGAGTCGGTGAGATCAGTTTCTCTCAGGGATGCATTGTATAACTTGGTAATAAGACCACTACGTTTTGCACTCGCCAGCACCGCCCGCAGTGCCAGCAAAGTGCACGGCTCCGCTGGGTATGCTGGGTATACAGCACGGATTGCCTGTCGCACCCGCACATACGTGAAATGCAGCATCACTCCGGAAGCACATCCTCCCTGGATGTTCGACAGCGAGCGAAAGCGACCTTTGCTATACAAGTCTCCCAAACATCTTATCCCTACCTCACCAAGCACCTTCAAGGCCGCAGGCTCCTGAGCTGCCGATATACTCGGATGTGCAGCGAGGGGGAGCGTTGGGGCATATAAATATTCCAGATTTGCCCTTTTAGCTAAAGTTTTACATGTCCAGGCCGTGCAGTGCACCGGGCTGATCTCCCCGCGTGAACCACCCACTCCACCCGACAGGGCAGCTGCAGTCAGAGGAATCGGAAGCACCGAATCCGCCTCAATAGCTGTATGAGGCTGAAATTTCTGTGGAAAATACCAAAAGTGTGCGCGCTGTGCCTGTGCGCATAAATAATATAGCCTCAAATCAGGGGCTTCGAAGCCACCCCGTTCGAACGGCTGAACCAGTACACTCCAGCTGCAGTGGGGCTTCTTGCCCCCCAAATAAACAACAGCAGGGTCAACTGCAGCGTATTGAATAGCGCCACATTCAGGCGAATGGGAATGTTGACAAACAAGTACAGCTGCTTGGGCAAAAAGGTCATTTTAATGACCGTGATGCAGTCAGCAAGAGAGAGAGGGAGTTTGGCCCAGCGCTTGGCCCGTTCCGTGATCGCGGAAACCGCTCAACCGTAATTTGCAGTGATCACAACCTCCGGGTCCCTGTGAAGCCACACGCCCATATACTTCACTACGTCAGTCGACCACCTCAGGGGAAATTCAAGATCTATCTTCCGTGTACCTGCTGTGAGAGGGAGCACAGTGGATTTAGCCCAGTTGATGCCCAGACCAGAATATCTTTCAAATCTGATATATTCACGTAACAATTCCGATAATTGTATGACAGGGTCCCGAACATAAAGTAGCATATCATCTACGTACAACGACACCACTAGGGGTCGCTGTCTAAATCGCAATGCTGCCCCCGCATGTACCTGTCGCAACTTACAAGCTAGTGGCTCAAGAACCAACGCAAAAAGCATGGGCGACAGGGGGCAGCCCTGTCGTGTGCCGCAGTGAATGGAGAATGCATCAGATATCCACCCATTAACACGTATCCGAGCCATCGGCGCATTATACAATAGGTGTATCCATTTGAGAAAAAAGGGTGGTAGGCCCATTCGTAACAAGATAGCATAAATATAGTCCCACTGGAGCGAATCGAATGCCTTGGCAGGGTCTAAAAGGACCGCCACTGCCTGGAAATCCTGCTCAAAGTAGTGTAGTGTAGAAAAGACAGTACGGAGATTATGCGACGTGGAGCAAGAGGGCACAAATCCCGACTGGTCTGGAAGCACAAGATTTGGGATCAATGGCTGGAGTCTGGTAGCTATCATTTTAGCCAAAATCTTGGCATCTATATTTATAATGGAGAGTGGTCGGTAGGAGTCACAGTTGGTAGCAGGCTTGTCGGGCTTCAGAAGAAGCACCAGTAGGGCCTCCGTAAGAGATTTAGGCAAAGAGCCAGAGTCATACGCCTCCGCAAAGACCTCCAACAGCCATGGGGCAAGTTCCTTAACATATGCCTTTTAAAACTCACTGGGGAGGCCGTCCAATCCCGCCGCTTTACAGGTGGGAAGGGATATATTAGCTAACTTCACATCTTCTACACCAAAGGGCAGTGTGATATATTCCCATTGTGCCGGGGACAACTAACCCAGAGCCACATCCTCTAAGTACTCATTAATATCAGCGGCAGGGGGCGAGTTGCGCTTACTATACAAATGTGAATAAAAGTCCAGCACCACCCTACTTATCTCCAAGGTATCATAATGTGTCACTCCCTCCCCATCCGGCAGTTTGGTGATGTGAGTTTGGCTGCGTGGCGCCGCTAATTTCTGAGCTAACGATTGACTAGGACGTCCACCCTCTCCATAATACCGAGCAATACCGCGACGAGATCTATGTAACATTTCCTGATCTACCGTTTCGTTATGCTCTGTAACGAGCTCGCAAATCTTAGAGAGATGCTCGGGAGCGGGGTTCCGGACATATTCACGCTCCAGCTCAACAATTTCGACTACTGATTCTGTGCCGCAGGTCCTTCAACACACCAGCCTGCACATTAATACATATCCCTCTAATCGTAACCTTGAAGGCCTCCCACAAAACTCCCACGTCATCGACTGTGCCTACATTATCCTTAAAATAGTTTTGTATGGCTTCACCCACAGTTTGTTCAAATACCGGGTCAGTTAGGGACGAAGGTTGCAACCTCCACGAAAACGGGAGCCTAGCATAAACGGACACTTGTAGCTCAAGAAGTACAAGTGAATGGTCAGACAAAGTTTTGGCCAAATGCTGAACATCAAACACATAAGGACATATAGCCTCCGATAGAAGCCAATAGTCCAGGCGGGACCAGGTACCATGCACAGTGGAAATAAATGTGTTTTCCCTAACACCCGTGTGTCGAATACGCCAAATGTCAAGCAAATTACCAGCATCCATTATACCCAGGAGGGCATCAGTAGATAGCCTGTGTCTTGCCACCCCTGGGCCCTCTCTGTACACATTCACCAGCAGCACATTCATACCGCCAATCGTCCCATGCACTGTAGCCAGTCGACCCTGCTCATCCATGTCCATACCATGTACATGAAATGGTATGCCTTTCTTTACAAGTATCAACACCCCACGGGAATAAGAGGAGTATGAGGAGGCCACCCTCAACCCCGGCCCACCTCACACCCACATTCTTCTCAGAAATCTTAGTAAGATGGGTCTCCTGCAGCAGGGCAACCTGAACATTCAACCTATCCAGGCAGGCAATCACAGTTTGAATTTTCTTGGGACTATTAAGGCCACGAACATTCCAAGTTAGGAACCTTAACTTGCTACCCATACCTCGTAATACATGCTAATGAAGATAAGAGAGACATACAGCAGACCAAGCATAAACCGTCATATAAATTGTCCAACACATGCCTCTGATTCCCAACTCCCACCCCCCAGAAAACCGCCCACCCACTTCAGCTAACTTGCCAAAGCCATCCTGAGAATGCCTAAACAAACCCCTGTAAAACAACTACACAATAGCATGATGTGGGGAACTCCCATATGGGGGCTGTCATAGTGCTACTGTCCTCCCACAAAGTAGGGGGTGACTGATCAGGTCTAGAACCTGCGTTACAATGCACTGTCAGATTACAAATCATAAGGCATCACTCAGCATACATCTATCATACTTATAACACAGTAGGACTTTTCGGGTCCAGCGTAAGTAGCGGCAGTGCACATATTCATCTGGATAGTAGTAAGGCAACTATACAGAGAAGTTTCAAATTGAGCAAAGTAACTGCCCCCATCAATCACTCTCAATCATCCTCCCCATGCTCTACTTCAGCCTCACGTCGGTGTCTCTTAAGTTGTTTAGCGTGTTCCATCGCCGCCTTGGGAGTGGAGAAAATCTTGAAATTTCCCTCTGACCCCACAAGAAGTCGAGCGGGATACAGCATGGCATAGGGAATATTTTCAGCCTGCAGAAATCTTTTAACCACACCGTATTCACACCTTGCAGCCTGGACAGCAACAGTAAAGTCAGGAAAAAAGGACAAGTTGTTTCCCTGATGATTGATAGTATCTCTTTCCCTGGCCAATCGTAAGTTTGTGTCCCGATCTGGGTAGTTCAATAATCGAGCAATTATGGGACGAGGTGGGGTCCCGAGGACAGGACGCACCGCCAAAGAGCGATGAGCGTTCTCTACAACAAACATGGAGGATAGGTGTTCGCCGCCAAATATTTCCCTGAGCATGGCCTCAATAAAGTGCTCCATTCTCCCAGTGTTCGTCAACTCGGGCAGCCCTGTGATGCAAATGTTGTTTCTCCTAGAGCAGGCCTCCAAGTCTTCATTCTTTGCCTGTATGAGAGATAGCACATCTTGCTTGATACCTCACAGAGGCCATCCTCAGCGTATGAGACCCTCTGCTCGACCTCTCCCATTCTCGCTGTCTGTTTTTCCAGTTGCGAGGACATATGGTCCAAACGATGATTTATAGTGGACATGCTTCCCTATATAGCCTTAAGTCTCTTCTGCATGGCCAGCAGTGTGGATTCCAAATTAGGCGGGCTCTCTCCCTGTCCATCGGCCTCAGAATCAGAAGCCGCTTTCTGTAGAGCCCTGCCTGATTTCCGCGCATCAAATGTGAGACGGGGTTGCGTCTTGTCCGGCTTCCCCATAGTTAGTGTTGGGGAGTGCAAGACACCAGGGGCTGCCCAGGAGTATCCCAAAGTGGCAAGTCTCAAGCAAATGGATTGATAGTATAGTGCAGTGAATACCCTATGTGCCAACTATCATCAGATCAACATACCATAAGCAAAATGTGATACTCCTTGGGCATTAAGGTGGCCGTAGATGCACAGCAGGCACAGATACAGTACCACCACACAAATAACGAGTCTCCAGAGACCCAGAGGTTCAGACTGCCAGGCAGCAGGTGGAAATCCACTTGTTCAATAGCTCCAGCTGCAGGTCAATGACGACTAGGACGCCACCAGGCCCTTCAGCAGTATCCAGAGGCACAGTCACTCCCAAAATCTGGCCAGTCTCAGCGCAAAGGGCAGGTCAGCACCACACTTGAATGCAAGGAGCAGTTATCTGCAGTCACCGAGCCACAGGCATCCAACCCGACCCCCACGGTAGCTGCAACAGACACAGTCATGTACACATCACCACAGGTCGCAAATGTGGAGTAATATTCAGATGCGTGGGGGTCACAGCTCAACAGTCCCAAAGTGACAGGATTACACTGCTTAGATATCAGGGACACTAGCATCCGTCTTGGACCAGAAGGCCACAGCCCACTTGGGTCCACGTGGGCACTGTCAGCAACAAGGCAGATCACTACAAGTGGGAAGGGCCCAGTGCAGCACTCCCAACAATGAGACCCCGCTCCTCCGGGAACGGAAAGCAAAAAGAGTTATTGTGTAGTGCCTGGGGCTCCTGCCCGGGCCCTCCACCACGATACGTCCGCTAGGCCATCGGCCACCACCCGGCCACGCTCCGTCCACCAGCCCCAAGCGCCGCAAGGCCAGTACCACTAGGCCCAATACTGTGTACTGTGCACGGGGACCGCAGCGAGCAAGGTGCAGCCCGCAGCTCAGGTCCGCACCACCTCCACAGCTGCAAACCCAAGCAGGTTGCACCCCACTCACCGCAGCCCACCACCGGTGTCCACGCGGGTCTTCAGGCACCCCAGGTGTTTCCGGATTCGTCTGCAGTCTCTCCTCTAGGTCAGCTCCGTTGTCCACTGTGCAGGGCTCAGCAGGGACAGACACCCTTGGCCTCCTGTGTCCTAGGGCCTCTTGCGGATGAGTCACGGCCCCCACAGCAGAGTTCTCGAGGCACATCAGGCATCCAGCGGCACAGCAGTCTGCTGCAGGCGGCATGGGATGTCAGCCACCGGAGTTTCACTTTTAGCTTCTTCCGGCCTCGTAAGTGGATCGCACCCCTACCGCAGCGATAAAGCGCACACACCCAGCCTAAAAGGCGAAGTGCAGCACAAACACCACAGCTCCAGCTCGATCCACACCTCAGCGATTCACGCCAGCAGCCGCCATTTTACCCAGCCGGCCCACACCACTCTCCTCAGCCGATAGCAGCCGCAGCAGGGCGTTTCGTCCTCCAAAAAAAGAATGAGTGGCAGCAGGAGGGTCATCACATATAAAACAGCCATTTTTTGAGTGTTGATGCCTTAATGTTGTGCAGATCTTGGGCGGATAGGAGATCAGCCGGGCAAGGCCACATTTAAATGCGGCCATCTTGCCTGGCGCCCTCTAGCGCCCCCAATTATGGCTTATCTGAAGGATGAATAGGACAAGTTGCCATTCCAAAGCTCACCTGTACAGGTTGCTAATAAACCTTTTTGTAGATATTGGTTGTAGGGAGACTTTTTTCCTTCTCTAGTTCCTCCCACAGAGCTTTATGTAATTCTGATTCTGAAGGTTTTTTTCAATCTGAAACATTGCTTAGGTTTTTTAAAAAGTTTTTAAAAAATGTTATTTATTAGTTTTTCAAAATCGATACATTACATATCATATACAACAACTAAACAACTTGGTGTATAATTGCCAAATGTACGACATGGCAAAAGACATAACGGTCACCTGAATTATCATGTATCGCACACAGCGATGCTCCTCACATACACAGAGCCAGTATGCATTTAAGAGTAAACATTTAGATGTAATAGTGCTAAATCTGACAGTAGTATACAATTACCTTCCCTCAATATTCCCTTAAATCTCTCCTCGAAACTCCTGTAGTGCACAATTGAAACTCACAACAGATCTCAACAGTATTTGAATCACGCAGTCCCAGTGCTGGCCACCGTCACCACCTCAACACCCGGTCCACTCGACCTTTCCCGAACCCAAGTAATAAACGGTTCCCATATATCTCGGGGTCTGGAAGTGGGTGGCATGAGCTCCCAGAACGTGGCTAGCTGAACCTGGCCATAAGTAACCTCTCTGATCCATTCCACAGTTGTGGGTTTCCTCCTTCTTCCCCAGTGAAGAGCTATTTGACGTTTGGCGGATAACAGCAATAGCGCATGCAATTTGCGTTTTTAACTTGTGTGTCTCTAACGTATCCTAACAGTCCCATTAATGGAGATGGAGACACCGTCAGGCCCAGGATCTGATTTATAGATGCAAAAATTTGGGAACAATAATCGGCAATGGCTGGACACTCCCATGCCACATGGAGAAAAGAGGCATTGGCCGCCCGCAGCGCCAGCAACAGTCATCGTCTCTGAGCCCCATTCAATGAAAACCCCTGGGCATTCTGTAATATCTATGTAAAAATTTGAAATGGATCAGGCGAAGCTTATAATTAGGAGATAGCTCAGTCATTTGAGCACAGCAGTACGACCACTGGTCATCAGTCAGGGGGGGTGATAGCTCAACGTTTCACTTATGTCGAGCACTAGGCGTCGTCACGAGGGCGTCAGTCTGCATATGTCTGTAAAGTCTGGTGATGAGCTTGCGTGGCGATGGTGTATGCAGTAGGTTCTCCAGGGCGGTCAAGGGGGGTGGCTGGGAAGGAAATTTGTTGTGTAATTTACGACAGGCAGCCCGAATTTTGTGATATAGGAACGTCTCACCGAAAGATACCCTCTGACCCTCCACCGCCATCGGAGGTTCTCTAAACATCCCCTCCGGGTAGAGATCTGCAAATGTATGGAGTGACAGCGTCTGCGCTGCCTTTTTGGTTATCTCATCTCTGATGTTAGGTAACATAGGGTTCTGTGCAAGGGGGATAGAAGGAGCATATAATATCTGAGCACCCGCCCACCTTCATAACCCATCCCAAGCCCATTGCAGAGTTTCAGGGGTGTCGATGCAATCTGTAGGACGTTTATAGGTCTGGTACACCGCCACCCGAAGAGGAACAGGCCGCCACCGCGTCCGTCTCCACAGCCACATGTGGCTGAAAGGGCGTCGGGTGCACCCAGTAGTGCAGGAACTGTGCCTGTGCACAGAGTGCATACAATTGCATATCTGGTGCGCCCAATCCACCTTGCTTAAGCAGCAATGACAGCAGCTCCCACGACACCCGGGCCTGGCCTCCCGCCCATATCAAAGATATTAACAGGGAGCGCAATGTCCTGAAAAAAGATTGGGTAAGTATGATTGGTAGATTCACAAAGAGATATAAAAATTTAGGAAGATCAATCATTTTTGCCAGTGAAATTTTCCCTGCTAGTGACAGTGGAAGTTTAGCCCATAGGAGCCACCTTTTCCTCCAACCAATTTACGTCTTTACCATAATTGAGGTTCCACAATTCTTGTAGATCCCGGCTATTCCAGATTCCCAAATATTTCACTTTCTCATCTTCCCATTGTAATGGGAATTCCGAAACCACCGCCTTAGTGTTATCTGTCAGGGGAAACACCACCGACTTAGCCCAATTTATAGATATGCCTGATAAACCACCAAAACTGATGAATTCTCTTAATACTGTTTCGCTCAGGGTTCAGAATATACAGGGTGACATCATCTGCACAGAATGAGATCAAAAGACTATGCGCACTAAAGCATATACCCTTGTCCGTGTGGTGTTGTCTAATATGTGCAGCCAACGGCTCCATCGCAATGGCAAATAACAGGGGGGACAATGGGCACCCTTGCCGCGTACCCCGCGTAATCTGAAACGGGTCAGATACAAGGCCATTCACTCTTACCCTAGCCATCGGATCAGTGTATAACAGTCTGATCCATCTGATAAAGAGGGGGCCAAACCCCATCCAAAATACTGAACAGATAGAGCCATTCCAGCTAATCAAAGGCCTTTGTTGCGTCTAGAAAAACCACCGCCGCCTGTACATCTGGGTGTAAATAATGTAAGACCGAAAAGACTGTCCTAAGGTTAAGAGAGGTAGACCTCCCAGGTATAAAGCCTGATTGATCTGGTAGGGCGATGATGGGGAAGAGGGGTTGCTACCTATTCGCTATTAATTTTGCCAATATTTTAACATCTACATTGATAAGCGACAGTGGTCTATATGAGTCTAGGTCAGTTTCAGATTTTCCCGGTTTTAGCAAGGTTATGATGATAGATTCCCGCATAGTTTGTGGTAGTATACCCGTTTCATGGGCTTCCCCATATACCGCCAATAGTTTGGCCGCTAGCTCCTCCACATAGGTTTTATAGAAGGCGGTCGTCAGACCGTCTGACCCAGGGGCCTTATCCAATGGCAAGCGTTTAATAACTTGAGCTACGTCCTCTACCGTGAACGGTAGGTGCATATACTCCCTGTGTCGGTCATTAAACCAAACCAGTGCCAGGGAATCTAGAAAATTCTGCATGCCCTCTGGGCATTCGGCTTGTGTGGCTGTATATAAATGCGCGTAGAAAGATGAGAACTCAGTAAGTATCGCCAACGGACCTCTGACATTGACACCCCCCTTGTCAATAAGTTCGGGAATATAACCAGTGGGCCGCGGTGCTCAAAGCATACCTGCAAGCGCCTGTCTCGATCTGTTTCCTTCTTCATATCTACGTGCTTCCGCATATTTTCAAAGAAACTTCACCTCCCTTTGCGCCTCATCATCGTATTCTATCAATTTATCCTTCAACTCAGCTAAGAGAGCAGGCTCGCCCTCCGAATATATGCGCATCTCCAGGTCTTTTATGTGAGTCTCGATATTACCTAAGGTGAGTCTAATGGCCTTAAGGACACCCGCTTGTCTAGAGATACACTGTCCCCTTATAACCACCTTAACCACCTTAAACGCCTCCCATAGCGAGGCCTCAGAGTCGACGGACCCCGTATTAAGAGTAAATTAGTCAGTTATGTCAGTGCGGATTTCCTCCTTAAACGCCTCATCTAAAAGCGCGTGTGGGGGCAACCTCCAGGAAAACGCCCCCTGTGCAGCGTCAGGCAAAGCAATTGTCAGGCGGCATGGTGAGTGATCCGATAAAGTTCTCGATAGGTGCTTCACCTGTACCACCCAACTGGTCACTTCCCTCATTGCCAGCCAATAGTCTAGCCGAGACCAGGCTCTATGATGTTCAGAGAAGCAGGTGGGTTGCTCAGGTGCCAAATGTCTACCATGTCCCCATCCTCCAATAAAGCATTCAGGACTTTACCAGCCGCAGGGTGGTGAGTCCTCGCCGTGCCCTGTCTATCCAAGTCATCATTTAGTATGGCGTTAAAGTCCCCTCCCCATAAAATCGTGGTGCATCCAGTAGCTTTAACTTTGACCCAGACATCCTGTAAAAAACGAGGGGAGTCTGTATTAGGTCCATTGACCACTACCAAGGTTAATAAAATACCTCCCAATGAACCCAGCAAAATAATGTATCATCCGTCAGGGTCCGTGTGCACCTCCCTTTTTCGCCAGTCAAGGCCACGTCTAACTAGCACCGCCACCCCCAGGAGTAGTTTCAATATCCCGACATGTATGTGGATCCCCACCTCCTATGGTTAAGTTTCGAAGAGGTCTGGGCACGTAAGTGAGTTTCCTGCAACATGCATAAATCAATAATATGTCTGTGAGGTATGCATGTACCAATCGGGATTTCCTACTGTCATTTAGTCCTCTTATGTTCCATGTCAGGCAGTTTACTCTGGTCTCGTGTTGTATATTAAGGTCAATTCTATGTTATCGCTGTACCTCGTATGATATGTGAATGTCTCAGTCCTCTCTGTGTACATTCTCCCCCTGCATGGCAATACACCAACAATACAGTGAAAAACATACCCTACCCGCTCCCCCACACCCACACCAACCCCCCAATCAGGTTGAAGAATACCCTCTCCCAATAAAACTGAAAACAGTATATTGTCGGGAAATCTCCCATGGGAACGAATGTGTACCGGCCTACTACCCTACCTGAGCAGGGTGGCCAAGAAACTGCAAGGAAACAAACCTGTAACATGGCAAAATAATAAATGTGCGGCTTTTAGTCAAGGATACATGTCCCCATCTCACCACCTGCAGTTACAAGCATATACCCCACTTCTACAGCCACAGCAACCAAACTAACCATTCAAGAAGAAGGAGGCACTTGTTCCCAAGACAATCAACAACTATCCCCGTATACCTCCAGTGCGTAGTGACCTGTGAATTTTAACACAAATAACATTCCCGGGTAATGATCCACCAAAGTAGTCAATACAGAGGAATGGAATGATAATCTTTCACATAACCCCAAATACACCCTCCCACCCAACCTCAAAACTGTTCTTCACGTGATATTATGGACGGTATGCATAGGAATAACAAGAAGGCACAGTAACTCGCTTTTCAGTCATTATCACATAGCTGGTGTTCAGTTGTGTCTTCTGATCTAGGACTGGACTTGTTCCGGTTGCCGCCCACGTGCTTTGCAAATTTCAGAGCGGATTTGGCGTCCGTAAAGAAGTGGGCAGTACCATCATGCGAAACTTTGAGTTTAGCGGGATAAAGCAATGAGTATGGGATGTGCACCTGCAGCAGGATCCGCTTAGCTGGCAGAAATTCACGCCTGGCTGTCTGCACCGCCAGGGTGAAGTCTGGGTAGAAGGAGACCTGGTTCCCTTTATGTGTCATTTTCCCCATTGTGCGTGCCTGGCGTAGCACCACATCCCGGTTTTGATAGTTCAATATTCTTGCCAGTATGGGCCACGGGGGAGCCCCGACTGGAGGTCTGGGTCCTACAGCGCGATGGGCCCTTTCCAACACGAAGACCGACGAAAAGTGCGCTGCAAACAGGTCGTGCAGCAAATCCGCCACATACACCTCCATTTTGGTGATCGCCGTCGTCTCCGGACCTCCCGTGATGCGTAGATTGTTTTGACGCGACCTCGCTTCCAAATCCTCATTCTTGGCACGAATCACCCCCAAGAGCCTGTCCATTTGCAACAGCTGGTCTTTCGTTTCTACCTGAAACTCATGAAAGTCGGACCGCTTATTTTGAAGCACATCTAATCTATGTTCGTGGACTCCGACCTGGGTTTTCACATATTCCATTTGGGCCGTTAAGGTGTCCAATTTGGCGTTGATGGTACGAAGGCTGGACCGTATTTCAAGCATAAGTGTGCAAATGTCCTCTCCTTCATCGCTTGACGGTCCCTCCGTAGATCCCCCTGTGGCGGATTCTGAATCCGACTCCATCTGCCTAGTCAATTGTCTTTGATCAAAACTAATTTTGTGCTGCTTGGCATCTTGCTTGCCCATGCTGAACCTTCGGCAAGTTCACCACCTCGGCAACCCAGGGATTCAGTGGCTTTCTCCCTGCCTATGGATCTTCGTGCCCCACACACAGCACACTTCCTCTGTTTGACCACGTGCAACCAAAATATGTCACTCATGGAGCACCAACATCCTCCACGGCTCGGTTCTTTTGTTGTAGCGGGGGATGGGGAGTCGGCCCAGACGGCGCCCCACTGGAGGAATTACAACCAGCAACGACTGGTCATCAGTCAGGGGGGGTGATAGCTCAACGTTTCACTTATGTCGAGCACTAGGCGTCGTCACGAGGGCGTCAGTCTGCATATGTCTGTAAAGTCTGGTGATGAGCTTGCGTGGCGATGGTGTATGCAGTAGGTTCTCCAGGGCGGTCAAGGGGGGTGGCTGGGAAGGAAATTTGTTGTGTAATTTACGACAGGCAGCCCGAATTTTGTGATATAGGAACGTCTCACCGAAAGATACCCTCTGACCCTCCACCGCCATCGGAGGTTCTCTAAACATCCCCTCCGGGTAGAGATCTGCAAATGTATGGAGTGACAGCGTCTGCGCTGCCTTTTTGGTTATCTCATCTCTGATGTTAGGTAACATAGGGTTCTGTGCAAGGGGGATAGAAGGAGCATATAATATCTGAGCACCCGCCCACCTTCATAACCCATCCCAAGCCCATTGCAGAGTTTCAGGGGAGTCGATGCAATCTGTAGGACGTTTATAGGTCTGGTACACCGCCACCCGAAGAGGAACAGGCCGCCACCGCGTCCGTCTCCACAGCCACATGTGGCTGAAAGGGCATCGGGTGCACCCAGTAGTGCAGGAACTGTGCCTGTGCACAGAGTGCATACAATTGCATATCTGGTGCGCCCAATCCACCTTGCTTAAGCAGCAATGACAGCAGCTCCCACGACACCCGGGCCTGGCCTCCCGCCCATATCAAAGATATTAACAGGGAGCGCAATGTCCTGAAAAAAGATTGGGTAAGTATGATTGGTAGATTCACAAAGAGATATAAAAATTTAGGAAGATCAATCATTTTTGCCAGTGAAATTTTCCCTGCTAGTGACAGTGGAAGTTTAGCCCATAGAGCCACCTTTTCCTCCAACCAATTTACGTCTTTACCATAATTGAGGTTCCACAATTCTTGTAGATCCCGGCTATTCCAGATTCCCAAATATTTCACTTTCTCATCTTCTCATTGTAATGGGAATTCCGAAACCACCGCCTTAGTGTTATCTGTCAGGGGAAACACCACCGACTTAGCCCAATTTATAGATATGCCTGATAAACCACCAAAACTGATGAATTCTCTTAATACTGTTTCGCTCAGGGTTCAGAATATACAGGGTGACATCATCTGCACAGAATGAGATCAAAAGACTATGCGCACTAAAGCATATACCCTTGTCCGTGTGGTGTTGTCTAATATGTGCAGCCAACGGCTCCATCGCAATGGCAAATAACAGGGGGGACAATGGGCACCCTTGCCGCGTACCCCGCGTAATCTGAAACGGGTCAGATACAAGGCCATTCACTCTTACCCTAGCCATCGGATCAGTGTATAACAGTCTGATCCATCTGATAAAGAGGGGGCCAAACCCCATCCAAAATACTGAACAGATAGAGCCATTCCAGCTAATCAAAGGCCTTTGTTGCGTCTAGAAAAACCACCGCCGCCTGTACATCTGGGTGTAAATAATGTAAGACCGAAAAGACTGTCCTAAGGTTAAGAGAGGTAGACCTCCCAGGTATAAAGCCTGATTGATCTGGTAGGGCGATGATGGGGAAGAGGGGTTGCTACCTATTCGCTATTAATTTTGCCAATATTTTAACATCTACATTGATAAGCGACAGTGGTCTATATGAGTCTAGGTCAGTTTCAGATTTTCCCGGTTTTAGCAAGGTTATGATGATAGATTCCCGCATAGTTTGTGGTAGTATACCCGTTTCATGGGCTTCCCCATATACCGCCAATAGTTTGGCCGCTAGCTCCTCCACATAGGTTTTATAGAAGGCGGTCGTCAGACCGTCTGACCCAGGGGCCTTATCCAATGGCAAGCGTTTAATAACTTGAGCTACGTCCTCTACCGTGAACGGTAGGTGCATATACTCCCTGTGTCGGTCATTAAACCAAACCAGTGCCAGGGAATCTAGAAAATTCTGCATGCCCTCTGGGCATTCGGCTTGTGTGGCTGTATATAAATGGGCGTAGAAAGATGAGAACTCAGTAAGTATCGCCAACGGACCTCTGACATTGACACCCCCCTTGTCAATAAGTTCGGGAATATAACCAGTGGGCCGCGGTGCTCAAAGCATACCTGCAAGCGCCTGTCTCGATCTGTTTCCTTCTTCATATCTACGTGCTTCCGCATATTTTCAAAAAAACTTCACCTCCCTTTGCGCCTCATCATCGTATTCTATCAATTTATCCTTCAACTCAGCTAAGAGAGCAGGCTCGCCCTCCGAATATATGCGCATCTCCAGGTCTTTTATGTGAGTCTCGATATTACCTAAGGTGAGTCTAATGGCCTTAAGGACACCCGCTTGTCTAGAGATACACTGTCCCCTTATAACCACCTTAACCACCTTAAACGCCTCCCATAGCGAGGCCTCAGAGTCGACGGACCCCGTATTAAGAGTAAATTAGTCAGTTATGTCAGTGCGGATTTCCTCCTTAAACGCCTCATCTAAAAGCGCGTGTGGGGGCAACCTCCAGGAAAACGCCCCCTGTGCAGCGTCAGGCAAAGCAATTGTCAGGCGGCATGGTGAGTGATCCGATAAAGTTCTCGATAGGTGCTTCACCTGTACCACCCAACTGGTCACTTCCCTCATTGCCAGCCAATAGTCTAGCCGAGACCAGGCTCTATGATGTTCAGAGAAGCAGGTGGGTTGCTCAGGTGCCAAATGTCTACCATGTCCCCATCCTCCAATAAAGCATTCAGGACTTTACCAGCCGCAGGGTGGTGAGTCCTCGCCGTGCCCTGTCTATCCAAGTCATCATTTAGTATGGCGTTAAAGTCCCCTCCCCATAAAATCGTGGTGCATCCAGTAGCTTTAACTTTGACCCAGACATCCTGTAAAAAACGAGGGGAGTCTGTATTAGGTCCATTGACCGCTACCAAGGTTAATAAAATACCTCCCAATGAACCCAGCAAAATAATGTATCATCCGTCAGGGTCCGTGTGCACCTCCCTTTTTCGCCAGTCAAGGCCACGTCTAACTAGCACCGCCACCCCCGGGAGTAGTTTCAATATCCCGACATGTATGTGGATCCCCACCTCCTATGGTTAAGTTTCGAAGAGGTCTGGGCACGTAAGTGAGTTTCCTGCAACATGCATAAATCAATAATATGTCTGTGAGGTATGCATGTACCAATCGGGATTTCCTACTGTCATTTAGTCCTCTTATGTTCCATGTCAGGCAGTTTACTCTGGTCTCGTGTTGTATATTAAGGTCAATTCTATGTTATCGCTGTACCTCGTATGATATGTGAATGTCTCAGTCCTCTCTGTGTACATTCTCCCCCTGCATGGCAATACACCAACAATACAGTGAAAAACATACCCTACCCGCTCCCCCACACCCACACCAACCCCCCAATCAGGTTGAAGAATACCCTCTCCCAATAAAACTGAAAACAGTATATTGTCGGGAAATCTCCCATGGGAACGAATGTGTACCGGCCTACTACCCTACCTGAGCAGGGTGGCCAAGAAACTGCAAGGAAACAAACCTGTAACATGGCAAAATAATAAATGTGCGGCTTTTAGTCAAGGATACATGTCCCCATCTCACCACCTGCAGTTACAAGCATATACCCCACTTCTACAGCCACAGCAACCAAACTAACCATTCAAGAAGAAGGAGGCACTTGTTCCCAAGACAATCAACAACTATCCCCGTATACCTCCAGTGCGTAGTGACCTGTGAATTTTAACACAAATAACATTCCCGGGTAATGATCCACCAAAGTAGTCAATACAGAGGAATGGAATGATAATCTTTCACATAACCCCAAATACACCCTCCCACCCAACCTCAAAACTGTTCTTCACGTGATATTATGGACGGTATGCATAGGAATAACAAGAAGGCACAGTAACTCGCTTTTCAGTCATTATCACATAGCTGGTGTTCAGTTGTGTCTTCTGATCTAGGACTGGACTTGTTCCGGTTGCCGCCCACGTGCTTTGCAAATTTCAGAGCGGATTTGGCGTCCGTAAAGAAGTGGGCAGTACCATCATGCGAAACTTTGAGTTTAGCGGGATAAAGCAATGAGTATGGGATGTGCACCTGCAGCAGGATCCGCTTAGCTGGCAGAAATTCACGCCTGGCTGTCTGCACCGCCAGGGTGAAGTCTGGGTAGAAGGAGACCTGGTTCCCTTTATGTGTCATTTTCCCCATTGTGCGTGCCTGGCGTAGCACCACATCCCGGTTTTGATAGTTCAATATTCTTGCCAGTATGGGCCACGGGGGAGCCCCGACTGGAGGTCTGGGTCCTACAGCGCGATGGGCCCTTTCCAACACGAAGACCGACGAAAAGTGCGCTGCAAACAGGTCGTGCAGCAAATCCGCCACATACACCTCCATTTTGGTGATCGCCGTCGTCTCCGGACCTCCCGTGATGCGTAGATTGTTTTGACGCGACCTCGCTTCCAAATCCTCATTCTTGGCACGAATCACCCCCAAGAGCCTGTCCATTTGCAACAGCTGGTCTTTCGTTTCTACCTGAAACTCATGAAAGTCGGACCGCTTATTTTGAAGCACATCTAATCTATGTTCGTGGACTCCGACCTGGGTTTTCACATATTCCATTTGGGCCGTTAAGGTGTCCAATTTGGCGTTGATGGTACGAAGGCTGGACCGTATTTCAAGCATAAGTGTGCAAATGTCCTCTCCTTCATCGCTTGACGGTCCCTCCGTAGATCCCCCTGTGGCGGATTCTGAATCCGACTCCATCTGCCTAGTCAATTGTCTTTGATCAAAACTAATTTTGTGCTGCTTGGCATCTTGCTTGCCCATGCTGAACCTTCGGCAAGTTCACCACCTCGGCAACCCAGGGATTCAGTGGCTTTCTCCCTGCCTATGGATCTTCGTGCCCCACACACAGCACACTTCCTCTGTTTGACCACGTGCAACCAAAATATGTCACTCATGGAGCACCAACATCCTCCACGGCTCAGTTCTTTTGTTGTAGCGGGGGATGGGGAGTCGGCCCAGACGGCGCCCCACTGGAGGAATTACAACCAGCAGCGAAACAAGGTAGGCAGCCAGCAACTCCGACACACCACGCCTCCACAGCGCATCTCACCTCACAGTTCAATCTGCATCTGCTCACTGTCTCTTGCCTGCATGCCAATAGGTCAAATGCGCTGCGAACTTAAGCGCATCCGCTGGGGTCACACCCACCGGCCTCCGCACACAAAGATTCGCAGTGAATAAAAAGCAGCGACCGGCCAGAAGTCCACCACGAGCCTCAGTTCACCGGCCAATCTTCCAAGGGATAAGAGCAGGGCCGGGCTAATCAATCAGCATTTAAAGTCAATAGCACGCACACCCAGCACAGGGCTTCAAGAGGTTAACAAAGCTGATCACACCCGCCACACAGGCTCAACTGTGCAACCAGGAACATTCCTCTACATCACCGCAGCGGACTGGGCGGGTTCACTGCCTCCGCTCCTAAAATGGCACCCAATGGCAGAGAAAGCCGCATCCACGAGCCCTGGCCGGTATCTGTAGTTTCACTCACGGTGTTAATGCGGTGGTGTCAGGTCCGCACTCGCTCCCCTGCCGATCCGCCCCACGGCGTCGCAAAGGCCGCAGGCAGCCCCCACATAGGCTCACAACGGAGCATCGGACTCAAGTATTCTAGGCTGTCTCGTCACGTCTCCGCTGATTCCGTCCTCTCCCCCGCTCACAGCACTCCAGGGCTCAGAACTCGATGTTCAGGCATCACAGGCGGTGAAAAATTCCTCTGCTTGTTGCCGCAGGTTTATTGCTTCCGAAGAAGTGCGAAAAGCAGGATTTAGTCTCCTTTGAACAGTCGGATCAGTGAAGGATGGTGTCTCAGCCGGCAGAGCTCGCTCACAGAGCGGCCATTCCGCAGCACGGCAAACCACGCCCCCCAATCTGTACCATTGCTTAATGGTTGCGTACATCCTCCCAAATGTTTCATTGATTACGCCAAATTCTAATCTCACCTGAGCTGGGGACGCGGACTGGTGGATTTGAAAGACCCTTTTATATGTTGAAACTTGCAGTTTGTTTAGCAGGTCGGGGTCTTTTCCATGTAATGCAATACTGCCATTTGATAAAGTTGGTAGAATTTCAGCCGTTACTACTGCTAATAAGGGTTTAAACAATGGCCCCTTCAGTTTTTTTACTAGGGTCCTAAAGGCAAATGATAAAGCATTTGTTCTCTGCATCATGTGTGCTTTTTGCTCTAGATGGTTCTGCCTGTTGTTGATGTAAAAAAAAAACTGGTACTTAGTGACTTCCTCTAGCATTTTGCCCTCTATTTGGAAGTTCTGTTTGACTTATTCTATGCAGATTGGTCCAGTTAACATGCTAGCAGGAAGGTGGGGGGTAGCTGATAAGACTCCAGTATGGACCGTAGGCAACACTGTTAATTGTTAACACCAGCGCTTATGAGAATCTGCCACATGTTGACACAGTTTGTATATTTTAGAGATGACTACAACAACAGTTGTTTCCTAATTCAATATACATTATAAAAGACTAACACCTGACACCCACAACATTCAGTTCATATCGATTTGAAAGGCTGGAATAGTCTGAATTGTCAGGCTTGTAGTAGTGTGATGGTTAGTATTTGTGTTGATGCTGTCATGGACAGCACTGGCAGGGACAATGGGTGGTGCAAGTTCTAGTGGCCTGCTGACAAGGACCCCAACACCTTTTATTTTTACAAATAAATAACTGGTTCTGGACAGACCTCCATCTTGCTAATCCAATTGGATGTAGCAAAAGCATCCTCTCTACATTTAGGAAGGTACACATGTGCAACATTCATGTACCACAAGGATGGACAAAGCACCCAGTTGCAGGGGAGTGTCATACTAATTTAAAAAGTAGGAAAAGTCTAGAACACAACTCTACCTGGTCTGGCAGGGACAGGTAAAAGGCCTATCTTAAGACTATAAATGACATCTCTGTCAGCACTGTCAGTCTTCTGCTAGTAGTCACACTCGGTAAGGAAGGTGCTCATAGTGTGCTCATGGTGTACTTCTCCAAACCACAGAGCATTGGATATTTATGTATTTTTCTCACAAAAATTCCCCCAGTGTACATGGATGATTGTCATGTATGCTGAGGTGGGGTAACAATATTACAGCTTGCTATAAATTAATTTGAGTCAAAGGCACCTTCCTTCATCCCAAAACAAAACGGCCCACTTCACATAGCCTCCTGAATGCAAGCAAGGTTCACAGCAGAGAACTAGCTGCAAAACATGCATTCTATGCCCTTTCTATAACTACATAATAGCAGGATGAAGACAGCAACCACCTGCTTCAAAGTTGCATTTGTACCGCTCATTTTTAATTCCCTCACAACAAAAACAGTCCTCCTCGCTCACCAAACATATTGGTATCAAGAGTGGCTCCAAGGTTAGTCAGTTAGGATATTTCCCTCTTTAGCTCTTAGAAATCAACGTGAGTTAAATTCAAAACTCCTTACAGCATTAACTACATAGAGGAAATGACAGAAAGAAACCGTTCTACAAGTAAACATGGTTACCTGGGTTTCATTCGTGAACCTTTATTATCAAATACTTTTGAGAGTTTGTGGAACCTTAACACCCTTAGAAAAAGTCACATGGCCTAATTTATGTTTTTTTTGCTGTAGGGCAGGGCAGCAGATTGGGATAGTACTGGATCATAGATTTGCATATTTATGTGTATAGTGTTTGAATTTAGACACCTTGATTTATTCATTTTTAAGACGGCAGAGCACAAAATCCAAATTTGCTGTGGGGCATTGCACAAGAGATAAAATACAGTGGAGAGCCATTTCTACAAAGATTGGCCTTGTGCTATTGTGCAAAAACAGCTCCTCTTGTTGAAGCACTGCCTCGCACCATGGTGCAGTGATGGATGTGTGCTGACTAGTATAGGATTTGTATGGGAGGCATCCCATTCCAGTGCAAACCTTCGTATAATCAAACTCAGAAAGTTCCCACACAAGGAGGGGATATTCACAAGAACGTGTGATAGCTACCACAAGACTAGCGTAACGCAACTTCCAATATCGCAGCCCATTACAGGAAAATTACCCCGTGTCAACGTGGAATTCACAACAAGGCGGTACCATGCGATAGTCTTACAACACCGTGGACAATGTCTGCGATACAACCACCACCACGGAGATAAAAACACAAACCACAACACCAAAAAACACGCAATAGGCCAATGCGCGATGAGGAAATCAGCGATAAGCAGTGCCAGGCCTGCAACCCACACCTTGCAGGCCAAAAAAATCACCATAAAAGTAGAAAAAACACCCACACCCAAACTGACCTACACTCAAGCACCATGGAGGCAGCCGGAGCAGGCGCAGAGGACGAGCGCGACCCCACAAGCACCCCGTATGACCAGCCCGGGACATCGGGGACAGGGAAGGGCAAGGACAAGAAGACGAGGAAGACGAAGTCCGCAAGCGAACATGATCATAGTCACGGAGGTGATGGAAAACCATCAACAACTCTTCGTCAACTCCAACGTGTCATTGGGCACCAAAGCTGCAATATGGCGGGGCATCGTCGACAAGGTGAATGCCGTCGCAGAGCACAAGCGGACAATGGACGAGGTCAAGAGGTGATGGAATGACATCAAGAGAAACTCTCCGCCAACCAGAAGCAACATAAGGGGCCAACAGCGTCACATTCCCCTCTTCCTGTGGTGACTGGATGACGGCTGCTCCATGCTTCTCATTCAAAAAGGGCCCATGAGTTGTTGTGCACAGGGTTGGTGGCATCTGAGGCCTGGCGCATGACACGGGCCTACCGCCATGTGGCGCTGACTGGGCTTGCACAGGGTTAGTGGCACCCGAGGCCTTGCGGCTGGCACGGGCCTGCCACCACATGGCGCAGACTAGGGTTGCACAGGGTTAGTGGCACTCGGAGCATTGCGGCCGGCACAGGCACCCCGCCACAGGACGGTGACTTTGGGTGCACTGAGTCAGGAGCACATTAAGCTGCTGAACGGGTGTGCAGCCTGCGATTATGCCCCTTCCCGGTGGTCCGGATAGCTCAGGTTTTGTGTGCCCTGCTGGATCGCAGTGTAGGCCAGAGTCAGTGGGCAGCACTGGCCTACCGCCACGTGGTGTCGCTTCCGGGATCACAGAGTTAGTGGCACCCAGTGGGCTGAGCGGGTGTGCAGCCTGCGATGGTGCCGGGTGCACTGGTATGTACTCTGCCATGGAGTAATCAAGACCCAGCACTAAACGTGAGACCTGTTGGCCTGCGGAGCATGGCTGCATAGTGTTGAGGGTGCCATGTCCGCAGGCCCCGGGCTTGTGGCTTGCAGCAGCACGTGGTGGCACCTCCCATCTACGCGCCGGTGGTGGAAGGTGAGCAGTGAGGCCTGGGTGTGCATGGGGGGGCATGCTCCGATGGGTGGCAGGAGGGGTTGGGGTGCCTCTTCCTGGGTGTGCATGGGCGGGCAGGTTCTGTTGTCTTGTGCAGGTGTGTGTACTGTGCCAGTCATGTATCTGGACTCTGTTTCAGCTGGCGGCTGACTCAGATAGGTGACCTGGTGAACTGCGATACAAACCTGCACGTGGTTGGAGACACACCGATAGCAGCAGGTGGGCAGTGTTGCCTGGGTACGCAGGGGCGGCACTGTCTCTCTCTCTCCCCCTCTCTTCTTCTCTCTCTCCCCCTCTCTTCTCTCTCTTTTTCCCCCTCTCTTCTTCTCTCTCCCCCTCTCTTCTTCTCTCTCTCCCCCTCTCTTCTCTCTCTCTTTCCCCCTCTCTTCTTCTCTCTACCCCTCTCTTCTTCTCTCTCCCCCTCTCTTCTTCTCTCTCTCCCCCTCTGTTCTTCTCTCTCCCTCTCTTCTTCTCTCTCTCCCCCTCTCTCCTTCTCTATCTCTCCCTCTCTTCTTCTCTCTCTCTCTCTCTCCCTCTCTTCTTCTCTCTCTCTCTCTCCCCCTCGCTTCTTCTCTCTCTCTCCCCCCTCTCTTCCTCTCTCTCCTCTTTGCTCTCTCTCTGTCCTTTGATGTGCGGAGAGCACACCTTCTCATCATGATTTTTGTCTTGCAGGCTGGGACCTACGGATTGTCCCGAGGGGAGTGGCCATGTGTCTTCATTTCATTTCAGTATTCATTTAAATAAAGTTTCATTTCTTGCTTCGAAAGTGAATGTGTGCTGCTCTTTTCTGTGTTGACACATGCATGTCACCAGTTGTGATTGTGCGATGTCCAAGGGATCATTTTGTGCATGTTTGGGTGTAGGTGATGTGGCATGTCTTTGGTCGGGGGGGTGCCAGGGAGGGGTGGTCCTGGGGGTGGTGTCTGTGGGTGGTGTCTGTGGGTGTTGTGGCCCTCTTGGGTGTCCGGGCCGCATGATGGGTGGCTCCATGACTTCTGTTGCTCTTAGGGTGTGGCCCTATGCTGGTCTCCCTTTTGGGGTGCAGGCTGCTGTCTGACTTTACACCAGGTCAGAGCAGGTGTAGATTTCCTGGTGCTAACGTGCCTTATCACCTGTTTTGTGTTTTTATCGCCAATGTGTCTGGTCGTTGAGAATGTTGTGGTGTGATGTCGCGGATTTTGGCACGGGAATGCCCACTCTGCATCTCATTAGCGATAGTTGAGCGGGTCCTCTGTGGTGATGTTTTTTGCGGCTGCTATCGCCGGTAAACTGGTGCTGTGGGCTGCTTACACCAGCTTGTGAATGGGGCGATGGATTTATCGCAACTTTGGCTGCGATCAAGTGCCATTGACTCAGCGATAGTTTCTTGTGAATATGTCCCAATGTGAGATGAACACATTTCTCCTTGTTATTCGCCCTTCATATAGGCGTCAGTTTTTGACTCAAAGCCGGGTCTGGTTATTTTAGTAGTGCATGTTTGAGTCAGAACTTATGGGTGCTTGCATTGATTTTCCCCAATAACTCACTCTTGACACACAGCCTCACAAAGTGATACAAAACGTTTTTTGTTCTGTGAAGAGTTACCTTTGCAGGGCAATGCACCCTTTCTGCCGGATTGTAAATAGTGCTTCTTTGTGTCCCTTTGCACAAAGGCTTAGTATGACAATTTTTCGTTAGCCTTAGAATAAGACCGGCAGGGGAAAGGTTGAGGACTTTCTGTTTCTAAGTAGGGCATCCTTTCTATATTTTCCACTGATGATAGGTATCTTCACATTGCCCTTAACCCAGAGTACAAAATAGAATTTCAAACCAGGCATTAAATAAAGCACGTATCCAAAGTGGTTGAGCGATTTTTACCCATTTGAGTTTGCAAGCCCAGTTAAATATTTCCATTAAATATATAATTGATTGTTTAATTTAGCACCTGTTCTATCAACTAATTAAATGTAGGATTTCTAAATCCTCGGCATCTGTTGTTCCAACAAAGCGTGCGTGATTACATCGAATGCACTGTGAGCTGCTAACAGCTTGACAAATCTCAGGTTTGATGGACACCTGGAACAGTTGAATAAATGTATTTGTAGTTCCCAGCATAAGATTAATTTTTCTGTAGTATTGTAAAGAGTGCATTTGCAAATGCATGTGCTTTCAAGTGAGGTAGATAATTCTAGCCCTCCTAATGTACTGAAAAAACCATTTACTGGCTTTATACACACTTGAGCTTAACACCGTATTGCAATATGAAAAACGCTATTGTGGCATTATGAATAGCCCAGGCATGAACTCCTGAAGGCCATTGGAGGATATGTTTTGTGAACCTTTACAGCAAGTGGAAAAGGCAGGACATAAAGAGTGCAAGCATTTTGACACCATTTTCTAAACAATAAAACGAACAATAGTTTTTTGGAGGTCACATGGAAATAAATGCACAAGTGGTTTAAAAAAAACCTAACCTATTGGTCATCATTATTTTGTCACGGCTACGGACAACTCTGTTGTCAAAAACCTATTGTGGCTTATACCTAAGCTGTCTGTTATATGAGGGTTTCGTCTTGAATACTTTTAAATATATAGGCACAGCGGGCTTTGGGCCAGCCTCTTGCTATTGATTGGGGGACTTTCTTGTCTATCTTATTTGCCTACTTCTTATTTGATGGCTTTCCTCACTTGTCTTTGTTTAGCTGCCATTTGGAGCTTTTATTCTTTACTATTTCTGATTGTATGACTAGTGTACTTTCACTGTTTACATTCATGGAACTAGTTACCTCAATCAATCAATCAATCTGGGAGTTTATAAAGCGCACTACTCAGCTGTGAGGGTCTCAAGGCGCTGAGGGGGGGGAGTAATCCGGCAGCTACGGTCATTTGAAAAGCCAGGTCTTGAGGCTCTTTCTGAATGCTTGCCGAGTGGGGCTTCATCTGATGCTGAGGGGTAGTTCGTTCCCCCTCAGATATTTGACTTAATGTCCTGGAAGTAAAAATCCTTTAACAGGGCAAAACAGCAAGCTGTATTTGTGGAGGGCTCCACAGCCTCAGCTAGGCATTGGAATACTTCTCCCCATCCTCTCTTTCATATTACCTTACACCTTACATAACCTTGCAAAGAAGCACAGCAGGCCTTCTGACTCTTCCACAGTTCAAGAGGCTAACTGAAGAGTTGGGTCTGAGGTCCATTATAATTGGTGTCCACTTTAAATTAGGAGAAGGTTCTGGAGGTTTCCAACCCCTTAGGGATTAAAATTTTTCTGCCTTTCCTATCCTGTACCCAGATTGTTGGGGTCACAAAGGACCAGTGTCAAAATCCTTTGTGCGTGTGCCGGGCAGAGCCTTTGGGGGTGTGCAAGTATGGTAGGTGACAGAAACAAAATTTGTCTTACTAGGGATAACTATTGATGTAGATTTGAGCCGCTCGCACCTGATCTTTGCGATGCTAGCCCTGATGCTAGCCCTGGCAAAAAGAGACGTGGCGCTTGCGTGGGGAGCACCATCACCTCCCCAATTGGGGGAATGGAGGAGGGGGATGAATATGTATATGGCGGTGGAAAGGGTCACCTACAAAGCAAGAGGCTGTCCTGGAAATTCCGCAGAGTATGGGGAAAGTGGTGTAGGTATCATGGTCTTGATGGGGGTCTGGGACCAGATTGACGCACCGAGAGTCCTTCTACCTAAAACTTTGTTCCAAGTTGCTGGAAGGCGGGCCATGGGCCCTAGACCTGTGGGGAGTCGTTGGGGGATAAAAGAGTATAGAAGACTCATGCATTGTGGGAGGAGGCTGGATTTTGTTGAGCTGAGGTTCACAATGCTGTCATTGTGGATGGGGGAAGAGGGGGCGCCTGGGCATGTGGATAATCACCTGTGACTTGTCAGCTGTGTCTATGTTGGTTAAAATGCAAATAAAAATATTTAATTTAAAAAAATGTATGGTAGGTGACAGCGCCTCCCCAGGTCAAAGATGGCCCATCCAGCCAGCTACTAGTTCCCTTTGTCCCACTGTCTAGAAGCAATACACAAAGACCAACTCGGAGCTGCAGCTATTCATGAGACCCAGGTTACAGGCTGCAGGTACCAACTGGTTAAGACAAAAAAGGCAACTTTCTAAAAGTGACATTTTCAGAGTTATGACTTAAAATCTGACTTTACCATTGAAGAGGTTTTTAAATTCCAATTCTTAGACACTTCACCGTCTATGAATCCTATGCAACAGCATCTCAAGTAGGTGGCCACGCATCGGGAGGAGTGTTGATTGCTGTGAAGAACAACCTGGCCGCAAAAGTTTCCCTACTTTGAAAAGGGCAAGAAGATTATATTTTTATTAAACTCCAGACACAGTGTCTGGAAAAGAACAAATTGAAACAACAAACAACGATCCTTGGCTTTATCTATCTACATCCCACAAAAAACCAAGCGAGAGGCAACTACGAGTAAAATGCTCCCTGCCATGAGAGACCTCTATTCCTATTACCCAAACTATATGTGGCTAATAGTGGGAGATTTTAACGCCAACCTATTGGAGACAGGCCCAAATCTTTTTTTTCAATCCTCATTGGATAATCAAATGTGGGTCATCCCGGAGATAAGGTCTCAATACCAACGGAAGGTCAAGGGATAAAGATGGCAGCGTACTTAAACCAAGTAGGCCTCCGCATCTTAAATGGAAGACTTGATTCGGTCTTGCCAGCAGCGTACACCCATGTATCCCCCTCCAGAATGGCCACTCTGGACTATATATGGATCTTGGTTTCCCACTTTCATCTTGTGCAGGAATTTCTGGTAACTCCTTCACCGATAACTGATCATGCCTTCTTAAAGAGCAAGTTTCATCCCGGCAGTGCTACCGCCCAACAATCTGTCTGATTGGAAAATAATCTAACTTGGAGCTTGTAAGAAAACTACGGTGGACCCTGGATAACCAGGAAATTATTGAAGAGAAGGTGGATGGCTTCTTGTTTAAATTGAAACAGGAGTCCAATGACCAATAATGCATTGTTGTGGGAAATGGCAGTGGTGGACCTCAGAGAAAACTAGGGGTGGGCGGAATTTGCGAAAGGGACTTTTGCAAATTATCGCGAAAATGTTGAAAATCTCCGCAAACAAGCGGAAATATCGCAAAGATGCGGAAGTTTTTTTCCCGCCCGTTCGCGATATTTTTTGCATGGTTGAGGGTCGCTAACTTACCCCTGCGGTTGCTCGCGGGCGCAGCCATCTTGTTTTCAGTTGTCTCGCGGTGCATGATCGCGAGAAAAAAGACGTGATCGCGCGACGCATGACGTCACTGTGGACGCGAACTGTCGCGAGACAGCGCAAATGGCTAAAACAATACAACATCTCATGGAGAACGCGACCGGATCGGGAAAACTTGTCGGCGAACGCGGGGATTCAGGTAAGGCGATCGCGCGCGCGCGAGAATGTATTATTTTACAGCGCGAGCAAGAACCAAATTATCGCAAAGCTGCGGAATGCGGAAATTTTGACATTTCCGCGCTATCCGCGGAACGCGGAAATGCCAAATTATCGCAAATTCCGCGAACGGAACGGAAATTTTGCTCTAACAAACATTTCTCCTGCTGAATTGGAGGCCTACATTGAAGCACTCTATGTTGAGCCAGCCAGAAACAACTGGCCCAGCCTCTTCATCCTAACCACACTAATTCTCATATCGGATTGGTGTCCACTATTCAGATAACTCCAAACCAAGTTGCACTAGTTATAAAGAAAATGTGCCCCGGAGGGTCACCAGGCCCAAATGGCATACCAACACAGATACACAAAGCATATATTCATAAGTGGGCCGTTCTCTTGGCCACCTTATTTGAGGCAAGCAGAATGGGTGGGCCCATTGTGGACTCCTGGCGAGGCTCTCTTCTCGTCCCCATCTACAAAAAAGGCCCGCGGTCCAATCCTGACAATTACCAGATGATTGCCATCCTTGATGTGGAAGGAAAGGCAGATGTAAGTGTTTTACTACAAGAACGGACTACCTGGGTGGAAGCCACAAATTAATACCCTTCACTCAAGCCGGCTTCCAAAAGGGCTGCCACATCGAAGATAATTTGTTCTGCTTAGCTCACATGATTGAGAGTACGCTCGCTACCAAAGGAAAATCGCTATATTTGGGATTAATCGATTTCCAAAAAGCCCTTGATAATGTTGTTTTTCCCAAACTTTGGGAAAAACTAACAAAATGGGGCATCCCGCAGGCCCTACTGAATGCTCTCATTGCCCTATACACTGACACCTTGGTAAAAATAAGAGTTTCCTCGAGATGGTCAACTATCAATAAAATCATGACCAATAGAGGCTTAAAGAAGGGATGCATATTTACTCCTCTACTCTTTAATTTGTAGCTAGCAGACCAGCCCGAGTGGCTCGCCCTCTCTCGAGCATTTCCACCTCAAATTAAATCTACTAAAATTCAATCGATGCAATATGCTGATGACACGATTCTTCTCGATCAAACCCAGGTGGGCCGTCAAAGACTCTTCGATTCTCTGGCACTGTACTGTAAAATAAACGCTTTGGAGATTAACATCACCAAAACTAAGGTGATGATAATCTCGCATTCACAAGCAAGAAAGCGCTCCTGGTACGTTGAAGGGACGTCAATAGAGATAGTGGCTGCACATAAGTATCTGGGTGTCTAGATAGATCACAGAGGGAGACCGGCGCCGCATATTGCCACAATGCAGGGTGTGGCCCGTTGCTTGGAGGGGGCTTTCATAAGAACTAAGAAAGCTCTTCATTTTTCGCCGCTAATCAGAGTGATAGGCACCAAACTTTTACTGACTATAGCCTTTGGCGCTATAACCTTTAAAGACAAAATGTTCACCTGGCTAAACAGAGGGCAGTCAGCGTGTTTTCGCAGAGTGTTCCATCTACCTAAACGAAATCTTCTCACGCACAAATTCGCATGGAGTTTTTTTGTCATCTCAACACTGGATTATGAAAGCAAGATTTATTGCCTATTGTTTAAAAACTAAAATGGTTCGTGACTTTACACTAAATAGTTGCATATGGTCCCTGTTAAACAATTCTAGTACTTCCTGGAGCCAATTTTTAATATTCTGCCTGGAAGCACTAGAAGCTCAAGATATATGGGCAAGCTCGTTGCCCATAGGGTTGGTTGCAAAAGTCCGGATCAAACAAGCGAAGATCTTGTCATTGGAACATGATGAGCTAGCCGTGAAAAATCACTCACATGGCAGTTGGGCGTCAAAACTCTACGCCCCCAAATCCCTGCCACACTACTTATCATCAACTATGAAGCCACTAGTGAAACATCACCAAATGAGATTACGTTTTTGGCTAATTCCGCTAATGGCATACAAGTGTGGCCGGAGGTACAAGGCAGATGTGTCCTCACAATGCCGTTTTTGTAACAATTGGGAAGAAAACTTAATTCACGTCTTGTGCAGCTACAGAATTTTACTCCCTCTGCAAACTTTTTGGCTACGTCCAATTTGGCGGATCCTGAATGTCCAGACATATCAAGAAGCTCTAGAGCAGTGTATGTAGGGCGACTCAGCTCAGATGGCCACCCGTTTTGTAAAATACATGTTTAAGATCAATTCCATGTTACCAGTAGATGAGCGCCATAAATCTCTGCCTTGCCAGCTATGAACCTCTTTGTTACCATGAATTCCTCTTTTTAATAGAACTCGGAAAGTGCTTTTAACCCGTTGTTGTATGAATTGCAATGATTTTAATTCATTGTGCAAAATAAATATTCTATTCTTTAGACACCAAACTCAAAACTCCTACATGTTTCCAATTGAAAGTGATCACTTAATAAATGTAAAGAGGTAACCCAATGTTATCCTATGGGGGAGTGGTGAAAAATTGTAAATACACTGCTCCCAGCCTGATGGGCTGTTTATAGCCTCCCCAAGAGGTGACTTACCTGTTTTAAAAAAAAATGATTTTGGCCTGGCACAAATGTTATTTAGCCAGGTCACAGAAGGCAGTTTAAAACAGCACATCCAGGCTGCAGTGGCAGGTATGAGGCATGTTTAAGAGGCTACTTATGTGGGTGACACAATCAGCACTGTAGGCGTGTTAGAATCATTACATTTCCACGCCATGGGTACATGTAGTACGACTTTCCTGGGGTCTCACTTTACTTGGGATTTACAAGCAAGTTAAAAGTGCCAGTTGGGTGTAAGCCAATGTTAGCCCTGGTTAGCAGTGGTAAAGTGAGCAGCGGCCTAAAGCCAACAAAAATGAGCTCAGAACACAGGAGGGTGAAGGTGAACAGTTCGGGAATGACCTGCAGAAAGGACCAAGTTCAACACAAACTCCCTCCAGTCAAATAACAGGGTAGACTAATCAATATCTTAGAACAAAATATTAGATTCTTCTGAAAGGGCCAAGTCCAATCAGATAATAACAGGGAATCAGAAGAAATACCGATGTGACATTATATCACAAACCACTTTGGGACCCATTCACAAAGGGAACTATATATTTGAATGCATTGCTAACTCATGAATAGATCTGCTCCTAAACCTAGCTGCAGCTCTCCACTTGTTTTGCTATTCGCAATTTCAGAGTGGAGATTTACCCCATGATTATAGACTTACATGTATCCACTGAGCCTTGTCCAAAGCGAAGCAACGTACTTGCCCAGATCTTTCACAAGCCTGCCAACAATTATAAGGTCATTTGTTGAATGGCCTGCTTCCATAGAAGACAGATTCGCCAATTTAGGATCTATCCTCATTAATAGGGATTTGCGACGTTCAGCTGACATGGCGCAACTCGTGTTACCCATCAGGCAGAGAGCACATTGGGACCATTAAAGCAAAACTTCTGACTCAACAGTAGAATTAGAAACTTTGGTTTGTACAACCAACTCCAGAATCTTTATGAGTGGCCCGGAGAGAGCTAACAATTTGTCCTGGCAGTCACGCCAGGTACAATCAATCCCTTTTTTGCGATCCTATGACATTTTTGGACAAACGTCACCATGTTAGGGTCAAATTCTGGGGTTGTCGGTAACCTTGCCCGTAAGCGAAGATCGCAGGGTTCAGAGCGCAAGGTTTTGCACACCTCCTTTTCAAACCCTTTAAACAAGTGAGTTTGACGTATTCAGCTACTTCAGCGCAGTGCACCCAGTCTGTAGAGAGCGAGGGCGACTGTCAGATGAAGTGTCATCATAATGACGTTATTTGCCCTTGCGCAATACAACCGGTTGAAACTCTCCTTGTGAATGCTCCAAATCAGAGTGGTGAGAAAATTGAGAGGAGGAGTCTTCTATAGTGTGGTTCTTTCTGAAAGGAACCCCGGAATGCCCTGGCACTGAAGAGCCCCATACTCAATGTCCGATTGAACAGAAGAGGCCATCTGCATCCCTCCTCCCTCGAAGGTCATCCAGCAAATCCCTTACCAGGTCTACCAGTGGCAGAGGTGTTTGTTTCCAGGAACGGGAAGTTATTCCTAAAGAGCCAGTGCTGAACTTTCGCCTACCATAATTAATGAGAGGTTGTGTAAATGGGCGAAGTGCCTGAACCAAGGCTCTAGTCAAGGAGTCTATCATATGGATGTCCAGTGCCTCCACCAACCTTTCATCCACTTGATGTTTATATGGGACTTTGGTATATGGCCCAAGGAACTCATCCTCATCAAAGAACTGGGCCAAAATATTGTTTTACACCAACAAAAGGAATTGAACTGATAATATTGCCGGAGGAATTTAGCCGGGGGGAGCGGGCGGGCACAGGTAAACAAGTAAAGGCAGAGGCCACTGCCCATGTCAGTAGATATTTTTAATTTATGGAGAGAGCCACCTGTCACTCTTCCCTAAAGGCAAGGCACTACAATGATTTTCCTCTGCCCCATTGTGCATTTTGCTGCCAGCACGGGTATCCTGATTCACACGGAGGCTCAAGAACACTCCTGCAAGCCGCCTGAAGAGTTTCAGAGAGAGCGCCTTCAGAACATGCATGTGTGGGCCCACAATAGAAAGAAGACTCACATTGTCGAGCCCAACCGCGCTCGGCTCCCACTCCATGCGGACAAGTGCTCAAAAGGGCTGAGTTCTTCCCAATTGTGGTGCTATAGCTGCACTCTACGTAAGAAACACTTTCGCAATGCAAATAAAGTGCACTTATCTGACGCTGCTGTAGCAGCAAAGAAAGAGGACGGACATTCTTTTCAGGGGGTTGTATATGGGTAATGATACCCTCTGATTGGTAGAGACATTGGGTCATCATGGCTCATGGGATATGTAGTTTAAAGCTTTGATTGTTTTGCCTGTCGGCTGTAGTTTGAAGGTAAAGAAAGAGAATCATAATCCCAAGCATCCACTTCAATTGCTTTTAAATAGAAGCTCCTAAGAAACTTGAACCATTGAACAGAAAAGCTGAAACAGAACATGGCCTGATGGATAAAAGGTGTAGTCAGCTCCTGTTCTTCCAGGGTCCGATGTGTTCACTCACAAGATAGCCAGTGAGTTAACGCACCTCCTGTAGAGATATGCATGTAACCACTAACCCCATGGTGCTAAAGTGCCAGGTTGACTCAGTTTCTTGTCCTACTCAGTGATTTAATAAGAGTACCTTGTGTTTTGTGATGGTAAGATGGCTTGTTAGCACGAAATACTTTCCATTTCTAGAATGCACTGAATACTCTCTAGTATTATCAACATGGTAGCTGCAGCACAAACCCTGTAAAATCCAACCACTTCAGCACACCTGTTCCGTATATAAAAAAAACTGCTCAGCTAGCTGTAATGCTTTCATTATATTCAGGTGCTTCATATTTGCTAACCTGCACACACCTTAAAGTTCCTGATTTGTGCATGAGGAAAGTACTACCAACGCTGCACTACATCATCTGCATGTGGCCACAAAAATCTTCAAAAGCTTTATAGATTAAAATATTTTAGGAATGACATCAGCAGCCATTTTTTCAACATGGCATGTATTCCAGCAAGTCACCTATTAAACATCTGGAAAATGCAACCAACCTCTATTTGTTTTGAAATTATTAATTATGTAGTAGAGGATAGCTTTACAAAGCCATTATGTCCCAAGAAAATCATAACCGATCAGTCTTCTCAACAAAGTTGAAGCAGTTTGCATATCAGTAAATCATGGAGGCAGAGTTATTTGCAAACTACCGGTAATATAGTCTGTAGGGATGTAGGATCTGCTTTTATGGTTACTCCCACTTTTTACCTGGTGCTAAGTTGACTAGTCTGACTGGGATCCAGCCTATCTGCTGTCTCCCTTAAATTGGTACGTTCAGTACTTAGTTACATCCCCGATTGGATACTGGGGTACCCTTATCAGTCCCTAGCATATGGGACTCAGGTACCCAGGGCATAGGTACCCTAGAGGTCCCCCATGGACTGAAGCATGCATTATGCCACCCATGGGAGACCATTCAAAATGGAACTACAGGCTTGCCATTGCAGCCTGTGGCAGCTGGTGCTAGCAACACTTACTATAGATATAGGTTTCCTATATCTACAGTCACTCCACTTAAAACCTATAAGTCACCCCTATAGCAGGCCTTATCAATCCTGAAGGCAGGGTGTTTGATTCTAAGTGAGAGGGTGCCCCTGCATGAGCAGGACACCCCTACAGCCACAGAGTCCATTTCCCTGGGTTGTAAGCGAAGCAGGCATAAACTATATAGAGGGGCTTCGCCTAATTACGCAATAACCCTCTCAAATCTGCAACGAATCCTATCATGTTTGGTATCAAATATGTTGGAACCATAAACGGTGTGGGAGGTATGTTCCCGGTACCAGCTTCTTGACCCGGACAGCACAAAATGGTTGCTACCAACCAGAGACACAATTCTGCCCTCCTGCTGCTGAGACAAGCTTGAGCAGGGGAAGGCAGAACAATAGGCATCCTATCACAGGGAGGTGTGACCACCTCCCAGATGAGATTTATTGGATTGGGGCAGGTGGGTGCGCGTGCCAGTGCCACTCAGTCCGCATGAGGGGCACATTTGGTGTTCCAATGCATAGTGCAGTTCAAACCAGCTCTGGGAGCCGTTGGCTCCCGCTCTGGAATGAAACTGGACAAAGGAAATGAGAGTAACCTCCCGACTGTCCTGACCCTCCCCTGGGAGGGTCCCATGAATCTTCCTAAGCCCTTCCTTAGGGTTCTTAAGGGCTTACCTGTAGCTGGGTCCCTAGATTCGTCGTGGGGCAAGATTCAGATCAGACACCACTTCTTCTTCTGCCGTCTGGGCACTCTGGACTTCTCTGGACTTCGTTTGGGCTCGACTTTGTCCCCCTTTCAGTCTGCTGCATCATCTGTGCCTGTGCACCATACAGGAACCTTCCAAGGCCTGCGGGCATCAAATACAGCTGAAGGAATCTCCCTTGAAGAGAAGGAGTCATTTCCCTGCATTCGCAGGCACGACAACTAAGTCGACTCGCCTGCTGATCCTGAGCTCCTCCTCTGGACTCCGTAAGGATCTGCAACATGTGGTGGTTCTACACAGCTCTGGAGGCCTTCCCTGCCCTCTCACTAAGTTTGAGGCAAGTATCCCTTGTGGGGGCTGCAATAACCAAACCCATGTGCACTGTGCCAACTTGCAGTTGCAAAGGCTTGTTGGCTTGCTTTCAAGAAGATCTTCGGGCTCCAAGTAGCCCCAACCTTGAGCATCCCCAGAGATCAGAATCTTTGGCCACACCGCATAGTGTTTCATTGTGGCCTGCATCTTATGTTGAGCTGCTTGAGGTCCTCTCGTGACTCCATTGCCTCCAGCCTGTGGGTCCATTTGAGAGTCACCTTTCTTATTTTTGGCTCCTATGATTGCTCGGGCCTGCCCTGACTCCCTGCTTGTGGTGAGTCCCATGGACCTTTCTGGTCCCTACATTGCCCCTTCTTTGATTGCTGCATGGGTTGCATTTGCCAAGCCTTGTTGGTGCTCCCACCGTTCAGCAACCCCTCCGCATTCGACATCCAATGTGGGCAGCTCGTTCACAGCTCCTGGTCTTCCTCAGCGTCACCTGATTCTTACAGCTGCAGAGTCAAGGTGCTCGTCAACTCTCCTGCATCACCACATATTGGTAGGGAATTCGCCTTCCAGATCTCCTGATCACTCCTGAGTGACATAGACTCTGTCCCCTCTGCTTGCAGGTACCACTCAACTAGAAACCACCTTCAGATACCACCGGACACTTTCTCCTTCTTCAGCAGCAGCAATTTCCTGAAGTACTCAATTGGGTTAGACAGCGGTTTCCAACACCACTTCACACCTATGCCCAGGCTTCCCTGGTGTAGGTAATGTTGGTACTAGGTTATCCAAGGGTTGGGTGGCTCCCCAACCTTCTGTCTTCTATGGGGTTTCTTCAGGGTCGACTGGGAGGGGTCCTTAATCCGACAGCGACTTACATGTTGAGTTGTACGGAGCACGCGGTCGTGTTCACACACTGCACACGCTCTCCGTGGGGTCCCTATCTACTCACCTTTGGTGGTTCCTTGGGCCCCAGCACTCATACGTCCTCTCAAACTTGTCTTGATCAGAGTTGTGGCTCTTATACCACTTTCTTAGTATATGGGGTGGCCCCCCCTGGGGTCCACTGTGCATTCTGTGCTATTTACTGTATTTCTTTATGAAGTATTGTGTGCATTGTGTTTAACTCCATGTACGAGATATCTAAACGTGTTAGAGAGTATTATATAATAAATACATATTTTTATAAATACCTTGTGAGGTTCTTTTTCACTTAATCTACACTATACGATTGCATTCTCGTAAAATAGGCTGCTTTACGCTCCTTCTGGACTAAGCCTGAAGGCTGCTCTCCACAGCTACTATTTAGAGAGCTTTTTAAGATTGTCTAACACCTCCTAAATCACCATAAGGGTTGTTTGGACTGGTGTAGGGTGCCCACTTACATTAGTGGACATCATATACCAGGCCAGCTTCTCACAAAGTCCCCTCACCCAACACAAACATGGTGAGTCTTTATTTTCTTAGGGAGGGAATAGTCTAACACTATATTAAAAGTCAGAAGGTAACAAGTGTTTGCAAATTTTAATGACAGCCTATGCTGACTCTGTCTTTGGCACCATTTAGGACACACATGCTCCAGTGTTAAAACCAGAGATGGAGGAGGAGACTGAATCAATCAGCATAAAATCAAGTTGCATATTAGACAGTCACTCACCTTTCCACGGAGGGCTCTCAGTTGTTTCCTAGTGGGAGCCCCAAAGCCCGGCCTGCAGATTTTAGACCATGGAGTGCAAGGGTGCTGGCGGTTCTGAGACCAGGCTGTTGCATGCCACAAGCAACCATTAGGATCTGGGAGTCACGGCGCTACATCAAAGTAGACAATGTGCAGTGGGTGGTACTGAACATTTCAGCGATGTGGTTAGTGTACCGGATGCAGGAATAGCCATCCATTTGTTTGACACCGTGTGACAGTGTGCCCCTTTGTAACATGTTGTGTGGTCTAGCTGTGGTCGCACACTGTGAAGAGTGCACACATTCCATTTCCATGTGACAGGAGCACTGTGTGACTTTATTTACCTCTCTGTTACACATTTTGTGTGCTAGCTGTGGGAGCACAGTAAATAAAAAAATACATATTCCACAGTCTTGTGACAAAAGCAACCTTGGACTTTGCCTCCCCCTGTTTTATATCAGTGTGTTCCTTCTGTAGCTGCACAGCTCAAAGTGAGCATCCTATACTTTGTCACACAGCCAGGAGGCAGAAGCACCGTGTGACCTTGTGTCCTACTGTAGCACTTAGCCCTATACAAGACTTCACTGTTGCAAGAGAAAAACTATGGACACATCAATGCTATTAGAGTAAACAAGAAGGTGCTGTGACGCATGTGACATATAAAGCATACTGCATTGCTGACATGGATCACTTTGAGGTTTTTAAAGGGCTTCTTCATAACTCCAAAAACATGCATCCTCATAACAATGCACTTCCTACCAGCAGGAGAACAGCTGGCATTGCAAACAGCCGTCTGCTCCTGAAGTCACACTCTCCCTTTCCAGCAGCAACCGTCCAAGCTGCTGTGGAGCAGGAGTGCTGCTCCTAGAACAGCAGGATCCTTTGTCACAAAAAGAGAAGCTTCCTTTTGGACTTTCTGCTGTAGAAACCTTGGAAGTATTTCTCTTGATGCACACTCCAGCAGAGGCCCTATTTCTGGTTTTTGACACAAAGCCATTGCTACTAAAATTGATAGACATGGCTTTGTGCCAAAAATAAAATGTCTCCTTGAGGCAGATGTTCACAAGGTGGCAGAATTTCATTTCACCTAACCTTTCACAAATTACATGTGTGCTGCACTGTACATCACACATCCAATGTGTGACACATTTTAAATTCAGTCTAAGCAGTGCATGGCACTAGGCAACCTGTGTGTGCCCTAGTGCTGTGGAAGAGAGCAGCAGTGCTATGTTAGCAGATATGGTTTGGATCAGAGATCATTCACTGCCATACACAGGGAAAAGAAAATAGTGGGAACATTGCTTTCAGTTCAATATAACTTATTTTAAATTATTTTACAGATATATTTTACTTCACATATATTTAAGATTTTTTGAAAATAAATAATGTTCATTCAATGTTCTTATATTTTCCTGTAAAGAGATCTCTAACCTAGCTGGTGGAGATCCCAACCAACAGGCAAAAAGGAGCTTGTCATAAACACATCTAAAATGCTTTCTCGCCCTAAAGCAGAGACTTTGTTTACTCTGCTGTGTTGCTCTACTTTTTAATAAATCTGTTCACTAAAGTGTTAACTGTTTATTTTAAAGAAAGTTCAATATTTTCAGTCTAAACTCCTGATTTCTGCCTCTAAAAATAATTTGCCTTCATCAGTTGTCCTTTTGCAGTATCCTCAGCTTTTTCATTAACAAGACAGCCATTTTCATTTGCATCTTTAGACATTACATTTTCGATTGTCAGTATTGCCAGCCACTTGTTCACTACAGATTTAAGGAGCATGCAGCAAGGATGATGCGGCAGGCAACAATGATGAGAACACCTTTTTAGGTGCTGGGAGAAAGCGCCTCTTTTGGGGTTTAAATCCTCAGTTTTCGTAGACTAACGTGGGTGGTTTTTTGACTCTGTGTACTGTGACACTGTTCACTAGTCCCCAGTGCATGTCCCCTGACCCCTAAAACAGGTTGGATTGGCTAACACTTAATTGACATATGTAACTTTCCAATAAGTCCATAATATATAGCATTCGAAATAGACCCATGGCATGGAAGTTTGAATGTCACCTATGGACTGCAGCATTCTTGTGCCATCCACTAGTGTGAATAAGTAAACATGATTCCAGCCCTTGCAGATGCAGTTTAAAATCTCCATTAGACCTATCAAAATAAACCTTTTGACATGTCTAAACCTTCGCTTTAGACATTAATGTCACCCCTAAGTAAGCTTATAGCTCATAAACCAGGGTGTGTGGTATTTAAAAGTAGAACACGTAAAAAATTAACATTAAACATGTTCTTACAGTAATTAGCGACTAAAAGCTATTTTCACTGTAGCAGGGCTGGCTGTTCCATTGGGAAACACTGGGATGCAGTATGACATTTAATAGTGTTATATTTATCTAGGAAATAGAAAGACATTTAATTTGTAGACTCTTTGTAATATTTAGTAAAAGCCCACTTCACTTATGAAGTCAGAATTTCATAAAGATTAAGGAAAACATTCTTTTAGAATGTTACCATTTCCATGTGCAAAGCCTTTGGGGGCTAATTTGCATTAGCAGTCAGCTGCATCCCTCTGAATGCTCAAGCCTTGAATGGGAAACATCATTTACAATGCAATCAGTACATCACACTGCTTTTACAACGCAGCTGTTACAAAGCAACTGCCTTTACATTGCATACCATTACAACACATGCCATTGCAATGCATTATAAGGTACGTAATAGAGATTTTTTAGTTTTAAGGTAGGTATGGGTTTTGGGGTAGATGGGAATAGTAATTTTTACCCCCACACTATCTAACACTTACCCTACTGTTGCACTCACTGGAGTGGGAATAGTAATTTTTACCCCTACACTATCCAACACTTACCCTTCTGTTGCCCTAAAAGTATAATGTGTTGTAATGGTATGTGTTGTAATGGTATGCATTGTAATGGAATTCAATAATGGTTTTTAAAAATGCATTGTAATGGCATGCGTTGTAATTAACAAACACAAAACAAATTTCAAATGCTGTTCCTCATATAAGCATTCAAATTAACAACACCTGTGTCCATCACCAACACTTCAAACACTGTGCGTGATAGGTCCATGATCCCAGTGAGCAATAAAAACATCCTTACCATCAGCTTATGTATAAGGGGCCACTCAACCGTCATCAGTCCCGTCACTGCTTATAGAGCTATATGAGTGTATACAGATCAAAGAAGAACGGTATGAGAGATATATGGGACTCCCTATACTAAAAACCATCCATATATATATTCACTGAAATAAACATAGGTTTTAGGGAAAGTTATAGTTAGCTGGACATTTCACTCTTACAAAACCATAGAAATTCCCCCGTTATAGTTAGTTCTGCTAACTATAACTCGCGCCCCTGCAATGCACTGCTGATGACATCATATATTACATCACTCATGACATGGTCAGTGACATCACTCATGACATCACTGATGACATCTCAAAGGACGTCACGGATGACATCACTGATGACATCATCCAGCGAATGTGTGTTTTTCCTAAAAATTAAATATGTTTTATATATGTACATCTCCTCGATGGAAGAATAAATGTGTATATAAGTGTCTAAATGGATTTATTTTTGTAAAGTTGATTGTATAACTGACTGATTAAGTGTATCTTAGTGAATACATGGGTTAGTGAGTAATGTTTAAATATGTAAATATCTGAATAAGTCTCTCACTTTGCGTATAAGTGGCTGCATGGGTTGGTGAGTAGCTACATGAGTGTCTATATGAGTTATTAGTTGTTTTTTAGAGTATCAGTATGAGTGTCTTAGTGTCTATATGGTTAGGTGGAGGGTATTACTTAGTGCATAGATGCATGAATGAGTGACTCACTGTTTGTATGTGTTGAAGACAGCATGTATGCAGGACTGTATGGTTGGATGAGTGTGTGTATGAGTGTGTTAGTGAGTGAATGACTGTCTCAATAGTGTCTTTATGAGTAACTACATATGTTGTAAACTAGTATATGTGAGTATTGGTGCATGTGAGAGTGAGAGATTGGAAGACTTCCTGTATAAATAAGTACGTGTTTCTATAAGTGATTGTTTAAGACAGTAAGTATGTGTAAGTTTCTGTAGAAGTAAGTGTGTGGTGTGTGTATAACTGTATTTACAAGTAAATGGATGTTTGATACTTTGTTTGAATGTGTGACTATGTGTGTAAGTAACGCTATGGATGAGTGTCAGTGTGTAACAGGATGTATAGGTGTATGAGTACATATGATGAGTAAGTACATGTATGAGTGACTGTATATAACTATTGGTGAATGAGTAGATGTGTGTGTAGATCTTCGAATTACTGAATAGGTGTGTTGTAACTGGTATTGGTATCTCCATTGTTTTGAAAATGTTAGTTTCTATTTTTGATTGTGTGTATCAAAGGTTATATTAGGGTGAGAGGAGGTCTGCCACTCTATCACAAGGATGATGTTCTCAGTGATGTCATCAGTGATGTCATTTGAGATGTCATCAGTGATGTCATGAGTGATGTCACAGACCATGTCTGGAGTGATATAATATGCGACATCATCAGCAGTGCAAAACGGGTGCGCTAGTTATAGTTAGCGGGGAATTTATATGGTTTTGTACAGCTAACTATAACTTTCCCTAAAACCTATGTTTTTTTCAGTGAACTTCTAAGGTTTTTTAAATGCTAATTCCTAACTATAACGCCCCTGAAATCTATGGTTATATCAGTGAATTTCAAAGGTTTTTTAAATGCTCATTTCTAACTGTAACGTGCCTGAAACCTATGGTTTTTTTAAGTGAAGTTCTAAGGTTTTTTAAATGCTAGTTTCTAACTATGCCTACAGAGGTAGGACATGTGAATGAAGAAAAAAGAAAAAACGCACAGAAAGAAGAAAAAGAAATGCAGAAAGAAGCAACAGAAGTCCTCAAAAACGCCGAAAAGTGCAGGAAGAAAGGGCACTTTGCACACGTAACCTCAGGCCCCGTCCCCTCCCTTCACCACTGTGTAAACACGCCCTATGGCCATTTTACGTTGGGAGATTAATCCCCTTGAATTCTGAGGGTTCCTGGGGTCCAACTAGCCCACCAGGTACCTTCAGTAAGTGCCACAGAGCTGCGTTGCAGATAGGTGGAAAAAGGGGCGTGACCTCTGAACACCTCTCTGCAATGCTGCTCCCTGGCGCCAAGCTACCTAGAGGGGGAGCAGGGGTTATTTTAGGAGTGTACCCCCTTATCCTGACTAGAGGAAAAGTTCCCTGCTTGTCACAAGTACCTACCTGTGCCAACCAGAGAACCCAGATTCTAATATTGGTGGTCAGCGGTGAGGATTCTGGACTTGCATTTGTGACTCATGTACAGTGATTGGTGAACACTACTTAGTGAGTGCAGACCTTAACGCAACCAATACTTGTAGGTAGATTTCTTTTTGAGAAAGCAGCATCCATAGTCTCTGTTGATAATGAATGGGAATGGGAAGAAGAGAAATTGGACAGCTACCCAGTTAAACATCTAAAGTTCTTCTGCAAAAAATTTAATGTTTGCACTACTGGATGCAAAAAGAAACCGGAGTTCTACAAGGCGCTGAGGGCCTGGGTAGAAGCAAGGAATGCCACTGATAATGATAATGCCGAGGAGCAGCTGGATGGGCCAGTGGGTCCAAGAGGAAGGAGAACCCCTTCCCCTGCCGGTAGCAGTGTTTCCAGTAAAAGTCTATCTCCAGAGGAGCTGGCAGATAGAAAAGAGTGTAGGATACATGAATTGGAGCTGACCAAGCTCAAGTTAAGTGGGCAGTTAGAATTTGAAATGCAAAGTAGAAAATTAGCCCTAGAAGAAAAAAAGCTACAGTATGAATATGAAAAGGTTTTGAGGGAGTTGGAGCTGAAAGCTCAGAGTTTAGAATATGCTCCCTCTGGTGGCAGCACACCGTCAATGCCTTTAGCATCTAGAGTTTACTTACCAAAAGATGTAGTAAAAGATTTTTTTTTAAATGATGACATAGGGCAGTGGTTCAAAGCCTATGAAGTAGCCATGTCTTCCCACCGGGTCCCTGAGAAGGATTGGGGAGTGGGGTTGTGGGGACAGTTCCTTAGTGAGGGGCGGGACACACTGCTAGACTTGCCTTCAGATGATTATAATTCTTATCCCCATATGAAGGCAGCTTTGATGACTAGGTATGGGCTGACCCCTGAGTTGTATAGGCAAAGGTTCAGGGGTTGCACCAAGATTCCAAACAGTACGTATGTTGAGTATGTGACTTTTTTTTGCAGAGCACTGGATGTTTGGGTGAAGGGTAGCAAGGTTAATGATTTTCAAGGGCTTCTTGATTTAATGGCATGGGAGCACTTGTCCAGTAATTGTTTTCCTGAGCTACGCCAGCACCTGATTAATAGTATGCTGACTAACCCTAGGAAGCTTGCTGAGGAGGCGGACCGTTGGGTTTGTACCTGGGTCCAGTGGGAGACTCCGCTAAAGGTGGGCAGGGTCCCCAGCAGAAGAGTGGGGGGGACAAGGGTAAACAGAGGGAGTTCCCAAGAAGGCCCCAAAGTAATCCCCAAGGGAACCAAGGGAAAGGTTCTCAGCCTCCCCCACCCCAGAAACCGACCGGGGCCCGACAGGTCCACCTTTTCAAAAGGGGCCCATAAAATGTTACAAGTGTGGTAACATGGGGCATTTTGCCTCTGATTTAAAGTGTCCTTTGTATGGTAAACCAGCACCCACTGGTGCTCCGTCCCGGCAGGTGGCTAGTGTAGCCTTGGGGGAGGAGATGGCAATCCAAGGTGGGTGGGGTCCCGCAGAGATGTCCCTTGTCTCATTAGGAGACTGTGTGTCCCCCAAACCCAGCTGCCTGATAACACTAAGAAATACAGGCAGTGGGTGACCATTAATGGCCGTAGGGTGGAAGCTCTCAGAGATACAGGAGCCAGTGTGTTAGCTGTCAAGTGTCACCTGGTGTCTCAAGAGCAGGTGGTCCCAGGAGCATTCTATCCAGTTGTTGCTGCTGACAACACAGAGAGTCACTGCAAGGTGGCTCAGGTTCCCTTTGAGTGGGGGGGGTCTCTGGTACTCTTCAATTAGCTGTGAGGCCCGCCATGCCTGTAGACTGTCTGTTAGGGAACGACTTGGAGAGCTCACCTTGGGCGAAGGTGGAGCGGAGTGCTCACCTGGAGATGTTGGGTATGCCGGATTGGGCGTGTGTCACCACACGGTCCATGGCAGCAAGTAGAGGTGCTCAAGAGGTCCTGGAGCCTGAGAGGGAGGCCCAGGGACCGGCCTTAGAGAGAAGAGGCAGGGGGCGCGGGAAACCGGCCCCTGAAGTTCCCACGGCCCAGGAGGAAGCAGACCTTGAGGGGGATGCCCTGGAGCCTACCAGGGAACAGATAGCTGGACTGGGGAACCTGCCTGAGCTGACCCATTGGCAGCAGGAAGGAGGCCCCTCCAGGGAGGACTTTTGTAAGGCACAGAAAGAATGCCCTTCTCTCGTGGGTATGCGGCAGCAGGCTGCAGACCAGGCCACAGGTGATCAGTCTGGGTCACATTTCATTTACTGGGAGAACGACCTCCTATATACAGAGCCTAAGGTTGCTGAGCCTGGGGCATCCCGTGTGCTGGTGGTACCCCAGGACTTCAGAGCCTTCCTACTGGGGCTGGCTCACGATGTGCCATTGGCAGGACATTTGGGGCAGGACAAGACCTTTGAAAGGCTTGTCTCCCACTTTTATTGGCCTCAAATGCGCAGGAGTTCAGACACTCACTGCAGGACCTGTCAGACTTGCCAGGCAAGTGGAAAGAGTGGGAGGAAGCAGAAGGCTCCTCTCCAGCCATTCCCTGTGGTGGGTACCCCATTCCAACGAGTGGGGATTGACATTGTGGGGCCACTGGACCCCTGGACAGCCATGGGCAACAGGTTTATCCTGGACCATGCCACCCGGTACCTGGAAGCCATCCCTCTGAGGACAGTGACGGCCCCCGTGGTGGGACGTGCACTGATGGAAATTTTCTCCAGAGTGAGATTCCCTCTAGAGGTGGTGTCTGACCGGGGTACCAATTTCATATCCAAATATATGAAATCCCTTTGGCAAGAGTGTGGTGTAACCTACAAGTTCACCACACCTTACCACCCCCAAGGAAATGGGTTGGTTGAGAGATTCAACCGTACCCTCAAGGGCATGATAATGGGTCTGGAAGAACCCATGAGGCGTAAGTGGGACGTCCTCTTGCCATGCCTTCTCTTTGCGTACCATGAGGTGCCACAGAAGTCTCTAGGGTTCAGCCCCTTTGAGCTCCTGTAAGGCCACCCAGTGGGAGGACGTCTAAGTCTGGTCAAGGAGGGCTGGGAGCAATCTCCCAGGAAACCTCCCCAGAATTTATATAGCTACATGCTGGCCTTCAGAAATCAGACTAGGCAATTCAGGCAACTTGCTGAGGCAAATCTGGAAGCCAGCCAGGAGGAGATGAAGCGGTGGTACGACCAGAATGCCACTCTGGTAGAGCTTCAGCCTGGACAAAAGGTGTGGGTCTTGGCCCCCATGAAGCCTTGTGCACTCCAGGATAAGTGGACCGGACCCTTTGAGGTTGTGGAGCGCAAGAGTCCAGTTACCTATTTGGTTGACTTGCGGTCTCCAAGGAACCCCTTAAGGGTCCTTCATGTCAACCACCTCAAGCCCCACTTGGAGAGGTCCCAAGTGGGCATGCTCTTGGCAACAGATGCTGGAATGGAAGAGGAGACCGAGCCTCTTCCTGACCTCCTGTCAGCCCAGGAGTAAGATGGGTCAGTGGATGGTGTCATCCTCTCTTCTGCCCTGACCCCTGAGCAACAGAATGATTGGCGCCAGCTGCTGGGACAAATTTCTGATCTGTTTTCCCTGGGTCCCGGTGTCACTGATTGGTGCGTCCATGATGTGGACACTGGGGATAGTACACCTGTGAGGCACAAGGCCTACAGGGTGACTGACAGGGTGAGGGCATGCATCAAGGAGGAGGTATCCAAGATGTTTGCACTTGGGGTAATTGAGTCCTCCAACAGTCCTTGGGCCAGCCCAGTGGTCTTGGTCCCATGGGCTGCAGTGCCAGGAGCCACACCCGAATTCCGGTTCTGTGTGGACTACAGAGGACTCAATTCAGTCACCAGGACTGACGCACACCCCATCCCCAGAGCTGATGAGCTCATAGATCGGCTAGGGGCTGCCAACTACCTCAGCACATTTGATTTAACGTCTGGGTACTGGCAGATCACCTTGACTGAGGGGGCCAAAGAGAGGTCAGCATTTTCCACCCCAGATGGGCGCTACCAGTTCCGGGTTATGCCCTTTGGGATGAAGAATGCCCCTGCCACCTTCCAGATGTTGGTCAACCAGGTGTTGGTTGGACTGGACTCGTTCAGTGCAGCCTACCTGGATGACATCGCAGTGTTCAGCTCCACTTGAGAAGAACACCTGCGCCACCTCTGGGAAGTGTTGATGGCGCTGCGGAGGGCAGGCCTCACGATCAAGGTGAGTAAGTGCCAGATCGGGCAGGGTTCCGTGGTGTACTTGGGGCACCAGGTTGGGAGCGGCCAGGTGGCGCCCCTTCAACTCAAGATAGAAACCATCCTGAATTGGGAGTCGCCCAAAACCCAGACAGGTGAGAGCATTCCTAGGTCTCACCGGGTACTACAGGAGGTTTGTCAAGGGGTATGGCAACATTGTTGCCCCCTTGACAGCGCTGACTTCTAGGAAGCAGCCCAGGAAAGTGATTTGGACTGACACCTGTCGGAAAGCTTTTGAGGCCCTGAAAGCTGCTATGTGCATGGCGCCCGTGCTCTTGGCTCCCAACTTCTCCAAAGAGTTTATCGTTCAGACAGACACTTCAGAGCATGGTGTGGGGGCTGTTCTTTCACAGATTAATGAGGAGGGCCTAGATCAACCTGTAGCCTTCCTTAGCAGGAGGTTACTTCCACGGGAACAGAGATGGAGTGCTATTGAGCGTGAGGCATTTGCTGTGGTATGGGCGCTGAAGAAGCTAAGAACCTACCTGTTTGGGTCTCACTTCCGGGTTCAGACAGACCACAGGCCCCTCAGATGGTTGATGCATATGAGGGTTGAGAATCCAAAGCTGTTGAGGTGGTCCATTTCCCTACAGGGTATGGATTTCACGGTGGAACATTGCCCTGGTGCAGATCACGCCAATGCTGACGGTCTGTCCAGATTTTTCCGCCTTAGTGATGAGGAACTCCCTGGGGTAGGGTAGTTCTCCCCACTTCTCAGCTGGAGGGGACACGTGTTAGACCTGGCACCTTGGCGTGAGTCTCCCTTCCACTTTTTGTCGCTGTGCCTCATGTGTTTTGCTGGTGTTAGCTGCTCAGAGCACTGTGCCACTGCCAACCAGTGCCACAGTGCAAGTGCTCCCTATTTAAAATGTATATGTTGGTTGGATTCCATGATTGGCTTATTTGGTTTAATGTCAGACCCCAGTAAAGTGCACCAGGAGTGCCCAGGGCTTGTAAATACAAATGCTGCTGGTGGGCTTGCAGCACTGGTTGTGCCACCCCCAGAAGCGGCCTGGTAAAATGTATCTAAGGTCTACCATTGGAGAACCTGCGTGCAGTCTGGTACTGTCTTGCTGACTGGGCAAGTGCACCCACTTCCCAGTCCCTAAACCTTCCCTTAACTTCATATTAGTCACCCCTATGGTAGTCCCAAAAGCAGGGTGCATTGTAAGCATAAGGTAGGAGAAGCCCTGATGTGTGTGGCATGTCCTAATAGTGAATTACAGCCATTTTCATTGTTCACTATTGCAAGGCTACCTGTTCCCATAGGCCAGAATGGGCTGTTAGAATTGTTACATCCTATGATCCTAACAGACCCAGGGAGTATGGTAGAAATTCGAGTTTAGTATGCCTGAGCTCAGAATAATAAAATACATCTTTTAGTAAAGTTTATTTTAATATTCTGTGTTTGCAAATACCACTTTTAGAAAGTTGGTATTTGCTTGCCTAACCATTTCAGCCCGCCTCTGCTATGATGTGTATCTGCCTGTCTGGTTAGTGTGAGTGGACGTACCATGTAAGGAGGTGTCTATTATGGATATTGGAGCCCTCCTCTTCCCATTCCCTTTAGGAACAGCTTTGTCACTTTTATATTGCATATTTTGGGCACACTTAGCTGGACCTCTCCAAAAGCCCGTTTGGCCCCCCTTCTCCTTTGTTGATTTACGTTTGCACGGATTTCCATCGGTGGGGCCTTCAATGGTGGGTTAACCTGTGTACATCCCCCTTTTTAGATTCCAACCCTGTTGTCAACAACCTTGGATGCAACCCTCCAAGAGCCACACAATTTGTTTCACTCTCGATCGACTGACATTCCACAGCCTTATACTCAACACCACCTCCCATAGAAATGGAAGGCCAAGGCCTCAGTTTTGGTGATGAGCTAGCTGATGAAATACTTAATGCACCATCCATCTTGGGTGCCGACGGCGGGGCAGCCACAGGGAGTCAGACAGAAGACTGGCAGTCCCTTTCATCAATGAAAAGGGATTGGGTCAAGATCACCCTGCATGGCGCCCTAATGACGGAATATCTGAGGGCAAATATTGCACCTAATGGCTTGATAGTCAAAATCTTTCCAAGAATCTTCCTGGAAGATGGAACCTTCAAAGTTGACTGGTCCAAGGTCTCCTGGAAATGTACCAGGGACCTCCTCATACTGATTATCAGTACAGCAAAGAGATTAGCAGAGACCCTCCTGACGAGGATCCAATTGGTGGAAAGTACATTGAAGAGCGCAACAACATCCACACTCTTCAAGACCAAGCTGACTGAAATTAATCATGAGATGGCCGAACACCGCGAATACCTCATGAAACAAAAAGTCAAAAAATTACAAAAAGATGTCCACAACTTTGACAAAGAAAAAGTCTACCCTTATTTAAAGGAAGACTTCATACCTCCAAATTCTAACAACTCGGGAGACTCTGGGTCTAACTCCTCCAGAAGAGGATCGTCTAGTAACAGCAATTCCAGTACCGATTCAGTGAATTATGGCACATCTCGCAGAGGAAATCGCCAGTTCTATCCCGATTTCCAAATGGCCGCTTATCAACATCCGGCATTCTGGCAATATCCGGTGCACCAACAGGGCCCACCACCATATCCTATGCCACCACAAGGCCCCCCACAATTTTACCCGCCGATGTATAACCAACCTTTTTTAGGCAGAGGCTGGGGCAGAGGGCGCGGGCAAAGAAGAAAAAACAATCAGCCACAAGGAACAAGGATCCAGTGGGAAGACACTCCGAGAACCATGGAGACACGGAGCCATACGATCAACAAAAAGAAAACTTAGTAGTTAACCTTTCTCAGAGGAACCTTAGTGAAATGGAACAGAGGGTCTTACAGAAGGGCCTAGGGTTTGTACCCACTCCCAAAATTGACCCCTTTAAACAACAATGCGAGGTTCAACAATTCTTCCGGAAAATTAGATTGCAAGCCTTCTTTACCAACACTGAGGCACCAAAAAGGACAGATAGTGGTTTACACAATGCCTCCACTTTTACCCCTAATACCAGTATGATTCCACCCGAAGTCATTACTTTTGAACAGGCTGCTCTAAAAGACCTAGCAAAAATAACCAATCCCAGACATTATAACAACATATCTAAAGCTGAAACCGAGACAGTCACCACCTTGTCTAATGACACCTCTATCACCATTAAACAGGCAGACAAAGGGGGAGCCACAGTAATAATGGATACTGTGGACTACGAATTAGAATGTAGGCGACAATTGAGTGATCAAGCTTATTACACCCCTGTCCCTACTGACCCAACACCACGTCTCCTAACTACAATCACAGCCTTGGTCTTCTCGGCTGAGAGCCAAGGCTGGATAAGTAAAAAGGAAGCCAGCTTTTTGGTGAAAAAGAACCCACGTACCCCTTACTTTTACATCCTTCCGAAAATCCACAAAGGGACTTTCCCTGTACCCGGAAGACCCATTGTATCAGGCATCGGCTCAGTGCTTGAACCCTTGTCACAATTTTGTGATTTTTTTCTTCAACCGCTAGTGCACAAGACAACATCTTACATACAAGATACTTCAGACCTACTTAGACTCTTACTTACTCTACCCCCTACAGATGAGATCACTCTGTTGATGAGTCTAGACGTGCAGGCCTTATATACAAACATACCCCAGAGGGCCACACTCGAAGTGGTGGAAAACATTCTCCAGCTTGAAACATGGCAACATAACACTCCCATAAGTTTCATTATGGACTGCGCTACTTTAGCCATGACAGAAAACTTTTTTGAATTCAAAGGACAGATCTACAAACAAACACAGGGCACTTGTATGGGCAGCACCTTTGCGCCCAGTCTGGCCTGCCTGTACATGTCCGATTTCGAGTCCCGCCACATTTTTCACCATACGAACCCCTACAATACTGACATCTACCTCTGGAAGAGGTTCATAGACGATATCTTGATACTATGGAAAGGAGATATGTCAACTTGTCTAGACTTCTGTAATTGGATCAACACGTTGGATCCACATCTTAAATTCACACACACAGTGTCAGAAAGTAGTATCCCATTTCTAGACCTTAACATTAATCTCCATGGAGGTACACTCTCTACTACACTATATAAAAAAACCAACGGATCGCAACAGCCTGCTACTATACTCCAGCCACCATCCACGGAGTCTGAGAGATAACCTACCCGTGGGACAATTCCTAAGGATAAGACGCAACAGTAGCAATCTAACTGACTACAAAACTGAAGCTGAAAAACTAACTAGGAATCTGAAAGCACGTGAATATCCAGCGAAACAGATCGCCCTAGCCAACAAAAGAGCCCGTAATAACCCTAGAGAGGCCTTACTAGAACCTAAATCTAAAACACAAACAGAGAACCTCACGTGTGTTACCTCTTTCACCCCGGTATCTAACCAGATCACCAAGGTGATCAAAAAACATTGGAAGATACTAAACACAGGCTCAATGACCTTAGCAACACCTAGGTTCTCTTTTAAACGCACCAGAAATCTGAGGGACTCTGTAGTACATACTCGTCCTCGACCACAGAGACAGACAACGCAGAGACCACTATGGGAGTTGCCCCCTGTGACCGGGCATTACCCTTGTGGCTCTTGTTCTGTGTGTCACCTTACTAACATACACAAGACAGTTGATATCAATGACAATCTCAAGTGGGAAATACGTCGCCACACCAATTGCAATACCACCAACTGTGTATACATGATTACATGCCCTTGCACATTACAGTACATAGGCATGACAACACGCCCTGTCAAGACACGCATTATTGAACATCGCAGCAATTTTCTCTGTAAAAGAACTAACAACAAAAAATGTGCGCACTTTGTAGAGAAAGGACACCCCCCTGATTCCTTCAGATGGCTTATTCTGGAAACATTTCCGAACATAACTAAAGAAGCCCTTTTAATCAGAGAACAACGGTGGGTGTACAAAAGTGGCACAGACACCTCAGGACTCAATGATGCCATCCAGTGGTGCTCCCTCAAACCACCTTAAGACATAGTACACACTAAGCGTCTGAGTTACTGCACACATTTTTGACTAGCTTGCTCATATACATAAGTGGCACAGATACCTCAGGACTCATTGATACCTTCTCGTGGTGCTCCCTCAAACCACTCCTAGACATAGTGCACACTGAACATCTGAGCCACTACACCTATATCTGATTAGCTTGTTTATATAACCGAGCTATGTCCACACCCACTAGACCTAGTATTAACATTCAGGTCTTTAAATAACTAGTGTGGGGACCGTAATCGATTCTATTGATGCCCGCGAGTCTAATACAGGGTATACCTATGGCTGACTAGACCCGGTTGCCACGGATTTTTTAGTTTGGCAAACCGCCATTACGACAACATTAGAGGATATACTACTGTCATATAAAATAGATTTTGTAGTTCCAACACAATCACAGAATATATCCCCCTACATAATCAACAAAATAGATACGTACTCTAAATAGCTTACATCGACGTATACAAGGCACTAATAACATGTTTATATCCACCACATGGTCACTAAGCGACTGCTCCGCCACTCGCTCTTCTTCCAATATGGCGGCCATTTTAGTCGCTTGCAACATTTACGAGTAGCATTGCAGTCAATCCCGCACGAGCGGTTACATGTATCCCTTTAAAACACACGCGAGACCGTTGAACTCCACCCCCAGTCCTGGTAGTGCGGGGTAGGTCGACGAGCGACACGGACTCGGCGTGTCAGTAAGTAAAACCGCATGGCTTTTTACGAATATTTAGTATTGCTAGCTCTACAACGCAAAAAGGTTTGAGTATTTTAGACTCACATAGCGATGCCACACTTCAGGACCCAAACTATACTTGAGTTCCTTTACTACCGGTTCACTTAGTTTGAGACCTTTCTCCATCTGCACAAACGGGAACACGCAGACCCGTACAATGCATCACAGTGAGCATTTATACTTAACTCTGAGATACGATTTCTTGTCTTGCTTCCCGCTCTACGTGAGACTTTTTATTACTTCAGGAACGCGTATTTATATTGACTGACCACTACAGACAGTAGTTCCTCTCTTAGCGTTCCCGGGCTCTATTCACACTCATTAGTGATCCTCATTAGAGCTGCTATATATAATTGTTGTGGATTCAAGAGAAGGGGTGTTAATGACCCTGGAGTATTGTATTTATTAATCTAACCTGTTTTTAAGCACTGCCCCCATACACCACTACAGAACGCGAGGAACTCCTTGCGCAGCCTACCAGGGACTGCAGTGGTTATCCTATGGAGTATATAGGGTAAGTCCATTTAGTGCTGTTGAAACACTTCTTGAGTGATCACTTCACGTGGCTATTGTATGTTTTTATAAATTCCCCCCCCTCCCTACACAGAATGTGCACTTGCACTAATAACGCACGTTCCACCCGTACCATGTATGATAACTGTCATTGTGATTAGGCCTGGGCAAAAATTTCGTTCCGTTCGCGGAAATTGCGATATTTTGACATTTTTGCGTTCCGCGGAGAGCGCGAAAATGTCAAAAATTCCGGTTTCCGCAGCTTGGCGATAATTTGTTTCTTGCTCGCGCTGTAAAATGATACATTCTCGCGCGCGCGCGATCGCCTTACCTGAATCCCTGCGTTCGCCGACAAGTTTTCTTGATCCGGTCGCGTTCTCCATGAGATGTTGTATTGTTTTTAGCCATTTGCGCTGTCTCGCGACAGTTCGCGCCCGCAGTGACGTCATGCGTCGCGCGATCACGTCTTTCTTCTCGCGATCATGCACCGCGAGAACAACTCAAAACAAGATGGCCGCGCCCGCAAGCAGCCACATGGGTAAGTTGGCGACCCGCAACCATGCAGAAAATCGCGCGAACATGCCGGAAAAAAACTTCCGCATCTTCGCGATATTTCTGCTTGTTTGCGATAATTTTAAACATTCTCGCGATAATTTGCGAAGGTTAATTCCGCAAATTCCGCCCACCCCTAATTGTGATTGAGCGTTCTATAATGATTTTGGTCCCCCATTTTCCACACAGATAGACCGAGCCGCAGGTAAAAATACCAGTTGTATATATGAATGCTTACTGTCTATCATACAATCCTCCTGGGATAGACTTGTAGATAGAATTTTTAGGTCCTGATGAATCACTTGAGCATATCTCAGTTATAGTGAGAAACATGTTGACCATGACGAGGCAGTGTAGATAACACAGAACATAGACCTGAGTTACTATCACTTTACCTCATGTTTTTAATTAGATGAGGAGACATCATAATAAAATTGTTGCGATAGTACTCCCTCGCCTATATATTTTTAATATTCATCTACATTATCATCGAGCCCCACATTTCCATTTGAACTACCGGCTATCTTGGATATAAAAGATCTCCAAAAGAGTGCTCTCCAAACAAGAGCCCGTCGGGTATTGCACCAGCCGACTCGACGTAGGAGCAGCCCGATGATGTTACATTACATCCTGAAGGTTATGTGATTCACAATATCCCGATGGCTGTGTGAGGGCTCCAATATCCATAATAGACACCTCCTTACATGGTACGTCCTCTTCCCATCCCCTTTAGGAACAGCTTTGTCACTTTTATATTGCATATTTTGGGCACACTTAGCTGGACCTCTCCAAAAGCCCGTTTGGCCCCCCTTCTCCTTTGTTGATTTTGGTTAGTGTGAGTGACAGGGCTGGGAAAACCCAGAGGGGCAGGGCTAGGTAGCCTGGTGGTGAAAAGAGAGATTGACATCCAGATGGGTGGGAGGAGTGCACCTGGACTCTGAATAGGGCTGTGCTCTGCCACCAAAATGCTGGCTCCACCTCCTGTGGAGCGGCTGATGTCTCTGCCCTGCACCCTGAATAGAAAGTCAGAGTCATGTCAACAAAGTGCTCAGGAACTGGTTTGGACTGGGCAAAGGCTCTACCCCAGAGGAACAAAGGAATTAGGGGAATAAGTATTGGGACCCTGCTCCCAAGAAATTAGATCCTGCTTGACAAGAAGAACCTCTGCCTGAGGAGAAGGAACTGGGAAAGCTGTAAGGAGGAGTACTGTCCCTGACCTGGGGGATTGGCCTGCAGTGGTTGCCTTGCTGCTGAAGGAGAGGAGAAAGACTACAAAGACTTTATTTCAACTTGTGCTTAAAAAGATCTCCAAGGCCTTGGAATAGAGCTTGCCTCCTGCTGAAGTCTCAGGAACAACAGACTTCACCCCCCAGCTCCCCCAAGTTCTTTGGAAGGGCCTGCTGCTGTTGTTGGGCCTTCTGAGGGACTGCGTGTCGCAAGGCGCTGGAAGCGCGACTCAAGAAGGAGAAGCGTGCCGCTGTCGGAGCTGCTGTCGTCCCATCTCATAAAGTGTGTCGCCGCTGCAGCATCGCATCGAGCGGAAGCGTCTTGCATCATCCAAGAAGTGTCTCGCAACGCCGAAGAAGCATGTCGCCATCGCAGCCATCGTAGCCAACGCCTCACACCGCATCAAGTGAAGAGACTCGCATCAAGGAAGAAGCGTTTCGCCATCACAGCCATCGTAGCTGTCGCATTGCACCGCATCATGAAAAGTGCCTCGCATCCACGGAGAAGCATGCCGCCGTCGGAGCTGCTGTTGTCGCATCACATAAAGGGGTGTCGCCGCTGCAACATCGCATCGAGCGGAAGCGTCTCGCAAACATCGGAGAAGAGTGCCGCTGCCAAGGCCGCTGTCGTCGCATCATGTAAAGGGTGACGCCGCTGTAGCTGACGCATCGAGTCGAGTCTTCTCACAACATCGGAGAAGCGTAACACATCTGGAAGATCTTCACGTCTTTATTTCTTTGCACCAAAAACGTCATTGCATCAACATCATTGCAACACTTTCGTTGCCCTGCGTGTCGCATCTAAAAGGTACATTGACTTAAAGTGTCGCATTTAAGAACTTAAGAGAACTAAGCAAAATTCTACCATCTAAAGTACCAGTATTGTGTATTTTTGTCGTTTAAGGGTCTTGTGGTAACTCTATATAAAGAATCCTTATTTTTAATATAAAACCTGTGTGGTGTCCATTTGTAGTGTTGTCACTTGGTTACTGTATGTGTTCACAAATGCTTAACCTATAACGCTCTGAGATAAGCCTTGTCTGCTCGCACCAAGCTACCTAGAGGGTGAGCAGGGGTTATTTTAGGAGTGTACCCCCTTATCCTGACTAGAGGAAAGGTTCCCTGCTTGTCAAAAGTACCTACCTGTGCCAACCAGAGAACCCGGATTCTAACAGTGGGTGAGTGTGTGTATGGGTGTGTTGGTGAGTGAATCGATGTCTCAGTGGTACATGTGCAAGTAACAACATATGTAAAAGGCAGTATCTGAGTTATGGTGTATATAAATAACTATATGTGAGAGTCAGTAGTTGTGAGAGTGGCTGCATGGGTGAGTGTGTATTTGTATCAGTGATTCTACAAGAGAGTAAATATGTTTTAGTATCTGTATGGATAAGTGAGGTGGTGTCTGTATAACTGTATAGGTGAGTAAATGGAAGCATGATTGATTCTTTGCATGACTGAGTAAGTGTGTGAGTAACTCTGGATATGTGGCAGTGTATGAGTGTCTGTATAGGTGTATGAGTGCATATGATAGTGTTGTATTGATGAGTGACTGTATGTATGAGTGACTGTATGGGTGAATGAGTGGATGTGTGTGTAGAGCTAAGAATCAGTCAGTGTGTATTTAGTAACTGGTATTGCTGTGTCTATTTTTTCGAAAGTGGTAGCCTGTATTTTAGAGTGGGTGTATCAAAGGTTATATTCAGATTTTCACGTAGATGATCTCATCAGTGATGTCATCAGTGATGTCATTTGAGATGCCCTCAGCGATGTCATCAGTGATGTCACTGACCATGTTATGAATTATGTAATATGTGTCATCATCAGCAATGCATTGCGGGGGCGCGAGTTATAGTTAGCTGAACTAACTATAACACCGCAATTTCTAAGGTTTTGTACGAGTGAAACGTCCAACTAACTGTAACGTTCCTGAAACCTATGGTTTTTCAGTTAATTTCTATGGTTTTTTAAATGCTCATTTCTAACTATAACGTGCTTGAAACCTATGGTTTTTCACTGAATTCCTATGGTTTTTTAAATGCTAATTTCTAACTATAACGTGCCTGAAACCTATGGTTTTTCCAGTGAATTTCAAAGGTTTTTTAAATGAAGATTTGTAAGTCTAATGTACCTCAATCCTAAGTTTTTTCTATTTTATATATATATATACATATATTAAAAAAAATTGTGAATAATTTTTAGTTAGGAAAACTATATTTATTCTTTTTTTTAATATTATATAGAAGTCGCGCACCCTTCGCGCACCCTACACGATGGCTGCGTGCATTCCAGTAGCAATTTGGAAAAGTCGCACTGGGCTCGCGACTTCGGCATAATTTGTAAAGTATGAAATATCTTTAAATTCATTATAAGTAAAAGTTTTCCTTTAAGTGTTTGTCTAAATTTATTAATAAAATTATTTTTAAAGTATTATTTTAAATATAATTTCTACTATTATTGGATTCAGAGGTTAGGAGGGATGTCCATTTTGCTTGATCTATTTTGCAAGATTTTTTACTCTAGTCAGGTGGACACCCTCCTCCGGGTGGGGTACGGCTTGAGGATTCTATTGAAAAGGTGAGGAATCCACAGGCAGAAGTATCAGAAAAGCAAGTTACTTACCTTCGGTAACACTTTTTCTGGTGGATACAGTATATGCCTGTGGATTCCTCACTGTCCCACCGCCTCCCTGTTGTCCACCTGTTTCTACCAAAAAGATGCTTTTACTGTTTGACATGAATGTTCTTAATATGTCTTAATCATGCTTATGTTTTAATGGTGAGAAATTCTTGATCTGTTGCTATTTCTTTATGCCTTTATTGGATATGCATTTTTATAGATATATATATATAGTCACCTAAAAAACCATAGGTTTCACACATGTTATAGTTAGGTGGATATTTCACTCATAAAAAACCAATGAAATTCCACCGTTATAGTTAGTTCAGATAACTACAACTCGCGCGCCCGCAATCCTCTGCTCATGACGTCACATATTACATCACTCATGACATGGTCAGTGGCATCACTCTTGACATCACTGATGACATCATCCTTGTGATAGAGTGGCAGTCGCACAAGTTATAGTTATCTGAACTAACTATAACGGGGAAATTTCATTGGTTTTTTACGAGTGAAATATCCACCTAACTATAACATGTGTGAAACCTATGGTTTTTTAAGTGAATTTGCAAGGTTTTTTAAATGCTAATTCCTAACTATAACGTGTGTGAAACCTATGTTTTTTCCGTGAATTTGTAAGTTTTTTTAAATGCTAAGTTATGTATGTATGATTTTTTTTTATATATTTATTTTACAATAAACTACGTATTACATTTTTTTTTAATGGTTTTTCACTGTGCGTGCACGGTGTGCGCACCCCCGCGATTTTGTTAAAAAAAAATGTAAATGTTTTTTTCTGCCTTCGGGGTCCTTCAGGGACCCCCTGACAAAGGCTAGGGGGTCAGGAACTCTCTACCCTGCCCAAAATGGCGGCTGACACTTCCTGATTTCGACCGATTCGAACGTTGAGTGACATGTAACCACCAATCAGAATTACGCTCGCGCACGTTAAGGTGCGCACACGGTGCGCGCACGGTGCGCGGCTATAGATATGTATGTGCTTTTAACTGCAATTTTCTCAGGAACTACAGAACAGATTGTCTCCATATATGCAAAAGGCACATCCCTGACTTGAGGACTACCTCGCTGCCAAATTTCAAGTAATTCTGTTCAGCCGTTCGGGCTGCACCTTCGACTAAAGGTCCTATGGGAAAATGCATGGGGAAAACGCGTTTTGGGACCCCCCTTTTTTCTCGGCCCCCGCTTGACGAATTCTCCCGAGACTTTCAGGGTAGGAGCTGAGCGGAGCGCCCCATTAGTTTTGAAAACTTCGCGAAGATTCGTCAACCGGCGCCAAAGTTATTCAAAATAGAATTTTGAGATTTCTTATGGAAACACGGTCCTAACTATAACTATCTACTGGCGACCGCCAGTAGATAATATATATATTTAGTATACTATGAATACATGTGAAAATGTGTCGGTCCACCTGTTTACCTCAGTATCACGGAAAAAATGGGTAGAACTGACGTCAGCACGCCGACGAGGTCCTCTTATGGCTCCTATACGGTGTCTCAAGCGGAGCCGTGCTATTATGACGTGGGAGAGCTCCGAAAGATTTTCCGCAGAAATATGGCACATGGGATATCCACCTAAGTGTTCAGGCTAGTCCTTTGGGAGCAACTGTTTATGTTGCCACTCCAGAAACCGAAACCAGTGATCCGAGGACTGAGGCCCTGCAGATGGCACATGAGGTGGGGAGCCCAGTCTTGTGCACCGGCGGGGCAGCGAAGTGACAAGCACCACTACCCACAAAAAAGGTAACAAGGGCACTGAATAACACAGGATCTTCTCTTTGTAACTGGCAGGAACAACAAGGTTAAAATCCCCTAGTTCCAAAATGTAGAATTAATGCTACAATGGTCTTCAAGAGGACCTGCGATGGATGCTGCCTCTGCCTTCCGTACACTGGAGGCGGCACATGGGTCACGCGGTACGGTCATACTGCGGTGGGACACACACTCGTTGACCTCTCATGGCACTGCTCAACACTTTGGGGACAAAGCTTTCCATTAGCTATGTTTTCTGATGACGTGTAGCGCCGGCCCCGTCCAACAACAGAACCCCTTTAGATCCAAACAGACTCTTCCACTCTCTCGCTGGAAGTGAAACCAGGCCACGCCAACACTTTCACAATACAACAGCAGGGAATGCAATTTTCGGTAAAAAAAAACACATTCCTTCCTCCTAAATTATCAAATAAACGACTCACTGAAGAACAGGGGCCAGCTTTGATCAGTAAACAGCCGTTACAACGACTTTTTTACTTTGCGATACCATTACAACGCATGCATTACCATGCATGCATTATACATCGCAAAGTCATTACTACGCAATTTTTTAGAACACATGGTCATCTACCACGCATGCCTTCACAACAAATTTTGTTGCAAAGGTATGTATGGTAAATGACCATGAGTTCTAAAAAAATGTAGACGATCCATGTCGTTGTAAGGAAACAGAAGCTGTTCTGTTTCCTCACATCAACGTGCACCGCCACTCAGAGACGACATGAAGCAAGAACCACGAGGTCAGAGGAAACACAAGGAGTGAGAGGTAAGGAGGATTGGGCATGGGGCTATGGTTACTTTTATAGGGTTTAGGGTAGTGCAGTGGTGTTTTGGTAGTGTAGGGGGTCATGCTGGTGGTAGTGTTTTAGGGTTTAGGGTAGTGCAGTGGTGTTTGTGTAGTGTAGGGGGTCATGCTGGGGGTAGTGTTTTAGGGTTTAGGGTGGTGCAGTGGTGTTTGTGAAGTGTAGGGGGTCATGCTGGTGGTAGTGTTTTAGGGTTTAGGATAGTGCAGTGGTGTTTGTGTAGTGTAGTGTGTCATGCTGGGGGTAGTGTGTTAGGGTTTAGGGTAGGGCAGTGCTGTTTGGGTAGTGTAGGGGTCATGCTGGGGGTAGTGTTTTAGGGTTTACGGTAGTGCAGTGGTGTTTGGGTAGTGTAGGGGGTCGTGCTGAGGGTAGATTTAGGGTTTAGGGTAGTGCAGTGGTGTTTGGGAAGTGTAGGGGTCGTGTTGGGGTAGATTTAGGGTTTAGGGTAGTGCAGTGGTGTTTGGGTATAGTAGGAAGGCGTGCAGGGGGAGTGTCTTAGGGTTTATGGTAGTGCAGTGGTGTTTGGGTAGTGTAGGGGGTCATGCTGGGGGTAGTGTTTTAGGGTTTGGGGTAGTGCACTGGTGTTTGGGTAGTGTAGAGGGTCGTGCTGGGGGTAGTGTTTCAGGGTTTAGGGTAGTGCAGTGATGTTTGTTTAGTGTAAAGGGGCCTGCTGGGGGTAGTGTTTTAGGGTTTGGGGTAGTGCAGTGGTGTTTGTGTAGTGTAGGGGGTTGTGTTTTAGGGTTGAGGGTAGTGCAGTGGTCTTTGGGTAGTGTTGGAGGCTGTGCTGGGGGTAGTGTTTTAGGGTTTATAGTAGTGTAGTGGTGTTTGGGAAGTGTAGGGGGTCGTGCTGGTGTAGTGTTTTAGGGTTTAGGGTACTGCAGTAGTGTTTGGGTAGTGTATGGGGTCGTGCAGGGGGTAGGGTTTTAGGGTTCAGGGTAGTGCAGAGGTGTTTTGGTAGTGTAGGGGGTCATGCTGGGGGTAGTGTTTTAGGGTTTAGGGTAGTGCAGCGCTGTTTGGATAGCGTAGGGGGTCATGCTGGGGGTAGTGTGTTAGGGTTTAGGGTGGTGCAGTGGTGTTTGTGAAGTGTAGGGGGTCATGCTGGTGGTAGTGTTTTAGGGTTTAGGATAGTGCAGTGGTGTTTGTGTAGTGTAGTGGGTCATGCTGGGGGTAGTGTGTTAGGGTTTAGGGTAGGGCAGTGCTGTTTGGGTAGTGTAGGGGTCATGCTGGGGGTAGTGTTTTAGGGTTTACGGTAGTGCAGTGGTGTTTGGGTAGTGTAGGGGGTCGTGCTGAGGGTAGATTTAGGGTTTAGGGTAGTGCAGTGGTGTTTGGGAAGTGTAGGGGTCGTGTTGGGGTAGATTTAGGGTTTAGGGTAGTGCAGTGGTGTTTGGGTATAGTAGGAAGGCGTGCAGGGGGAGTGTCTTAGGGTTTATGGTAGTGCAGTGGTGTTTGGGTAGTGTAGGGGGTCATGCTGGGGGTAGTGTTTTAGGGTTTGGGGTAGTGCACTGGTGTTTGGGTAGTGTAGCGGGTCGTGCTGGGGGTAGTGTTTCAGGGTTTAGGGTAGTGCAGTGATGTTTGTTTAGTGTAAAGGGGCCTGCTGGGGGTAGTGTTTTAGGGTTTGGGGTAGTGCAGTGGTGTTTGTGTAGTGTAGGGGGTTGTGTTTTAGGGTTGAGGGTAGTGCAGTGGTCTTTGGGTAGTGTTGGAGGCTGTGCTGGGGGTAGTGTTTTAGGGTTTATAGTAGTGTAGTGGTGTTTGGGAAGTGTAGGGGGTCGTGCTGGGGGTAGTGTTTTAGGGTTTAGGGTACTGCAGTAGTGTTTGGGTAGTGTAGGGGGTCGTGCAGGGGGTAGGGTTTTAGGGTTCAGGGTAGTGCAGAGGTGTTTGGGTAGTGTAGGGGGTCATGCTGGGGGTAGTGTTTTAGGGTTTAGGGTAGTGCAGCGCTGTTTGGATAGCGTAGGGGCTTTTGCTGTGGGAAGTGTTTTAGGGTTTAGGGTAGTGCAGTGGTGTTTGTGTAGTGGAGTGGGTAGTGCTGGGGGTAGTGTTTTAGGGTTTAGGGCAGTGCAGTGGTATTTGTGTAGTGTAGGGGGTCATGCTGGGGGTAGTGTTTTAGGGTTTAGGACAGTGCAGTGGTGTTTCTGTAGTGTAGGGGGTAATGCTGGGGTAGTGTTTTAGGGTTTAGGGCAGTGCAGTGGTGTTTGTGTAGTGTAGGGGGTGAAGGGAGTCGTGCTGGGGGAGTGTTTTAGGGCTTAGGGAAGTGCAGTGGTGTTTGGGTAGGGCAGGGGTTCATGCTGGGGGGTAGTTGTTTAGGGTTTAGGATAGTGAAGTGGTGTTTGGGGAGTGCATGGGGTCGTGCTGAGGGTAGATTTAGGGTTTAGGGTAGTGCATTGGTGTTTGGGTAGTGTAGGGGTTGTGCTGGGGATAGATTTAGGGTTTAGGGTAGTGCAGTGTTGTTTGGGTAGTGTAGGGAGTCGTGCTGGGGGAGTGTTTTAGGGTTTAGGGTAGTGCACTGGTGTTTGTGTAGTGTAGTGGGTTGTGCTGGGGTAGTGTTTTAGGGTTTAGGGTTGTGCAGTGGTGTTTGGGTAGTATAGGGGTCATGCTGGGGATAGTGGTTTAGGGTAGTGCAGTGGTGTTTGGGTAGTTTAGGGGGTACTGCTGGGGTTAGAGTTTTATGGTTTATGGTAGTGCAGTGGTGTTTGGGTAGTGTAGGGGGTACTGCTGGGGGTAGTGTTTTAGGGTTTAGGGTAGTGCAGTGGTGTTTGGGTAGTGTAGGGGTTACTGCTGGGGGAGTGTTTTAGGGTTTAGGGTAGTGCAGTGGTGTTTGGGCTGTGTAGGGGGTCGTGCTTAGAGTTTAGGGTAGTGCAGTGGTGTTTGTGTAGTGTAGGGGGTAGTGGTTTAGGGTTTAGGGTAGTGCAGTGGTGGTTGTTTAGTGTAGGGGGTCATGCTGGTATAGTGTTTTAGGGTTTAGGGTAGTACAGTGGTGTTTGAGTAGTGTGGCGAGTCGTGCTGGGGGAGTGTTTTATGGTTTAGGGTAGTGTCCTGGTGTTTGTGTAGTGTAGGAGGTTTTGCTGGGCGTAGTGTTTTAGGGTTTAAGGTAGTGCACTGATGTTTGTGTAGTGTAGCAGGTTGTGTTGGGGGAGTGTTTTAGGGTTCAAGGTAGTACAGTGGTGTTTGGGTAGTGTAGTGGGTCGTGCTGGGGGTAGTGTTTTAGGGTTTAGGGCAGTGCAGTGGTGTTTGTGCAGTTTAAGGGGTCGTGCTGGGGGTAGTGTTTTAGGGTTTAGGGTAGTGCAGTGGTGTTTAGGTAGTGTGGGGGTTGTGCTGGGGGTAGTGTTTTGGGGTTTAGGGTAGTGCTGTGGTGTTTGGGTAGTGTAGGGAGTCGTGCTGGGGGAGTGTTTTAGGGTTTTGGGTAGTGCAGTGGTGTTTGTGTAGTGTAGGGGGTCATGCTGGGGTAGTGTTTTAGGGTTTAGGGCAGTGCAGTGGTGTTTGTGTAGTGTAGGGGGTGAAGGGAGTCGTGCTGGGGGGAGTGTTTAGGGCTTAGGGTAGTGCAGTGGTGTTTGGGTAGTGCAGGGGTTCATGCTGGGGGTAGTGTTTTAGGGTTTAGGATAGTGAAGTGGTGTTTGGGGAGTACATGGGGTCGTGCTGAGGATAGATTTAGGGTTTAGGGTAGTGCATTGGTGTTTGGGTAGTGTAGGGGTTGTGCTGGGGATAGATTTAGGGTTTAGGGTAGTGCAGTGGTGTTTGGGTAGTGTAGGGAGTCGTGCTGGGGGAGTGTTTTAGGGTTTAGGGTAGTGCACTAGTGTTTGTGTAGTGTAGTGGGTTGTGCTGGGGGTAGTGTTTTAGGGTTTAGGGTAGTGCAGTGGTGTTTGGGTAGTATAGGGGTAATGCTGGTGATAGTGGTTTAGGGTTTAGGGTAGTGCAGTGGTGTTTGGGTAGTTTAGGGGGTACTGCTGGGGTTAGAGTTTTATGGTTTAGGGTAGTGCAGTGGTGTTTGGATAGTGTAGGGGGTACTGCTGGGGGTAGTGTTTTAGGGTATAGGGTAGTGCAGTGGTGTTTGGGTAGTGTAGGGGGTACTGCTGGGGTAGTGTTTTAGGGTTTAAGGTAGTGCAGTGGTGTTTGGGCTGTGTAGGGGGTCGTGCTGGGGGTAGTGTTTTAGAGTTTAGGGTAGTGCAGTGGTGTTTGTGTAGTGTAGGGGGTAGTGGTTTAGGGTTTAGGGTAGTGCAGTGGTGGTTGTTTAGTGTAGGGGGTCATGCTGCTATAGTGTTTTAGGGTTTAGGGTAGTGCAGTGGTGTTTGAGTAGTGTGGCGAGTCATGCTGGGGGAGTGTTTTATGGTTTAGGGTAGTTTCCTGGTGTTTGTTTAGTGTAGGAGGTTTTGCTGGGGGTTGTGTTTTAGGGTTTAAGGTAGTGCATTGATGTTTGTGTAGTGTAGCGGGTCGTGTTGGGGGAGTGTTTTAGGGTTCAAGGTAGCACAGTGGTGTTTGGGTAGTGTAGTGGGTCGTGCTGGGGGTAGTGTTTTAGGATTTAGGGCAGTGCAGTGGTGTTTGTGCAGTTTAACCCCTTCAGTGCCCATGACGAGCTGGACTCGTCATGGGCTGCGGTGGCGCTGTGCCCATGACGAGTCCAGCTCGTCATGAACTCCGCCCGCTAATACAAAGCGCGGCACTGGGCGGGGAAAGGGGCGGGCATGCAAGGGGTTAAGGGGTCGCGCTGGAGGTAGTGTTTTAGGGTTTAGGGTAGTGCAGTGGTGTTCAGGTAGTGTGGGGGTCGTGCTGGGGTAGTGTTTTGGGGTGTAGGGTAGTGCTGTGGTGTTTGGGTAGTGTAGGGAGTCGTGCTGGGGGGAGTGTTTTAGGGTTTTGGGTAGTGCAGTGGTGTTTGTGTAGTGTAGGGGGTCGTGCTGGGGTAGTGTTTTAGGGTTTAGGGAAGTGCAGTGATGTTTGGGTAGTGTAGGAGTCATGCTGGGGTAGTGGTTTAGGGTGGTGCAGTGGTGTTTGGGTAGTGTAGGAGGTACTGCTGGGGTTAGTGTTTTAAGGTTTAGGGTAGTGCAGTGGTGTTTGGGTAGTGTAGGGGATACTGCTGGGGGTAATGTTTTAGGGTTTAGGGTAGTGCAGTAATGTTTGGGTAGTGTAGGGGTACTGCTTTGGGTAGTGTTTTAGGGTTTAGAGTAGTGCAGTGGTCTTTGGGTAGTGTAGGGTGTTGTGTGGAGGTAGTGTTTTAGGGTTTAGGGTAGTGCACTGGTCTTTGTGCAGTGTAGGGGGTCGTGCTGGTTGTAGTGTTTTAGGATTTATGGTAGTGCAGGTTTGTTTGGGTAGTGTAGGGGGTCGTGTGGGGGTAGTGTTTTAGGGTTCAGGGTAGTGCAGTGGTCATTGGGTAGTGTAGGTGGTAGTGCTGGGGGTAGTGTTTTCGGGTTTAGGGTAGTTCCGTGGTGTTTATCTAGTGTAGAGGTCATGCTGGGGTAGTATTTTAGGGTTTAGGGCAGTGTAGTGGTGTTTTTGTAGTGTAGGGGGTCGTGCTGGGGGTAGTGTTTTAGGGTTTAGGGAAGAGCAGTGGTGTTTGAGTAGTGTAGGGGGTCATGCCTGGGGTAGTGTTTTAGGGTTTAGGGTAGTGCAGAGGTGTTTGTATAGTGTAGGGGTTGTGTTTTATGGTTTAGGGTAGTGCAGTGGTTGTTGGGTAGTGTAGGGGGTCATGTGGGGGAAAGTGTTTTAGGGTTTAGAGTGGTGCAGTGGTCTTTGGGTAATGTAGGGGGGTGGTGGGGGTAGATTTAGGGTTTAGGGTAGTGCAGTAGTGTTTGGGTAGTATAGGAAATGGTGCTGGGGGAGTGTTTTAGGGTGTAGGGTAGTGCAGTGGTGTTTGTGTAGTGTAGGGGGTCTCGCTGTGGGTTCTGTTTTAGGGTTTAGTGTAGTGCAGTGGTGGTTGGGTAGTTTAGGGGGTCGTGCTGGTTGTAGTGTTTTAGGATTTGGGTTAGTACAGTGGTGTTTGGGTTGTGTAGGGGGTACTGCTGGGGGTAGTGTTTTAGGGTTTAGGGTAGTGCAGTGGTGTTTGGTTAGTGTAGGGGGTACTTCTGGGGTTAGTGTTTTGGGGTTTAGGGTAGTGCAGTTGTGTTTGAGTAGTGTAGGGGGTCGAGCTGGGGGTAGTGTTTTAGGGTTTAGGGTAGAGCAGTGGTGTTTGGGTAGTGTAGGGGGTTGTGCTGGGGTAGTGTGTTAGGGTTTAAGGTAGTGTAGTGGTGTTCGGTTAGTGTGGGGGGTCGTGCTGGGGGTAGTGTTTTATGGTTTAGGGTAGTGCAGCGGTCTTTGGGTAATGTAGGGGGTCATGTGAAGGATAGTGTTTTAGGTAGTGCAGTGGTCTTTGGGTAATGTAGGGGGATGCTGGGGTAGATTTAGGGTTTAGGGTAGTGCAGTAGTGTTTGGGTAGTGTCGGGAGTGGTGCTGGGGGAGTGTTTTAGGGTTTGGGCAGTGCAGTGGTGTTTGTTTAGTGTAGGGGCTCTCGCTGTGGGTACTGTTTTAGGGTTTAGTGTAGTGCAGTGGTGTTTGGGGAATGTAGGGATCGTGCTGGTTGTAGTGTTTTAGGGTTTAGGGTAGTGATGTGGTGTTTGGGTAGTGTAGGGGGTACTGCTGGGGTAGTGTTTTTAGGTTTTAGGGTAGAGCAGTAGTGTTTGTGTAGTGTAGGCGGTACTTCTGGGGGTAGTGTTTTAGGGTTTAGGGTAGTGCAGTGGTGTTTGCTTAGTGTAGGGGTACTGCTGGGGGTAGTGTTTTGGGGTTTAAGGTAGTACAGTGGTGTTTGGGTAGTGTAGGAGGTCAGCTGGGGGTAGTGTTTTAGGGTTTAGGGTAGTGCAGTGGTGTTTGTGTAGTGTGGGAAGTGTTTTAGGGTTTAGGGCAGTGCAGTGGTTTTTGGGTAGTGTAGAGAGTTGTGCTGGGGGTGGTGTTTTAGGGTTTAGGGCAGTGCAGTGGTGTTCGGGCAGTGTAGGGGGTCATGTTGGGGGGGATTTTTTAGGGTTTAGGGCAGTGCAGTCGTGTTTGGGCAGTGTGGGGGGTCGTGCAGAGGGTGGTGTTTTAGGGTTTAGGGCAGTGCAGTGGTGTCCGGGCAGTGTGGGGGGTCGTGCTGGGGTTGGTGTTTTAGGGTTTAGGGCAGTGCAGTGGTGTTTGGGTAGTGTAGGGGGTCATGCTGGGGGTAGTGTTTTAGGGTTTGGGGTAGTGCTCTGGTGTTTAGGTAGTGTAGACGGTCGTGCTGGGGGTAGTGTTTCAGGGTTTAGGGTAGTGCAGTGATGTTTGTTTAGTGTAAAGGGGCCTGCTGGGGGTAGTGTTTTAGGGTTTAGGGTAGTGCAGTGGTGTTTGTGTAGTGTAGGGGGTTGTGTTTTAGGGTTGAGGGTAGTGCAGTGGTCTTTGGGTAGTGTAGGGGGCTGTGCTGGGGGTAGTGTTTTAGGGTTTATAGTAGTGTAGTGGTGTTTGGGAAGTGTAGGGGGTCGTGCTGGGGGTAGTGTTTTAGGGTTTAGGATAGTGCAGTAGTGTTTGGGTAGTGTAGGGGGTCATGCAGGGGGTAGTGTTTTAGGGTTTAGGGTAGTGCAGCACTGTTTGGATAGCGTAGGGGGTTGTGCTGTGGACAGTGTTTTAGGGTTTAGGGTAGTGCAGTGGTGTTTGTGTAGTGGAGTGGGTAGTGCTGGGGGTAGTGTTTTAGGGTTTAGGGCAGTGCAGTGGTATTTGTGTAGTGTAGGGGGTCGTGCTGGGGGTAGTGTTTTAGGGTTTAGGGCAGTGCAGTGGTGTTTCTGTAGTGTAGGGGGTCATGCTGGGGTAGTGTTTTAGGGTTTAGGGTAGTGCAGTGGTGTTTGTGTAGTGTAGGGGGTCATGCTGGGGGTAGATTTAGGGTTTAGGGTAGTGCAGTGGTGTTTGGGTAGTGAAGGGAGTCGTGCTGAGGGGAGTGTTTTAGGGCTTAGGGTAGTGCAGTGGTGTTTGTGTAGTGCAGGGGTTCATGCTGGGGGGTAGTGTTTTAGGGTTTAGGATAGTGAAGTGGTGTTTGGGGAGTGCATGGGGTCGTGCTGAGGGTAGATTTAGGGTTTAGGGTAGTGCATTGGTGTTTGGGTAGTGTAGGGAGTCATGCTGGGGGAGTATTTTAGGGTTTAGGGTAGTGCACTGGTGTTTGTGTAGTGTAGTGGGTTGTGCTGGGGGTAGTGTTTTAGGGTTTAGGGATAGTGCAGTGGTGTTTGGGTAGTCTAGGGGTCATGCTGGGGATAGTGGTTTAGGGTTTAGGGTAGTGCAGTGGTGTTTGGGTAGTTTAGGGGGTACTGCTGGGGTTAGAGTTTTATGGTTTAGGGTAGTGCAGTGGTGTTTGGGTAGTGTAGGGGGTACTGCTGGGGGTAGTGTTTTAGGGTTTAGGGTAGTGCAGTGGTGTTTGGGTAGTGTAGGGGGTACTGCTGGGGTAGTGTTTTAGAGTTTAGGGTAGTGCAGTGGTGTTTGTATAGTGTAGGGGGTAGTGGTTTAGGGTTTAGGGTAGTGCAGTGTTGGTTGTTTAGTGTAGGGGGGTCATGCTGGTATAGTGTTTTAGGGTTTAGGGTAGCGCAGTGGTGTTTGAGTAGTGTGGCGACTCATGCTGTGGGAGTGTTTTATGGTTTAGGGTAGTGTCCTGGTGTTTGTGTAGTGTAGGAGGTTTTGCTGGGGGTAGTGTTTTAGGGTTTAAGGTAGTGCATTGATGTTTGTGTAGTGTAGCGGGTCGTGTTGGGGGAGTGTTTTAGGGTTCAAGGTAGTACAGTGGTGTTTGGGTAGTGTAGTGGGTCGTGCTGGGGGTAGTGTTTTAGGGTTTAGGGCAGTGCAGTGGTGTTTGTGCAGTTTATGGGGTCGTGCTGGGGGTAGTGTTTTAGGGTTTAGGGTAGTGCAGTGGTGTTCATGTAGTGTGGGGGTCGTGCTGGGGGTAGTGTTTTGGGGTTTAGGGTAGCGCTGTGGTGTTTGGGTAGTGTAGGGAGTCGTGCTGGGGGAGTGTTTTAGGGTTTTGGGTAGTGCAGTGGTGTTTGTGTAGTGTAGGGGGTCGTGCTGGGGTAGTGTTTTAGGGTTTAGGGAAGTGCAGTGATGTTTGGGTAGTGTAGGGGTCATGCTGGGGGTAGTGGTTTAGGGTGGTGCAGAGGTGTTTGGGTAGTGTAGGAGGTACTGCTGGGGTTAGTGTTTTAAGGTATAGGGTAGTGCAGTGGTGTTTGGGTAGTGTAGGGGATACTGCTGGGGGTAATGTTTTAGGGTTTAGGGTAGTGCAGTAGTGTTTGGGTAGTGTAGGGGTACTGCTGTGGGTAGTGTTTTAGGGTTTAGAGTAGTGCAGTGGTCTTTGGGTAGTGTAGGGTGTCGTGTGGAGGTAGTGTTTTAGGGTTTAGGGTAGTGCACTGGTCTTTGTGCAGTGTAGGGGGTCGTGCTGGTTGTAGTGATTTAGGATTTATGGTAGTGCAGGTTTGTTTGGGTAGTGTAGGGGGTCGTGTGGGGGTAGTGTTTTATGGTTCAGGGTAGTGCAGTGGTCATTGGGTAGTATAGGTGGTAGTGCTGGGGGTAGTGTTTTAGGGTTTAGGGTAGTGCTGTGGTGTTTATCCAGTGTAGAGTTCATGCTGGGGTAGTATTTTAGGGTTTAGGGCAGTGTAGTGGTGTTTTTGTAGTGTAGGGGGTCGTGCTGGGGGTAGTGTTTTAGGGTTTAGGGAAGAGCAATGGTGTTTGAGTAGTGTAGGGGGTCGTGCCTGGGGTAGTGTTTTAGGGTTTAGGGTAGTGCAGTGGTGTTTGTGTAGTGTGGGAAGTGTTTTAGGGTTTAGGGCAGTGCAGTGGTTTTTGGGTAGTGTAGAGAGTTGTGCTGGGGGTGGTGTTTTAGGGTTTAGGGCAGTGCAGTGGTGTTCGGGCAGTGTAGGGGGTCATGTTGGGGGGGATTTTTTAGGGTTTAGGGCAGTGCAGTCGTGTTTGGGCAGTGTGGGGGGTCGTGCAGAGGGTGGTGTTTTAGGGATTAGGGCAGTGCAGTGGTGTCCGGGCAGTGTGGGGGGTCGTGCTGGGGTTGGTGTTTTAGGGTTTAGGGCAGTGCAGTGGTGTTTGGGTAGTGTAGGGGGTCATGCTGGGGGTAGTGTTTTAGGGTTTGGGGTAGTGCACTGGTGTTTAGGTAGTGTAGACGGTCGTGCTGGGGGTAGTGTTTCAGGGTTTAGGGTAGTGCAGTGATGTTTGTTTAGTGTAAAGGGGCCTGCTGGGGGTAGTGTTTTAGGGTTTAGGGTAGTGCAGTGGTGTTTGTGTAGTGTAGGGGGTTGTGTTTTAGGGTTGAGGGTAGTGCAGTGGTCTTTGGGTAGTGTAGGGGGCTGTGCTGGGGGTAGTGTTTTAGGGTTTATAGTAGTGTAGTGGTGTTTGGGAAGTGTAGGGGGTCGTGCTGGGGGTAGTGTTTTAGGGTTTAGGATAGTGCAGTAGTGTTTGGGTAGTGTAGGGGGTCATGCAGGGGGTAGTGTTTTAGGGTTTAGGGTAGTGCAGCACTGTTTGGATAGCGTAGGGGGTTGTGCTGTGGACAGTGTTTTAGGGTTTAGGGTAGTGCAGTGGTGTTTGTGTAGTGGAGTGGGTAGTGCTGGGGGTAGTGTTTTAGGGTTTAGGGCAGTGCAGTGGTATTTGTGTAGTGTAGGGGGTCGTGCTGGGGGTAGTGTTTTAGGGTTTAGGGCAGTGCAGTGGTGTTTCTGTAGTGTAGGGGGTCATGCTGGGGTAGTGTTTTAGGGTTTAGGGTAGTGCAGTGGTGTTTGTGTAGTGTAGGGGGTCATGCTGGGGGTAGATTTAGGGTTTAGGGTAGTGCAGTGGTGTTTGGTAGTGAAGGGAGTCGTGCTGAGGGGAGTGTTTTAGGGCTTAGGGTAGTGCAGTGGTGTTTGTGTAGTGCAGGGGTTCATGCTGGGGGGTAGTGTTTTAGGGTTTAGGATAGTGAAGTGGTGTTTGGGGAGTGCATGGGGTCGTGCTGAGGGTAGATTTAGGGTTTAGGGTAGTGCATTGGTGTTTGGGTAGTGTAGGGAGTCATGCTGGGGGAGTATTTTAGGGTTTAGGGTAGTGCACTGGTGTTTGTGTAGTGTAGTGGGTTGTGCTGGGGGTAGTGTTTTAGGGTTTAGGGATAGTGCAGTGGTGTTTGGGTAGTCTAGGGGTCATGCTGGGGATAGTGGTTTAGGGTTTAGGGTAGTGCAGTGGTGTTTGGGTAGTTTAGGGGGTACTGCTGGGGTTAGAGTTTTATGGTTTAGGGTAGTGCAGTGGTGTTTGGGTAGTGTAGGGGGTACTGCTGGGGGTAGTGTTTTAGGGTTTAGGGTAGTGCAGTGGTGTTTGGGTAGTGTAGGGGGTACTGCTGGGGTAGTGTTTTAGAGTTTAGGGTAGTGCAGTGGTGTTTGTATAGTGTAGGGGGTAGTGGTTTAGGGTTTAGGGTAGTGCAGTGTTGGTTGTTTAGTGTAGGGGGTCATGCTGGTATAGTGTTTTAGGGTTTAGGGTAGCGCAGTGGTGTTTGAGTAGTGTGGCGACTCATGCTGTGGGAGTGTTTTATGGTTTAGGGTAGTGTCCTGGTGTTTGTGTAGTGTAGGAGGTTTTGCTGGGGGTAGTGTTTTAGGGTTTAAGGTAGTGCATTGATGTTTGTGTAGTGTAGCGGGTCGTGTTGGGGGAGTGTTTTAGGGTTCAAGGTAGTACAGTGGTGTTTGGGTAGTGTAGTGGGTCGTGCTGGGGGTAGTGTTTTAGGGTTTAGGGCAGTGCAGTGGTGTTTGTGCAGTTTATGGGGTCGTGCTGGGGGTAGTGTTTTAGGGTTTAGGGTAGTGCAGTGGTGTTCATGTAGTGTGGGGGTCGTGCTGGGGGTAGTGTTTTGGGGTTTAGGGTAGTGCTGTGGTGTTTGGGTAGTGTAGGGAGTCGTGCTGGGGGAGTGTTTTAGGGTTTTGGGTAGTGCAGTGGTGTTTGTGTAGTGTAGGGGGTCGTGCTGGGGTAGTGTTTTAGGGTTTAGGGAAGTGCAGTGATGTTTGGGTAGTGTAGGGGTCATGCTGGGGGTAGTGGTATAGGGTGGTGCAGAGGTGTTTGGGTAGTGTAGGAGGTACTGCTGGGGTTAGTGTTTTAAGGTATAGGGTAGTGCAGTGGTGTTTGGGGTAGTGTAGGGGATACTGCTGGGGGTAATGTTTTAGGGTTTAGGGTAGTGCAGTAGTGTTTGGGTAGTGTAGGGGTACTGCTGTGGGTAGTGTTTTAGGGTTTAGAGTAGTGCAGTGGTCTTTGGGTAGTGTAGGGTGTCGTGTGGAGGTAGTGTTTTAGGGTTTAGGGTAGTGCACTGGTCTTTGTGCAGTGTAGGGGGTCGTGCTAGTTGTAGTGATTTAGGATTTATGGTAGTGCAGGTTTGTTTGGGTAGTGTAGGGGGTCGTGTGGGGGTAGTGTTTTATGGTTCAGGGTAGTGCAGTGGTCATTGGGTAGTATAGGTGGTAGTGCTGGGGGTAGTGTTTTAGGGTTTAGGGTAGTGCTGTGGTGTTTATCCAGTGTAGAGTTCATGCTGGGGTAGTATTTTAGGGTTTAGGGCAGTGTAGTGGTGTTTTTGTAGTGTAGGGGGTCGTGCTGGGGGTAGTGTTTTAGGGTTTAGGGAAGAGCAATGGTGTTTGAGTAGTGTAGGGGGTCGTGCCTGGGGTAGTGTTTTAGGGTTTAGGGTAGTGCAGAGGTGTTTGTGTAGAGTAGGGGTTGTGTTTTATGGTTTAGGGTAGTGCAGTGGTTTTTGGGTAGTGTAGGGGGTCATGTGGGGGATAGTGTTTTAGGGTTTAGAGTAGTGCAGTGGTCTTTGGGTAATGTAGGGGGGTGGTGGGGGTAGATTTAGGGTTTAGGGTAGTGCAGTAGTGTTTGGGTAGTGTAGGAAATGGTGCTGGGGGAGTGTTTTAGGGTTTAGGGTAGTGCAGTGGTGTTTGTGTAGTGTAGGAGGTCTCGCTGTGGGTTCTGTTTTAGGATTTAGTGTAGTGCAGTGGTGGTTGGGTAGTTTAGGGGGTCGTGCTGGTTGTAGTGTTTTAGGGTTTGGGTTGGTACAGTAGTGTTTGGGTTGTGTAGGGGGTACTGCTGGGGGTAGTGTTTTAGGGTTTAGGGTAGTGCAGTGGTGTTTTGTTAGTGTAGGGGGTACTTCTGGGCGTAGTGTTTTGGGGTTTAGGGTAGTGCAGTTGTGTTTGGGTAGTGTAGGGGGTTGTGCTGGGGTAGTGTGTTAGGGTTTAAGGTAGTGCAGTGGTGTTTGGTTAGTGTGGGGGGTCGTGCTGGGGGTAGTGTTTTATGGTTTAGGATAGTGCAGCGGTCTTTGGGTAATGTAGGGGGTCATGTGAGGGATAGTGTTTTAGGTAGTGCAGTGGTCTTTGGGTAATGTAGGGGGGTGCTGGGGTAGATTTAGGGTTTAGGGTAGTGCAGTAGTGTTTGGGTAGTGTCGGGAGTGGTGCTGGGGGAGTGTTTTAGGGTTTAGGGCAGTGCAGTGGTGTTTGTTTAGTGTAGGGGCTCTCGCTGTGGGTACTGTTTTAGGGTTTAGTGTAGTGCAGTGGTGTTTGGGTAGTGTAGGGGGTCGTGCTGGTTGTAGTGTTTTAGGGTTTAGGGTAGTGCTGTGGTGTTTGGGTAGTGTAGGGGGTACTGCTGGGGTAGTGTTTTAGGTTTTAGGGTAGTGCAGTGGTGTTTGTGTAGTGTAGGGGGTACTTCTGGGGGTAGTGTTTTAGGGTTTAGGGTAGTGCAGTGGTGTTTGCTTAGTGTAGGGGTACTGCTGGCGGTAGTGTTTTGGGGTTTAAGGTAGTGCAGTGGTGTTTAGGTAGAGTAGGTGGTCAGCTGGGGGTAGTGTTTTAGGGTTTGGGGTAGTGCAGTGGTGTTTGTGTAGTGTGGGAAGTGTTTTAGGGTTTAGGGCAGTGCAGTGGTGTTTGGGTAGTGTAGGGGGTTGTGCTGGGGGTGGTGTTTTAGGGTTTAGGGCAGTGCAGCGGTTTTCGGGCAGTGTAGGGGGTCGTGCTGGGGGTGATTTTTTAGGGTTTAGGGCAGTGCATTGGTGTTCGGCCAGTGTGGGGGGTCGTAAAGGGGGGTGCTGTTTTAGGGTTTAGGGCAGTGCAGTCATGTTCGGGCAGTGTGGGGGGGTCGTGCAGGGGTTGGTGTTTCAGGGTTTTGGGTAAAGGTGGGCGTAGTGGGCGTAGTGGGGCTACGTGAAGCAGTGCGTAGTGTGCCCAAATCTACGCACACTTGCGCGCTACGCGTAGCCCCACTACGCTCCACCCTCCTCCCGCCCGCCTTCCTTTTAAATCAAACTCCGCATGTAAAATAAATAAGAAGTAAAAAAACTTACCTGAAGCGCGGCGTCTCCGGGGCTCCCTCTTCCGTTTCCAACTTCTTCTGACAAATGCGCATGCGCGGACGCCCGCGCATGCGCATTTCTAAAAAAAAATGCGCATTCGCGGGCGTCCGCGCATGCACATTTGTCAGAAGAAGTTGGAAATGAGGAAGAGGAAGCCCCGGAGACGCCGCGCTTCAGGTAAGTTTCTTTACTTTTTATTTATTTTACATGCGGGGTTTGATTTAAAACGAGGGCGGGCGGGAGGCGGGTGGCGGCGGCAGGTAGCTACGCTTCGCCCTGGCGTGTGCGTAGCGCTAGCCTGCTTCGCCTACTTCAAAAACTGCGAAGCAGGCAGCGCTACGTACACTACGTGGGCGAAGCGTAGTGCAACGCCCAGGGTTAGTTTAGGCCAGTGCAGCGGTGACGGGCAGTGTGGGGGGTCATGCTGGGGGTGGTGTTTTAGGGTTTAGGGCAGTGCAGTGGTGTTTGGGCAGTGTAGGGGGTTGTGCTGGGGTGGTGTTTTAGGGTTTAGGGCAGTGCAGTGGTGTTCGGGCAGTGTGGGGGTTGTGCAGGGGGTGATTTTTTAGGGTTTAGGGCAGTGCAGTGGTGTTTGGGCAGTGTGGGGGGTCGTTCAGGGGGTGGTGTTTTAGGGTTTAGAGCAGTGCAGTGGTGTTCAGGCAGTGTGGGGGTCATGCTGGGGTGGTGTTTTTGGGTATAGGGCAATGCAGTGGTGTTTGGGCAGTGTAGGGGGTAGAGTTTCAGGGTTTAGGGCAGTGCAGTGGTGTTCAGGCAGTGTGGGGGTCGTGATGGGTGGTGTTTTAGGGTATAGGGTAGTGCAGTGGTGTTTGTGTAGTATAGGGGGTCTCGCTGTGGGTACTGTTTTAGGGTTTAGTGTAGTGCAGTGGTGGTTGGGTAGTTTAGGGGGTCGTGCTGGTTGTAGTGTTTTAGGGTTTTGGGTAGTACAGTGGTGTTTGGGTAGTGTAGGGGGTACTGCTGGGGGTAGTGTTTTAGGGTTTAGGCTAGTGTAGTGGTGTATGTGTAGTTTAGGGGGTACTGCTGAGGGTAGTGTTTTAGGGTTAAGGGTAGTGCAGTGGTGTTTGAGTAGTGTAGGAGGTCATGCTGGGGGTAGTCTTTTAGGGTTTAGGGTAGAGCATTGGTGTTTGGGTAGTGTAGAGGGTTGTGCTGGGGTAGTGTGTTAGGGTTTAGGGTAGTGCAGTGGTGTTCGGGTAGTGTGTGGGGTCGTGCTGGGGGTAGTGTTTTATGGTTTAGGGTAGTGCAGTGGTGTTTGTGAAGTGTAGGGGGTTGTGATTTAGGATTTAGGGTAGTGCAGTGGTTTTTGGGTAATGTAGGGGCTCATGTGAGGGATAGTGTTTTAGGGTTTAGGGTAGTGCAGTGGCCTTTGGGTAATGTAGGGGGGGTGCTGGGGGTAGATTTATGGTTTAGGGTAGTGCAGTAGTGTTTGGGTAGTGTATGGAGTGGTGCTGGGGAAGTGTTTTAGGGTTTAGGGTAGTGCAGTGGTGTTTGTGTAGTGTAGGGGCTCTCGCTGTGGGTACTGTTTTCGGGTTTGGTGTAGTGCAGTGGTGTTTGGGTAGTGTAGGGATCGTGCTGGTTGTAGTGTTTTAGGGTTTAGGGTAGTGCTGTGGTGTTTGGGTAGTGTAGGGGGTACTGCTGGGGCTAGTGTTTTAGAGTTTAGGGTAGTTCAGTGGTGTTTGTGTAGTGTAGGGGCTCTCGCTGTGGGTACTGTTTTAGGGTTTAGTGTAGTGCAGTGGTGTCTGGGTAGTGTAGGGATCGTGCTGGTTGTAGTGTTTTAGGGTTTAGAATAGTGATGTGGTGTGTGGGTAGTATAGGGGGTACTGCTGGGGTAGTGTTTTAGAGTTTAGGGTAGTGCAGTGGTGTTTGTGTAGTGTAGGGGGTACTGCTGGGGGTAGTGTTTTAGGGTTTAGGGTAGTGCAGTGGTGTTTGGTTAGTGTAGGGGGTACTTCTGGGGTTAGTGTTTTGGGGTTTAGGGTAGTGCAGTTGTGTTTGAGTAGTGTAGGGGGTCGAGCTGGGGGTAGTGTTTTAGGGTTTAGGGTAGAGCAGTGGTGTTTGGGTAGTGTAGGGGGTTGTGCTGGGGTAGTGTGTTAGGGTTTAAGGTAGTGTAGTGGTGTTTGGTTAGTGTGGGGGGTCGTGCTGGGGGTAGTGTTTTATGGTTTAGGGTAGTGCAGCGGTCTTTGGGTAATGTAGGGGGTCATGTGAAGGATAGTGTTTTAGGTAGTGCAGTGGTCTTTGGGTAATGTAGGGGGATGCTGGGGTAGATTTAGGGTTTAGGGTAGTGCAGTAGTGTTTGGGTAGTGTCGGGAGTGGTGCTGGGGGAGTGTTTTAGGGTTTGGGCAGTGCAGTGGTGTTTGTTTAGTGTAGGGGCTCTCGCTGTGGGTACTGTTTTAGGGTTTAGTGTAGTGCAGTGGTGTTTGGGGAATGTAGGGATCGTGCTGGTTGTAGTGTTTTAGGGTTTAGGGTAGTGATGTGGTGTTTGGGTAGTGTAGGGGGTACTGCTGGGGTAGTGTTTTTAGGTTTTAGGGTAGAGCAGTAGTGTTTGTGTAGTGTAGGCGGTACTTCTGGGGGTAGTGTTTTAGGGTTTAGGGTAGTGCAGTGGTGTTTGCTTAGTGTAGGGGTACTGCTGGGGGTAGTGTTTTGGGGTTTAAGGTAGTACAGTGGTGTTTGGGTAGTGTAGGAGGTCAGCTGGGGGTAGTGTTTTAGGGTTTAGGGTAGTGTAGTGGTGTTTGTGTAGTGTGGGAAGTGTTTTAGGGTTTAGGGCAGTGCAGTGGTTTTTGGGTAGTGTAGAGAGTTGTGCTGGGGGTGGTGTTTTAGGGTTTAGGGCAGTGCAGTGGTGTTCGGGCAGTGTAGGGGGTCATGTTGGGGGTGATTTTTTAGGGTTTAGGGCAGTGCAGTCGTATTTGGGCAGTGTGGGGGGTCGTGCAGAGGGTGGTGTTTTAGGGTTTAGGGCAGTGCAGTGGTGTCCGGGCAGTGTGGGGGGTCGTGCTGGGGTTGGTGTTTTAGGGTTTAGGGCAGTGCAGTGGTGTGTGGGTAGTGTAGGGGGTCATGCTGGGGGTAGTGTTTTAGGGTTTGGGGTAGTGCACTGGTGTTTAGGTAGTGTAGACGGTCGTGCTGGGGGTAGTGTTTCAGGGTTTAGGGTAGTGCAGTGATGTTTGTTTAGTGTAAAGGGGCCTGCTGGGGGTAGTGTTTTAGGGTTTAGGGTAGTGCAGTGGTGTTTGTGTAGTGTAGGGGGTTGTGTTTTAGGGTTGAGGGTAGTGCAGTGGTCTTTGGGTAGTGTAGGGGGCTGTGCTGGGGGTAGTGTTTTAGGGTTTATAGTAGTGTAGTGGTGTTTGGGAAGTGTAGGGGGTCGTGCTGGGGTAGTGTTTTAGGGTTTAGGATAGTGCAGTAGTGTTTGGGTAGTGTAGGGGGTCATGCAGGGGGTAGTGTTTTAGGGTTTAGGGTAGTGCAGCACTGTTTGGATAGCGTAGGGGGTTGTGCTGTGGACAGTGTTTTAGGGTTTAGGGTAGTGCAGTGGTGTTTGTGTAGTGGAGTGGGTAGTGCTGGGGGTAGTGTTTTAGGGTTTAGGGCAGTGCAGTGGTATTTGTGTAGTGTAGGGGGTCGTGCTGGGGGTAGTGTTTTAGGGTTTAGGGCAGTGCAGTGGTGTTTCTGTAGTGTAGGGGGTCATGCTGGGGTAGTGTTTTAGGGTTTAGGGTAGTGCAGTGGTGTTTGTGTAGTGTAGGGGGTCATGCTGGGGGTAGATTTAGGGTTTAGGGTAGTGCAGTGGTGTTTGGGTAGTGAAGGGAGTCGTGCTGAGGGGAGTGTTTTAGGGCTTAGGGTAGTGCAGTGGTGTTTGTGTAGTGCAGGGGTTCATGCTGGGGGGTAGTGTTTTAGGGTTTAGGATAGGGAAGTGGTGTTTGGGGAGTGCATGGGGTAGTGCTGAGGGTAGATTTAGGGTTTAGGGTAGTGCATTGGTGTTTGGGTAGTGTAGGGAGTCATGCTGGGGGAGTATTTTAGGGTTTAGGGTAGTGCACTGGTGTTTGTGTAGTGTAGTGGGTTGTGCTGGGGGTAGTGTTTTAGGGTTTAGGGATAGTGCAGTGGTGTTTGGGTAGTATAGGGGTCATGCTGGGGATAGTGGTTTAGGGTTTAGGGTAGTGCAGTGGTGTTTGGGTAGTTTAGGGGGTACTGCTGGGGTTAGAGTTTTATGGTTTAGGGTAGTGCAGTGGTGTTTGGGTAGTGTAGGGGGTACTGCTGGGGGTAGTGTTTTAGGGTTTAGGGTAGTGCAGTGGTGTTTGGGTAGTGTAGGGGGTACTGCTGGGGTAGTGTTTTAGAGTTTAGGGTAGTGCAGTGGTGTTTGTATAGTGTAGGGGGTAGTGGTTTAGGGTTTAGGGTAGTGCAGTGTTGGTTGTTTAGTGTAGGGGGTCATGCTGGTATAGTGTTTTAGGGTTTAGGGTAGCGCAGTGGTGTTTGAGTAGTGTGGCGAGTCATGCTGTGGGAGTGTTTTATGGTTTAGGGTAGTGTCCTGGTGTTTGTGTAGTGTAGGAGGTTTTGCTGGGGGTAGTGTTTTAGGGTTTAAGGTAGTGCATTGATGTTTGTGTAGTGTAGCGGGTCGTGTTGGGGGAGTGTTTTAGGGTTCAAGGTAGTACAGTGGTGTTTGGGTAGTGTAGTGGGTCGTGCTGGGGGTAGTGTTTTAGAGTTTAGGGCAGTGCAGTGGTGTTTGTGCAGTTTATGGGGTCGTGCTGGGGGTAGTGTTTTAGGGTTTAGGGTAGTGCAGTGGTGTTCAGGTAGTGTGGGGGTCGTGCTGGGGGTAGTGTTTTGGGGTTTAGGGTAGTGCTGTGGTGTTTGGGTAGTGTAGGGAGTCGTGCTGGGGGAGTGTTTTAGGGTTTTGGGTAGTGCAGTGGTGTTTGTGTAGTGTAGGGGGTCGTGCTGGGGTAGTGTTTTAGGGTTTAGGGAAGTGCAGTGATGTTTGGGTAGTGTAGGGGTCATGCTGGGGGTAGTGGTTTAGGGTGGTGCAGAGGTGTTTGGGTAGTGTAGGAGGTACTGCTGGGGTTAGTGTTTTAAGGTTTAGGGTAGTGCAGTGGTGTTTGGGTAGTGTAGGGGATACTGCTGGGGGTAATGTTTTAGGGTTTAGGGTAGTGCAGTAGTGTTTGGGTAGTGTAGGGGTACTGCTGTGGGTAGTGTTTTAGGGTTTAGAGTAGTGCAGTGGTCTTTGGGTAGTGTAGGGTGTCGTGTGGAGGTAGTGTTTTAGGGTTTAGGGTAGTGCACTGGTCTTTGTGCAGTGTAGGGGGTCGTGCTGGTTGTAGTGATTTAGGATTTATGGTAGTGCAGGTTTGTTTGGGTAGTGTAGGGGGTCGTGTGGGGGTAGTGTTTTATGGTTCAGGGTAGTGCAGTGGTCATTGGGTAGTATAGGTGGTAGTGCTGGGGGTAGTGTTTTAGGGTTTAGGGTAGTGCTGTGGTGTTTATCCAGTGTAGAGTTCATGCTGGGGTAGTATTTTAGGGTTTAGGGCAGTGTAGTGGTGTTTTTGTAGTGTAGGGGGTCGTGCTGGGGGTAGTGTTTTAGGGTTTAGGGAAGAGCAATGGTGTTTGAGTAGTGTAGGGGGTCGTGCCTGGGGTAGTGTTTTAGGGTTTAGGGTAGTGCAGAGGTGTTTGTGTAGTGTAGGGGTTGTGTTTTATGGTTTAGGGTAGTGCAGTGGTTTTTGGGTAGTGTAGGGGTCATGTGGGGGATAGTGTTTTAGGGTTTAGAGTAGTGCAGTGGTCTTTGGGTAATGTAGGGGGGTGGTGGGGGTAGATTTAGGGTTTAGGGTAGTGCAGTAGTGTTTGGGTAGTGTAGGAAATGGTGCTGGGGGAGTGTTTTAGGGTTTAGGGTAGTGCAGTGGTGTTTGTGTAGTGTAGGAGGTCTCGCTGTGGGTTCTGTTTTAGGGTTTAGTGTAGTGCAGTGGTGGTTGGGTAGTATAGGGGGTCGTGCTGGTTGTAGTGTTTTAGGGTTTGGGTTGGTACAGTAGTGTTTGGGTTGTGTAGGGGGTACTGCTGGGGGTAGTGTTTTAGGGTTTAGGGTAGTGCAGTGGTGTTTTGTTAGTGTAGGGGGTACTTCTGGGCGTAGTGTTTTGGGGTTTAGGGTAGTGCAGTTGTGTTTGAGTAGTGTAGGGGGTCGAGCTGGGGGTAGTGTTATAGGGTTTAGGGTAGAGCAGTGGTGTTTGGGTAGTGTAGGGGGTTGTGCTGGGGTAGTGTGTTAGGGTTTAAGGTAGTGCAGTGGTGTTTGGTTAGTGTGGGGGGTCATGCTGGGGGTAGTGTTTTATGGTTTAGGATAGTGCAGCGGTCTTTGGGTAATGTAGGGGGTCATGTGAGGGATAGTGTTTTAGGTAGTGCAGTGGTCTTTGGGTAATGTAGGGGGGTGCTGGGGTAGATTTAGGGTTTAGGGTAGTGCAGTAGTGTTTGGGTAGTGTCGGGAGTGGTGCTGGGGGAGTGTTTTAGGGTTTAGGGCAGTGCAGTGGTGTTTGTTTAGTGTAGGGGCTCTCGCTGTGGGTACTGTTTTAGGGTTTAGTGTAGTGCAGTGGTGTTTGGGTAGTGTAGGGGGTCGTGCTGGTTGTAGTGTTTTAGGGTTTAGGGTAGTGCTGTGGTGTTTGGGTAGTGTAGGGGGTACTGCTGGGGTAGTGTTTTAGGTTTTAGGGTAGTGCAGTGGTGTTTGTGTAGTGTAGGGGGTACTTCTGGGGGTAGTGTTTTAGGGTTTAGGGTAGTGCAGTGGTGTTTGCTTAGTGTAGGGGTACTGCTGGCGGTAGTGTTTTGGGGTTTAAGGTAGTGCAGTGGTGTTTAGGTAGAGTAGGTGGTCAGCTGGGGGTAGTGTTTTAGGGTTTGGGGTAGTGCAGTGGTGTTTGTGTAGTGTGGGAAGTGTTTTAGGGTTTAGGGCAGTGCAGTGGTGTTTGGGTAGTGTAGGGGGTTGTGCTGGGGGTGGTGTTTTAGGGTTTAGGGCAGTGCAGCGGTTTTCGGGCAGTGTAGGGGGTCGTGCTGGGGGTGATTTTTTAGGGTTTAGGGCAGTGCATTGGTGTTCGGCCAGTGTGGGGGGTCGTAAAGGGGGGTGCTGTTTTAGGGTTTAGGGCAGTGCAGTCATGTTCGGGCAGTGTGGGGGGGTCGTGCAGGGGTTGGTGTTTCAGGGTTTTGGGTAAGGGTGGGCGTAGTGGGCGTAGTGGGGCTACGTGAAGCAGTGCGTAGTGTGCCCAAATCTACGCACACTTGCGCGCTATGCGTAGCCCCACTACGCTCCACCCTCCGCCCGCCCGCCTTCCTTTTAAATCAAACCCCGCATGTAAAATAAATAAGAAGTAAAAAAACTTACCTGAAGCGCGGCGTCTCCGGGGCTCCCTCTTCCGTTTCCAACTTCTTCTGACAAATGCGCATGCAGTGCAGTGGTGTCTGGGTAGTGTAGGGATCGTGCTGGTTGTAGTGTTTTAGGGTTTAGGGTAGTGATGTGGTGTGTGGGTAGTATAGGGGGTACTGCTGGGGTAGTGTTTTAGAGTTTAGGGTAGTGCAGTGGTGTTTGTGTAGTGTAGGGGGTACTGCTGGGGGTAGTGTTTTAGGGTTTAGGGTAGTGCAGTGGTGTTTGCTTAGTGTAGGGGTACTGCTGGGGTAGTGTTTTTGGATTTAGGGTAGTGATGTGGTGTGTGGGTAGTGTAGGGGGTACTGCTGGGGTAGTGTTTTAGAGTTTAGGGTAGTGCAGTGGTGTTTGGGTAGTGTAGGAGGTCAGCTGGGGGTAGTGTTTTAGGGTTTAGGGTAGTGCAGTGGTGTTTGTGTAGTGTGGGAAGTGTTTTAGGGTTTAGGGCAGTGCAGTGGTGTTTGGGTAGTGTAGAGAGTTGTGCTGGGGGTGGTGTTTTAGGGTTTAGGGCAGTGCAATGGTGTTCGGGCAGTGTAGGGGGTCATGTTGGGGGTGATTTTTAGGGTTTAGGGCAGTGGAGTGGTGTTCAGGCAGTGTGGAGGGTCGTGAAGGTGGTGCTGTTTTAGGGTTTAGGGCAGTGCAGTCGTTTTTGGGCAGTGTGGGGGGTCATGCAGGTGGTGGTGTTTTAGGGTTTCGGGCAGTGCAGTGGTGTTCGGGCAGTGTGGGGGGGTCGTGCTGGGGGTGGTGTTTTAGGGTTTAGGGCAGTGCAGTGGTGTTCGGGCAGTGTAGGGGGTCGTGCTGGGGTGGCGTTTTAGGGTTTAGAGCAGTGCAGTGGTGTTCGGGCAGTGTGGGGGGTTGTGCAGGGGGTGATTTTATAGGGTTTAGGGCAGTGCAGTGGTGTTCGGCAGTGTGGGGGGTTGTGCAGGGGGTGGTGTTTTAGGGTTTAGGGCAGTGCAGTGGTGTTCAGGCTGTGTTGGGGTCGTGCTGGGGTGGTGTTTTAGGGTATAGGGTAGTGCAGTGGTGTTCGGGCAATGTAGGGGGTTGTGCAGGGGGTGGAGTTTTAGGTTTAAGGGCATTGCAGTGGTGTTCGGGCAGTGTAGGGGGTCGTGCAGTGGGTGGTGTTTTAGGGTTTAGGGCATTGCAGTGGTGTTCGGGCAGTGTAGGGGGTCCTGATGGGGGTGGAGTTTTAGGGTTTAGGGCAGTGCAGTGGTGTTCAGGCAGTGTATGGGGTCATGCAGGGTGTGGAGTTTTAGGGTTTAGGGCAGTGCAGTGGTGTTAGGGCAGTGTAGGGGGTTGTGCAGGGGGTGGAGCGTTAGGTTTTAGGGCATTCCAGTGGTGTTCGAGCAGTGTAGGGGTCATGAAGGGGGTGGTGTTTGAGGGTTTAGGGCAGTGCAGTGGTGTTTGGGCAGTGTAGGGGGTTATGCAGGAAGTAGTGTTTTAGGGTTTAGGGCAGTGCAGTGGTGTTTGTGTAGTGAACAGCGCATGCTCTGCATCGCTAGGCGAGACCTAAAAACCATTGTACCAAGATGGCTGCCAACACTTCCTGGATTGAAGTGTTGGCAGCCAATTAGAACCAAGCTTGTGCTTGTGTAGTTTGGTCCCGCCCAGATATATAAAGATGTTTTTCCTTTAATATCTCAAAAACTACTAAGCGGATTACGACCATTTAAAAAAAGGATGCTTTTTGAACCAAGCACTACCTTTTTGGCAAACTTGGTTTAATTCTGTTCAGCAGTTTGAGCTGTAGCCGTGTCTGAAGTTTCCCATAGGAAATTTATTTTCCAACCTCTATATTTTGAATTTCTTAGGAACTACTGATCGGATTTACACCATGTAACAAAAAAGGCTCTTTTTGAACCAAGGGCTACCTTTGAGCAAAATTTGGTATAATTCCGTTTAGCAGTTCGGGCTGTCGCCGTGTCTAAAGTTTCCTATGGAAAATAACATGGAGAAAACCACGTTTTGGGACCCCCCTTTTAACTAGGCCCCCGCTTGGCGAATCACCCCGAAACTTTCAAAACAGGTGCTGACCGGAGCGCCCCACTAGTTTTTAAACTTTCGCGATGATTCGTCAAATGACACCAAAGTTATTGGGAAACCAAAAAATGCTTTTCCTATGGAAAATAGGTTCTAACTATAACTATCTGCCAGTAGATAGTTATATATATATATATACATACCTAATGGCAGTCGCCAGAACTTCCGGACTGTAATCTCCAAGACTTGTAAGAAATTCACTTTATTCTTGGATTGATTTTTTCCAACTTTTTGACTTTTTCCTATTACATTTTTTAATACACTTCATTTGAACTATTTTCATGTAATAACTTTCTAAGTATGCTTAGGCATTTGAACTCTGTTTTCATTATTGGCCGTTACGTCTCCACACTAACCAGGGATGGATGATGTATGGCCTATGCAAATACGCTATTTACTAGCTAAATTAGCCTAAACCCGACATCCATTTTGAAACCATATCCATTCTTTGTACACACGTCTCTCTGCCTGCCTCTTATCCACGAAGCCCTTCTACACAAATTAGCTCATCCACAGCCTCTGCTCACGAGCTGGCGATCAAGTTAAAAAAACACGGCATTGTTTAGGAACTGGTTGGCACAGTGTGGTAATCGTATCCTACCTTTTTTTTCATCACTACCTATAATTTACAGTCATTCATGTCTAATAGGTATTGTTTATGTCACATGGAACTGCAATATGTAATGTGGAATTGACTGATGCAGCAACTTAGGTTTGAATACAGCAGAAGCGGTTGGAGTTTGCCTCAGCTGGATGCCTTGCTGTGGCAAACTCCAACCGCTTCTGCTGTATTCAAACCTAAGCTCCTGCATCAGTCAATTCCACATTACATGTTACAGTTCCATGTGACATAAACAATACGTATTACACATGAATGACTGTAAATTACTGGTGACTGCCAGTAGGTAATATATATATATATATATATACCTACTGGCAGTCGCCAGTAGAAAGTTATAGTTAGAACCTATTTTCCATAGGAAAAGCATTTTTTGTTTTCCCAATAACTTTGGTGTCGTTTGACGAATCATCGCGAAAGTTTCAAAACTAGTGGGGCGCTCCGGTCAGCATCTGTCTTGAAAGTTTCGGGGAGATTCGCCAAGCGGGGGCCGAGATAAAAGGGGGGGTCCCAAAACGTGTTTTCTCTATGTTAATTTCCATAGGAAACTTTAGACAAGGCTACAGATCGAACGGGTGAACGGATTTTCCCCAAATTTGGCAGGGAGAAAGGTCTTGGTCCGAAAATCATGTTTCTGTTTTTTTGGTGTAACTCCGTTCAGTAGTTTTGGACAAAATTCTGAAAATTACAGATATCGATATTTGGGAATTTTGCCTTTTGATTGGCTGAGGCGTTATGAGCACGAGCTTGCTGCTTATTGGCTGTGAGCGGTTGCAACTAGGAAGTATTGTCAGCCATTTTGTGATTTCGTTGAAGAGAGTATGGGGAAAAAAGGGCAAAAAGAGTAGGAAAGAGGAGCGTAGGAGCGCTGTGAGGTCTGTGGGGTGGTTAGGGTATGCTACACAGGGAGTGTGAAGTGATGTATTCACCCATACCAGTGTGAAAGTGCTGTTTTGCCCAGAGTGAGATGGTGCTGAGGTGAGGTGCCGGTACACTCGGGATGAAACCGTGAGCTGATTGCTGCAAACTGATATGCTCTGGGCGCTGTTGGATACTGACCGCTATAGCATAGCTGTGCAAGTGGTGTTAGTATGGGTTTAGAGTATAGCGGTGTGAACTCTGTGGGGTGGTTAGGGTGTGCTATACAGGGAGTGTGAAGTGAAGTATTCACCCCTAGCAGTGTGAAAGTGCTGTTTTGACCAGAGTGAGATGGTGCTGAGGTGAGGTGCCAGTACACTCGGGGATGAAACAGTGAGCTGATTGCTGTAAACTGATGTACTCTGGGCGCTGTAGCATACTGGCCGCTGTAGCATAGCTGTGCAAGTGGTGTTAGTATGGGTTTAGAGTATAGTGGTGTGAGCTCTGTGGGGTGGTTAGGGTGTGCTAAACAGGGAGTGTGAAGTGAAGTATTCACCCCTAGCAGTGTGAAAGTGCTGTTTTGACCAGAGTGAGATAGTGCTGAGGTGAGGTGCCAGTACACTCTGGGATGAAACCGTGAGCTGATTGCTGTAAACTGATGTGCTCTGGGCACTGTAGCATACTGGCCGCTGTAGCATAGCTATGCAAGTGGTGTTAGTATGGGTTTAGAGTATAGCGGTGTGAGCTCTGTGGGGTGGTTAGGGTGTGCTATTCAGGGTGATACAGGGAGTGTGAAGTGAAGTATTCATACCTAGCAGTGTGAAAGTGCTGTTTTGACTAGAGTGAGATGGTGCTGAGGTGAGGTGCCAGTACACTCTGGGATGAAACCGTGAGCTGACTGCTGTAAACTGATGTGATCTGGGTGCTGTAGCATACTGGCCGCTGTAGCATAGCTGTGCAAGTGGTGTTAGTATGGGTTTGGACTATAGCGGGAGTGGGAAGCAAACTACTCACCCCTACCGGTATGAAGACTCGAATGGAGTGTTTTAGCAAGCAGGAAGAAAGAAATAATTGTGAAGAATATAATGCAGAATGTTGCAATGCCACAGAAGACAAATGGTGAAATCAGGTGTGTTTAAGAAAGTGGCTGTGTGGGATAAAGCGATGGAGTCTGCAAGTTATATAAAAAGTGTCTTTAATTAAGTGCCATAAATGGACCCACTGGTGCAAGAGCTAAGGCATCCAGCTGAGGCAAACTCCATCCGCTTCTGCTGTATTCAAACCTAAGCTTCTGCATCAGTCAATTCCACATTACATGTTACAGTTCCATGTGACATAAACAATACCTATTAGACATGAATTACTGTAAATTGTAGGTAGTAATAAAAATAAAGGTAGGATATGATTACCACACTGTGCCAACCAGTTCCTAAACAATGCAGTTTTTTTTTTATCTTGATCGCCAGCTCGTGAGCAGAGGCTGTGGATGAGCTAATTTCTGTGGAAGGGCTTCGTGGATAAGAGGCAGGCAGAGAGACATGTGTACAAAGAATGGATATGGTTTCAAAATGGATGTCGGGTTTAGGCTAATTTAGCTAGTAAATAGCGTATTTGCATAGGCCATACATCATCCATCCCTGGCTAGTGTGGAGACGTAGCAGCCAATAATGAAAACTGATTTCAAGTGCCTAAGCATACTTAGAAAGTTATTATCTGAAAATAGTTCAATTGAAGTGTATTAAAAAATGTAATAGGAAAAAGTTAAAAAGTTGGAAAAAATCAATCCAAGAATAAAGTGAATTTCTTACAAGTCTTGGAGATTGCAGTCCGGAAGTTCTTCAGCAGCTTGAGATGCGTAGTGTTCCAAGAGACGATTGTTGCCATTGTGTGAGAAAAGCGAAGCGATCCAATTCATATTCTCGTAGGTACAGTAATGTTCCTCGAATGTTGGAGCAGCAATTTGAATTGGCAGGCAATCTGCGATGTTGTCGAAGGTCGCACGTTGCAGGAGATCTTTCGCAGCTGCACAGGAATCCCATTCCGCCAGGATACCTTTTTGCGTTGAATCCGCCATTGCTCCACTGCCCGAACAATCAAGTTCATGGTTTTCAAGATACTCCATTACCTGCTGGATATCGGGAGGGTTTGCTGGGATGTTGGCAAGTCATAGATCCATTTGCCAGTGGAATGGGCATATTTTGCAATAAAAAGATGGTTGCACGCAGATTGTATATGTGTAAATAAATGTCATGTTGTAGCTGGCTCCGATAATAGATAGAGGCAGGCAGCCGAAAAGTTGTTCCATTTTTTCACGGTATTGATGTAGCTTCACGTAGGGGCGTACTCTGTCGGACATGCTTGTTACCACAAGGGGCATAGCTATTTTTAACAAGCTAAAATAGTAGTAGGATGGCCACAAACAGAGCGAGAATTATAGAAAAATAAGTCTGGTATTAGATTAAAAACAGTTTGAAAGCCTGTGAGAAGGCCGGAAAAGACAATGTTAAAAAAGTGTCCCAGACCATAAATGTCAGATGTGTTGAAATTTGTGTAACAATTCACAAAGTGTAATGGGAGGTTCGTATTTAAAAGGGAGTGTATTTTACTTGAAGTTCGTGCTATCTGCAGTCGATAAATTACTTTTGGAGAAGTGAGGGACACTTCTGTTTGAAACAAAAGCGCTTTCAGTTTGCTCCATTTAAGAAAATCTGTTTTCAAAGTAGGTATTAAAGGCCAAGTTGAACTTTGGGAGTTACTTTGTGTGGGTGGGAATAGAGATTGCCAGAGGAAGTTATCCAGTTTGAAACAGTAAGGACATCTGGTATGCCAGCTCACATTGCGTAGCAGTCCATGTTATTAAGAACCAGATAACTGCTGTTAGAAAGCTGTGTAAATGTTGGTATGATTGTGGGAGTTAGCGTGCTTTTAAGAAAGCAAGCAAGATTGGGGGCAGTAAGCTTAGAAGCGTCGTGCAGTCGGACATTCTTGCAAAGTAATGAATGATTGCCATTGTGGTCCCACTTTTCACCTGTGAGAAAAACTTTGGTATCCTCTTTAAGACAGCGATATGTAAATGGGAGAAACCACTGCTCGTGAATAAATGCGCTACCTTATATAATCACATACAACATGACAAACAACATGTACGCCTTGCAGACACAACGCCACTACGTACTGTGGGAACCGTGGCTAGCCATGTATACAAACCAAACATAGCACCTCTGCCACACAATGTAGAATGCAGGGAGAGATGGGAGCAAAGTATGTGGGAAGGTGGCAAGTGATTCTCGATTATAAAAGTATACAATGCAAAGTGTTGAGGGGATGTGCCCGACAGACTTGAGTATGCAGAGGACAGACATGTACATGTCAACATACACTGATGGTCTATTGAGTGAAGTGGACAGTGGACGCAACCATGATAGTACAGTCAGTAGGGAGGATTACGAAAACATAGCGCAAACATGCCCCTCCCACCCACCCCAAATCTTTAGCGTAGTGGGCTGGCAAGACGTACGCAAGGCTAGTGTAGGGGTATGAATAAAAGGCTTGTTTCTCTGGGTGTGGCTGTCTACCGGAATGGCGAACATGTCTGTCAGGTCTACGCAGCTTACACCGCCATGAGGCTGACACTGTGAGCGAAGGTGGCTGGGGGAATAATGCTCTCAGCCTGCTGCTACCCAGAAACTGTCATGACTGCTGCGACACACATATGCCCCACAGTTCACCTTTCGACATCGTCGTATGTGAAAGAGGGCCCATCACGTGCCGGCGGAAGCTCCTGGTCCGAGGTCTGCGAGCTGGGAAGGCTCCTGAGATCAAAGCTGGCTACTGCGACACAGGCAGACAGCGCCCAGCCTGAGGCCCAGCACCGTGGAGTGCTCTGTACCAACAGAGGAACGGTGTCTTGATCCCACAATGGACGATGTTAGAACTGCATCTGAGAGTGCAGATGAAGGTACTCCTTTCGACCAGCTGTAACCAACTCTAGGTCCCAACAGTGGAATGGTGTTTTGATCCCCCAATGGACGATGTTAGAACTACATCTGAGAGGGGAGATGAAGGTACTCCCTTCGACCAGGTGCAAGCAACTCTAGGTCTTATCAATGGAACTGTGTCTTGATCCCAGAATGGACAATGTCCGATATTACCTGCTGCTTGGTTTTCACAGAACTCCCTCCATTGAGGTGCATCAGACTCTGTGCTTGCGTAGCTAACTGCTGCAGATGATTATTGGGCTTTGCTGACTGCAGTCGGTTGAGTACACCATGGTACAGCAGGTCGGAACAGTGAAACAGGGTCTTGATTCTCTGATTGAGGATGTCAGAAGTTAAAGTTTGTGATGATTTGTGTGTTCCCCCTTCGATCAGGTGCAACTAACTGCGTGCTTCCGAATCCAACGGCACGTGGCTGTGAGGCATTAATGACCACTGCCTCTGGCATACACTGCGGTCAGCAGGGCTCACAATGCAGATCGAGTGGTGATTGTTCAATTTCAGAATCCAGTAGGCAACTAACTACAACGTCTATTGAAATATACACAATAGCCTTTTAGTATACTTGCTTGAAGAAGTTTTTTAAGATGACTTATAGGTCTAGTACAATGATCAAATTCTTCTTGGTAGTGGTAAAGAACACTGAATAACAGTGTACACAGAGGACAGAAGAGATCGCAATTCAAATTGTTTTGATTTATTCATTGCAGAGTTTTGTGTAATTTATGTTGTATTTTGTAAAGAGGAAGTGAGAAAAAGTTTTCATGGAAGACTGTGCTCACTACTGCCTTCAATTTACACGGCAGACATCAGTGTTCACAATTCAGATCGAGTCGCTATTGTAGATGACGCAGTCCTGTAGGCAAAAGACATTGCTCCAGTGCACTCTGTCTGCACCACGCATACGCATCATCACAGGGTCCAGACATGGTTTTTGTTGCTTCGCGTATGGCAAACTGGTCAGCTCAAGTCAACGCCACGTGGCTGTGGGCCCTTGCTGACCACTCTCCGGCCTATATTGCAGACAGCAGTGTTTACAATTCTGATTGAGTCGCTATTGCAGATGATGTAGTTTTGTAGGCAACAGACATTGCTCCAGTGCGCTCTGTCCGCCCCACGCATACGCATCATCACAGGGTCCATACACGGGTTTTGGTGCTTCGGTAACGGCAAACAGGAGAGCTCAAGTCAACACCACATGGCTGTGTGCCCTTGCTGACCGCTCTCTGGCCTACACTGCAGACAGCAGTGTTTACAATTCAGATCGAGTCGCTTTTGCGGATGATGTAGTGTTGTAGGCAACAGACATTGCTCCTTGTACGGCCCGCCCTCAGCGCACATCATCACTGGCTGTGCACATGCTGAATGCTTTTGATGTGGCTATCTAAGTGCACTAGACCTGATGGACCCTTTATGATACAATCTTTTTGTGTATTATTTCAGATCTGCTGTCTGTATCTTAGTATACCACAAGTTATGGTTCTTTTACGATAGAATCTTTTCTGTATTATTTCACATCTAGTGTAGCACAAACTATTGACCCTTTTATTATTTAATTTCTGTGTGTGATCCAATGATTACTGTTGTAGTTGATGCTAGCAGCAATCATTCCCTGAGGGCTGGTTTACACTCACCCCACACGCATATAGCACAGACACCACTGGATATGTGACCCTGGTAATAAAAAGAAGTCGAGCGCATGTGCCCGTACCCGCTTCCACTATCTATCTGTGTCTGTGTGTTCATTATCTATGCATGATACTGCCCCTGGGCCGTACCACATTACATTGTGCTGTGGACAGCGTATGCAACCATGTTACCTCTGGCAGTGGGGAAAAGTTCTGTTATGTAGCTTTTAGATGCATGGCTATCACAGGTGGAAGGCTACTTTACAGAGCATGAATATTGATGAAGATGATGGTTGCATGTTGTGTGTAGTGTCAGATATGTGTACACAGCAAAAAGTTTTCAAAAAAGCTCTGTAAGCAGAAGAGGAGTCTCTAATCAAACGCTGTAGAGAGAATGGCTAAAATGGGTGGGGTCCTCCAACTGTTACAATGGGAAATGTTATGAACCAATCAAATGGTTTTCTTTAAGGTAACATGGCAATCGCGCACCGAGCGAGTAAGGAGGCCACACCCGACGCAATTTTGAGAAAATATTACCATAAGATAAGTTTATTACAGTTAGAAATATATAAATGTTTAAAATATTTTAGATTATCGCTTGTTCTCATATACACTTTAAACTTATTTAAAATGGCGGGAATGGCGTTCCCGTCGTGACACCATACGTCTATGACATAACACAGGGCCTGGCAGCATGCACTCATCGCATACACAACGCGCAGTGGGCGTGAGCCCATACGTACATGACGTAAGGCGCGGCTTGGTACTGCTTACCCGTTGCATACCAAAGTAGCAACTGGCACGACCACATACGTATATGATGTTACGCGGGACATGGTGCCACGAACCCGTCGGATACGAAATGCGCATCCTTTATGAGTTTAGCAATATGGCGGATAGGATTCGCGTGCTGATGGTGCTTGGTACACTACTGGTACTTCAGTTTTCTCAACAACAAAAACACTATATACCTACTTTTTTTGAAGATATAAAATATTACATATTTTTCAAATTAAAAAAAGGATAATAGAATTCCAAAATATTACAAAATATGTGAAAAAATATAGGTTTTATAAATACTAAAATATGAAATTAACATTTAAAAAACCTTAGAAATTTACTGAAAAAAACACAGGTTTTAGGGACATTATTGTTATTTGGACATTTGACTCATATAAAACCAGAGAAATTCGCCCGTTATAGTTAGTTGAGCTAACTATTACTCGCGCGCCCGCAATGCACTGGTGATGAAGTCACATATTACATCACTCATGACATGGTCAGTGACATCACTGATGACATCACTGATGACATCTCGAATGACATCACTGATGACATCATCCACCTGATAATCTGATGCACATACTATGGCCTAATATAAACTTTGATACACGCACTCTAAACTACAGACTACTATTTTTGAAACCATACACACAACAATGCCAGATACTACATACCACCCACTATTTCCTAGGTCTATACTCACATCCACTCACTTATACATGCAGTTATTCATCAATACAGTAATATAATATACACTCATATGCCTATACATACAGTCACAGTCCACTACTCATCCATAGAGTTACTCTCACACCTAGTCAGTCAAGCAACAAATCAATAACATACCCATTTACTCATGTATACAGTTATACACACCAACTGTGTTATTTATACACACACAACATCACTTATTTATGCAGATACTAACACATACTTACTGTCATATACAATCACTGATACAAGCAGACACTCTTTTATACATCCACTCTTCAAATAACTTTCTCTCACATATAGTCATTTATATACTCCAACACTCACATATACTGCCTTAAAACATATGTAGTTACTCACACATATACCAGTGAGACATTCATTCACACACCCATACAGACACTAACTCACCCATACAGCCCTTCCTAGATGTACTTTTGAATCCATACAACCAGTGAATCACCCACTCAGACATGTATGCACAGAGTCACCCAACACAAACACTCAGGCACTCATACAGATACTCAGACAACAAATCAAAAACTATATAGACACTCATGTAGCTACTCACCAACCCATGCAGCAGCTTATACACCAACTGAGACACTAATACAGACTTTCACACAGTTATGTCACTAAACCATACATTCAGTAACACATGTTCAATCACTCACTTATACAGTCAGTCACACACCTACTAAATAATCCATTCAGGGACTTGTAAATTCACTCTTTCTTCAATACACCTTGGCATAGATATATATGAAAAATATTTAAACTTTACAGAAACACACATTCACTGTATGATGTCATCAGTGATGTCATTTAAGATGTCATCAGTGATGTCATCAGTGATGTCACTGACCATGTCATGAGTGATGTTATATGTGACATCATCACCAGTGCATTGCGGGCGCGCGAGTTATAGTTAGCTCAACTAACTATAACAGGCGAATTTCTCAGGTTTTATATGAGTCAAATGTCCAATTAACTCTAACGTCCCTGAAACCTTTGGTTTTTTCAGTGAATATATGTATATATATATTACCTACTGGCGGTCGCCAGTAGGTAGTTATAGTTAGGACCCCTTTTCCATAGGAAATCCGCAACATTCTATTTTGAATAACTTTGGCGCCGGTCGATGAATCCTCGCGAATTTCTCAAAATAGGTGGGGCGCTACGCTCCGCTCCTACCCTGAAAGTCTCGGGGGGATACGTCAAGCGGGGGCTGAGATAAAAGGGGGGTCCCAAAACGCGTTTTTCCCATGCATTTTTCCATAGGACCTTTAGAACGAGCTACAGCCCGAACGGCTGAACAGAATTACTAGAAATTTGGCAGAGAGGTAGTCCCTATGTCAAGGAAGTGCCTTTTGTAGGTTTGGTGTAAATCTGTTCAGTAGATTCTGAGAAAATAGCCTTTAAATCAATATATATATCTGAGCCCGCTTACGGTACGCTTACCGTACGCTTACGGTAAGCTTACGGTACGCGTACGGTGGCGTGCGCGAGCGCGATTCTGATTGGCTGTTAGATCTTAGTAAACATTCGAATCGGCCGAAACCAGGAAGCGGCGGCCGCCATTTTGTGTGTTTCACTCAGAAAAAAAAGAGTGAAAACAAGAAAAGGGGGCAATGAGGAGAGTTACAGACCCCCTTACATTTGTGAGGGGGTCAAAGAAGGACTGTAAAGTACAAAGAAAACATTTATTGATTTTTTAAAAAAATCACGGGGTACGCGTACGGTAAGCTTACGGTAAGCGTACGGTAGAAAAAAAAATAAAAAAATAAATGAAATTCAGATTTAAGTGTTTAGATATTAGGGGGCTCTAAAAAGAGCCGTTGTGTTTATGAAATGATTTTTTAGTGGTACCTACAAGTAAGTACCGATGCAGAGTCTAAGGTTCAAGAGGAAGACTCTGTTCCCTTTATCATTGAAGTGCACACCATCTCCTCTATAAATGTCTTGCATGTCAAAACGCAAGTTGTTGTGGTAAATGGCACCCATACCATAGTCACGGAGGAAAGCAGAAACAGATTTGTTGACGTGCTTTCTTGCTTTGTCAATCTGCGGACAGAAATGATTGGACCAGTTCCATTTTTGCCTTTGGCATATGTTGGAAAACACAAAGGCAGTTTTAGGGAAAAGTGAAAACAGTTGTGCAAAGGTGTCCTTCATAAGCATTTCCAGACCTACCCCAGTCAAAGTGCCTAGGTCATTGCCACCACAGTGCACTATTATGAGGTCAGGGTGTTGGATTTGCATGAAGGATTTCACCAATGGCATCAATTGGTGCCACTTTAACCCTCTCTGACCAATCCATTTAATGTCTACATTTGGCAAAGCAAGGTCTCTCACCATATCTGTTTTCTCTGCAAACTTTTCACTCCAGAAGACATAGCTGTGCCCTACAATCCACACTGTGAACATCTTCAAAGGAGAACTGGATGCACTCAGGAGGTGTCTTTCAGTAGAATGGCAATATGAAAAGAAAGACAGTTTGGAAATGGAGGCATACATATTTTTTTCAAAACAAAAAGAACTGATTGGCTGTTTCATACCATTCTAGAATAAAAACTAGGCTGTATGTGTAAACTAATAGAAGCATGTTTTGTATTGGTACAAAAAAATGTGTTACCAAAGAACAGTACTATGGATTTGCTGTTAGGTTTGAAAAGTCAAGCACTCTTGCTCTGTGGAATTGAAACATTGTGTGGCGAACTTCTGACCTAACTCCACACAGCAGTGTTCCATGAGCTGTTGCTATGGTAGCAGGCAGAAGTCAAGTTGGGGGAAGGGTACTAGGCAGAAGTCAAGTTGGGGGCAGGGTACTTTTGGAAAAGGGTTGGTTTTCAACCAATAGAAATGTGTGATTACATTTGAAAAAAAGGGGGAAGCACTGAGATTTGAAACTTACATGTATATGTGTGGAAAAATAGAGGGAAAGTTTGCCATTATCTGGTTCTGCTGAGAGGAGAGAGGTGAACACAACAGAGATCCTGGCTCTGATAATCTGCTGTTTGAGTGTCACATTTCTTTCACAACTAACTAATTTTAAAGGTGAGTTTAGAGTTTGAGAGGGGATGTATGTGGTAACTTAAGAAATGAATAATAGAAATGGAAATTCTTTTTGTTGTAGTTGCGTTTATCATTTTCTGTTTTGGGAGAAATTTAAATGTGAGGAACATGTAAAATAATATGGAGTATGTTTTCACAATAAATTAAGGTGTACTGGAAAAAAAAAGAATAGTTTAAGGGTTTGAGGTTGGACTCAGTAATGCAAATACATTCAGCATCACTAAGGCTGGTTGCCCTTGCTGGAGTGTAGGCAGCCACCCAGGTTACACATGGAGGTGGTCTGAAAAAGAAGTTTGGACATGTGCATTTAAGAAAATCGAAAAAAGTGGTTTCATAATGTGTCAGTCTGTAAAAGTGATTTTCACTTGCCCAAAAAAAAAAGAGCAGTAAGTGTGCTTTCAAATTGGCAAAGAAATTTCGTTTTGGGACTAATGTGAAAACATGACTCTGTGTGCAGAGAGGAATTATAGGCAGAGATTTATTGCGTATTGCTCTGGTGATTTCACAGTTGCATTAGATGGAAAGGGGGAGCGACTTTTTGGGGGAAGAAGCAGACTCTTAGCACACACCCATGTGCTTGCCATGTATAATCATGCACAGTATTTACAAGCGAGTGGGGTTTTCAGGTTTCAGTCTGTAATGCAAATACATTCAGCATCACTAAGGCTGGTTGCCCTTGCTGGAGTGTAGGCAGCCACCCAGGTTACACATGGAGGTGGTCTGAAAAAGAAGTTTGGACATGTGCATTTAAGAAAATCGAAAAAAGTGGTTTCATAATGTGACAGTCTGTAAAAGTGATTTTCACTTGCCCCAAAAAAAAAGAGCAGTAAGTGTGCTTTCAAATTGGCAAAGAAATTTCGTTTTGGGACTAATGTGAAAACATGACTCTGTGTGCAGAGAGGAATTATAGGCAGAGATTTATTGCGTATTGCTCTGGTGATTTCACAGTTGCATTAGATGGAAAGGGGGAGCGATTTTTTGGGGGAAGAAGCAGACTCTTAGCACACACCCATGTGCTTGCCATGTATAATCATGCACAGTATTTACAAGCGAGTGGGGTTTTCAGGTTTCAGTCTGTAATGCAAATACATTCAGCATCACTAAGGCTGGTTGCCCTTGCTGGAGTGTAGGCAGCCACCCAGGTTACACATGGAGGTGGTCTGAAAAAGAAGTTTGGACATGTGCATTTAAGAAAATCGAAAAAAGTGGTTTCATAATGTGTCAGTCTGTAAAAGTGATTTTCACTTGCCCAAAAAAAAAAGAGCAGTAAGTGTGCTTTCAAATTGGCAAAGAAATTTCGTTTTGGGACTAATGTGAAAACATGACTCTGTGTGCAGAGAGGAATTATAGGCAGAGATTTATTGCGTATTGCTCTGGTGATTTCACAGTTGCATTAGATGGAAAGGGGAAGCGATTTTTTGGGGGAAGAAGCAGACTCTTAGCACACACCCATGTGCTTGCCATGTATAATCATGCACAGTATTTACAAGCAAGTGGGGTTTTCAGGTTTCAGTCTGTAATGCAAATACATTCAGCATCACTAAGGCTGGTTGCCCTTGCTGGAGTGTAGGCAGCCACCCAGGTTACACATGGAGGTGGTCTGAAAAAGAAGTTTGGACATGTGCATTTAAGAAAATCGAAAAAAGTGGTTTCATAATGTGACAGTCTGTAAAAGTGATTTTCACTTGCCCCAAAAAAAAAGAGCAGTAAGTGTGCTTTCAAAATGGCAAAGAAATTTCGTTTTGGGACTAATGTGAAAACATGACTCTGTGTGCAGAGAGGAATTATAGGCAGAGATTTATTGCGTATTGCTCTGGTGATTTCACAGTTGCATTAGATGGAAAGGGGGAGCAATTTTTTGGGGGAAGAAGCAGACTCTTAGCACACACCCATGTGCTTGCCATGTATAATCATGCACAGTATTTACAAGCGAGTGGGGTTTTCAGGTTTCAGTCTGTAATGCAAATACATTCAGCATCACTAAGGCTGGTTGCCCTTGCTGGAGTGTAGGCAGCCACCCAGGTTACACATGGAGGTGGTCTGAAAAAGAAGTTTGGACATGTGCATTTAAGAAAATCAAAAAAGTAGTTTCATAATGTGTCAGTCTGTAAAAGTGATTTTCACTTGCCCAAAAAAAAAAGAGCAGTAAGTGTGCTTTCAAATTGGCAAAGAAATTTCGTTTTGGGACTAATGTGAAAACATGACTCTGTGTGCAGAGAGGAATTATAGGCAGAGATTTATTGCGTATTGCTCTGGTGATTTCACAGTTGCATTAGATGGAAAGGGGGAGCGATTTTTTGGGGGAAGAAGCAGACTCTTAGCACACACCCATGTGCTTGCCATGTATAATCATGCACAGTATTTACAAGCGAGTGGGGTTTTCAGGTTTCAGTCTGTAATGCAAATACATTCAGCATCACTAAGGCTGGTTGCCCTTGCTGGAGTGTAGGCAGCCACCCAGGTTACACATGGAGGTGGTCTGAAAAAGAAGTTTGGACATGTGCATTTAAGAAAATCAAAAAAGTGGTTTCATAATGTGTCAGTCTGTAAAAGTGATTTTCACTTGCCCAAAAAAAAAAGAGCAGTAAGTGTGCTTTCAAATTGGCAAAGAAATTTCGTTTTGGGACTAATGTGAAAACATGACTCTGTGTGCAGAGAGGAATTATAGGCAGAGATTTATTGCGTATTGCTCTGGTGATTTCACAGTTGCATTAGATGGAAAGGGGGAGCGATTTTTTGGGGGAAGAAGCAGACTCTTAGCACACACCCATGTGCTTGCCATGTATAATCATGCACAGTATTTACAAGCGAGTGGGGTTTTCAGGTTTCAGTCTGTAATGCAAATACATTCAGCATCACTAAGGCTGGTTGCCCTTGCTGGAGTGTAGGCAGCCACCCAGGTTACACATGGAGGTGGTCTGAAAAAGAAGTTTGGACATGTGCATTTAAGAAAATCGAAAAAAGTGGTTTCATAATGTGTCAGTCTGTAAAAGTGATTTTCACTTGCCCAAAAAAAAAAGAGCAGTAAGTGTGCTTTCAAATTGGCAAAGAAATTTCGTTTTGGGACTAATGTGAAAACATGACTCTGTGTGCAGAGAGGAATTATAGGCAGAGATTTATTGCGTATTGCTCTGGTGATTTCACAGTTGCATTAGATGGAAAGGGGGAGCGATTTTTTGGGGGTAGAAGCAGACTCTTAGCACACACCCATGTGCTTGCCATGTATAATCATGCACAGTATTTACAAGCGAGTGGGGTTTTCAGGTTTCAGTCTGTAATGCAAATACATTCAGCATCACTAAGGCTGGTTGCCCTTGCTGGAGTGTAGCAGTCTGGACATGGGCTTTTTAAAAAATCTGAAAAGTGGTTTCATAATGTGACAGTTTGTAAAAGTGATTTTCACTTGCCCAAAAAAAAGAGCAGTTAGTGTGCATTCAAATTGGCAAAGAAATTTCGTTTTGTGACTATTGTGAAAAGAAATGTAGTAATATATTTAAATAAAATAAAGGAATTTTTTTTTAGTTTTTTTCAGGTATTGCTGAAGAGCAGTGAACAAAATTAAAGATGCCTACAAAATCCAGAGTTCAAAAAACGCAAAAAAAAAAACTATATTTGAAGACAACTAGAGGATCAAAGTTAGTAGAAGATGCTGATGTTGGAAGGAAGAAAAAATCTTCTGGTAAGCAAAAAAAAGATTTTCTAAGGAATATATTCAAAAAAAGGAAAAATGTACAAAATGTCTGTACAGGAAAGAATGATTTCAAACAAAAAGGACAAGAAAAAATTGAGAATTTAGTTAATGCAAATATACCTTCTGCAACTAAAAAGTTAAACTTAAACAGAAAAACAGCGTTTAAAGAGATACGTAGAAAAATGTTTCAGAGAAGAGTTATGTCCAATTTGATAAAGGATGTGAAGAAATATAAGCAAAAGGCTAAGTTTTTTAAGAGAAAAAAAGAAATTGAAGCCATTGCAGCAAAGGCATTAGAATTAAAAAGGAAACTATTCATTTTAATTTTGAATAGGATGCGTACATTAGACAAAATGGTTAATGTACTGAAATCACATAGCAAAAGGAAAAGAGTAGTGAACAGATCAAACTTTTGTAAAGTGTTTTTAGGAAAGTGGATGCATAGTTCAAGTAGTGAACCTTTTTTTAATGAAGAGAGCTATTTTCAAAGTAATAGTTTGCTGCATGCAGTTGACACCAGAGGTCGTTCATACGAAGTAAAAAATGGTTGCATAATGGAGAAGGAGATAATGGTTCCAAGAGATGAGGTACAAGTGATGGCAGATGAGGCAATGGGGAGACGTCCTAAAGCCCCAGTGTACACTTGGAATTGTAGTAGTATTTGCACTGTGCGTCAGGAATCTATTGACAAATTTCGAGAGTTTCTAAGAGAATATAGTAAAAAAAGTGTAAAACAGAAGATTAAGGTGCTTCAAAGTCTGGATCCATGCAGAGTGAGAGAGAATACTGGTTTGCAGGGTCATTCTCTGGCTTGTCTATCTAGAAAAGTGTGCAATAGTGTTTTCCATCATTTTAGGATGCTGGCTGTTCATCATACTGAAATGAGAAAGTTTGTGAGACGGTTGTATTTTGCCAAAAGTCCAGCAATAAAGTTAAATGAATTGAATAGGGCTCTGTTCCGAGGAACGGTATCAGATGTAGAGAAGGTTGTTGATGAAATTCAGTTTTGTTACTTTGGTCCTGAACAAAACAGTGCAGAGAAGGACACAGTAAATGAGGAAGAAGTGGAAGAGAATGTAGAACCCTCTGTAAGTAACACATTTAATGATCACATAACAAAATTTGCAATAGTCTCTAATGAAAGACCAAATTTTACTTGTATTTGTTGCCGCAGAACTCATTATAGAAAACAAACTAGGAATGTTGATCTCTACAGAAAGAGTGAAAATGAAGATAATTATAAGTGGAAGGATTTTGCCACATATATATTTCTAGAAAATTGTTTTGAATTGGGTGAAGATCAGCGTATTTGTAAATACTGTTACAACAAGTTAGAGGAAAATAGAATGCCGACCAGAGCTGTACATAATAATTTAGAATTGGATGCTATTCCTGCTGAACTTTCTGAATTAAATACATATGAGTCTATACTCATTCAATGTGTTCATCCGTTCCAGACCATAGTACGTATGGAGCCGAAAACTGGTAAATTACCTCCTTCAGATTTACTGAGAGGTTTAAAAGGTAGAGTGGTGTATTTGCCCTTGGATTTGAAAAAAAATATGGAAACTATTGATGCGGATACTTTGGAAACTGAACCATTAATTATTCTGGTTAATGGTGTACCTACAAAGAATAAGAAGATTTGGCAGGAGCTGGTAGATGTGCGGAAAGTACAAAGAGCAAATTTGTATTTGAAAAAGAATAACAAATGGTATGAATCAATTTATATAGAAGAAGAAGAAGAAGAAGATTTACAAGAAGACACAGAAACACCAACTGGACAAATTGAAAAAGTGGACAAGTCAAAGGAAGAAGAAATTTATGAACATTTTAGCATACATCCTCTTCATTCGAAAGAAGTTATGGGAGACAATATTGATCTCTTTCAGATGAAGAAAGCAAAAGGAACTCCCGTGAGTGTATGGGAGGAGAGCTTGGAAGCTCGATGTTTTCCCCAGCTGTTTCCTAAAGGAAAAGGAGGACGATACGATGAACGTCCAGAACAGATTCCAGCTTCTGAGTATCGGACTACAAGACTATATGCTGAAGATCCCAGATTTCGACAAAGTATTCCTTATTTGTTCCATCTTTTATTTGAAAGCGACTTGTCTGCACTGTCTTATGCAGTAAATCACATTTTAAAAAGTGGAGTACATTTACAAAATGTGTCTGCTAAGGATTTTATGGAGAAAGTGCAGCACCGAGATGATCATTTGGAAACACAACTGATCAATCTGATGGCTTGTCAGCGTGGGACAAATGAATATTGGTACAGACGCCATGGTGAACTAAAATGTATGTTACGGAATTTAGGAACACCAACATGGTTCCTTCCCCTAAGCTGTGCCGAGTACGCTTGGGATGATTTACTGGATTTTCTACGAGAGGCCAATTCAAACATAAAAAACATCGAATACAAGACAGCAGGAGAACTGTGCTCATTGGATCCGGTTAATGTTTGCAGATATTTCAATCATAGATTTGAGGCTATGATGTCCTTCATCTGCAATAAAAAAAATCCACCCCTTGGAGAAGTAGTGGATTTCTTTTGGAGAAAAGAGTACCAGGCAAGAGGTGCTCCTCATATTCATATGCTGTTGTGGATCAAGGATGCCCCAAAGTTTGGAACAGATACTGATGAAGCAGTGTTATCTTACATTGAAGAATATGCAACATGTGCTATACCAAAAAGCACAGAAGAGAACAAGTTAAAGGAGCAAGTTTTACGTTTCCAAAGTCATCGGTGTGGAAAATACTGTCGACGGAAATACAAGAGCAAAGAAAAATACTACACTAAATGTCGATTTGGATTTCCTAGACCTGTTCTTTCAAATGGAAGAGTAAACAGTTTTATGTCAGCTGTGAGACATACTATCACAAGAAAATCACCTAAGAATACCTACAACCTTAAAAGAAAAGAAGAATCAAAAAATATAAATGACTACAACCCAGTCATTTTATCCATGTGGAACGCTAACATGGATATACAGTATGTTGCTGACAATTCCATTGCTGTTGCTCGATATGTAACGTCTTACATTACAAAATCAGAAAAAACAGAATTGAAGGAAATGTGGGAAGAGATTTCTCACGAGAAGACTGTCAGTAAGAAGCTGTACAGTTTCAGTTTGAAGATGTTATCGCATCGAGAAATTGGATCCTACGAATGTTCAGATAGGTTATCTTCTGCAAGTCTCTACTCGAAGTCAAGAAGAATAATTTGGGCAAGTTTAGGCCTTGCAGCAATGAGAAATCGGGTACTGAAATCTGTAGGAGAAATTGAATATTTGGCCGAGAATGACCCAGAAAGTACAGATATTTTGAAATCAAACATGTTGGACACATATTATCCCAAGAGAAGTCATCATCTGGAGAACATGTGTCTCTATGAAGTGCTGCAGAACTACATTTATTCACGGAAAGCTGCAGAAGACATCAACAATGGAAAATATAAAGTCGTTGGTGAAGAAGGATGTTTGGTGAAGCAAACAAAAGGAAGTTTGATAAATCACCGGAAGCTGAGTTGCGACACTACTGACAAGAAGGAATTTTACTACTTGGCTCTTTTACAGTTGTTTAAACCATGGCGTACAGAGGATGAACTACTGGGAGAATTCCAGAGCTATGAAGATTCTTTTAATGCTTGCAAAGACAGCATACAATGCAGTACATTCTCAACTTATCTGCAAATGTTAAATGAAGAAATTGAACAGGAAACTACAATTGCAGCAGAAATAGCTAGAGATAGTTCTCAGGACAGCCAAAGTTCAGGAACACTCAGTCAAGATCCCCTAGGACAACCAATCGTTGAAAATGAAGCATCAATAGCCATGAATGAAGTGGAAACGGCTATGAATCAAGCTCAAGAAGAATTTATAGACTTAGAAAATTTGGAAAGACAACTGAATCAAGAGCAGCAACAAATTTATGAAGAGATCAAAAACAAAATTGATCACGGATTTCTACATGAAAAAAAAGAGTGCTCATGCACATCATTTTATCCAATCAGGATGTATGTAAGCGGACAAGCTGGAACTGGAAAAAGTTTCCTAATAAAAGTCATCAGAAGCTACCTAAAGCAAAAAACGGATTCTACTTTGTCTTGTGTGGTTACTGCTCCAACTGGGTTAGCAGCATATAACATAAAAGGAATCACTTTACATCGTTTGCTAATGTTACCAGTGGAGCATGAGAACAAAATACAATTCAACAAGCTAACTGGAGAAGCATCCTTGGAAGTTTCAAGAGTATTGAAGAAGATGCAAGTTCTCATTATTGATGAGGTGAGCATGGTATCAAACTTAATGCTTGCCTTTGTGCATTTAAGAATGCAGCAAATTTTGAAGACAGACTATGACATGTTATTTGGTGGAAAACACGTCATAGTTTTTGGAGATCTTTTGCAACTTACTCCAGTTAAAGGACAACCAGTGTTTAATACTGTCACACATGAAGACACGAAGAAGTCATTGGGAAGCATCGGAAATACAAATATTTGGTCCTTCTTTGAGTACAAGGAACTTACTACTAATATGAGGCAAGCAAACGATGAAGAATATGGAAGTATTCTGAAAGATATCAGGATTGGACTACTCACAGAAGTTGGCAAAAAAGCATTACAGAGTCGGCTGCTACATAATTTATTTCCAAAGGAAGAAATAGTTGCAGAGAAGATATACAAGAACATTGCAGAAAACAAAAGTGTCATCTGCTTAATGCCAACTCTACGTGAATGCTCAATATTCAATGAGGAGCTTTTGAAATTGGAAAAGGAAGAGATCAGGAAATTGGAAGCAGTGGACAAAATTGAGGATGGAAGAATTACTGTCACAGTAACAGGCAAAATGAAAAATAAATTGGACTCACTAGAGAAGAACATCTCCAAAACAGCTGGATTAGAAAAAAATCTATATGTTTGCATGAACTGTAGAGTATTTTTAAGAAGAAATTTGGATGTTGAAAAAGGTTTAGTTAATGGAGCGATGGGAAGAGTTGTGGGTTTTATTAATTATCAGAAAAAAGGAGTTGAATGTTTAAAAATAAAATTTGATCAGTTAGAAGAAGTTAAAGATATTTGTCGTTGTACAGTTCGTTTCATGCTTGTGAAAGACTTATATGTACGTAGGAAGCAGTTTCCGTTTTCTCTAGCATATGCTGTAACTATTCACAAGTCTCAAGGATTGACTGTAGATTGTGCATTTGTGAACATTGGTTCAACTGTGTTCAAAGAGGGTATGGCATATGTTGCTTTGTCACAAGTGAAAACATTATCAGGTTTATTCATGATAGACTTTGATGACTCAAAAGTTAGTGCTGATACAAACTGTGTAAAGGAGTATAATAGATTAAGAAGAAGCTATGCTCCTCATTTAGGTCAGTATCCTGTGTTAGAGAAACGTGTAGTTTCTCGTAAAAGAAAAAATGAGAATATCTGTAATGAAGATGTAGAGAAGAGGAAAAAAAAGAGGAGTGATGTAATTGTAAGCAAAAAGAAAAAGGAAAATGAAGAACAGGTTGTAGGATGTCATTTTGAAAATAGCTCTGGTGTCAACTGCTACGCAAATGTAGTGCTGAATGTTGCATTTTATCTGGAAAGTTTGCAAGAGCAGATAATAGTAAATCAGGGAAAAAGATTCTGTTCAGAGCTGACTCTCCTTTTTCAAAAGCTAAGTAAAGATAAAACTCAAATAGAAAGTGTTACTGAAATTAGAAAACTTTTAGATGTATGTTCAGGACGAACACAGTTTTCTCAAAATGTACAGCAAGACGCACAGGAATTCTTGTTGTATTTTCTTCAGGTAGTGGAAGAAGAAGGAGTTCCCATTGAAATTTTTTTTGGTCTCTCTTATAAATGGGAACATAGTTGTGAAAATTGTTATAATATATGTGGCTCTAATGTTGATAATGAAAGGTTTATTTATTTGACATTGCCAGAGAGTAAAACAGTTACTTTTGCAAAATTAGTTAAAGATGCTAATCATAGCATGAAATGTGGTGAGTGTAAATCTGACATGTTTTCAACATTAATTTTAAAGGAATACGGACAGTATGTAATTTTAATGATGCAACGATGTAGAGCTGATGGTTCAAAATTGGATACTTTAATAAAGAAGTTTACAGGACAGCAATTATCAATTTCAGGAAAAACTTTTGTAACTGTTGCAATAATTTTCCATGATGGACCTACTGTTACTTCTGGACATTACACAGTTTATCTTAAATGTGAAAAAGGCTGGACACTGTGTAATGATTCCCAATTGATTTTCAAGCAACGTTTGCCTTTTGATTTAGCAAATTCCTATCTAATCTTCCTGAAACCTAAATTTTAGACAGATTTGGCAAGATCTCGACAAAATAATTTTACCATTTTACTGGATTACCATTGCAATTTTATAGAAAAAAGATTTTTTAAATTATCATTTGGCCTAATGGAAAGATAACCAATTGTAATGTGGACTTTTTAAATTTTAAATGAAACTTTGAAAAACCAATAATTTAGAGATAATCGGTAACATCTGCACAATTTAAATTTTGGAATGTTATTGGACTGCCATTGGAAATGTTTTCAAAAAAGATTTTAAAAATTACTATTTGGCCATGCGGAAAAGTAACCAATTCTATTGTGGACTTAATAAATTATTCAAAAAATTTTCGTGAACCAAAATGTTACAGAGAATCGGTGAGATCTGGACAAATTAAACTTTAGAATTTTATTGGATTACCGTTTGAAATTTATTCCAAAAAAAAATTTAAAATTACTATTTGGCCTAAAGGAAATGGAATCAGATGTATTTTGGAGTTATTTGAGATATAATATTGTGATTATACTTCTGAAACAAACATATCAGACGGTATTTTAAAGAAATAACTATTGGTATTAGATGATATTTTTTTAGAATATTATGCATTTCTATAATGTTAAGTTTAAGTAAAAAGAGATTCTGGGCTTTTTTATTACAATCTTTGTGATTGTTATTTTTTTTTGCCCGCTGTAAAATGATGAATGCAATTGCTTTCACAATTTATAGTGAAATGCAATATATTCTGAAAACAGCAAAAATAAGGCAAAAATATTTTTGGGAAAAAAATGTAAATATGTGTAATGTATTCTAAATTGTTTTAAAAATATTAATACTTTTTTCTTTTTTTTCAGATTGATATAGAAAATTTTCGAAAACTAGAACCATTTTTAAAACTATTTTTTAAAAAAACAAATGAATAAATATTTTTTTGAGTGAGTATGGTAAGTCAATAATAATAATTGTAGTCTCTCAAGGACCTTGTAATGTGATAATTGATTTTTAGTGTTTTTTTTTAAAAATAAAAAAAAAGTACGCGCACCGTACGCGTACGGTAAAAAAAAAAAAACGTTTTTAAAAACATATGTAAAAAAAAGATGAAAGATAAGGTTGGCTCTTAAAAGAACCGTTGTGTTCATGCAGGGACAGAGGAAAGAAAGCATGGAAAAATTAGTCTCTGTGACAAGTGTGCTGATCTATTTTGTTGTTCACTAGGGAAACACTGGTCTCCCTATGACAAATTAGATCATGACAAGAGGCACATCGAATATCAACCCTCAGAAAACGAGGGTTAATTTCCAGAGGGCCAGCAGAAGGAGATGCTCCCCCCACAGATGAAGGGCTCACCTGACCTGCAGAAGAAGGAGTCAGCCCTGCAGATGATGGTCCAGGCTGAGCTGCTGTGGATGTACTTGCTTGTCTTTCTGAAGAGTTACCTCCAAAAAGATGACCATGTGTCCTTCTGTGTACATCCTGGAGGTGTCTCTTCATGGTGTGATTCCCAAAGGAATACTTCCTGTCCGGATTACCTCTAGAAAGTACACGCTGACACAGCCTGCAAGTTACTAAGGGTGCATTCACCTTTTGCTGGCCTTCAGGAAAAGTAAAATAATCCCATACATAGGAGGGCTTTTGTTTCCTCGATCTCTGCCTCAAGACAGTGCTGCTAGTGCTAGCCTCACTCTCAGAAGAGCTCTGCTGTTCTGCCATCGTATCCCAAAGACAAACCAGCTCCTTCTCCCAAGGGATCACAAGCAGAAATGAGGGGAATGGGTGTGGTGTAGGAGAGTTCTAGAACTGAAAGTAGTTTCAACCAATCAAAAGTTGTGTTTCATGATCACATGACCTACCGTACGCTTACGGTACGCTTACGGTACGCTTACGGCAAAAGTGCGCATGCGCGTAAAAAAGACACGCGCATGCGCGCATGCGCATAACAGTCACTACCTGACACTTCCGCGTAACGTGCGCGTGTAGCGTACACGCGTACGCGTCCCACGCGGAGGACGCGCGGCTACGCAAATTGCGTAACTATACGTAAACAGCGTAGATAAATTACGGACGTTGCGTAAACCGTACGCTTACCGTAAGCTTACGGTACGCGTACTAAAAAAAAATTTAAAAAAAAGGAAAAAATGTATTGCTAATAAATTTTACATGTTTATTTTATAAAATATATTAAAAAAAACATATTATAGAATTTTAAAAATTTAACCATAGTCTTTAAAAAAGGATAGAAAATTGAAATAAAAATATGTTTAAAAAAATAGAAGAAAAAAACAAAATTAGCATTTAAAAAACCTTGCAAATTCACTGAAAAAACCATGGGTTTCACACACGTTATAGTTAGGACTTAGCATTTAAAAAAACCTTAGAAATTCAGTGAAAAAACCATAGGTTTCACACACGTTATAGTTAGGAATTAGCATTTAAAAAACCTTAGAAATTCAGTGAAAAAAACCATAGGTTTCACACATGTTATAGTTAACTGGACATTTTACTCGTAAAAAACCATTGAAATTGCCCCGTTATAGTTAGTTCAGCTAACTATAACTCGCGCGCCCGCAATGCACTGCTGATGACGTCACATATTACATCACTCATGACATGGTCAGTGACATCACTCATGACATCACTGATGACATCTCAAATGACATCACTGATGACATCACTGATGACATCATCCTTGTGATAGAGTGGCAGACCTCCTCTTCCCCTAATATAACCTTTGATACACACAATCAAAAATAGAAATTAAAATTTTAAAAACAATGGACATACCAATACCAGTTACAACAACCTATACAGTAATTCTAAGATCCAAATACACATCCACTCATTCACCAACAGTCCTATACAGTCACTCATACATGTACTCACTCATCATATGTACTCATACACGTATACATCCTGTTACACAATGCCACTCATCCATAGAGGTACTCACACACATAGTTAGTCATGCTAATAAAGAATCAAACATACATTTACTTGCATATACAGTTATACACACACCACCACACTTACTTCTACGGAAACTTACACATACTTAGTCTTTTAAACAATCACTTATAGAAACACATACTTATTCATACAGGAACTCTTTCAATCTCTCACTCTCACATATACTCACATATATACACCAATAGTCACATATACTAGTTTAAAACATATGTAGTTACACATAAAGACACTATTGAGACAGTCATTCACTCACTAACACACCCATACATACACTCATCCACCCATACAGTCCTGCACACATGCTGTCTTCAACACATACAAACAGTGAGTCACTCATTCATGCACCCATGCACTACGTAATACCCCTCACCGAACCAGACACTCACACTCATACTGATACTCAAAAAACCAACTAATAACCTATTTAGACACTCATGTAGCTACACACCAACCCATGCAGCCACTTATACACAAAGTGAGAGACTGATACAGATATTTACATATTTAAACATTACTCACTAAGCCATGTATTCACCAAGATACACTTAATCAGTCAGTAATACAATCAATTTTTCAAAAACAAATCATCCATTTAGACACTTATATACCCATTTATTCTTCCATCGACCTTGAGATATACATATATAAAACATATTTAATTTTCAGAAAAACACACATTCACTGGATGATGTCATCAGTGATGTCATCAGTGATGTCATTTGAGATGTCATCAGTGATGTCATGAGTGATGTCACTGACCATGTCATGAGTGATGTAATATGTGACGTCATCAGCAGTGCATTGCGGGCGCGCGAGTTATAGTTAGCTGAACTAACTATAACGGGGCAATTTCAATGGTTTTTTACGAGTAAAATGTCCAGTTAACTATAACATGTGTGAAACCTATGGTTTTTTTCACTGAATTTCTAAGGTTTTTTAAATGCTAATTCCTAACTATAACGTGTGTGAAACCTATGGTTTTTTCACTGAATTTCTAAGGTTTTTTAAATGCTAAGTCCTAACTATAACGTGTGTGAAACCCATGGTTTTTTCAGTGAATATATATATATATATATATATATATATATATATATATATTCACTGAAAAAAACATAGGTTTCACACATGTTATAGTTAGCGGAAATTTTACTGATAAAAAACCAATGAAATTCCCCCGTTATAGTTAGTGCAGGCAACTATAACTCACGCGACCGCAATCCTCTGCTGATGCTAATACTGTATTTAGACACTTATTTGCCCATGTCTTCTTCCATACATTTTTAGCTATACATATATTACAAATATTTTTTTTTCATAAAGACACATATGTCATCAGCAGAAGATTGCGGTCGCGTGAGTTATAGTTGCCTGCACTAACTATAATGGGGGAATTTCATTGGTTTTTTATCAGTAAAATTTCCGCTAACTATAACATGTGTGAAACCTATGGTTTTTTCAGTGAATTTGCAAGGTTTTTTAAATGCTAATTCCTAACTATAACGTGTGTGAAACCTATGGTTTTTTCAGTGAATTTGTACGTTTTTTTAAATGCTAAGTTACTTTACGCCATTCGTGGCGTGCGCGCCCACTTAACGCAGTTCGTTCCGTGCGCGCACGGTGCGCTTCGCGCACCGTGCGCGCACAGTGAGCACGCGGTGCGCTTCGCGCACCGCGCGCCCACTTTACGCAGTTAGTGCCGTGCACGCACGGTTGGCACGCGGTGCGATGACAAAGCAAGAAAGCACGTCAACAAATCTGTTTCTGCTTTCCTCCGTGACTATGGTATGGGTGCCATTTACCACAACAACTTGCGTTATGACATGCAAGACATTTATAGAGGAGATGGTGTGCACTTCAATGATGAAGGGAACAGAGTCTTCCTCTTGAACCTTAGACTCTGCATCGGTACTTACTTGTAGGTACCACTAAAAAATCATTTCATAAACACAACGGCTCTTTTTAGAGCCCCCTAATATCTAAACACTTAAATCTGATTTCCATTTTTTTTTTTTTTTTTTTTCTACCGTACGCTTACCGTAAGCTTACCGTACGCGTACCCCGTGATTTTTTTTAAAATCAATAAATGTTTTCTTTGTACTTTACAGTCCTTCTTTGACCCCCTCACAAATGTAAGGGGGTCTGTAACTCTCCTCATTGCCCCCTTTTCTTGTTTTCACTCTTTTTTTTCTGAGTGAAATACACAAAATGGCGGCCGCCGCTTCCTGGTTTCGGCCGATTCGAATGTTTACTAAGATCTAAGAGCCAATCAGAATCGCGCTCGCGCACGCCACCGTACGCTTACGGTAAGCGTACGGTAAGCGTACCGTAAGCGGGCTCAGATATATATATTGATTTAAAGGCTATTTTCTCAGAATCTACTGAACAGATTTACACCAAACCTAGAAAAGGCACTTCCTTGACCTAGGGACTACCTCTCTGCCAAATTTCGAGTAATTCTGTTCAGCCGTTCGGGCTGTAGCTCGTTCTAAAGGTCCTATGGAAAAATGCATGGGGAAAACGCGTTTTGGGACCCCCCTTTTATCTCAGCCCCCGCTTGACGGATCCCCCCGAGACTTTCAGGGTAGGAGCGGAGCGTAGCGCCCCACCTATTTTGAGAAATTCGCGAGGATTCATCGACCGGCGCCAAAGTTATTCAAAATAGAATGTTGAGGTTTTCCTATGGAAAAGGGGTCCTAACTATAACTACCTACTGGCGACCGCCAGTAGGTAATATATATATATATATATATATATATATATATATATATGCACACGCAATCCGTCGCAGTACTCCACTTCCCAAGCTCTGCACAAAAGACGGTACGGACCCAAGTGTAGGTGCTAATTAATTTATTTTCTTTAAACCGGCACTGCCGCCATGACGCGTTTCGGCTTCAGAGAAGCCTTGATCACATGACGCCATGAGGTGTGACCATTGAATTTAAAGTGCCAGTGCAACAAACATGTGATTATGGGTTCATAAACATCGACAACATACTTTGGAATTTCTCAAATGTGCAAAATACAGCTTTTTTTGTGCAAATTTGGGTACATTCAAAGACATGTCTATTATATTCAAAAAACATGTTTAGACCTATTCCTCAACGATGGACATCCACAACATATTTTGACTAGTGCAAATAATGTTTCACGGATGTGCAAAATACTGCTTTTTTGTGCAAATTCGCGTTGATTCAAAAACATATCTATTATATTCATAAACACGTTTAAGTCAATTCTTCAAAAGCAGGAACATATGCATACTGCTTCTGCTAGTGCAAATTATGATTTACACATGTGCAAATTGCTGCATGTTATGTGCAAAATCGCATACATTTTAAAATCATGTCTATTAAATTCATAAACATATTAAAACCAATCCTTTATAGTTGCTGCAAACATTGCTTCAGCCCGCATTGGTCAATAATCAAAACCGTACTATGCAAGTAATGGCTTTCTTAGAGTGCAAATAACGTTCAATAAATACAACAGTATCAGTTTATATTATATTGTATCACCATTAATGGAGAGAACGTTATGGTTAAGTTAAATTCTTTTATACACTACGTTCAAGAGAAATCTTGACAAGAGTCGATTTTAACCAATACTGCAAAATTTGTTTCATGAACATTCTGGTGTAGTGGACATATCTAAAATACGATAATGCCAAGATCCAATACCGTGCCAATCAAGCCCATGTGGGCTCTCATTCTGCTTGACACATACAAATGGCCATGTATGGATTATTAATAACATTCACCAAAACTTTCCTCATTTCATGCATCATATGTGCGGTACCCATATACTCTATGCAATGCTGCTGAATAGTATATATGTCTTATGTTTTGTGAAGATTGTAATATTTTTTGTGTCCCTATACTTTTACTTAATAAACCATTGTCGAAAGACAAAATAAGTGCGTAAGTGCAATGATCCACTATATATCCACAAGTGTTAAAAACATATAGTAACTCATTTCTTCACATATAAAAAACATCATATTAAAAATTATATTGCAGAGGAGGTGGTTAACAAAATATTGTTAAATCCAGAAAACAAACTCTACAGGAAACATTATTTGTTACTTTATAAACATGTATACAGATCATTACTGGAATTGAATCCAGGATGTATTTGGTATATATATATGCAAATAGAGAGAGAGAGAGAGAGAGAGCGAAAGAGAGACGGAGAGAGAGATAGATACATATAGCTATATATAGAGATATACAAATAGATAGTTATAGTTAGGACCTATTTACCATAGGAAATCCGCAACATTCTATTTGGAATAACGTTGGCACCGATTGACGAATCTTCACAAATTTTTGCAAACTATTGGCCAGCTCTGCTCCGCTCCTACCCTGAAAGTTTCGTGGTGATTCGTCAAGCGGGGGCCGAGAAAAAATTTCCCATAGGATATGTTGTCGCAGCTACAGCCCGAACTGCTGAACGGAATTACACCAAATTTGGCAAAGAGGTAGTCCTCAGTTCAGACTCGTGCCTTTTGCTTAAATGGTGTAAATCCGTTCAGTAGTTCCTGAGAAAATTAGAGTTAAAAGTTAGTGATATCTATGGCCGGGGAGGATCCGCGGATCCTCCCCGCACCCTCCCCGAACCCTCCCGAGCACGAGCTGAATGCTAATTGGCTGCCAACAATCTGAATCAGGAAGTGTTGGCAGCCATCTTGTGCCTCTGTAGAACCGAGGCACAAGAAAGCACAAAAACAAAGACGCAAAACGCGACAAGGGGGCAGGGTAGAAACACCCTGACCCCCTAGGCCTGCCCAGGGGGTCCCACAAGGACCCCCTATTTTTAAATAGCGGGATGCGCCTAGGGTCCGCGCATTTCGCTAATGAAAAAAAAACGAAGCGCGGACGTCCGCGCTTCGTTTTTATTTAGCCCCCGGGGGGCCAAGTCCCGGGGGCAATGTGTTTATCATAATGGGGGGCCCAGAGGGGCCCCCCAGCCCCGGGGACCGCCACCACCGGGGCTTAACTGAATGTATGCGGGGGGCTCATGGCCCCCCGCATCCCCGGGGACCGCCACACCCGCCGGGGCTTGTTTTAAAAAAAATAATAAAATACCAGTGTGGGGGGGGGCTCGAGCCCCCCCCACACGCCCCGGGGACTGCCACCTCCCCGGGGCACTAAATATTTAAATAGGGGGTCAGTTACGGACCCCCAAGCCCTGGGGACCACCACCCCCGGGGCTTAAAATTAAGTGGGAGGGGGGCTGCGCGGCCCCCCTCCTGGAGCCTTGTCGTGGCCCTGGTGACCGCCACCCCCCAGGGCCGGCTCCTGCAGTGTCCCAGGTTGCCCACCCCGGGACACTGCTGTTTGCTATGGCAGGGTGGGAGCCTTGCGGCTCCCATCCTGCCATTGCAAACTGCTTTGGTATTTGGAAGAGAGAGCAGGGAACCTGCTCTCTCTTCCAAACACCAAAGACGATTGCTTTTCCACACGGGGAGCAGCATGTTAGCTGCTCCCCATGTGGAAAAGCAATGCCGGCTCCCGCAGGATGCGGGGAGCTGGCGGGGCTGTAGGGGGATTGGGGACCCCCCCACGGCCCCCAACAGAGGCCAGGCCCTGGGGTCAGTAGTGGCCTGGGAGGGGGGCCACACGGACCCCCTCCACAAAATATTTAAATAGGGGTCCGTTACGGACCCCCAAGCCCCGGGGACCACCACCCCCCGGGGCTTAAAATTAAGTGGGAGGGGGGCTGCGCGGCCCCCCTCCTGAAGCCTTGTCGTGGCCCTGGGGACCGCCACCCCCCAGGGCCGGCTCCTGCAGTGTCCCAGTGTGCTCACCCCCGGGACACTGCTGTTTGCTATGGCAGGGTGGGAGCCTCGCGGATCCCATCCTGCCATTGCAAACTGCTTTGGTATTTGGAAGAGAGAGCAGGGAACCTGCTCTCTCTTCCAAATACCAAAGACGATTGCTTTTTCACACGGGGAGTAGCATGTTAGCTGCTCCCCATGTGGAAAAGCAATGCCAGCTCCCGCAGGATGCGGGGAGCCAGCGGGGCTGTGGGGGGATTGGGACCCCCCCACGGCACCCAACAGAGGCCAGTCCCCGGTGGGTGGGATCCCCGGGGCCAGTAGTGGCCTGGGAGGGGGGGCCACGTGGCCCCCCTCCACAAAATAAATAATTAAAAAATAAAAAAAAACGGCCCCAGGGGAAGTGGTCCCCGGGGCCAAAATGGGCCACAGGAGGGGGGCTACGCAGCTCCCCTTCATAAAAAAATAAAAATAAAAATGGCCATGCCCCGGGGGATGGGGTCCCCGGGGCAAATTACGGCCTCGGGAGGGGGGCCACGTGGCCCCCTTCCCGATTTTTTTTTTTTTTAAATAAAAAAACCAAATTGGGGGCAGGCCCTGGGGGATGGGGTCCCCAGGGCCAAAAAATGAGAGACCCCCTACACAGCCCCCCTTCTTAAACGGGAGAAAAAAAATGGGATCGGGAGGAGGCCACGCCCACTCCTTTCATCACTCTGCAAATGCGCCCCCTGGCGCGTGTGCAGAGGGGGAACGAATTCCCCTTCAATACTGGGGGTCCCTGGGAGACAATTAGCCCACCAGGAACCTCCAGTATGCGCCAGGGGGCTGCATTGCAGAGAGGTGTAATGAGGCCACGCCCCTTTTTACACCTCTCTGCAATGCAGCTCCCTGGCGCTTACTAGAGGTACCTGGTGGGCTAGTTGGCCGCCAGGGGACCTCAGGAATCAAGGGGACTTAATCTCCCAACTTAAAACACGCCACGGGGTGTGTTTGCACAGTGGTGAAGGTAGGGGGCAGGGCCTGAGGTGATACTGTGCAAACACGCCCTGTGGCATGTTTTAAGTTGGGCAATTCATTCCTCTTCAATCCAGAGGTCCCCTAGGGGACAATTAGCCCATCAGGTACCTCCACTAAGCGCCACGGAGCTGCGTTGCAGAGTGTTGTAAAAAGGGGTGAGGCCTCTGAACACCTCTCTGCAACACACCTCCCTGGCACATACTGGAGGTACCTGGTGGGCTAGTTGGCCGCCAGGGGACCTCAGGATTCAAGGGGACTTAATCCCCCAACTTAAAACACCCCACGGGGTGCGTTTGCACAGTGGTGAAGGTAGGGGGCGGGGCCTGAGGTGAGATCTGTGCAAACACGCACTGTGGCGCGTTTTAAGTTGGGGAATTAATTCCTCTTCAATCCTGAGGGTCCCTGGGGACCAACTAGCCCACCAGGTACCTCCAGTAAGCACCACGGAGCTGTGTTGCAGAGTGTTGTAAAAAGGAGCGTGGCCTCTGAATACCTCTCTGCAATGCAGCTCCCTGGCGCATACTGGAGGTACTTGGTGGGCTAGTTGGCCTCCAGGGGACCACAGGTTTTAAGAGGAATTAATTCCCCAACTTAAAACGTGCCACAGGGAGTGTTTGTACAGGTCACCTCAGGCCCCTCCCCCTTCCTTCACCATTGTACAAATATTCCTCTAAAATCAGCCGAACTACGAATTCCGATTTACTCACCTGTAATCAGGAGAGAACCCAGTGCTGCATCTTTTAGCCCAGCACTGACCCTGAAAAGGAATTCTAAGCGTACTTACCAGTAACTTGTATTTCCTTCCATAGGATCCATTGTGTGGTTTTCACCAGAAAATTTTCAAAGTGTCCATTTTTTAAACGTACAAATATTCCTCTAAAATCAGTCGAACTACGAATTCCGATTTACTCACCTGTTATCAGGAGAGAACCCAGGGCTGCATCTTTTAGCCCAGCACTGACCCTGAAAAGTAATTCTAAGCGTACTTACCAGTGACTTGTATTTCCTTCCATAGGAATACATTGTGTGGTTTTCATCAGAAAAGTTTCTAAGTGTCTATTTTCACAAACTAAAAATATTCCTAAAAAATCGTCTGAATGACTTAAACACATTCTTTCAACTGTTTACAGGAGTTTGGCCAGTGCTGGATCCAGGATCCACCACTGAGTAAGAAAAAGTAACAATAACACTACTTACCTGCTAAGTGAATTTTCTGCCGTAGGATAACATTGGTGATTCTATGGGAAAAAGTTTCTAAGTGTCAACTTTTAAAATACAATAATATTCCTTAAAAATTACTCTTGTAACCAAAGCGCTTTTACTCAACTGTTTACAGGAGATGTCCAAGGACTGAATCTAGGGTCCAGTCCTGTGGTTAGAAAAGTAATCCATAAAGTAACTAATTGCATTTAAGTAGAAATTCACATTGAGCTCAATGTTGCTTTGTGTTTGAAATTGTGTTGCCCATTCCAACAAATGTAACTACTGTACTTAAAAGTCTGTTGCCTATTTGCCAAGTATTTAAACTAAAGTAATTCATTCTGAGAAAGTATATTTTGTATTGTAATGTATAATGTAATTATAATGTAATTAAAAAAAATATATCTAAATATAAATAGTTTAAAAAATGTAGTAAATCAGTCTAAAAAAAATCAGTATAACAATGAATACATTCAAAATTGACATTTACAAAACCTTTGAAATTCACTGAAAAAACCATAGGTTTCAGGCCTGATGTAGTTAGGAATTAGCATTTAAAAAACCTTTGAAATTCACTGAAAAAACCATAGGTTTCAGGGGCGTTATAGTTAGGAATTGGCATTAAAAAACCTTTGAAATTCACTGAAAAAACCATAGGTTTCAGGGGCGTTATAGTTAGCTGGACATTTCCCTCATACAAAACCCTTGAAATTCCCCCATTATAGTTAGTTCAGCTAACTATAACTCGCGCCCCCGCAATGCACTGCTGATGACGTCACATATTACATCACTCATGACATGGTCAGTGACTTCACTGATGACATCTGAAATGACATCACTCATGACATCACTGATGACATCATCCATGTGATAAAATAGTGCACCTTCTCACACCCTTTGATATACTCAATCAAAATTTCAGACGTCCATTCTCAAAACCATAGATACTCCAGTACCAATAACTACATACCCACTCATTGACTCTTAGATCTACACACACATCCACTCACTCACCTGTACAGTCACTCATACTTACAGTCACTGAGTACAGGACTATCATATGCATTTATACACCTACATAGACACTCACACACCACCAATCATCCATAGAGGTACTCTCACACTTAGTCATTCATGCAAATAATTAATCACACTCCCATTTACTCACCTATGCAGTTATACACACACAAGTTCACTTACTCATAAAAATAGTACCATGTTCTTACGCTCTTATACAATCACTGATACAAGCACACACTCATCCATACAGCCACTTTCACAATCACACACTCTCACATATACCCACTTATATACTCTTACACACATATATATTGCCTTTCACATATGTAGTTACTCACACATTTACCACTGAGATATACATTCAATCACTAACACACCCATACATACACTCACCCAACCATACAGCTGTAGAATCACCCATTCACACATGTATGCACAGAGTCACACACACGGAACCCACACAAACACTCAGGCCCCCAAACACATACTCAGACAATCAATCAATAACCCATAGAGACACTCATATAACCATGCAGCTGCTTATACACCAACAGACAGACAGATACAGACATTCACACAGTTTAGTCACTAGTCTGCAGTAAGATACGTTTAATGACTCACTTATAGAGTCAGTCACGCACCTACTAAATCATCCATTCACACACTTATACACCCACTCATTCTTCCATAGGTTCTTCCCTATATATATATCTTAAACATATTTAAAAGTTATGGAAACACACACACACTGGATGACGTCATCAGTGATGTCATCAGTGATGTCATTTCAGATGTCATCAGTGATGTCATCAGTGATGTCACTGACCATGTCATGAGTGATGTAATATGTGACATCCTCAGCAGTGCATTGCGGGGGCGCGAGTTATAGTTAGCTGAACTAACTATAACTGGGGATCTTCAAGGGTTTTGTATGCAGGAAATGTCCAGCTAACTATAACGCCCCTGAAACCTATGTTTTTTTCAGTGAATTTCAAAGGTTTTTTAACTGCCAATTCCTAACTATAATGCCCCTGAAACCTATGGTTTTTTCAGTGAATATAAATATATATATATATATGTGATCAAGACCGCCGTGTCGGTCGAAACGCGTCTGAACCGAATCCTATTTGCACCAGCATATTGTGTCCGTGTCTTTTGGCAGTACCGGCTGGTACTACGGAAGGAGGATTTGATGTACATATATACATGTATATATATATGTGATCAAGTCCCCCAGCAGGGACGAAACGCGTAATGGCTGCTACTCTGTGGATGTAACCTAAGGACATTAAAAAACTTCGATCTTTAAGGATTGTGGTCCGTGCTCTTTTTCCGTGGCTGGTGGCAGAATCGCGGAGTGTAAGAGTGCTTGCAAATATATATATATATATATATATATATATATATATATATATATATATATATATTCACTGAAAAAACCATAGGTTTCAGGGGCGTTAAAGTTAGCTGGACTTTTCACTCGTACAAAACAATTGAAATTCCCCCGTTATAGTTAGTTCAGCTAACTATAACTCGCGCGCCCGCAATGCACCGCTGATGACGTCACATATTACATCACTCATAAAAAGTCCAGCTAACTACAACACCCCTGAAACCTATGGTTCTTTCAGTGAATTTCTAAGGATTTTTAAATGCTAATTCCTAACTATAACGTGCCTGAAACCTATGGGTTTATCAGTGAATTTCGAAGGTTTTTTAAATGCTAATTTCTAACTATGCCTACAGAGATAGGACATGTGAAGAAAGAAGAAAAAACGCACAGAAAAAAAAAAAAAGAAGTGCAGAAAGAAGCAACAGAAGTCCTCAAAGATGAAGAAAAGTGCAGGAAGAAGGATAACGTGCAGAAAGAACAAACAGAAGAGCAGAAAGAAGCCTTGTTGCAAAATCATCTTGTACCCTCAACTTTTTCAGACGGATACTGGTGGTAACTGAGTCTGACTAACCAGTCCTAGAGCCAGTGCTATATTAAAAGACACTCAGAATACAGTGAAAACGCCTACATACACTAGGGAACACTATGCGTTGGGGTCCCCCTGTGATTAGCATTACCTCCTCTGTAAGCCCCTAGTATATAATATGGCAGGGGATTAAAACTACCTCTTAAAACGTGCCGCAGGGTGTGTTTGCACACGTCACCTCAGTCCCCGTTCCCTCCCCCCCCACTGTGTAAACACGCCCTGTGGCCCTTTTAAGTTGGGAGATTAAGTCCCCTTGAATCCTGAGGGTCCCTAGGGTCCAACTAGACCACTAGGTACCTCCAGTAAGCGCCACAGAGCTGCGTTGCAGAGAGGTGTAAAAAGTGGCACAGCCTGGACCACCTCTCTACAACGCAGCTCAGTGGCACTAACTGGAAGCACCTGGTGGGCTAGTTAGCCCCCAGGGTCCCTCAGGATTGAAGGGGAATTATTTCCCCAACTTAAAACGCGCCATAGGGCGTGTTTGCACACGTCACCTCAGGCCCCGTCCCCTCCCTTCCCCACTTTGTAAACACACCCTGTGGCCGTTTTTTAAGTTGGGATATTAAGTCCCCTTCAATCCTGAGGGTCCCTAGGGGCAAAATAGCCCACTAGGTATGTCCAGTAAGCTCTATTGCAGAGAGGTGTAAAAAGGGGCACGGCCTGCACCACCTCTCTGCAACGCAGAGCAGTGGCGCTTACTGGAAGCACCTGGTGGGCTAGTTGGCCCCCAGGGTCCCTCAGGATTGAAAGGGAATTATTTCCCCAACTTAAAATGCGCCACAGGGCGTGTTTGCAAACGTCACCTCAGGCCCCGTCCCCTCCCTTCACCACAGTGTAAACGTGCCCTGTGGCCGTTCTCAGTTGAGAGATTAAGTCCCCTTGAATCCTAAGGGTCCCTAGGGTCAAAGTAGCCCACTAGGTACCTCCAGTAAGCGCCACAGAGCTGTGTTGCAAAGAGGTGTAAAAAGGGGCATGTCCTCAGAACACCTGTCTGCAACGCAGCTCCCTGGCGCATACTGGAGATACCTGTTGGGCTAGTTGGCCCTCAGGGACCCTCAGTATTAAAGGGGAATTAATTCCCCAACTTACATCTGGCCAGGCGTTTGCAGAGTGCTGCAAGGAGGGGGCGTGGCCTCCGGCGCGATGCCGGTCTTTTATTTCTTTTATTTTTTTTAAGAAGGAGGGCTGTGCTCTTTTTCTAATTTATTGGCCCTGGGGACCCCATCCCCCAGGGTCAGCACCCTATATTTTTTGTTGAAAAAAATAAATGTGGCCCTCTCAAGGCCTTGATCAGCCCCGGGGGACTCCAACCCCCGGGTCACTCGCATTTTGGAGTCCAGCGTGAGGAGTACGCGTATCGGCAGCTCGACCTTTCACCTAATACAGATTTGAAATCTTTCTGCAAAGTAAAGAAAACTTAACGGAAATTGGCCTTACAGTCCCTACAGGGTTTTCTCCTCACGCCACAGAACTAGTGTGGCTTGGAATTATCGCCTCACTTCAAATCTACATATACCGATTCTTTTCAGCCATGATCAAGTCGCATGTACAACTTACTGACGCGACGAAACACATGTTCGCTTGGGAACTGCATACTGACTGAAAACATGAAGTTCTATTAAAAATAAGAAAGAAAGGAACAGAAAGAAATGGATTGATTTTTTTGTGCCTTGCATGTTACTACGTCATAAAAAATGTCAGTGATAATTTATGTGTGCTTGGGTATTTAGTGTACCCCAACCCCTGGGTCATGGCCTTTTTTTTTTAATTCTTTAGTAGGGGGGCTGCGTTGCCCCCTTCCTCAGGCCACTTATGGCAACAGGGACCCCATCCCCCGGGGCTGGCCTTTGTTTTTTATTATTTAAAAAATATATATATTTATAGAAACACCTAGGACATGCTGGACAAACCGTATGTACCTATCACCATGACGATTTCCGTGATATTCATTAAAAGGCGACTATGCATACAATGAATCCACGTGGAATGTATTTACACCGCTAGTGAATCTCTGACATGTCTGACGCCCTACCGTGCCTAATCCCAGCACCCCCGCCGGTGGGTACTCTCCAAGTAGACACCCTTGTCGTTTATTTATACAAACATGGGTAGCTATTGACCGGCACACCAAGCCATTCAAAAAGACTTCGACAAAAATTCGACCAAACTATGCAAGAAACCCCCCTCACGGTTAATAAAACACACATCTGCCGCCGGATGTGTAATACTTTTTATTTTACTCTCTGGAAAGGAGACGAACCTCACTTGAGAGTCACAGCGGGCTCCTGGCTGAGCCCAATGCTGTGTTACACCCACCAGTGCCCGCCGAGTGCCACACACCTCTGTGTTGTATTCCACCAGCTAGTGCGTATGCTATGACACTCTCTAGCCCATGTGCACTGTAACACCACCCCGTGAATATGTCATGCCACACTTGCCTTTGCACGGGTTATATTTCCCCATCTAACGTGCCTTCCTCGATACCTATGTTATAACGCACAGCGCTATGCCATACATATTACAATCTGGGATCCATATCTTTGTCACAGTGCATATGCAACGTTACACTCCCCAGCACATATTTTATATTATAACTTTAGAGACTAGTTAGGTTACACAACACTGCCCTGTGCATATTACACTCCAAGGCGCATATCGGATAGCACATGCTAGTACCTGTGCTATCTCGCGCTCTCCAATGAAGCTGTCATTGCGCACAATGTAGTGCATATTATATTTCATGCCCTGGTTCATCTTATATCACACTTTTTGGTGCATAGTTTATACCATATACTATATCTAGTTTTCATTTTCAATCGTGCTCTCAGGACTATGTTCTATATAACAATGCGTCCACCTACCCTTTTCACGGGCATTACATTTTGCGATGAGGTGGAGGGTCAGGGGTTGTTTCTGCCAAGTGAGCCCGGAGTCACAGTCACAAACGTCCTCTTCTTCCTGAATAAAAGTGAGATTATGCTGCATACTTGTTCATATTTTAAGTAGTTCGCACAGACATACATTTTAAAATCAATAAAGTTCCTAATACCCACCTTCTCTGAACAGTTAGCTTGCTGCCCCATCCACCTCCTCCCTATCCTCTGTTGTCTGAATCCATGGACTAGCATCCTCCCTCCTGCCATGCATGGTCTGATGTGCTGCCACTGCCCTCCATTTAGCATGATGTACCAGTCCACTCCTCCTGCCCTCCATTGCCCAATTCTATTGCCCATCATTGACCTTCTGCTTAGCCTCTGTGCTTAGCTTGCTGCCCTTATTCTCCTTCCCCCTGCCCTCCGATGTCTTTGTGCATGCCCCTGCTCCATCCTCTTTGCCCACAATGTTTCATGGACCTGCTACTCCTATCTACTCTGAGTGTTCTGTTGAGCTGCCACTCCCCTCCCACCTGCCTAGCATTGTCAGATGACTGTAACCTGTCCCTGCCACTTCCACCCTGCCTGTCCACATGCCATGCCACTATCCCCTTCCTCCTGTCCTCCATGGTCCATTTTACTGCTACACCCTTCTGCCCTCCCTGGTCTGTTGTGCTGCAACTGCTCCTCCTGCCTGCCCCGCGTGGTCTGTGTGAGGCCCCTTCCCCTGAACTCTCTTGTCTGTGCCCAGGTCCTGACCCTCTCTTCAATCCTCCATGGTCCTTTGTGCATGCCCCTGGACCCTCCTTCTTGCCCATCATAGCCATTGTGCTGCCACTAACCCTCCCGCTTGCCATGCATGGACTTCTGTGCTGCCATGGCCCCTCACTAATTCCCTGTGTGGTCAGCTAGCTGCCCCTGACCCCCTCCCACCTTCCCTCCATGGTCTGTGTGTATGCCATCATAGTCTCATTGTTGCTCTCCATGGTGTGTCTTGTTTCTAGTGCCCATCCTGCCTGAACTCCATGGTCATCTTGCTGCTCCTGCCCTGCCCCCTTACCCCAGCCCTCTGTTTCCATGTGCAGACCCCTATTCCCTCCCTCCTGGCTTGTCTGTTCCATTGTAATGCCCCTGATCCGTCCCTCCTGACCTTTCTGGTCTGTTATGCTGCAGCTTTCTCTCCTGTCTGTCCATTATGGTCAGCTAGCTACCATTGCCTCTTTCCCCTCTGTTGTCCATGTGCATGGTCCTGTCCCCTCCCTATTGCTTTCGATGGATTGTTGTGCTGCACTCCCGTCCCGCATGCCCTGTGTGGTGTATTGTGCTGCTGCAAACCCTGATGCCTGCCCTGTAGGGTCAGTTTGGTGCGTCTCTCCATGTCCCTCCTGTCCTCTGTTATCCGAGTCCATGTCCCTACCCCAATTCCTCCTGCCTACCATGATCCAATGTACCATACTTGCGAACATTTTAAACTTGGTAAGAGGGAGATTTTGAAAAAAAACTGGGGTATTGATTTTCCACTTTGAGTTACATTGAAAAAGAGGAGATTGTAGACAGGAGACAGATCAAATAAAGCCCATTTGAGCTAAAAACATTGGACGTTTCCTGGCTGAAACGGGTCTGTTGGCATGTATGGTTGTACTACCACTGCCTCTTCCTTCTACTCACAATGGTCTATTATATTGCCACAGCCTCTCTTGCCAGTCCTGTATTGTTGGTTTGTTGCCCCTGCACCCCTTTCCACTGCCCTCCATAGTCTGTTGTGCTGCCACTGCCCTTCCTGCCTGCCCAGTGTGGTCAAATTGTTGCCTCTGCACTCTCCTACCTGCCTTCAATTTTCAGAGTCCGTGCCCCTGACCTCTGCCTCTCAACAGTATCCCAATGAACAACTAGATTGCTAACATTCTATATTTATTACAAAAGTGTGGAACGCCTGACGTCATCTTGATGTAATCAAAACTGTAATACCAAGAGCATTTCCTTTAGAAATTACATATATGAGAGGGTCTTATTTGCATCAAAATTATGGTTAGTGCTCTAAAAAACTAAAATGAGGACATATTTTCTGAGTTTTCAAATAGCGACAAAGAACTTTTAAATTATTTGTAATCTTTCTGTTTTTTTATCCAGTTGACCACTTGATTAAATGTTGCACCTAGGGGAGAGGATGTAGTGTTACTTCCAGAGCTGCAGACTTTGCAACTAGGGAACCAGGTTGGAGTTTCTGCTTCAGCTCAACATTCTGTGATTCTGGTCAAATCACTTAATCTCCCCATGTCTACAACCAAAATGAATTTGATCTTGTGTGATGTATAAACGAATGCTCATGTAAAGCACTGCAATACCTGACAAGTCTGCACTATATAAAACTGCAAATAAACAAAAAATAAGTGTTTTGCACACTTCTGTCATTGGGATACATGTGGGCTACATCTGGGTGATATTTGTGCTGCATTTGGACTCTTTTGTCTCTGGTGGCCTTCTTGGGAGATTTATTTGTTATGAAGTTTCCTAATTTCCTCATTTACTGCAGTCTCCTCAGTAGGAAATGCTTTCAGTTTTTTACTTTCATTCCATCAAGAAGGCATTCAGATGTGTCACACATTTGCCATAAATTCTGAATGTTAGCACTCTAGTTGCTTATTAGATCACTGTAGTAAAGCTACTGCTCACCAGGGAAGTCTGCTGCTGGTATTGAAAGTGCATGTTTCAGTCTGCATGCCAGAATTTTTTAATGAAATAGAACAGGATTTGAAAAGTCACTCAAAATGTGCCCTAATTTTTCTTTCTGCAGCACTAATCACACTTTCTATGGCAAAATGAACCCCCTCATTTTGTTCCTTTTTAAATTAAATGTTTTAAGAGTAACCACTTTATTCCAATCAAGATGGCTTCAGGTGTGCCATACTTTTGTCATATTTAAGAGAGTAAGCACTCTAGTTGTTCTTAAGAACACTCTGGGACATTCTATCATTGGGCTATACTTGGGCTACATCTGGGTGATATTTGGGCCACATTTGGGCTCTTTTGTCTCTGGTGGCCATTTTGGGAGACTTATTTGTTATGAAGTTTCCTAATTTCCTCATTTACTACAGTCTCCTCAGTAGGAAATACTTTCAGTGTTTTACTTTGATTCTATCAAGAAGGCATTCATATGTGTCACACATTTGCCATAAATTCAGAATGTTAGCACTCTAGTTGCTTATTAGATCACTGTAGTAAAGCTACTGCTCACCAGGGAAGTCTGCTGCTGGTATTGAAAGTGCATGTTTCAGTCTGCATGCCAGAATTTTTTAATGAAATAGAAGAGGATTTGAGAAGTCACTCAAAATGTGCCCTAATTTGTCTTTCTGCAGCACTAATCATACTTTCTATGGCAAAATGAACGCCCTCAATTTGTTCCTTTTTAAATTAAATGTTTTAAGAGTAACCACTTTATTCCAATCAAGATGGCTTCAGGTGTGCAATATGTTTGTCATAAGTAGGACTGTTAGCGCTCTAGTTGTTCTTTAGAACACTCTGGGAAGCTGCAGTAGAACACAAAGGAATCAACTGACAGTCTCTGCCTTTGTTGGATGTACATGTTTTACTGAGAATGTCAGACTTCATTCTCACATGACTGAGAAAGATAATTTGAATTTACAGAAAATTGCTCTCAGTTTAGCTTATAGATTACCTTCCAAACCTCTGTGGGAAAAGCATGAGAACATAGATTTCTCTCAAACATGATTCATGATATCACAGCAGAAGGCTTTTTCACATGGTAAAATCACCTTAGAACACACCACAATTCCTAAAATGAGTATGGTACCATCAACAAATGATTTATAATGTAACTAAAGTCTTAAAACCTTCTATTAGCTGCAATGCTTTTTAATGAGGTGCTATCATGTATATTGGTCCCAAGATGGCTGCCAACACTTCTTGGATGAAGTACTGACAGCCAATCAGATCTCACGATGAGATGTATGGTTGGGCTCCGCCCAGATATATCTATCTTTTTAACTCTAATTTTCTCAGAAACTACTGAACGGATTTACACCATTTAAGCAAAAGGCATGAGTCTGAACTGAGGACTACCTCTTTGCCAAATTTGGTGTAATTCCGGGGTCCTATGGGAAAATGCATGGGGAAAACGCGTTTTGGGTCCCCCCTTTTTCTCGGCCACCGCTTGACGAATCACTGTGAAATTTTCAGGATAGGAGCGGACCGGAGCTGGCCAAAAGTTTGGAAAATTTCGCGAAGATTCGTCAATCGGCGCCAATGTTAGTCCAAATAGAATGTTGCGGATTTCCAATGGAAAATAGGTCCTAACTATAACTACCTACTGGCGACTGCCAGTAGGTAATATATATATATATATATATATATATATATATATATATATATATATATATTCACTTATATATATATATATTCACTGAAAAAACCATAGGTTTTAAAGACGTTATAGCTAGAAATTAGCATTTAAAAAACCTTAGAAATTCACAGGTTTCAGGCACGTCATAGTTAGTTGGACGTATCACTCATAAAAAATCAGAAACATTCGGCCGTTATAGTTAGTTCAGCTTACTATAACTGGTGCCCCTGCAATGCACTGCTGATGACATCACATATTACATCATTCATGACATGGTCAGTGACATCACTGATGACATCTCAGATGACATCACTGATGACATCACTGATGATATCATCCAGTGACTGTGTGTTTGTTTAAAGTTTAAATATATTTTATAAATATGCACAAGTGTATTGAAAAATGAGTGGGTGCCGCTCGCAGCTGACACTTGGGCTGAACTTCTACGGATTATTGCGGTGTGGGACTGCGAGGCCCAGCAGTCCACACCACCTCCAGCTGGTCACTCTTCCCGCCCCGCCTCTCTGGTGCTTTGCCCCCAACGTCACTATATATCCTGATGTTTGTTGCTGCGCGGGACGCGCGCGGGACGTGCCGGGCGAAGCCCAGGCCAAGGGCGGGCCCGTTTGAGCCCGTTCGAGACCGAAGAGACTGGGCTGGGCCACCCCCTTTGTTTGTTCATTGAGGTAATACGCTTAGTGAAAACAAAGGTTGTTCGAGGCTTGCCCCTTAACAATGGCGGGCGGAACGGGCAGGGGAAGAAGTGCAGCAGCCGGTGCTACTATGGCAGGTACACTGGACAATTTCATTGTAAGAGCTGCTACCCTTCTTGAACGTGAAATTGATCTCACAGAGCGTCGCCTTTCCCTTGACCCTGTTTCCCATAAACGTTCATCATTGGGAAAAATCGCATCGTCTGTTACACCCAAGGTTAACACTAAAATTATTGCCCTACATGACTCCATCGTTTCTGATGAAGACAGTAATAATGCGACCATCGATACAACTATGGAAAGTAGGAGCGGTAAAGAAGGGAGAAGTACCACTAGGCATCTAACTTCCAAAGTAGACCACACGATTGCTCAAACAGAAGGGGTATCCACTCGGGCACAAACACACGCTGTTACTGAGGCTACCATTTCTTCCACAGACCAAACCTTGGGAGCCAAACCGAAACAGAAGATTGCCCAGCGAGGAAAAAAGGGCAGTAAATTGAGATCAATGAATTCGAAAAACATAAAATCGTTATCCAAGAACCAACCAAGTGCTGCTGACCAATCCTTGTCTACAGTGTCTGCAGATCCAGTTATTAATCTGGATGAGGGACTTTGCTCCAAAATTGGGGAACTTCTTGCCCTTTCTACTCGCCCTATTTTGGATAGACTCAAGCTTATCGAGGAGCGTCTTAAGAAACTTGAACAAATGGCTCTGTCGAACCTTGAACTCAACCAAATGCTAAAGTCGGGATTGTCAACAGGGCCTATTGTGCAGCTTCCCTCTGGTAGTCAGGCATCTAAGGCCAAGGGGAAAACTCCCGTACCCTTGGCTCTTACTTCTGAACCTCCGAAGGGATCTCACACGGATAAAGGTGTGGATATATTACGCACTAAAATTACCCCTGATGTAAATGGCCGTACAAATCTACCTTTAAGAGAAAACACATCCCCAAGACATAATGATGTCAATGAAAATGTAAAATGTGGTACGGTTCAGAATTTTAATAGGACAGAAAATAGCTCCGTTCATAACAATAGAAGAGGTTTTTTGTTACCTAGTTTATATTTGCCGCCAGAATCCTCTGCCTATGTTATTGTATTAGCAGGGGTTCCTAGTTTGGAAAATACCGCCACTGAAACATACCACGAGCTAAAAAACAAAACAATGCACTGGTTCAATACTAACCGACCACTTCCCCCTCACATACATAGTGAAATTTTGTTTGTTCGGAGAGTCAGTTGGGTGGGCAAGGGCAGCAAAGACATATCAGGGGATTGCATTGTTGTTAATTTTAAAGATACTCAGACCGTAAAACATATTCAGCAGGAGCGGCCATTCATGCCATATACAAGAATTTGGCCACTTCCCCTTGGTTATTTTTATGGTTTCAATCCCTACCAATCAAACAATAGTACTTGGGAAAAGGTTGGGAGGGGCAAAATAGCTATTGATACTCAGAGATGCAGGTTGGCTCCAGCAGATTATGGTTGGTTAGAGGCCTTTCCGACCAAGAACAGATTTAGCGGTCTTGATATGGTTGATTGACTGTGCCCTAAATTCATTGATCTTGAATCTACACGGGAGATGATAACTGATAATAGGATCATGCAAGCTAGTGAATATAATGTATCCTCTGGCTCCCTGGCAGTTCACTTACCGATTGACCCTAAGGTCAAAGCTACAAATGTTCTTTCTATCACTGAAGATGGGGAGTTATATAATTACCTACCATCGATTGAAAGCCCAAGAGGAGCTCCTGTTACCGGGGTCTCCTCCCAAATCTCAACTGTGAGATCACTCAAAGATGCTGATAGAGTTTCTGATTTAAGACTCCTTACCTGGAATGTTGCAGGGTTGTCTGCCAGGTTAGGGGACTTAAACTGTATATCTTTCTTACAACAGTTTTCGATTATCGGCTTACAGGAATGCTGGTCAGTGGATCCCATTCATATGAATGGCTACCGTACCTTTCACACGCCAGCAATTAGTACATCAAGGGGGAGAAATAAAGGAGGTCTTTGCACTTACGTATCCAACTGTATGAAAGAAACAAATATTCTTTTTGCCCCTGTATCGGATTTTTTCCAGATTCTGACAATTATGTACGGGGGCAAACAAAATATAATTCTGATACATTTTTATAATAATATCCCAAAAGGCGAACGGATCTCGACTTTCAATGAATTACACAATACCCTCAAAAACATTGAAGGAAAACAAGCTGTTGATACTTGTGTGATCTGCATGGGTGATTTCAACTCTTATTTATGCCCACATAGCAATCTTAATATTTGCGGGTTGAGCGAGGTTACAGACGTCCCTACAGCACATTTTTCCCATACGCCTTTGGGTAATCTTTTAAACGACTTAATATTTTGCTTGGATATCGGGTTTGTTAATGAACTCTGCTCCCCCTCAGTCCCCTTTAATACCACATTTATAGGAAGGGGCTGTAAATCAGTTATTGATTTTATGCTAATATCCAAACGGTACTCTAGCCATATTCGCTCATTTGAAAGATGTGAGATAGTAATGAGTGATCATTTGCCAATCAGTATGTCTATCTCCTCCTTGGGGGGTAATAGAAAGGCTAACACTGTGGTCCAAAACCTATATAATTATAGGTTGGGTCTCGCTAGGAAGAATGGTTACACTCTAAAATGGGATAAAGTGCAACCAGTGGCTATTTTTAGAAATCAGTTAAAAGAGAGGGAATTTGACATTTGTCTTACCGAGAATGACGATCCTACTAATGTACACGACGCTTTCCTTAGTATTTCAGAGGAAGTACGTAACTTGCTTTTAAAACCTCAGAAATCAAGGGAGACTAGGTTAAAGAGGTGGTTTAACAAGGAATGTAGCAAGACTCATGCTTGTTTAATGACACAGTTAAAACGAGATCCTGGGGATAAGGCTGAAGTCAGACTTGCTAGATCTGCATATCAATGTGCACTAAAAAAGAGAAAAGTACAGATAAAACAGGAGGCATGGCAGACCTTGCAGGAAGCCTCCCAGACAAAAGATAATATTGCTTTCTGGAGAGCTGTAAATGCTCCCTTTTTTAAAGATAATTCAACAGACACAATTGAGGTAGCAATTACGGAAGAGTCATGGGTGACCTATTTTGGGGAGCCCTACCAAGCTGAAATTGCGGAAGGCTCAGAGAGGGGGCTTAATTTATCTGGACAGGATATTGCTCCATACCCAATAAATGTTGAATTCCTTTTGGAAGATGTACTGGTAGCTATTGATAAAAGTGTGGCAGGGAAGGCCCCGGGCCCCGATGGAATTCCTGTCGACATCTTCAAGGCAAATACTGATTTGTGGGCCCCGCTTTTAACAAATGTTCTAAATAGCTTTACTAAAGTAGGATTTCCTTTTACTTGGCAGGAAGCAATTGTGGTTCCTATTTTTAAAAAAGGCGACCGAAATGAGCCGAAGTGCTATAGACCGATTTCTTTATTGGACTCGCTCATGAAGATTGCCGGGAGAGTTATACTCAATAAACTGCAACTATGGGTTGAGGATAAAGGTATTCTCTCACAGTTTCAATATGGTTTTAGGGAAGGTTTGGGAACAATAGAGCAAGGTCTGAACTTAGCTCTTTTAGTAGCCAAATATGTTGAGGCCAAAAATGAAAGCCTATTTCTCACCTTTGTATATCTAAGCTCGGCTTTTGATTGCCTCAATCACAACAAACTTTGGTCAATAATGCAGGATATGGGAGTAGACCCAAACCTCCTAACTTTTATTAGGGAACTATATCGAGGGGCAGGCGCCCGGGTTCGCTATGGGGATAAGGGGGATTGTACTTCCAAATTTGCCATAGGGAAGGGTGTGAGACATGGCTGCATATTAGCTCCATTCTTGTTTAACCTATATATTAATTCGGTAGCCTCTCACCTTTTGGAAGTCAAGCAAGATTATCCCAAAATTGGAAATTCCTATATCCCCATTCTTTTATATGCAGATGATGCAGTGATCATGGCTCGGACACAAGTGGGCCTTCAGAGATCACTTAAAAACTTTTCTGACTATATGGGCAACAGGGGCCTAAAGATTAACATAAGTAAGACCTTCAATATGTGTTGCACCAAAAAGAAGAACGTCACCTGTAAAACCTTTTTATCCAATATAAAAATTGATACGGTAAATACTTTTTCTTACTTAGGTATCAACTTTGAAAAAAAGGGTTCTTGGACTGTAGCAGGCGAAACAAGAAAGTTAGCGTTCTCACGAGCAATCGGGGCACTTAAAAATGTTGCCAATATATCTAAATGCGTGTTCATGGCGTTATATGGTGCAGGGATCTGGGGGATAGCGAAAAATCACAGTATACAGTCCTGTGAGAACGCTTTCTTGCGCTATCTTCTGGCAGTGCCTGGATCCACCTCCACTTTTGTATGCCATCAAGAGCTAGGCCTACCCTATATTATGGACCTTATTAAAGTTGACCCTATTTTACTGTGGTACAAAGTATGGTCCTCTAAAGAAACAGGCCTGAATAGGGACATAATCTTGGATTGTTTAGGTCTTGAGGGGGTTTCAAAGATTTCCTGGTTCAAGTACATAAAAAAATTTTGGGTGGACATGGGTCACCAGGAATACTTTGATGCACCGGATAGCATGGCTGGGATGTCAAGGAAGAAGCTCAAGGAATTATGTTTGCCTTTCCTAGAAGTAAAAAGGTGGCAGATAGAGAAATGCAAGAGCACTGTTATGACTAATTGTTTACTTATACAAAATCAAGGTATTCAGCCATACTTGTTGCAAGTGCCCTGCTGCTATTCCCGCATGTTATTGACTCGCTTCAGGGTGGATATCCTTTTTAGATTAGTTACCTTCCCGGAGATGAATTGTTGGTCAAAATAATTAATTCCGTGCCCATGTGACCTGGTTTCTGCTCAATCCTCCCTTCATTGTATCTTCTTTTGTAAATTTTACTCAGGACCTAGGAAAGGAATTTTACTTCCTGGTTTAAGAAAGTTTGGCTTGAGACAATGTAGAATGGCACTGTTAAGATTACAAATGCTTGATGATGATTTGCTCATGTTTTCGGTGTCAACATTTCTTAAAACCATTATTAGATTTAGGACCTCAATGAACTAAGCTTCTTATTGCAATTCTTAAATTGTTATTTAAAGGTTAACTATTTATTAACTTCGATGTATTTATCTATGAAATGTTTTAAAGTGTGCTTTTATGGTTTTTGATTTTAAAATCGAATAAAGCTATTAGAACGAACGAGTGGGTGTATAAGTGTCTAGAAGAAGGATTTAGTAGGTGCATGACTGACTGTATAAGTGAGTGATTAAATGTGTCTTAGTGAATGCATAGGTTAGTGACTAAACTGTGTGAATGTCTGTATCAGTTTGTTTGTTGTTATGTAAGCTGCTGTATGGATTGGACAGTAGCGACATGAGTGTCTATATGGGCTATTAATTGGTTGCCTGAGTATTTGTATAGAAGACTGAGTGTGTGTGTGTGTGTGTGTGTGTGTGGGTGGAAGGTGTGTAACTCTGTACATAGATGTGTGAGTGATTGATTCACTGGGTGTATGGGTTCAAGAGTGCATGTGGAAACAGCTGTATGGTGGTTGAGTGTGTGTATGGGTGTGTTGGTGAGTGAATGGATGTCTCAGTGGTACATGTGTGAGAAACTGCATATGTGAAAGGCAGTGTATGTGAGAGTTGGAGTAGGTACATGACTATACATGGGAGTCAGTGATTGTGAGAGTGGTTGTATGGATGAGTGTGTACTTGTATCAGTGATTGTATAAGAGAGTAAGTATGTGTTAGTATCTGTTTGAAAAAGTGATGTGGTGTGTGTATAACTGTATAGGTCAGTAAATGGAAGTGTGATTGATTCTTTACAAGACTGACTAGGTGTGTGAGTAAATCTGGATGAGTGGTGGTGTGTTAGTGTCTGTATAGGTGTATGATTGTATATGATAGTGTTGTATTGATGAGTGACTGCATGTATGAGTGATTGTATGGGTGAATGAGTGGATGTGTGTGTAGACCTAGGAATCAGTAAGTGCGTATGTAGTAACTTGTATTGGTGTGTTGATGGTTTCGAAAATGGTAGTCTGTATTTTACAGTGGGTGTATCAAAGGTTATATTAGAGTGTGAAGATGTGCATCAGATTTTCACGTGGATGATGTCATCAGTGATGTTATCAGTGATGTCATTTGAGATGTCATCAGTGATGTCACTGACCAAGTCATGAATGATGTAATATGTGACATCATCAGCAGTGCATTGCAGGGGTGCGAGTTATAGTTAGCTGAACTAACTATAACGGACACATTTTTTTGGTTTTGTACGAGTGAAATATCCAACTAACTATAACATGCCTGAAACCTGTGGTTTTTTTTCAGTGAATTTCTAAGGTTTTTAAATGCTAATTTCTAACTATAACGTTTTTTAAACCTATGTTTTTTTCAGTGAATATATATATATATATATATATACATATATATATATATATATATATATATATATATATATATATATATATATATATATATATATATATATATATATATATATATATATATATATATATATATATATATATATTATCTACTGGCGGTCGCCAGTGAATAGTTATAGTTAGGACCGAGTTCCCATAGGAAATCTGAAAATTCTATTTTTAATAACTTTGGCGCCGGTTGACTTATCTTCGTGAAATTTTCAAAACTAATGGGGCGCTCCGCTCAGCTCCTACCCTGAAAGTCTCATGGTGATTTGTCAAGCGGGGGCTGAGAAAAAAGGGGGGTCCCAAAATGCGGTTTCCCCATGAATTTTCCCGTAGGACCTTTAGTCGAAGGTACAGCCCGAACGGCTGAACAGAATTACTTGAAATTTGGCAAAGAGGTAGTCCTGAGATCAGGCATGTGCCTTTTGCATATATGGTGTCAATCTGTTCAGTAGTTCCTGAGAAAATTGCAGTTAAAAGTACATAAATATCTATATGCACGCACCGTGCGCGCACCAAATGTCCGCAAGCGTAATTCTGATTGGTGGTTAGATGTCAGTCAACATTCCAATCGGTCGAAATCAGGAAGTGTCGGACACCATTTTGTGTGTGACAGTGAAAAAGAAAGGTTGAGAACGTGAAAAGGGGGCAGGGTAGAAAGTTCCTGACCCCCTAGCCTTTGTCAGGGGGTCCCTAAAGGACCCCGAAGGGTGAAAAAAACATTTTATTTTTTTTCAAAAAATCGCGGGGTGAGCGCACAGTGCGCGCACCGTGAAAAACCCTTAAAAAAAAAAACATTTTAAACTTTTTATACGTTTATAGAAGATATTAACTATGCTGTTCAACTTTATCCAAATAAAAAAAAAAAGAGCTGAGCCATTCCATATTACAGGATACAGTCAATCTATAACTATATACATAGGTAGTTTGTTGTAAAATTAATATATAAAAAAATATAATAATACATACATAAATTAGCATTTAAAAAACCTTACAAATTCACTAAAAAAAACATAGGTTTCACACACGTTATAGTTAGAAATTAGCATTTAAAAAACCTTGCAAATTCACTTAAAAAACCATAGGTTTCACACATGTTATAGTTAGGAATTAGCATTTAAAAAACCTTGCAAATTCACTGAAAAAACCATAGGTTTCACACATGTTATAGTTAGCTGGACATTTCACTCATAAAAAACCATTGAAATTCCCCCGTTATAGTTAGTTCAGCTAACTATAACTCGCGCAACCGCAGTCCACTGCTGATGACGTCACATATTACATCACTCATGACATGGTCAGTGACATCACTCATGACATCACTGATGACATCTCAAATGACATCACTGATGACATCACTAATAACATCATCCAGTGAATATGTGTCTTTCTGAAAAATAAATATTTTTTATATATGTATATCTAAAGGTTCATGGAAGAATAAATGGGCAAATAAGTGTCTAAATGGATGTTTTTTTTGGTAAAATTAATTGTATAACTAACTTATTAACAGTATCTTAGTGAATACAGTGATGTAATATGTGAAGTCATCAGCAGTGGATTGCGGTCCCGCGAGTTATAGTTAGCTGAACTAACTATAACGGGGGAATTTCAAAGTTTTTTTACGAGTGAAATGTTCAGCTAACTATAACATGTGTGAAACCTATGGTTTTTTCAGTGAATAAATATATATATATATTCACTGAAAAAACCATAGGTTTCACACACGTTATAGTTAGAAATTAGCATTTAAAAAACCTTGGAAATTCACTGAAAAAACCATAGGTTTCTCACATGTTATAGTTAGCTAGACATTTCACTCATAAAAAACCAATGAAATTCCCCCGTTATAGTTAGTTCAGCTAACTATAACTCGCGCTCCCGCAATCCACTGCTGATGACGTCACATATTACATCACTCATGACATTGTCAGTGACATCACTCATGACATCACTGATGACATCACAAATGACATCACTGATGACATCACTGATGACGTCATCCATGTGATAAATTACCACATCTTCTCACACCCTAATATAACCTTTGCTACACTATGGTTTTTTCAGTGAATTTGCAAGGTTTTTTAAATGCTAATTCCTAGCTATAACGTGTGTGAAACCTATGGTTTTTTCAGTGAATTTCAAAGGTTTTTTAAATGCTAATTTTTAAATGTAAAAATTGTTATATGTATTTATTTATATGCTAATTCCTAATTATAACATGTGTGAAACCTATGGTTTTTTTTGTGAATTTGTAAGGTTTTTTAAATGCTAATTTATGTATGTATTATTATATTTTTTATATATTTATTTTACAATAAACTACCTATGTATATAGTTATAGATTGACTGTATCCTGTAATATTGAGTGGCTCAGCTCTTTTTTTTTTTTAATTTGGATAAAGTTGAACAGCATAGTTAATATCTTCTATAAACTCATAAACACTTTAAATTTTTTGTTTTTTTTGTTTTAAGGGTTTTTGACCGTGCGCGCACGGTGTGCACTCCACGTGCGCATGCGTACGTCGTGCGTGCTCCATGCGCGCGTCCTCCGTACGCGCATGCACGCGTAGTCCCTACGCGTGTGCTCCGTACGCGCATGCGTGCGTGCACCATGTGCGTACGGTGCGTGCACCGGCGTGCTCCGAGTGCGCATGCGTGCATGCTCCGTGCATGCTCCGAGTGTGCATGCGTGCTCCGTGCGTGCTCCGTGCGTGCACGGTACGCGTACGGTGCGCGCACCGTGCGAGCACAGCAAGTCATGTGATTACCAAACAACACTTTTCATTGGTTCATATTAGTTTCTGTTTCAGAATCTTCAAACACCACACCCACTCCCCTCACTTTTTCTACTAATTTCCTGGGAGAAGGAGCAAAACAACCTTATTAAAAATATCTTCTAAGAACAATAACTATTTGCAATAAATAACGTCTGTAAATCTTGTTGCTTAAGCACATACACCAAAATAATATCTGTCAAATAAGTCCACAATAGAAACAGTTACCTTTCCATGAGGCCAAATGGTAATTTTTAAATTCTTTTTTGGTGAAATATCCAATGGTAATCCAATAAAATCGAAATAATGGTTTCTTCAGATGCTGCAATTTGTATCTAAAATTTTGGTTTTAGAAAAATTAAGTAGGAATTTGGTAATTCTGCAGGCAAATGTTGCTTGAAAATCAATTGCGAATCATTACACAGTGTCCAGCCTTTTTCACATTTTAGATAAACTGTGTAATGACCAGAAGTTATACAAGGTCCATCATGGAAAATTATTGCAACTGAAACAAAAGTCTTTCCTGATATTGATAATTGATTTCCTGTAAACTTCTTTATTAAAGTGTCCAATTTTGTTCCATCAGCTCTACAACGTTACATCATTAAAATTACATACTGTCCATATATCTTTAAAAATAACATTGATAACATTTCTGATTTACATTGAGAACATTCCTTGTTGTGATTTGTATCTTTAACTAATTTACTAAAAGTCACTGATTTACTCTCTGGTAATGTTAAATATATGAACCTTTCAGAATCAACATTAGAGCTGCATGTGTTCAAACAGTTTTCACAACAATGTTCCCATTTATAAGAGAGACCAAACATATTTTCTATTTCTACCCCTTCATCTTCCAGTACCATAAGCATATACATTAAGAATTCCTGTGCATCTTGCTGGACATTTTCTGTAAACTGTATACATCCAGAACATACATCTAAAAGATTTCTAACATCAGAAGCACTTTCTATTTTAGTTTTATCATTACTCAGCTTCTCATGAAAGAAACTCAGCAGAGAACAGAATCTTTTTTCATGATTTAGTATTATCTGCTCTTTTAAACTTTCAAGATAAAATACAACATTCAGCACTACATTAGCGTAGCAGTTGACACCAGAGCTATTTTCAAAATGACAACCAACAACCTCTTCAGCATTGTCCTTTTTCTTTTTGCTTGCAATCACATCAATCTCTATTTGTTCACTATTCTGTACATCCTCATTACAGATATTCTCAATTCTCCTTTTCTGACAAACAACACGTTTTTCAAACACAGGATACTGACCTAAATGAGGAGCATAGCTTCTTCTTAATCTATTATACTCCTTTACACAGTTTGCATCACCACTAACTTTTGACTCATCAAAGTCTATCATGAATAAACCAGATATTTTTTCACGCATGACAAAGCAACATATGCCATACCTTCTTTAAACACACTAGATCCAATGTTTATAAAAGCACTATCTACAGTTAATCCTTGAGATTTGTGAATAGTTACAGCATATGCTAGAGAAAACGGAAACTGCTTCCAACGTACATATAAGTCTTTCACAAGCAAGAAACGAACTGAACAACGACTAATGTCTTTAACCTCTTCAATCTGATCAAATTTTATTTTTAAAAACTCAATTCCATCTTTTTTTTGGTAATTAACAAAACCCACAACTTTACCCATAGCTCCATTTACTAAACCTTTTTCTACATCCCAATTACGTTTTAAAATTACTCGACAGTTCATACATACATAAAGATTCTTTTCTAAACCATCTGTTTTTGATATGTTTTTCTCTAGAGAATCCAATTTAGTTGTCAATTTGCTTGTCAATATAATAGCTATTCCTTCATGCTGTATTTTATCCACAGCTTCCAGTTTTATAATCTCTTCATTTTCCAATTTCAAAAGTTCTTGATTGAATATAGAGCATTCATGTAGTGTTGGCATTAAGCAGATTACAGTATTTTTTCCTGCAATTTTCTTGTATATTTTCTTTGGAACTATTTGTTCTGTTGGAAACAAATTACATAGCAATCGACTCTGTAAAGCTTTTCTGCCATGTTCTGTGAGTAGTCCAATTCAGATATCTTTGAGAATACTTGCATAATCATCATCATATGCTTGCCGCATATTGGTAATGAGTTCTTTGTACTCAAAGTATATCCAAATATTCACATTACCTATACTTCCTAACGACTTTTTCGTGTCTTCATGTGTAAGAGTATGAAATACTGGTTGTCCTTGGAGTGAGCTGCAGTAGATCCCCAAAAACTATAACATGTTTTCCTCCAAATAGCACGTCATAGTCTGTCTTTAGAATTTGCTGCATTCTTAAATGCACAAAGGCAAGCATTAAGTTTGATACCATGCTTACCTCATCAATAATGAGATCTTTCATTTTTTACAATACTCTTGAAACTTCAAAACATGCTTCTCCTGTTAGCTTGTGGTATTTGTATTGTGTTTTCATGCTCTACTGGTATCATTAGCAAACGATGGAGGGTAATTCCGTGTATGTTATATGCTGCTAACCCAGTTGGAGCAGTAACAACACAAGACAAAGTTGAATCAGTTTTTTTCTGTAGGTAGCTTCTAATTACTTTAATTAAGACACTTTTTCTAGTTCCAGCTTGTCCACTCACATACATTCTGATTGGTTCAAATGATGTGCATGAGCACTCTTTATTTTCATGTAGTAATCCATGATCAATTTGTTTTGTGACTTCCTCATAAATTTGTTGTTGTTCTTCATTCAGTTGTTGTTCCAAATTTGGTAAGTTTATTAAATCTTCCTGAGCTGGATTCATAGCTGTTTCCACTTCAGTCATGGCTATTGCAGCTTCATTTTCTACGATTGGTTGTCCTAGAGGATCTTGACTGAGCGTCCCAGAACTTTGACTGTCTTGAGAACTGTCTCTAGCACCTTCAGCTGCAATTGTTGCTTCTTGTTCAATTTCTTCATTTAACATTTGTACATAAGTTGTGAAAGTACTGCATTCTATAGTATCTTTGCATGCATTAAATGAATCTTCATAGCTTTGAAAATGTCCAAGTAATTCATCCTCTGAATGCCATGGTTTAAACAACTGTAAAAGTGCTAAGTAGTAAAATTCCTTCTTGTCAGTAGAGTCGCAACTCAGCTTTCTGTGATTAATCAAACTTCCTTTTGTTTGTTTTACCAAACATCCTTCCTCACCAATGACTTTATATTTTCCATTGTTGATGTCTTCTGTGGTATTCCGTTTAAAAATGTAGTTCTGCAGCACTTCATAGAGACACATGTTCTCAAGATGATGACTTCTCTTTGGGTAATATGTGTCCAACAGATTTGTTCTTAAAATTTCTGTACTTTCTGGTTCGTACTCTGTAAATATTCAATTTCTCGAATAGATTTCAATACCCGATTTCGCATTCCTGCAAGGCCTAAACTTACCCAAATTATTCTTCTGGATTTGGAGTACAGACTTGCAGATGATAATCTATCTGAGCATTCGTATGACCCAATTTCTCGATGCGATAACATCTTTAAACTGAAACTGTATAGCTTTTAACTGACAGTCTTCTCGTGAGAAATCACTTCCCACATTTCTTTCAATTCTGTTTTCTCAGATTTAGGGATGTAAGATGTGACATACCGAGCAACAGCAATAGAATTGTCAGCTACATACTGAATATCCATGTTAGCATTCCACATGGATAAAATGACTGGGTTGTAGTCATTTATATATTTTGACTCTTCTTTTCTTCTTAGGTTGTAGGTATTTTTAGGCGATTTTCTTGTAATAGTATGTCGCACAGCTGACATAAAACTGTTTACTCTTCCTTTTGAAACAACAGGTCGTGGAAATCTAAATCGACATGTTGTGTAGAATTTATCTTTACTCTTGTATTTTCCACACCGATGACTTTGAAAATGTAAAACTTGCTCTTTTAAGTTTTTTTCTTCTGTGCTTTTAGGTATAGCACATGTTGCATATCCTTCAATGAAAGATAAAACTGCATCATCAGAATCTCTTCCAAATTTTGGGGCATCCTTGATCCACAACAGCATATGAATATGAGGAGCACCTCTAGCTTGGTACTCTTTTCTCCAAAAGAAATCCACAACTTCTCCAAGAGGTGGATTTTTTTTATTGCAGATGAAGGACATCATAGCCTCAAATCTATGATTGAAATATCTGCAAACATTAACCGGATCCAATGAGCACAATTCTCCTGCTGTCTTGTATTGGATGTTTTCAATATTTGAATTTGCCTCTCGAAGAAAATCCAGCAAATCATCCCAAGCGTATTCAGCACAGCTTAGGGTAAGGAACCATGTAGGAGTTCCTAAATTCCGTAACATACATTTCAATTCTCCATGGCGTCTGTACCAATATTCATTAGTCCCATGCTGACAAGCCATCAGATTAATCAATTGAGATTCCAAATGATCATCTCGCTGTTGCACTTTGTTCAGAAAATACTTTGCAGACACATTATGTAGATGTACTCCAGTTCTTAAAATGTGATTTACTGCATAAGATAGTGCAGACAAGTCAATTTCAAATAAAAGATGGAACAAATAAGGAATACTTTGACAAAATCTTGGATCTTCTGCATATAATCTTGTAGTCCGATACTCAGAAGCAGGAATCTGTACTGGGCGTTCATCATATCGTCCACCTTTTCCTGTAGGAAACAGCTGGGGAAAACAACGAGCTTCCAAGCTCTCCTCCCATACACTCACGGGAGTTCCTTTTGCTTTTTTCATCTGAAACAGATGAATAGTGTTTCCCATAACTTCTTTAGAATGAAGAGGATGTATGCTGAAATGTTCATAAGTTTCTTCTTCTTTTGACTTATCCACTTTTTCAATTTGCCCAGTTGGTATTCCTGTGTCTGCTAGTAAAACTTCTTCATCTTCATCCATATAAATTGATTCATACCATTTATTATTTCTTTTCAAATATAAATTTGCTCTTTGTACTTTTCGTACATCTACCAGCTCCTGCCAAATTTTCTTATTCTTTGTAGGTACACCATTAACCAGAATAACTAATGGTTCAGTTTCCAAACTATCTGCATCAATTGTTTCAATATTTTTTTTCAAATCTAATGGCAAATAGACAACTCTTCCTTTTAAACCTCGTTGTAAATCTGAAGGAGGTAATTTACCTGTTTTGGGCTCCATACGAACTATAGTCTGAAACGGATGGACACATTGAATGCGTATAGACTCATATGTATTTAAATCAGAAAGTTCTGCGGGAATATCAACCAATTCTAAATTATTATGTACAGCTCTAGCTGGCATTTTATTTTCTTCTAACTTGTTATAACAGTATTTACAAATACGCTGATCTTCACCCAAATCAAAACAGTTTTCCAGAAATAAATATGTAGCAAAATCCTTCCACTTAGAATTATTTTCTTTTTCACTTTTTTTATAGAGATCAACATTCCTTGTTTGAGTTTTATAATGGCTTCTCCGGCAACAAATACAAGTAATATTTGGTCTTTCATTAGAGATGATAGTAAATGTTGTCATTTGATCTTCAAAAATTTTACTAACAGTGAGTTCTACATTCTCTTCCACATTTTCTTCAATAACTATGTCATTTCCTGCACTTTCTTGCTCTGGACCAAAGTAACAAAACTCAATATCCTTACAAACCTTCTTCACCTCTGATACAAATCCACGGAACAGAGCACTATTCAACTCATTTAACTTTAGTGCTGGACTTTTAGCAAAATACAATCTTCTCACACATTTTCTCATTTCAGTATGATGAACTGCCAGCATCCTAAAATGGTGAAAAACACTTTGACAAACTTTCCTAGAAAGACAAGCCAGAGAATGTCCTTGCAAACCAGTATTCTCTCTCACTCTGCAAGGATCTAGTCTTTGAAGCACCTTAATCTTCTGTTTAACACTTTTTTTACTATATTCTCTTAGAAAGTCACGTAATTTATCAATAGATTCCTGTCGTACAGTACAAATACTACTACAATTCCAAGTGTACACTGGGGCTTTAGGACGTCTCCCCATAACCTCATCAGCTAACACTTCTTCCTCATTTCTTGGAACCATTTTCTCCTTTTCCATTACACAACCATCTTTAACTTCATATGCTCGACCACTGGTGTCAACTGCATGCAGCAAACTATTACTTTGAAGATAACTCTCTTCATTAAAAAATGGTTCAGTACTTGAACTATGCTTCCATTCTCCTAAGAACACTTTACATAAGTTTTTTTTTTCACTTCTCTTTTTCTTTTGCTTTTTGACTTCATTACATTCACTAATTTATCTAATGTACGGATCCTGTTCAAAATTAAAATGAATAGTTTTCTTTTTAATTCCAAAGCCTTTGCAACAATTGATTAAATATGTTTCTTTTTCTTATAAAATTTGGCTTTCTTCCTATATTTTTTCACATCCTTTAGCAAATTGAACATCACTCTTCTCTGAAACATTTTATTTTTCTACGAATGTTTTTAAAATCTATTTTTCTTTTTAAGTCATTCTTTCTTACTTCTGATTGTACATTAGCATTTAGTATATTCTGTCGATTGTCTTGTTGTTTTCTACTTGAAACACTATTTGCAGTGGATATATTTTTTACATTTTGTCTTTGCTTGAGGATATTTTTTATAAAATCATTAGTCTGCTTACCAGAAGACTTTTTCTTTTTTCCAACATGAGGTTCTTCAACTAATTTTTGTTGTCCAGATGTCTTCAAATATAGATGTTGTTGCTGTTCTTTTCTCTTTCTTGATTTTATAGGCATCTTTAATTTATTTCAGTGTTGTTCAGCAATACCTGAAAGAAACTAAAAAAAAAATACCTTTATGTAATTTAAATATATTACTATATTTTTTATGAGCTTTTCAAATCCTATCATATGAGCTGTCCCTTTCCTACGACTGCAAGTCTTACACAATAAAAGCTACACAAAGCTACACAAATTAAATCTCTGACAACAATTCCTGGGTGCACACAGACTCATGGTGTGATTCTAGGCAGAAAACAATATTTGATTGGCAATTTCAAAGCACATTTACTACTGTGGTAGAGCAAGTGATAATTGCTGTAACAGCCTGACACATTTTCCTTATAGTTAAGAGAGGTAAAAAAGAGCACATGTCCTAACAGCTACTTGAGACCATGAGCACTTACGCATTCCTGTATGAATGTTAATAAGATACTGGAGGCCATAAGGAAAACAAAGAAAGTTGGCTCAGTTTATCAAATGACAACTAATATAATTGAAGATGATCTTTCTATAGTCGAGAACAGGTGGCAAAGGAAGTTAGATTCATCAAATATTGATATGGCCAGTTCTATTGCAATGTCCATGAAAGTACTTTTCAACGGATCCCTTCAAAGCCAACACTTTATGTCTATTTTTGATCTTTATTACTCCCCTGTTAGGATAGCTAAATGGAAGGCTGGGGGAGACTCAAGATGTAATCGTTTTGCGGAGGAGGATGCGGACTCTATTCATATGTTTTTTAGATGTAACAAACTTTCTCGCTTTATTATTGATATTGAATATTTTATCAATTATACTTTAGGTATTGTCGTTACATTGACGCCCGAATTGGTAATTTTTGGTATTCAAACTGATCAATCTGGGTTAAGACCCAGGGCTGAAGAAGCACTTCTTTTTATTTGTATGTCTGTCTTTCGGTTCTGCATTACCTCCCGCTGGACTGATAATGAACCCCCAACTTTTCATCAGTGGCAATGTAAACTATTTTACATCTATCATATTGAAATAGCTATGTATAAACTTAAGGGGATAAGGAAAAAAATGTTAGGCTTAAAAATCTGGGACCCAATCACCAACTGGATTTGATATATTATGCTTTCTTTTTTCTTTTTTTTTATTTCTCCAATATTCCTGTAGTATACCCATTATGTAAATGGTCCTGAATTTGTTTTTGCTTTCTTATATTGATTAAGCTTGACTGATTGTTGAAATAAAATCTATAAAAACATTTAAAAAAAAAAAAAAAAAAAAGAGACCATGAGCATGTGGAACCTGGGTGAGTGATTAGACTAGAGCAAAGGAAATGAGCCTTGGTGACATTGAATGTTTTAGCGTTACACACTGCTATCTGATATACCACACAGTGCTGAATACTTAGCATGGGACTGCAGGAGAAGCAACTGCTTGGGTGCTAAAAGTGTGTTTCTGGAGACTGTGTATTGTCAGGTGCAAGAGAGATCTGCATGGATGCTTCCACAACTGCATGAAGACTTCAGAGATGTATATAAGAGTACATGTATGGTAAGGGTTAATTGGAGTTTTGAACATGTAGGCACTACCTCACCCATTGCGGGAGTGGAAGGAAAATCTACGATGTTGATTTCAAATGTGTTTGCATTTGCCTTTCATTTGTGAGATAGTGATTTTTGCTGAATGCTAACCATCACAGTTCAAGAAAACAAGCTGCCCCTTTCCTACGAGTGCAAGTCTTACAGAACAACAGCAACACAAATTAAATCTCTGACAACAATTCCTGTTTGCAGACTGACTCATGGTGTGATTCTAGGCAGAAAACGGTATTTCATTGGCAACTTCAAAGTACATTTACTACTGTGGTAGAGCAAGTGATAATTACAGTAACAGCCTGACACATTTTCCTTATAGTTTAGAGAGGCAGAAAAGAGCACATGTCCTAACAGCTACTTGAGACCATGAGCATGTGGAACCTGGGTGAGTGATTAGACTAGAGCAAAGGAAATGAGCCTTGGTTACGTTGAATGTGTTAGCATTACACACTGCTATCTGATATACCACACAGTGCTGAATACTTAGCATGGGACTGCAGTAGAAGCAACTGCCTGTGTGCTAAAAGTATGTTTCTGGAGACTGTGTATTGTCAGGTGCAAGAGAGATCTGCATGGACGCTTGCACAACTGCATGAAGACTGTAGAGATGTATATAAGAGTACATGTATGGTAAGGGTTAATTGGAGTTTTGAACATGTATGAACTACCTCACCCATTGCAGGAGTGGAAGGAAAATCTACCATGTTGATTTCAAATGTGTTTGCATTTGCCTTTCATCTGTGAGATAGTGATTTGTGCTGAATGCTAGCCATCACAGTTCAAGAAAACAAGCTGCCCCTTTCCTACGAATGCAAGTCTTACAGAACCAGACCAACACAAATTCAATCTCTGACAACAATTCCTTTGTGCACACAGACTCATGGTGTGATTCTAGGCAGAAAACGATATTTGATTGGCAATTTCAAAGCACATTTACTACTGTGGTTTTGCAAGTGATAATTACTGTAACAGCCTGACACATTTTCCTTATAGTTTAGAGAGGCAGAAAAGAGCACATGTCCTAACAGCTACTTGAGACCATGAGCATGTGGAACCTGGGTGAATGATTAGACTAGAGCAAAGGAAATGAGCCTTGGTGATGTTGAATGTCTTAGCGTTACACACTACTATCTAAAATACCACACAGTGCTGAATACTTAGCATGGGAGTGCAGGAGAAGCAGCTGCCTGTGTGCTAAGAGCGTGCTTCTGGAGACTGTGTATTGTCAGGTGCAAGAGAGATCTGCATGGACGCTTGCACAACTGCATGAAGACTGCAGAGATGTATGTAAGAGTACATGTGGGGTACGGGTTAATTGGAGTTTTGAACATGTAGGATCTACCACACCCATTGCAGGAGTGTAAGGAAAATCTACAATGTTGATTTCAAATGTGTTAGCATTTGCCTCTCATTTGTGAGATATTGATTTGTGCTGAATGCTAGCCATCACAGTTCAAGAAAACAAGCTGCCCCTTTCCTACGAATGCAAGTCTTACAGAACCAGACCAACACGAATGAAATCTCTGACAACAATTCCTTTGTGCACACAGACTCATGGTGTGATTCTAGGTAGAAAACGATATTTGATTGGCAATTTCAAAGCACATTTACTACTGTGGTTTTGCAAGTGATAATTACTGTAACAGCCTGACACATTTTCCTTATAGTTTAGAGAAGCAGAAAAGAGTGCATGTCCTACCAGCTACTTGAGACCATGAGCATGTGGAACCTGGGTGAGTGATTAGACAAGAGCAAAGCAAATGAGCCTTGGTGATGTTGAATGTGTTAGCGTTACACACTGCTATCTGAAATACCACACAGTGCTGAATACTTAGCATGGGAGTGCAGGAGAAGCAGCTGCCTGTGTGCTAAGAGCGTGCTTCTGGAGACTGTGTATTGTCAGGTGCAAGAGAGATCTGCATGGACGCTTGCACAACTGCATGAAGACTGCAGAGATATATGTAAGAGTACATGTGTGGTAAGGGTTAATTGGAGTTTTGAACATGTAGGATCTACCTCACCCATTGCAGGAGTGGAAGGAAAATCTACCATGTTGATTTCAAATGTGTTTGCATTTGCCTCTCATTTGTGAGATATTGATTTGTGGTGAATGCTAGCCATCACACTTCAAGAAAACAAGCTGCCCCTTTCCTACGAATGCAAGTCTTACAGAACCAGACCAACACAAATTAAATCTCTGACAACCATTCCTTTGTGCACACAGACTCATGGTGTGATTCTAGGCAGAAAACAGTATTCCTGGGTGATACCAGTACACCTTAACTTATGGTGAAGACATACTCCATAATATCTTACAAGTTCAAGGCAGTTCAATATCTTCCAAAACATAAAATGTAAAACACAACTTTAAAACAAGAATCACATTTCTATTATTTATATCAAAATGCACCACATACATCCCCTCTCAAATTCATAACTCACCTTTAAAAGTAGTTAGTTGAGAAAGAAATGTGACACTCACACAGCAGATTATTAGAGCCAGAATCTCTGAGCTGTACACCTCTCACCAGAACCAGTAAATGGCAATCTTTCCCTCTCTTTTTTCACACATATACATGTTAACTTCAAATCACAGTGCTTCCCACATTTTTTCAAATGGAAACACACATTTCTATTGGTTGCAAATGTCAACCCTTTCCAAATGATCCCTACCCCCAACATGACTTCTGCCTGCTACCATAGCAACAGGTCATGGAACACTGGTGTGAGCAGAGAGGTCAGACGTTCAGCACACAATGTTTCTAATCCAAAGAGCAAGAGTGCTTGACTTTTCAAACCTAACAGCAAATCCAAAGTAATGCTCTGTGGGAACACATTTTTCTGAACCAATACAAAACATGCTTTTAAACATTTAAACATACAGCCTAGTTTTTAGTGTTGAATGGTCTGAAACAGCCAATGAGTTCTTTTTATTAAAAAAAAAGTATGTAAGCCTCCATTTTACAACTATCTTTCTTTTCATATTGCCATTCTACTGAAAGACACCTTCTGAGTGCATCCAGATCTCCTTGAAAGATGTTCACAGTGTGGATTGTAGGTCATAGCTATGTCTTCTGGAGTGAAAAGTATGCAGAAAAAAGAGGTATTGTGAAAGACCTTGCTTTGCCAAATGTAGACATTAAATGGATTGGTCAGAGAGGGTTAAAGTGGCACCAATTAATGCCTTTGGTGAAATCCTTTCTACATCTACCACAGCCTGACCTTATAATTGTGCACTGTGGTGGAAATGACCTAGGCACTTTAACTGGGGTAGGTCTGGAAATGCTTGTTAAGGACACCTTTGTGCAATTGATGTCACTTTTTCCACAAACTACCTTTGTATATTCTAATATATGCCAAAGGCAAAAGTGGAACTGGTCCAACCAATATTGTCCTCAGATTGACAAATCAAGAAAGCACGTCAATAAGTCTGTTTCTGCTTTCCTCAGAGACTATGGTATGGGTTCTATATACCACAACAACTTGCGTTACAACATGCAAGGCATTTATAGAGGAGACGGTGTACATTTCACAGATGAAGGCAACAGAGTCTTCCTCTTGAACTTTAGACTCTGCATCGGTACTTACTTCTCAGCACATCAAACCCACACTGATGCCAGTGTGGGATTCAATGTACAAAGCACTACTGAGGGCATCTTAGAGATGCCCCCTGACAACTAGCCTACAATCCACGTCAGGTTTGGAGGCTGCCTAGGCTGCCACACATCAGACATGTTGCTGGACCCCAGGGTGGAGAGCCCCCTGCAACAATGCACATGGTGGGCGAGGTGCTAGGTCCCCTCCCCCAGGATGGTCAGGGGAAAGCTTCAATGGCATGCTGACTCTGTGAGCTTCTCCAGGCCTCTTGCTGTACCCAGAAAACTGCCCCCAACCCCCGGTTCTGACCCCCACTCTGGCGGGAAGACTGGCCGGAAACACAAAATAAGGACAGGGGATGTGCCAGCCTGCCCATCCCAACCCTCAGGTGGGGGAGGCGAGGTGAAGCCCATCTCCGGGCGCTCTCCATCTTGAAGATGTGAAGCCCTGCACAATCAGGACTAGGCTACTGGCCCACTCCCACTGGTGAGTGGCAGGATAGTGTGTGTACCCACCCCAGGTCAGGGACCCATTGGTCCCTGCCCTGTACCTACCTGTAACGCAACTAAACCTAGTATTTAGAGGCACCCTGAACCTTCCTTCTCCAGATTCCGAAAAAGCAAAGAAGAGCAAGAAGAAAGAAACTGCCGTGCAGCTGCTAAGAAGAGGAAGAGACCAACTGCTTTGGCCCCATTCCTACCGGCCTGTCGACCCTTGAACCTGTTCCTGCCAAAGCCCAGACTCACTTGTGGCCAGCAACCTCACAAACCCCAGAGGGCCTGGCTACCTTGTGACTCTGATCATCTGGGAGTCCCATGAGCAGTAGCTCTGCTCAAAGCAAGTTTCTAACCCCTGGCATCATACCGGAACCGCAAACCCTGCACACTCTGCACTGGACAAGCCATGCCTGTGCCAGAATGGACAAAGACCCCGATGACGTCCCCCCTTGGTAACTGTGACCCCGAATCTGGCCCCCAAGGTCTCACCTCAACGCTCATGACAACGCCTGCAGCCTCAGAACCAGGGACCACCCCAACCACAATCAACAGAGGATAAGATTTACCAAGACCAAAAGTCACCCCGGCACCCGGTGCCCTGTGGCCCCCTGTGCCCGACTCCTGGGTACATACCCACCCTCCAACTACCAATTTACCTCCCAAAGTGGTGGGGGCACATGAAGAATCTTCGACCCCAAGCTTGCAGCCTTTGTTCGTCCTGAAGCTTTCCCATTGCAATCCATTGAGCGCACAAAGGGTCAAAGGCACCCTGCACCCACCCGCCCGTGTGGCCCTGGCAGTGAAACTTCTACTCCTACCTACTTCCCCATTTGCCCTGAGCAAGTGACCAAGAGCCCAGCTCCAAAAGCCGCGTGGCCTGCTAGTCAGCAGCCACCAACCAAGACCCCCCTGCTTCCCATAGGATAACATCGGGCCAAACTCACTCTGCCCCCGTCCGCCACAGTGCTGCAGAGGGTGTAACAACTGTACAAACCTGACCCTGGGGGAACCCTGAGTCTGTGGCCAGAACCTTAACTCTGCCAGTCGAGTACTTACCCAAAAGCCGATAACCCAATTTTATTCCATAGGGTAACATTGATTGGTTTCATCAGAAATTTCTTCTAAGTGTGGAGATTCTAAAAGTAAAAATATTTGCCTAAAATCAACCATGTAACAAAAACGGAAATACTCACCTGCTATTAGGAGAGATCCCACTGCTGGATCTTGGTGCCCAGCACTGACCCTGAAAAACACTCACAACCGTACTTACCAATAACAGAATTTTCTTCCATAGGAAATCATTGCCAGTTTTTCTGTTAAATTTCTTCTAAGTGTCAAGTTTTGAAATAGCAAAATATTGCCTGAAAATCACAACAGCAACTACAACGAATTTACTCACATGTTTCCAAGACCTTGCACAGGACTGAATATAGGATCCAGTCCTTGACTTAGAAAAGTAATCCTGGAAGTAATCTATTGCAAACCACTTCAAACTCACATTCAGCTCAATGTATTTTTGTGTTTGAAATTGTGTTGCCTATTGCAACAACTTGTAACTATTACCTACCAAAGTCAATTGCATATTGCAAAAGTATGTAACTAAAGCCTCGCAATCGGAGGAAGTATATTTTGATGGTTCTAAAATAAAACAAACATATATTTTTATATAAAAAACATTGGCCTAGAGTTCAGTTATTGAGTGTGTGAGACCATTTGCTGACTGAGTGTGTACAACAAATGCTTTACACTGCCTTACTGCTTGACCAAGCTACCACTTTATAGAGTAAGGTTATATCTAACTTTAACCTCTGACAAAACTCTGGTGACTCTGGACTCTGTGCACACTGTACCTATTTGGGAACAGCATATATCTAGCCACTTTCTCACAATATGCATGTGTGACAACATGTACAAGTCTGTTGCAGGACACAAGTAGTGTCACTAAGAATGATAGCAAAGCATAATCTCCTGGCATATCACCAAACACAGGACGTGTTGGTCAAAGATTGTTGTGATGTAGCACATTGCATGTCACATCTCTAAGTGTTCACAACAGATTCACATTGCTGAGGAGACCCAAGGGCACAGGTCTAACATACATACATGGAACTACAAAGTAAGCCACACTGAAGTTGAGTCCACAATACTTACTGAAGCCAAAGTGCATAGCATCAGTCAGCCCCTACCTGTGCACAAACAATGCCAAAGCAACTTCTGAGCACTGCCATGAAGTGCACACATATTGGCCAATGTGCCCATGGATGTCAGTTGAACTGCACTTAGCATATAGTCTGAATCAGTGGCAAGATTACAAGGGTGTCATCACTATGAGACAATGCGAAAGTTACAGCTGGGATGAGTGGCTATGGCACTGTTGGTACAGGGAGCAATGCAGCATGTCACCACTTGTGTGCAGCAGAACTGTATATCTGCAAACAAACATCCTCAGGTCTCAAAGCATAATTGTAATGATTAAGTGTGTCACAAAAGCAAGAAACTCAAAGTTAAGTCTGTATTCCGGACAGTGCTAATACTCCAAGACACCTGTGAGTGACCTCTATTCCAAACTCATGACTCAGTCTCATATAACTCATGTGACTCACTAACACTGTTGTGCCATGCGACGTTAACAATGGACCCACAAATGACCAACAGCATGCATGGAATGGAGATCGATTGGCCATGCCCAGGAACATGTGAGATGTTGGAGGTCACAATGAACTGTCACCCTAGTAGGCCGTAAACCCTAATTGCTAATCTATCAGACATGCAAGGTCATTGTGCTCACATCTAAGGTATCTGGCCTCAATCCATCCTGCAGAGTGACAGGTCACAACCATAGTTACACATACAATGATTACTCCAGTGATGGTATGAGTTGCACACAATGGGGCAAGCCCCACTCCCCGCATCAGCCATGATATAAGTGCAAGCAGAAATCTATAATTAACAAGATTTATTCTACAATTATATATATAAAACAACCCTGCACTAATCTATGTCCCTAACTCTAGCCCTAAACTAACTACAATTATTTATTCTAACTAAAGCTATCTTACCTAACTATTTACAAACACAGAAAATGAATAAATACATCAGCCCCACACCCAAAGATAAATGAAACCTATCCCCAGATCCTATAACATTCAATAAGTAAAAAAGTCTAAAGCTAATCCTAACTAAGCCTACACTAAAACTATGCTAAATAACACACACAACTATGACATTACACAACATAATACTAAAAGAGGGACAGTGTGGGAAGGGAGAAGAGGTAGGGGGTGAGAACAGAGGCAGTCTTCATGGCAGTCCAAGGTGGGCCCGGATCTCATGTATCTGCCGGTTTAGGTACAGAAATTCACGGCGGATGTCCTGGAGGATATTGGAGTTGCCCTGGACCATCTGTATCAGTTGGGACAGTCCAGGATCCATGGGGGCAGGTGCGGGTGCTGGTGTGGGTGCTGGTGTTGGTGCCGGTGCTGGTGCTGGTGCAGGTGGCGGCACATGGTGGAATGGCACTGGTGCGGGTGTGGTAGCAGGGGGATTGACGGGTTGGGAGCCCACACTGACACCTGAGGTTGCTGGTCTGTTGCTGCTGCCTGTCATGACGCATTCTGGCAGCGACTTCCAGGTCCCTGCCTTCTTCTCGGCCCGGTACCTCCTTGCCATCATTCTAAATCCCTTATGTACCTTACGCGCGTGGAGGTACGGTCCTTGGCGACCTCGAATCGGTGCTGTTCCTTGGGTGTCCTGTTGTCTGAGAGAAAAAAAATCTATGTCAGTTTTCTGTCCCCTACACTATGTAACCGTCCAACATGAGATCTGTATCACAAGTTAAAAACAACATGGGAGGCAACACATCCGCTTCACCCTGTTAAGTCAAGGACTGACTTGTTAAACCCAAAGTCTATGCATAATTCAATAACTACATGCTGTTGAGACTGACATGACAGTGCATGGCATGATACATGCACTGACACAACTGTAAGCTAAGGACACGCTACAAACATGGCACCATTGGACAACCGGGCTGTGGGTGACATGTACAATTGACTTCATTCGGGAGGCATAACCCCTACGTGCACAGCACAACCTTCTCCCATCCTGTGACAGACAGCTGCATCAAAAGTACAATGCACATGTGCAGCCATGTGTGTCCCCCAGGAACTGTGTGCAGTACGTCAAGTCAGTGCCAAGACAGGCAAGGGTGTATGTGTGCAGCTGTGAATAACTACCTATTGTAGTCTCACAATACATGAACAATAACAGTCCTGGGACTGCCCTACTCACACTTGTAATCATGCTACATCATGCCGCACACATGGAAACATGGTTGGGTATGAATGCTGACTGAGGCACTTACTCACTCCACCATTACTATGCAATTGGTGATAGTCATCCACTGCGAGGGGATACATCATTGACCCACAACTGCCAGTCATGCATGTGTTGTAACCCCCAATCTCACTCCATAGTAGAGATGAACACGCATGCATCAACTACGCAAACTGTTACAATGGATTACACATTGTAATGGCACCCTGGGATCATGAGGGTTGTGTAATTGTTATGGCTAATGCGTGTACACAGATATTGTTGCCGCAGGCTTGATTTGCCAATCTATGTGACATCAAATGATGCATAGCTAATGCATGGGTATGAAATATGTGTTGAGTGATGCCACCAATTGTGTCAGATGAGTTGATACACATGATCCTGATTCCAGCATGGAATGTCCACACGGAAATAGCCTGTCAACACCATTGTAGTGCACAAATATCACATCTCAATTGACGTACACATCTATGGAATGTGTTTGTGTAACACGCCATTGACAAAATTGGCTCTGAGCTACACCCTGCCACTTCTGCTTCTGTGCTATGCAGCATACCTTAGGTATCACTGTGCCAAGATGTCTGACCTTGTACGGACATAATAGCACTGCTTCATTTTGCACAATGCTACACCCACTGCATGCCCCTTGGACGATATCTACCACATGTAAGTGTGCCATCTTGACTAGGCTGCGCAAATGAACATGGGAGTAAATGCTAGTGGCCTATTGACAACACAACTGCAGTTTAAATGTATAGTTGGCAGCATTAGTTGATCGGAAATAGGCACATACTTTGACATGTGTATCAATGACTGTTGATGGACAAAGTCACAACTCTGAATGAGATGCATTGTACCCCTTTAAACTACCATATTAGACACAAATCGGAAAGGCTGAATACCTCTGCACATCATAGGCAATTGATATGCGATACACACCCATACTGCTAATCAACAACGTGTTGCCAATATTTCTTGTCACTACTCACCAGTGGCGTGTGGGTCCCGGAAACGGTCAATGTCCCCCTGGGTGATAGGTTGGCATCCATCTGTGAGAGGACAAACGCAAATAGGTGTTGTTAGCAAACCCCAGCAAACGTGACATATTCACAAATGTGAATTGTTACAGTGACAGACAATGCTACATCCCTGTGGTGTTGACTTCATGTTGGCCACATGACTGGGCCTACTCTGAATGGCATCCAGACACGAACATGTGGAAGCAGAGGCTGCACAGCCAAAACATCACTGCTGGCCGAGCTGCACATATGAGTTGTTTCACGCAATATCAAGGCACTTCATCCACACGGAGCGCAAAACAAAACCTTTTTACTCATCATTATGGACCGATCGCTGCGGCATTCAGCACTGTCTCACAAAGCCCACCAATATGCAGACTCCACAACAAAGGGATCCAAGACAAGGCCCTCAACTGGATCTGCTCCTTCCTAAACGTACATACGGTGTGGGTCAGACACCCCTCTGTTGCCTTGGAGCCTACAACAACTAGCCGTGGAGTCCCCCCCAGAGATCCTCATTCAGCCCTACAATCTTTCACATCTACATGTCTCCGCACGCCACAATCGGTATTAGTTATTTAGTTATGGACTAAACATTGTATCATAGGCATACGACTGGCAACTCTTCCTCGACACATCCAACCAACACAACTCCAGCAAACACAAGTATTGCGAAGCCATGGCAGAGCTTGCTAGATGAATGTCAAAGAGCTGCATACAAGTGAGCAACAACAAAAGATAAGTACCCATCATGCGCCAAAAGCTCCACGCATGGAATTGCACAGGCTCCTCACATGGCATTGAAAACCCACACCCCAACATGGCCAAGGCACGCAACATGTAATCCATCATGGACTCTGATGTCCAAGATAATTGCAAGATCTATCCAGTCTCATCATCGTGCGTCCACACACTCTGCCTCCTATGTCAGACACTCAAATGACTCCTACTCAAACACACATAGACACTCACGCATGCCCTGTGCAATAGCTCACCCTACTACGGCACCACAGTCCATGACAGAATTTACATGAACCACATCCACAAGCTGCAGGACATCTCAAATGCAACCACAGGACTGAGCCTCACACTGCCAGGACCCTGTCACACCTCCCACCACCTGCGCACACTCCACTGTCTCCACATTAAAGCTAGAGTCACATTCAAGATGTGCACCCAGGCTCACACAGCCATCCACAACATTGGGCGAACATACCTTAACGTACAACTCTCTTTCCATGGCACATCAAAGGACCCGAAGATCCGACCAGCTGGCCTATGCGATGTTCCCCCACCCCAGAGAGAACAGATTGTGAGTCTGCTCCTTTTCCTACCTTGCAGATATGGCCTGTGGCAAACTTCAGCTACACCTCTGGCAGGCAACGTTGCTCCCCATCTCCAAGCACTAACTCTGAACATTGCTCTTCAACAGACACACCCCTTGCTATACTTCAAAATGCAAACACCGCCACGCCCCGGCAACCCTTCCTGCTGAGTATATGCTCACATTAAGCATGTGTATTTCGGGATGTTTAACACCGGGGATCTCCATTCCTATGTGGTATTTCCAGTGGCAAACGTAATCTACGCAGTCATTGCAACGTCAATCGTCACTCCACCTTGCACTGCATGGCGCACATCAATAATGGGTATTTTGATTGACTATCCCCAACACCTTTCGTACTGTTGCACACACTGTAGTGGGAAGAGCGAGTCATGCAAATCCAAGGTCAAGGCCATCATGCGCAAGTATTGTTAGCAAGTCGCATTGCATTAACCACGTTGTTACAAGTCACGGTCTTGGGACAGCATTAAGACATCATATCTTCTTCTCACACATGTCACTCATATATGTACGTAATATTGGTTTTGAACAACAAGGGAATTGGTGCTTACCACCCTGGATGCCAGGCATGACTCCGGTGTAGTCAAGCATGTCCACCTCCCGCGCCAGCATGTCCTGTCAGCGGTGCTTCCACTGGTGTACGGTCATGTTGACCATGAAGCAGCAGAGCATCTGCACCTGCACACGCTCCCACCGCAACGTCCGCATAACCATACCATAGCCCTGGAGGATACGTCCTCCCCTCTCCAGCATCAGAGGCAGGTAGCACCGCACCAGCCACAGGAAGCCCCCTAATGCCCCCTCTGACATCCGCCCTGACCTTCCCACCGCCGGCATCTCCACACACCCCAGTTCTCACCCCAGACTACCAAAAGAAAACCCAATAATGACAATTAAGGAAAATAACCCACAAACACAACAAGACTGAGGACAGTAGACAGTAAAAAGTAAATAAAATGTGAAATAATTCAAAAATACACGTTAGACAGGACACAGCAACACAGCAACACTCCAAAATACACTCTCTACCAGCACAATCCCCAAAACACCTCCTCACTCAGCCAAAACCAACCACAATGTGCTCAAAAGGGAAAGTGAAAGTGAATGCCACACACAAGGAGACAGGAAGCAGGCATACATCACTTCTTGTGTGTTAGAGGCATTTTTTGTACAAAGCGACAAGAAACTGCACGCTAAGGGGCGGCTAATGTAGTCAGGCTGATCCTGTAATGTGTATGCGGCCCGTTTTATTAAATGCGATCAGAATCTGCACGCTATGGGGCAGCTAATGTCATGAGGCTGAATACATGCGATCAGAATCTGCACTCTAAGGGCCCGCTAATGTCCATAGGCCTACTGTAATGTGTATGCGTCCAGTTTAATGAAATGTGATCAGAATCTGCACGTTAAAGGGCAGCTAATGTCATGAGGCTGAATACATGCGACTAGAATCTGCACGCTAAGGGCCCGCTAATGTCCATAGGCCTACTGTAATGTGTATGCGTCCAGTTTAATGAAATGCGATCAGAATCTGCACACTAAGGGCCCGCTAATGTCCATAGGCTTACTGTAATGTGTATGCAGCATGTATCATAGTTTGCAATGGATTTCTTCACGCTAAGAGGCTGCTACTGGCCTGATGGTGATACAGTATTGGGGAATATGTCCAGGTATGTCCTTTTAAATGCGCAGGGGACGTATCATCGTGTTTGCGATAAGAATCTCACGGGCCAGCATTTTTATAGCAATGATGGACATTCAGGCCAAAACTCTGGTCACAGCACAATAATACAATGTGAAGATAGGTTTGCACAATGAAGGCAGACTCCATTTTAGGGCTACATATTTTTATAGAAAGGCAGGCTAATGTGGCAAACCCAGCTTGCTGGCTACATCCGGATGCCGGCCGTGCAAGCATTGTGAGCATTTGCACAGTGTTTAAGCCGCAACCCGGAGGCCGGCCGCATACCGGAAGAGCGAACAAGCCACTAAGAGCGTCTTCCATTTTCCAAAGAATAACCATGTAAAACAGACAAGTGAAACAATCAAGAACAAGGGAGAAAGACACCCCTCCCCCAATAACCCTCCCACAACCCCACCTTCTGCACTGTCTGCAGCCTACCTAGATGATAGTAAGCATACACAATATGTGTGGAAGGGAGCCCCCTCGTCACTCTACTGGGTGAGCGGCGGAGAATGATTGCCCCATTGGTGGAATGAGTCAGACCTGCAAGTACTTTGGGCATGTGACTTCCCTCATATCTCTGGACAATGAAATCACAAAGGGGAAACACAGAGTTGCAAAATCTCTCACCCTTCCCTCTGCACCCTAAGACAGACGCTCCAGAGCTAATAGGTTCCTTAGAGGTTGTAACTAGGACAGGAGTCCTGGAACTGCCACTGTACCCCACTATGCTAGGATAACCATCCTGTCTGCCAGCAACGCTGGGACTATTTGCCTATCCCTGAGGGATGTTAGTGGGAAGGCCTTCGGATGTGAGAGGCTAAGGAGAGTGTACTCCGGTGCGCCTGGCATTGCAATGTCGCACGCTGTATCTATGTTATCTAAGGACTCACCCCAATATCTCTACAATTTTGGACAATGCCAGAGTAAGTGCACAAGGGTACCAGTCATGCAGCATCCCCGACAGCAGCGATCTGGCTTGCTTTTATCCCAGACATGTAGTTGCACAGGTGTGAAACACGAATGAGAGCAAACCTTGAAGGGGGTTCCAGCCCCCGCTACACTGTGCGCAGTGTGGTGTGCGCAATACAGGATACGTTCCCATTCCTTGGCTGAAATTGGCCTCACCAGCTACATTTACCACAAAACCTGCACTTTTGTGCACTGACCACTCAGACTGGTGAAAAGGATTTTGTACAGCTCAGATATGAGGGAATGTTTGTCCTCCTTAAGCGCTAACCACTTCACATATGACATAACCAACGTCGAGTCCCATGACCCAGTGTGTTATTTGGCATTATGAATACACAACAGCAGTGGAATATTCATAATCCTGTATGGGCCGTAGATATGACTCAAGCCTTTCTAGATCAAAGATAGACCCTATGCTCTTGCAGCCCTGTTTTTGCCAGCGATGGAATATCGCTGATTCCTGATCTGGGGGCAAGTCCGGGTTATCCACGCTGTAGTTCGTCGGTGAGGGGAAAGAGGCCCACCCCTTCCATACTGCCACCCTGTCCAAGACTTTGTGGGTGGGCGCCCTAACCGGCATAGAGTACAAGCCCCAGGGCCAGTGCTTATGGGCTAGCCAGTTAGATCCAGATGTTTTTGCCCGCCACAGACTGGTCCATGAAGTTCCATTGCTTCTCCGATAGCAGCCTATTCCATTCAACTATATATCAAAGGCATGTGGCTTGTTAGTAGCCACCAATGAGGGGCAATCCCAGGCAACCTTGAATTTTCGGCCGTGTAAGCTGCACAAGTGAGAGGCAAGTCCGCATGCCCTCCCTGACAGACTTATTAATGAGGGCTTGCAATTGTGTGAGTGCACGGGGGTGGGACACCACGTGTCCAAATTGACATACATAGGTAATGCGTGGAAGACTCTACATTTTCCCTCCCGCTATGCATCGAAACCATGTGAGGCTCAGTTTTGAGCAGGCGTCCAGCACCTTATCCGTCTCATCCAACAGTGTTGAATATTTGAGCTTCACTGTACAGGCAAGAGTCGGAGACGTTGTAGACCCAGGTACTGTGTTTCCTCCTGAACCCAACAGAATGGGAATTGTTGTTCCATAGCCAACACTTCCTCAGGGGTATGCACAGACTACCTTTTATGTTCCAAGACAGTTGACACCCAAAATGGCATGTGACATTACTCATCCCCACTCATCCCCACATCTTTTGGTAATTTCACAGACATTCATTCAAAAAAGAGATGTGAATTGTAAGGGTACTACTCCCCTGGGGTGGTCTGTAGGTGATGAGTATGTGACCAGATCAATCCGACAATATGGGTGGGCATGATGTGCCCTACTCACACATGAAACTCCCAAATCGCTGTGGGGGAGTGGAAGTGCAGCTCCGCCTCAGACAAATAGCCAAATCTTGTTGTTCCACATGTAAGCATGCTGGGTGTGAGATTGTTGGAGGTTGACTTTCATCTCGTCCATGGCTTTGCTGGCGGCGTAGGTGGCAGCTCTTCCTCTGCCTTGTGATTTTTTGATCCAGATCGAGTCTGCAAGGGCAAGGTTGTCAGAGCAGCAGCTCCTCTTGGGGATGTTGAGGTTGAGTCTCTCGTGGATGTCTTTGTGACTGATGACGTGTAGTGAATTGTAGGTGTGTGTGAGTAGTTTGCGGCTTACTTTCTCCTTGTTGGTGCTACATTGGATGTTCTGTATGTGTTGCCTCTTGTGTTTGGGATGTGGGTTTCTGAAGACAGGTTTGTCTGCAGCTTTCAGGCTATCTTAGAACTTGTGTAGTGGCGTTGTGTAGTGGCGTTCTGTATCTCCCTGTGTAGATTTTGTTGCAGTGTGCTGGGGATGAGTGCGTTTGTGACAATTTTAATGCATCTTGGGGTTAGCCATTGTGATGGATTTGGTTAGATCTGTAGACAGTTGTAGCATGCAATTGCGTACATCTGGCTGGGCAGGATGATGGTGGATTTGGGATGATGCCAAACTTGCGTGCATGGTCTGTCAGTGAGGGCGGGCTCACAAGGGCAGACAACCACCAGAGGGTGTCCCATGCGGATGTGGATGGAGCGGAGATGAGGAGGTCAGTCTTCTCACAGTTGATCTTTATGCAGAGGTGTGTCATCCAATCTGCTAGTTCTGACATTCATTCCTGGGAGCTGGCTTTTGTGTCTTCTGCGTTATTCGTGAGGGGGAGGATGAGCTGTGTGTTGTCTGTTTGGGATGATATGCTTACCCCATGCTGTCTAGCAATGGCAGTGAATGGGGACATGTGCATATAGCAAAACGTGTGTCTTAGTGATGCTCCATGTGGTACTCAAGCAAGCAATCAATCAATCAAATAATTTTTCAAGCGCACTACGTACCCGCAAGGGTTTCAAGGCGCTGAGGGTGGGGAGAGGGGGGATGCTGTTGCTACTGGTCACACAGCCAGGTCTTGAGTCGTCTCCTGAAGGTTAGAAGGTCTTCAGTTTGTTATAGGTTGAGGGGGAGGGTCTTTTATGTCTTGGCAGAGCGGTGTGAGAAGGATCTGCCTCCGGCTGCGGTTCTACGGATGCGTGGGATGGTAGCCAGGGAGAGGTCTGCAGAGCGGAGTTTCCTGTTGGGTATGTAGAGTCGACTGTTGAAATAGTCTGGTCTGGTCTTGTGGAGTGCCTTGTGTGCGTGGATCCTGAGTCTGAAGGAGATTCTTTTATCGACGGGGAGCCAGTGCAGGTTCCTCAGGTGGGGGGTGATGCGTTTGCGGTGCGGGACGTCGAGGATCAGGCGTGCAGAGGCATTCTGGATTCTTTGCAGTCTGTTGATGAGCTTGGTGGTGGCTCCGGCGTGGAGTGCGTTTCCGTAGTTGAGTCTGCTGCTGACGAGGGCCTGGGTGACTGTTTTCCTTGCGTCTGTCGGGATCCATCTGTAGATCTTGTTGAGCATACAGAGGGTGTTGAAGCACGTGGAGGAGACTCCGCAGTTGTTGCCTGTGGTTTAGGAGATAGGGTTGGGTGAAGTTCCTTTGGCTTATTGCAGGGAAGACAGAGTGGATCCAGATGAGGGCTGTTCCTCGTATCCCCTTGTGTTGTGGTGGTGTCTAGCATCTGGGGTGTGGTGTGTGAGAGAGTGTTTGAGGCTGCATAGAGGTGGACTAGGATGTGTTGTCCACAATGTGACACAGGTCAAGTGGCATTCATATTTAAGCATTGTCAGCATGGTGTTCATTCTTGGTGCTGTGCTTGATACCCAAACAAGACTGGGAGTGGTCCATGATGGAGTTCTCTTCAATGTAGCCAGTCAGCTGGGTGTTTATGTGTCTCTCAGTGACTTTGTCCACCACGGGTTGCAGGGAGATGGTCAGATAGTTCATCTTGTCTGTTGGGTCATACTGACAATGAGCCGATTTCTTCAACGTAGAGACCGGTCTTGATGGTCTTCATGAAGGTGTCCAGAGATGGTGTGCATGTGAGCTCTGCTGGTGGCTCATTCAATGTCTTGGATGCATGCAGAGATATATTTTCAGAATTGGCACCATTTCACACCCACTTTTCATATTTGCCCCCAATTTAGGACCCATATTTCCGATTTGAGACCCAATTTCACACCCATTTTTCTGCTTCAACCCACAGTTCACACCCACTTCTCAGATTTGAGCAACATTCCACACCCAATTTTCTGATTTGTCCAGAAAATGTAACACCATATTAACCATGAAATTCATTATTTGGCTCTTACAAACCCATACATTTCAATCTTTAATAATAAGTACACCCTGTGAATCATGATTTACATGCTATTTGACACAACCATTGATGAATTGTTTGCCAGATTTTACTCCTTGTAAAGTCAAGTTGTGCACGATTGACACACTATTGAATCTCTGTGATGATGAAACATACACACCAGGATTTTAGTTTTTGACTCTTACTTGCAATCATTGTACAATGGTAACATTTCATAGTGATATACTGATGCAGGAAAGTAACTTGCAGACAGGGTATGTGTGTTGAGTTTGTTTATTGCCACAAACAGTTCTTGAGGTAATTTTCCATATACATGTCTTTGTTTTTGTCAGTCACAATGTGATGTGCTCAAGTGAAGTAAGTGTTTATGATCCTGTCCCTTCGGGCAATTCCGGCAGCAGTGGCTGTGGTGTGTGGGCCACCTCATTGATCTTTGTCATCATCCTGGTCATCGCCCAGTGCCGCAGGCACTTGGATCCAGGGGGCATTTGTACGGACACAAATGTTGTGCAATACACAACATGCTAGTATGATTTTGTTGACCATTTCTAGGCTGTACAGCAGTTTGCCACCTGTAATGTCCAGGCAATGGAAACGTGACTTGAGCACGCCAAATGTACGCTCCACGATACCATGTGTACGTCGATGTGCAGCATTGTACTGCCTCTGTGCCTGGGTGGTGGGGTTTCGTATTGGTGTCATCATCCACGGGCAAAGAGCATATCCTTGATCACCTATGAGATGTAATAGGGAAATGTGTACATGATTCATCAGGCATACAATGTTGGCAGTGTTGACATATTTTTCTATTGTGATTTTTGCTATTTTTAGACATAGGTTAGACATGTGTTGCTTCTGGCTATTTAGCGGCATCAATGCTGAGTACATTGCCTCAGTGTTGATCCTCCAACCCTCCTTTTTGCTGGTGTTTGCTGCACGGTTGCATAAGTGTCACTACAAGTGTACAAAATGGGAATGATACCTGCACAAAAACCACAGACACCAGGCAGCCTGGCTCTCCTAACATCTAGCCATGGCATTGATCCACACTCCTTGCAGTCACCGCCATGTGAATGTTCAAATGACATAGGCCACACATGGCACAGCTAACATTCAGAAATGCATCTCATGCTGATGGCAGACCTGTGACACCACACAAGCCATGCAATTGTATGTCCAGAGCTAAAACGGAGGAACAGACCACTGCCACCTCACCTGCAGGGCCCACTGGGGACAGTGAAGGTTTGCACACGCCATCAACAATAACTTGTGGCACAACGTAAACTTACTGGCCTGTGTCATCTGTCACTAGCAGAGCATAAGACTCACATGACACAACTTCTCAAAATCATTTTCACTATGTGGTTTATTCGACAAGATCACACTGTCCACACACTTCACCATGCTGATACACATGGCATGGCTCACCTTTGCACACTTCTTAGCATTTGTAATGGATTAGCATTTGACAGATCAATTTCAACACACAAGTAGTGACCGAATACACATCCACTTACTCATCGGGAAACCACATGACACACCATATCACAGGGTTGAGAATGAGAAATATGTGTGGCAGAGTGAGAGAGGAGATGCTACTAGACACCATCAACAGCAGCACCAACAACACTGCAGTCAACACCAATGGCGCTGTATGGTGGTTTCATGACACATTTTCGGGCATATGCATGCACATTTGCCACACTCTGCACTTCCTACAATCAAAGTGCATTGTTACAACTTTGGTCACGACAAACCTCAGAATTGACACACTGACTGTACATGTGTGAGTACTTGTGAAACGTTGGCTCACCCTAATAGGTCACCAGCAACAAGAACTGCAACATGATCATCTTCATCAACAATGCGACCACACACCGGACTGGGATACCAGTCCAGATGACTTTAATTAGGTAAATAGATGGCCAGGTACTGGGGGTTACTCTACACCATGGGTGCTCACATACTTTCTCTCTGGTCCCAAATTTGCAGTGTGGTTCGTGGCAGTGTGCCGCACGGGTGGGGGCGGGGTCAGTGGGGAAGGGGGCAGGGCTAGTGAGTAAGGGAACTGACCATGTGGTTGGACACAGGCCCCTGGTGCGGACACCATCATTCATTGAGCCACCAGACCTGGCAGACACACATCTCTCTCTCTCTTTCTCTCTCTCTCTCTCTCTCTGCCTCCCTCTCCCTGTCTCCCTTCCTCGCTTTGTCTCTACCTCCCTTGCTCTATCTCTCCCTCCCACTGTCTCCCTCCCTCGGTCGCCCTCGGTCTCCCTCCATCTGTCGCCCTCATCCCTCTGTCTCCATCCCTCTGTCTCCCTCCCTCTGTGTCTTTGCCTCTCTCTCCCTCTGTCACCTGCCCCCCTGGCAGCCTGGGCTGGGACAGCTTCCTGGGCACACAAACACAGCCACACCCCAGTACTTCACAGGTCTTTCATAGACCATTTACTTGTTAACGAGTTTTTGTTATATTTCACCTCTTGGCACACATGCATCTCTACTCTGACTATCGCTGGACTCGCACAGCCACCATGGTGCAGAGTCTCTCGAAGTCCAAACTGGTGCGGCAGTGTTTGGTGGCACTCTTATGGAATCTGCAGACATGGCACACAGGTACAATGTCTGCAAGGTCCACGGCCCAACAGGAAAGGCTTGCCAGGCCGCTGGCAGCATGTGGGCCATACAATGAGTAGCCGTGCTCTACACAGTGGAGCCTGTATACCTCATCCTCATACACAATACATCAGCATGTGCCCATGCATTTTGTGCACCCCCCCAATCAGTACCTAGGCAATGTATTTACATCCTCTCTCTTGATGGGTCAACATGATTGTGTTTTTTGTGCATGTGGTGTGTTCAGTTGGTGCTTACCAACAAGCAATGCATTTCCATATGTGCCATCCTGGGAGCGCTGGTTTATGATGCAGTGCATCATGCACCCTCCCTGGAAATTTGGCAAGAACATTTGTGAACAGTCCGCGGTGGTCCACTATTGCCTGCACATTCATTGAATGGGTGTACTTCCTGTTGCAGTATATGTGTTCACTGTCCGCAGGGGGCACAGATGGTACATGTGTGCAGTCAATTGCACCGATCACCTGTGGTAAGCCAGCAATGGCATGGAATACTTGCTGGATGGCAATCTGCTTCTGCACAGTGTTGGGGAAGTGTAGGTGCTGAGGAATCAGGCTGAGTATGCCATCCAAGACAGCGGGGAGGAAGGTTGAGAAGGGTGCCTGTGATACTCCACCGACTCTGGCTGTTGTTGGTTGGAATGTCCCAGAGGTCAAGAAGTGCAGCACAGCGAACCGTTTTGTCTGCAGAGCGATATTGGTTGTCTGCTGTGTTGGTGGCATCAGCCTGTGGGCATTGAGAGTCAGGATGTGCTGGATGGATGTCCTTTTGAGCCTGTAGTGGGCTATGACTTAATCTGGCCTTAAGTCTGTGAGGTAGACACGTCTGCGCAGTGTCCACTGTCTTCTTCGTCGCTGCATGGGTGGTGGTGGTCCTGGTTGTGGTGGCATTGGCGGTGGTTGTTGTTGTTGCTGCATTGCTGGGACTCCAATCTGCTTGATGACTATCTCCCTGGCTTCTGTGGCTGTTCTGGGGAGGCTCGAGCCAACTCTCCCTTATATACTCCCCCTTATCTCCAGTATAAGTCAAGTTTTTATCAGGTGTTAAAAACTGGATTTAGCAGGAGTTAGCGTGCGTTTTTTTGCAGCTAAGCGGTTTGGTGATATCCTTGTTAATAGTGAGCAGCTGTGTTAGCGACTTTTTTCGTGGGATTTCAGTCAGGAACGCCTACTTTGCATGTCATTAGCGTTAATTATCGCTGGCTTGAAAGGCGATAAAATTCCGGTCGCTATCGCCGGAAAAGTAACGCTAACAGGGGTTAGCGTCGCCTTGTTGATAGGGCGATAAAATTATTGCCGCTTTATCGCCGGAAACTGGCGCTAAGGCGGCGATCATTTTTTAGCGCCGCCTTGTTGATATGCCCCTGATTTCTTTCTTACACTTCCCTTTAAGCAGCATGTGCCTCAGTAGTGAGGTAATCTCTATAATGTTTGTAATGTTATCTGGAGGTCTATGGTCAAATAATTCTATAGCTTGATTCACTCCTGACACTGGAGTTGTCCCAACTGATTGGCTCAATGCCAGCTCAGGGGAGCAGTGGATTGATGCTTCAAATGCAGTTGCCCATCTCCCACACAAACATTAATGACCAAAATCAATCACAGCGTGGACCCTGCCACGAGTATTTCATTTGTGTCACACAACTCATGATATGAAGGCAAATTAGATTTATCTTCCCAGAATAGTTGTTTAATCACATGCATAGTGTGATTTTTTCACTGGAGCTTCGTGGCTCTATTTTGAGGCGGTTTGTGATCGCGTTTAAATGTGCTATAGCAAATAATTTGACATTTGAAAGTGTATTTTGAGCTCAGATGTGTCCCTAAAATGACATTTCCGGTATTTTGCGCTTCTTTCGTTTTGTACATTAAAATCGTCACAATGCAACTGACAGGGCTTTAAAGGTCAAGCAACCAATGACTGTGTCAATACTCATTAACCGCAGGGGTTGCAAAAATGCAAACACGTTATTGCTTGCAAATGTTTATGCAAGCATAGTGTGAATGGTGCTTAGAAATAATGAGGATTTGAAAGCAAGAGCATCAATAATTTTAAATGATTGTTGACAGAACATGTCAATGTTAATGGATTATTGGGAAATAACGTGACAAGATGAATACTCTTCATACATAGCATGCAATTAAGTAACCACACAACCATGGGGCCGATTTACAAGCCTCTTGCGCCGCTGGTGCGTCACTTTTTCCCATATTAAAAGTGAGGCACCGGCGGCACAAGGGGCTTGTAAATAAGCCCTATATGTTTCCAGAAAAACACATTATTCAACCTGATATTGAACCGGATCCCTCAATAAATATATAACTGAAGAACTCTTTGTATTCCATTTTTTTGAGAAAGCAGATAATTAATTGGAAAATAAAATAGAATGCAAGGAAATACTAGACTGTATGACCTCATGGAGCGAGATTATTACATATTTTGTTAAAGAACATTGGATGTGTTTTTTTAAATATTTATCAGTGTTCCAAAGGAATACATATCTAGAATAGAAGGTAAAGAAGAAAGAATGCTGGAACCTGACCTGGCCATAAATCAGACGTCTTAACATGTAATTGTTCTGTGCCAGGTGTGCAAAGATTTCATATTTGTAATACATGCACAGAACACGTATATCATTGAATGCAAAGATAAATGTGGGGCATGATAGTCAAGAGATCAGGGTTAAATCCATCGTTTTTTTGCTCACCATGCCACCCCAGTTTGGACCCAACCATATGCAAATCAGCCTTGACCCTGTTTCTCGTGTTGGCAGGGTTTCATCACTTGGTCTATCATCTCCTTGTGTTTAGTAAGCATAAGATAAGCACATGCTGACTACTAGCCCTGGGTCCCACAACTAGTCCACAAATAACTGGATCAAAATGCTTCTGCAACAATACCCTTATCTCTCTGAGACAGAGAGGTCAGCGTGGAGGTGCAGTGGCATGAATATAGGAGCATGAGGTGTCCACGGGATGAACAGCAGACATTATCACTGTCAGAGTTCAGGATCCAGGAAGAAGTGGGGGGGGGCTATAGCTTTCAACCTTGGAGCATTTCTGCTGCCTTCATTCATCCACCCACGCTCAGACTTCCTGGCCCATCCCCGATGTACCTCCAGCAATGGGAGCTGGTAGACTGGTAGAAGAAGGCCAGTACCATGTCCCCCTGGTGTTTGGGGGCATTTCGCAATAAGGGAGAGATGTCAGTAGCTGTTTCTGTAAGAATGGATCAACACTGCTAATGTTTTTCTTCTCAACATTTTCAGCATTAACCCAGCTCGTCTCAATATTGAAAGTTTTATGTGCTTTTGGTTGTCTCTGTGTTTGTCTGTGTGCACACGTTCACGAGCATCTCTCTGGGCTTCCGGGAGCAGGCGCTACAGACAGAGTGACACTTCAGTTAGATTTGCTGGTATATCAAACAGTTCCAACCCAGTAACATAAGTGTTGGTGGTAGGCAGTGCTTCCTTACGGTCCCTCATTTCTCTAAATCCCAGAGTTAAGAAAGATGTTTATCTTCCCAACCTATAAACAAATGAATGATGTAACCATGTCATCAGCCAATGGAGCACCCACAAACAACTAAATTCCTCTCTCTTTAACATAATGTAAAAGAAAGACACAGTCATATAAATTAATGGAATTTAAATAATAATCTAACGAAATATAACAGGGAAGATAACATACAACATAGCATTGTAGAAGTAAACATGAAAAAAGTTAAAGACTCCATCAGCTTATATGAAGAAAGAGATATTTAATATACATGACACGGGTTAGCTGACATTGAAACCAAGGGCCCAATTCACAAAGGTAAGGTGAGACGAAAGTCTTACTTCACAACTTTGAGTATTCACAAAAGGCATTTACTACCAAAAGTAGTAAAGTTAGATTTTCGTCTCACTTTCCAAATTGCAGAAGTTCAGCACAGTCTATTATTCCTGCGAACCACAAAAAGGCGTTACGGTACATGTCCAATAAAATTACAAGAGAACTTCTAGGCAACTATGGACTAAAACATCACATGTACATCATCAGACTGCACAGTTTACGCAATTATTAGATACAGAGCCAATCAGAAGAAGCTAATAGTGCGTGCCACCTGCATGGTACAGGGGCCTGGTGTTTGTCATCCCCAGGTGGCGAGATTGGGACAGTAGGGATTTTCCAAGACTATGCAGTAACAGGTCAGAGGTAGGCGCTTTGTCTCATCCATATATGGTGTGATAATGGTGCATAATGGTGCCTTGTTGCCGGGCTAGCATGCATTTACAAGTCACAGGTGATGTCTTTGAGCAAGCCTTGCATTGTGTATCAACATAGCTACTTCAGCACAGTACATTAGTTCACCAAGGGTCATGTATTAGTTTGTGCAGCTCTTGTCATCATCGAATATCATATAATTGTCAAGTAGTACACAAAAAGCAAGCAGGAAAAATGCCTTCCACAGCATCTCATAACAACATAACAGAGCATTTCATAATATAGCGTGACCAAACATATAACACAACAGAAAGTAGCCCACCATAATATTGCATATAACGAACATGATACATAATGTAACAGGAAGGCAAAAATCACACGTTACGCTTACTCTTATTATGCACTGTGAATGTGCACTTCCATCCTAACCATACCCCCAGGCACCAACACTCCTCCACTTCAGAAAAGTATTTGAAGGCCTACTCTTGAAGCAAAGCCCCATGACTAGCAAGCAGAGTCCTCTGAAGAGTGCTCTTATTGCTCTTACCCTCCCACCACCCATCCCTTGCCCAAGTCATCACTGCCCTACCTGTGCCCTCTGCACTGCCACTGAACTGGTTCTTACTATTATTACCTCCCCCATTGGCTCATTTGCTACTGTTGTATTCTGTTCCCTTGTCCTACCCCCCTCCGTGATCTAGGCCAATTTCCTGGCCCCCGATTATCCATATACTATATGCCGAATATGGTCCAATGATAAACTGCAGCTTGCTCTGTTTCTTCTTCAAGCTGTTTCTATCACCAGCTTCCTTTCGTATCCTCTAATTCTCCCCTCCTGCCTCCCTTCTTATTTGATATATTCCTAAACTTTATCTGCAACAAACTCCAAAGTGATGGAAAGGATTCTTCAATTCATCTCAACCTATGGTAATCTCTCAAAGCCATATTCCAGTCTATCATCTTTGCCCCCTGTGCCAAAGTAGGCAGAGACCATCTTTTGCATGATGTAGCCACCTATTTTTCCTTGCTTTTTTTTGGTGGCTGTAGAACTTGGTGTGCGTCATCCGTGCTAATCAGTGGTAAAGTGCCTGTCCTCTTCCTTTCAACATGATGAAATTAGTAAACACATAATACATACTTTACCTATCAGTCACTAGTATATGATAAATGTACAAAATATATTTAAGGCTTAAAATCTAAATGTAACTGGTGAACTGTAGCATCGAATGTGCTATCCACTACAGTGACAGTGTAAAATATTATAGTGTGTCCTGACTAAATATTAGCCTGACTAAAACAGCATTTAAACTGCAATTCAACCTTTCAAAATAAACCCGTCTGACAGCTTTATCCTTATTTTAAATAAGTCACACCTAAGTATCCCTTACTTTCCATAATGCAAGGAGCATACTATTTAAATGTAGGATGTGCAGAAATGTAATATTACAAATATCCTTACAGTGAAAATGCCCAGAAGCTACTTTCACTTTGACAAGGTTGGCAGTTCCTTTAGAAATTTGGGGTTGCAATATTAAATGAAACAATGTTATCTGCAGCAATGAAACAACTATACATGTAATTCTTGCGCTGTTTGTAATATATATTAGAAGCACAATTCATTGGTGGAGATTGATTTTTAATACATATTACAGAAAATGTATTTTTTAGAAGTTACCATTTACCAGCCCAACGCCCCTAGAGGTTAATGTCCACTAGCTTTTAGCTGCCGCCCTCTGAGTGCTGAACACTGAATGGGGTGCAAAAACTGTTCACAGAGCAGGAGACAAATGCTTGGATGTTTCTGAGGGTTGCTCCTTTCCCTGGCCAGACCTCTGGGGTTGGAACACAGGCTCTCTACAAGGGGAGAAGGGTTTCACCATCTTGGATTTAGACATGGAGGTGTACTGTGAGATTGTTTCCTATATGGCACACAGGAGATGCTGCAAATGTAGGTATAGTTACCCCTAACAACTTTAGCCCTAAAGGTTAGGGAGTCATCACCATCCTCCTCAGAACAAGACTGGACCTCTGGAAGATCAGAAGAGGACTAAACCTTCTGCCTGAGACCTAAAAGAGGTTCAAAAGACTGGACATGCTCTCCCTCTTGTACCCAAGACACGCAACTGGACTCCAAGAGTCATAAGGTAGACCTCCTATTCAAGGTACAGGGACACACAAGCTACAAGAGGACTTCCCTGCAAGTGCTCTGTTGACCAATTCTAATTAGACCTGCCTTGGACCCTGCTGGTGAGTGAGTCTTGAGCCCCATGTGCTGCTACTGAATTACTGGAACCCTGGGATGTGCCATAGTGCACTCCTCCTAACAACCTAAGAAACCTGGACTTGGAATTTGTGGGCTTCCAAGACCCCTGGAGCCCAGGGACAAACCTGCCAAACCAAAGTGACAAAGGTGTATTGCCCTGGGTGAAGATTCAGGTTTCCCCCACTTGTGGATTTTTCACAGCAGCAAATCTTATTCAGCTGAACCTCACAGACATGGTATCTGGCCTTGTGGAGCCCTCTTTGGCTACAGCCTGCAGCCTTGCCCCACTTAAGGAATCATAGCTTTAATAAAGTGACAAAGTGTATCTTCACTAATTAAAGGTGCCAAAAGTATCCGCCTTGCAACAGACCGTCCTTGGACATGAAATTTAAATTTCTCTGGATCAGAGCTTTCCTCCCAAACATCACTGGCTTCATTCCCCCTAAATGAATCCCACCAGATATATGCAAATCTGCCTTGCTCCTGATCCAATGGAAAGATTCCAGCCCTAGCTGCCGGGCCTCCGTCAGATGGGAACATAAGCAACCCCATATTTGTTTTGGCCTATTTAGGCTAGACTCAGGCCAACTTTGCATGATTTGGGCAATTTTGTTTTACACGTGTTGTGCAAAATTCCCCACATTTCGCCTTTAAATATCATTGCATTATTACACTGCATTCACAGGAAGACAGGAGCAATGAAAATGACTGAAGGGTAAACAGCTGTCATTTGTGGTACTCTGGCTTTTGATGCTATTTTGGGCACAACATGTGTCCTTTCTTCCAAATGGATGCAAGCACGTATTTTGTGTTAAATTATAGCGCTAAGTGCAACATTGATATTGCATGTAATTACATACAACTATCTGCACCTTTTCTGAAATTAAGTAAAACCAAATTATGCAAATTTTGCATACTACAAATTTAAGCCTAACGAGTGAGTTATAATTTAAGTCCTGTGGCACATTGAGTTCAAAATCCACGTTTGGACATATTGGCTCCACTTATGCCATCTACTAGAACAAACAACAAAGCGATTGGACGCGATCTTTAAATAATACAGCCACTGGGTATCACTGGGGGCTAAAGTCCAGTCCATCCTTCTTTGCCTCTTGAAGCAAAGTCCAGCCATATGCATATATCACAATTGGAATCCAAAGAACCATATCCCCATTACAGACTATTTAGTCCTCATTAGTGAGGTAAAACCTGACTCATCCAGTGTTAGATCCACAAATGGATACGTCTCTCACACTTAAGACATCCACTGCAACAAACAAAAAAGTGATGTAAGGAATGCTAGAATTAATCTCAGCCACTGACAAACTTTCAAACTGTTTTCCAGTCAACAATTTTTCTAACACCGTGGCCATGCTAGAGAGAGGCCAACTATATGCAAAGCAGCCTTGGTTCTGGTCCATACGACCAGTCTAGCCAAAACTGCTAGAACACCTCTAGACAGCAACACAGGCAAGCCCAGAGTGATATCAACCTTTGCTCACCCCAACAGGGTGGTGAAGCTTTTGCTCTATCGGTCATCAAACAAGGAATCCACATTGGGGCATCCCATTACTCTACAGAAACATACAACAAAGTGATAGAAGAAATGCTTGAATAACTTTCATTCACCGACAATTTCTTGCGGCTACATTCCCGTCCATCTTTATTCAGCCAATAGGCCACTCTGCAGCCATATGCAGATCAACCTGGTTGTTTGTTGCAATAAATGCCCAAATACCTATGCCAAGACGTGGCTTCCACTGTCACTGTCACAACTGGTTTGAGGTTCCTTAAAAAGGGATTCAAGGGATCAAACGGTATTGAAAATATAATTGTGAATGAAAACTGGAGATGACTAAAACATACACCACCAAAAAAGGCTGGTTTAACCAAAATAGCATTGAGGAGACACCAGTTCATTGAACATATGTACTGAAAGGAAAGGGGAAAAAGGCAAAAGGTCTGGGAAATAGCTGCTTACATTAAGGAGAGCCGCATTTCTCCTTTCATGGAGACATTCTATATACAACTGTCTGTCATGTTCTGCACAGCCCCTTATAAGTAAACAAGGCATTCACCGAGTATAAGATAAAACCTTTTATCTCAACAGGACACTTCAGAGCTCCAATCACAGCATTTCGGCAAGCACTTCCTTTGGTTGAGGATTCTCTATGATCACACCCTCCTCCCCCCCCCTCCCCCCGCTCAATCATCATCCAGAATCTTTGTAGCACTTTTAGAGACTGCTCTCTCCAGCAAGATGTGTTTACAGCACTGAAGGACTTGAACAGCTCAATAGATCATGTCAGAAAATTGCTGCCCTAGTTCGGAAACTGTGTCTTGGAAAAAGTAATGTATGTGAGGATGAGGAACAGTTATGCAGTGAGTCAATTTCTTTTGTAGTATACCAACAAAGTTCAAATGCAGGACTCGGTTAAACACGTGTGGAATCACGCTGCTGTTGCTCGGTGAGCCTGAATGAATCTGTAGGTCATTCCTATTCACCATTCTACGCCCATATGTTCTCCATAGTGATAAAGAGCAAGTACATAGTAGCCCCCAAATTGTCCACGAGTGATTCGTGCTCTAAATTCTGAGCTGGGACATGCAACCTGTGAACCCAATGACTTATTCATTCCCTTGAAAATCTACCTCCTGCCAAACAGCCACCACGATCTAACTTCAAATCAGTTCCAGGCAGTCTTCCTAACAATCACAGAAGCACACTCTGGCTGTATAAAAACACTGCCTGCAACATCCCATGTGTGACAAATAAATATAAGCGTGAGTATTTATTTTCATTGCTGAATGTCCAGGCTAATCTTCCAAATCAGATCATCTCTATTATTGCAAGCAATTGAAGTGTCCTCTTCAAACCAAACAAAAAACATATTGCCTCCTAGTCAGACTGTCCAAAGTTATTAGCAGAAATGTGAAATGGGTGTTAAAAAAGTGCTACAGACAGTGCATGTTTCTTCAGGTTGCTGTGGTTGAATTATGCATTCAATATCTCCAAGTCTCAGAAGTCCACAAACTGAAATAGCTAGAAGAAATCTGATTACAGATTTGAGTTTGTACAGGCAGATTTCATTTGAGAAATGATTTTGGTTCCGATTTTATTTTAAAGGCATAGGATCCAAATAAGTAATAAAGTAACAATTTTCATTAAAAGAAGCAAGCAGCTGTCAGATACCATTGCAGCATGAGCTGACTCACAGTTGGGGAACTGGGACTAATACTGCACCCAAACTTTCTTAGCAGCAAACACTCATAACTTACTCTGTAAATCCATTTGTTCAAAGCAATGTGAACTGTATAGATGGGGCAGAAGCATTCTGCGTTTTTAGGCCTCGGTTTTGATTAGCAGATGACGAGGTATAGCACTGTTTAAAATTCATAGTTCGAAATTAAAATGAGCGTTGACTAAGGTAATAGGTCTGGATGTTTTGGAGAAGCACATTCAAGAGCAATAGTAAATGTTTTGGGCTGGCAGTGAAATTGCCTTACACATTATGACACAATATTCAGGGCTAGTGCCATTTCTCCTGGCAATCATTTGTTCAACCTGAGGATAACTTTAGGAAACAAAGGTTCTCATGTGGCACAAATATACCTCTGTGATGAACTACACACTACACATATGAACTCTTTGGAGAGCTTGCATCCTGGACTTGAATTTCCCTTTCGAAGCTGTAATGGGTTTGCCAACATCCTGAGCACTCATGATGAACCAGTGTGCACTAAGGCTTTTCCCATGACTAAGAGTGGGGCACAATCATCAGAAGGGCACACCATGGCACTTTCTTGTGAAGGGAGTGACTACTGTCACCCTACTGAACCATAGAGGACTGATAGAGGTGGTAGTGAAATTATGTCAGTTGAAGGACGAGCATTTTTACCTAGATTATAAAGAAAAAAGGGAACCCTGTGAGTCAGAAGGGACCTAGGGTGCACAATACGTTGTAAGAGACAACGTTCCCTATCAAGTAAGTATAGGAAATGTTATACAGAACAACATAGAGAAGTATGTATTTAAACGAACAACCAACCAACCAAAATAAGGAAGTGCAGTGTGTAAAAGCAGGGTTGGAAATCACCAGATTTCTAAGCTTCAGGCAAGTGTGTATAAATATAGTAACTTGAACAACAATTTCCTTATTTACAGTAGCCACGATATAAAAAACATCTTGAGCACCACAGAAATCAGGGTAAAAGCAATAGGAGCCAAGACGTAATGTGTCGACAACATTTCGATCCCCACTAACGTGGGGGGATCATCATCAGGATGAATGAATAAAGCCTGAGAAGAGGCCTGTGAAAGGCCAGGAAAGCAAGGGAGGAAAGAGAAGCTGGGGTCGTTGGGAGCCAAAGAAAAAAGGTGGGGGGGAGGGGAAACAAGGGAAAAGGATGTTATTAGAGGGAGGTTTGGCGAACGATGGACATAAGGATGCAATCCCAAGGGGAAAATGTACAAGGTAAACTGTTGATTTAATAAGGATGTCCAAGAGCATACCCTATTATAAATAAGTGCTCAGTGAATACTAACCCAGGTCCGTACCTGGTGTGGGTAGATCAACAAGGTCGTGATGCTAAACATAAGGTCCTGCAAGGAATGAAATGAATGAGAGAAGAGGAGAGAGGAGTTGGCCTAACGGCTAGGACGTCCGACCTCGAATCTGGGGAACTGGGTTCGAGTCTCGGCAATGACGCTGAACATCCTGTTATTCTGGGCAAATCACTTAATCTCCCTGTGCCTAACAAAAATGAATGTGTCCTCATGTAATGCAACTGGTGCTATGTAAAGTGCTCTGATACCCGATTCGGATCAAGTTCGCGCTATATAAAACTCTGTAAAAAAATAATTAGGGTAGTCATCCCATGCGAGACAACCACCTTACAATAAGCCAAAGAGCATGTCCAAAGAGCATGTCCAATCGTAGGAGACCTGCAAAAAACATTCAATAAGGGTACTGTTATAGTTCATATCAGTACCCTAATATAGGTCCAGGGAACATCGTACACTTTCCCTACATCAGCTCCCGTTATTTCATATGAACGATCCTTATAAGGACATAACTCCAAATAAGGACAGAATGCCTTATAGGGACATCACGCCTTATAAGGACTGGACATTTTATGGACTAAACCTTTCACCTAGTACCATGCCGAGGGTGGGTTTTCCCCAATCGATATTGCTAAGACGTCATCCTTAGCACATATGAATAATTGATGAGTACACTCTCCAGGAAGTATACTTCACCTCTCTCATCGACGCACAAGGTTTAATCCCCAACGTCATCCTCATACTGAACAATGGGTAACACGCGTACATAGACTGTATAAATACAGCACCTCTTGCTATCAGAAAGCAGGAGGGAATCAAGACTTCAGAGCCGACACACTGACCAGAGACGCTGCAGCTTAGGCATGCCATTGCTCCAGCTGACGGTGGTCTGATGATCCCTTGCGGGGTATCCAGCTCAAGTCCAGGACGAAGTCCCACACTCTCACTATTCAGGTATGGGGATCCGACTAAAGCCTAGTGGGATTCTTGGCTCATAGGCTCTTAGGCTCATAGACTCTTAGGCTTAGGTTCTGTAGCACCTACTTACATTCTAGGTACACTTAGGTACATCTAGTCAGGCATCTTAAGATTAAGGACTTTATTTTATAAATGCATTTCATATTCATGTATGTGTTCATGAAGATTGAAAAATGTTAGAACAATACTATTCCTTTTTATTCACTATACTGCTGGTTCTATATCTCTGCTACTGTGTTACAGTTGTAACAGAGCACTTTTTTTACATGCGAATAACAACGGTACAATAAATTCTTATTGTAAACACGCTTGACTGCTTCTTCTATGTATCTCACTGAGAGCAAAACAAGCATCCACAAGTGACTAGGTGAAAAGCAATATATTGTTTCCACGAGTCTGAGGTTATTGTGTTCTAAGGTTGCCAAAAACTAATCTCTCTGATAACAGAAGATTCTAGTGGCACTGCGAGCTAACTAATGCAAACTATAGGCTAACATATGCGGTGGGGGTGTACGGAGTCAGTCTGCCACCAGACCCTCATTCTATGTTTTCCATGAACAGCGTAGGTCCTGCATGACAGGGTACTATTGGGACTATACTACATGGCTCCCAGCGTGGTATATTGATGGTGCACCTACTCAACAGTAGAATCTGAGTAGCCCAGTCGTGCTTCTTCTCAGAGACCCTACTTACAAAACCCAGAGACAACTGGAGTAAGTGGGAAAAACTCCGCCACAGCTGAGTAGGCGAGATATCCTATGTATTGGCTGTTGGTTAATAAAGCTTGAAAGGACACATTTCCCAAAATTGTGCATAAAACCTTTGCATAAAACCTTTTTATCTTTGTCCTTGGACAATAATTCCATGTCTTAAATAGGGGTGGGCGGAATCTGCGTAATCCCGCTACGCAAAGCTCCGCGAAATGGTAAAAAATCTCTGCGAACATGCAAAAATTCCGCAAACACGCGGAATTGCTTGTTCGCGATGCTTTTTTCCTGTTCACGATTGCTGTTTGCGTGCTGGGGGGAAATATCTCGCGAGTACGCATTTTGCGAACGTGAACAAGCAAAAAATTCCGCGAAGCCGCAGAACACAGAATTTTGGGCAATTCCGCGTTCTCTGCGGAATGCTAAATTACCCAAATTCCGCGAGCGGAACGGAATTTACCACCCAGGCCTAGTCTTAAACATGATGGCGGACGAGGAAGGAGTTTTAAACCAAGGACCTAATCAGACTGGTGAGGTCGATGCTGATACAATAGAAATTGCACCCAAAGTAAGACAAACTTTAACAGTTAACCTACTCAAACATGGGTTACAACCCAGAGGAGGTGTAGTAATATTCGTGATAGAGGCACACAAAGATTTCAAAACAGAGGTATTCTACTCATTGGTTATATGCCGATGCTGTAACAAAAACCTTTCATTATTACATACATGATGACATACCAGCGGTCTACACTTCTTTTGAGGAGCCTGATATTCAGCTTACTTTCCAGGAACATATTTTCTGGTTTAATGGCGCCGTACCCCACATAAAAATAAGAGTAAGGCTTGGTCCTTTAGGGAGTCCAGGAGCAACATGGCCAATATTAGCGACCTATGCACCACATCCAGACATTGACACAATGGCACAGGATGAACTACTTGTTCAACACAAAGAGTTGATAAAACTCTACAGAAACATAACACATTTTGTCTTAAGGATGCTCGCGATCCAACCAACAGTAATTACACCTACTGTAGCTCCAACACAGAGCTCAGGTACTAAAATTACTCCAAAAACATTACACGCGGTAATGGGCAAAGTGCCCACAAAACGTGAACCTTTCTGGGTAGTTCAGAAAATAACCCAGTTAGAAGCAGTATTCCCAAATACAACATCATTTGAAAAACAGAGAATGTTAACAATCTGTTTGCCCATGGGGATTACACCACAGTTAGAGGATCGCACCTCTTGGGCTACAGTCTTTTCTGTCATATATACCAGAACACATGGTATTCCTTTATTAGCAGTAGTACCGGATGTATTAAGACAAATACAAAACGACTATGGAGCTGAACCTGCCCTGAACTTAGGGATGAAGTTATTAAATAAGTACGATCAGGTATCAGCCATAATACTAGCTAACATTAAAGGGGAAGAAACATCAGTGGCAATCCGCCAACGCCTACGGGAGTTCTCTCCATTAGAAAAGAGAATGAACTACCTAAAATAATTGAAACTGCGTATGCAGAGTTAGGCAGGGATGGTTTGGGGAAAAAGCTTTGAAACCTCAACTTCAGGGCAGTCCTGAAAAGGACACTTTTAAACAGACACCTACTTCTTCTAAAAAGAAGTGGGATAAAAAAGAAAATTCTAAAGACAAGAGATCTCAGTCCCGAGGTAGGTCTCCTGAACAGGAGCACTCTGAAAAGAGGTAAAACCTTAGGAATAGGGACAATATTAGAAAACCTGACAGGTATCAGGATACTGATACACGTTCCATTCGGTCCTTTCAGGGACCCGAAGACAAGCTCCGAAAGAGAAGGATGGTCAGAACACAGAGTGGAGAGCACACAGTCCAGAGACAAGCAAAATCCAAAACCTCGATTTAAGAAAAAGAAAGTTGCTGGTCTGAAAATCAGACATGCCCAGACACAACTTCTGAACGGGAAATGGGCTCTGACAATCCTAGATAGCGCAGCAGAAGTAACAATAGCTCGCCTGAACCTGAAGGAATTTCTGGTGACAGCGAAGTTGAATGATTACATCATGGTGGAAACCCCAGACACCAGGGTGAGCGTCCCACATAAGTTATATGAAATAACACTCGGGCTGGAGGTGGACAAACCCAGGAAAGTAAAACCTCTTTTTTGGAAGAACTTATCATCTGGTTATGATATCCTGTTGGCCGCCTGCATTCGCTATGGAGTGCCCTAGGGGAGAAAGTATGATTTTTCCTGCAATTTCCAACTGCGTTCCCATTCACCTAAAACATGCATATGCACAGGAGTGGGCAGTAGCCCAATCTCCAGCGTTGTATAAAAATCATGCAGGGTGGGATGAGAAATTAACCTACCACTTGATCCCGTTAAAAGTTTCACCTAATGCTCTGAGGCAATATCCAATAAAGCAAGAAGCTAAAAAACAGATCATGGAGATCTTAGATCAACTTGAATACCAGGGGGCCATTTAAAAATATACCTCACCAATGAACAATCCTTTGTTTTTCCGTCTCTAAACCCAACAGTACATATTGTCTAGTATTAGATTACAGACATTTAAACTCATGCACAAAGACATTTGCTGTCCAAAATGCACACAGTGCCGCATTTATGAATAACATTGTGCACAAAAAATACAAAACCACACTTGATAACTCAAATGGATTTTTCTGTCAAAATATAGTGCCTGAAAGCAGGTATCTAACAGGCTTCAGTGCGTTAGGCTCCCAGCGACAATTCTGTTGGTTGGCACAAGGATATAAAAACAGCCCAGGGGTGTATTTTCATCAAGAGTAACAGAGTTACTTTAAAATCTTGAAGAAGAAGCGTTGTCCTACGTGGATGATATTTATCTGACTGACGATGACTTGTTGAGGCACTTGACCAGGGTAAGCACCATTATTATGGGATTTGCCGCAGAAGGCTACAAGTCCAACTTTTAAAAGTCGAAAATAGCCCACCTCAATGTCCTATTTTTGGTATATGAGTAGTCAAGTGAAGGCAAAAGTCTGGCAGCTAACTTTTTAGAAAAGTGTGCGCTGCTACAGCCTCCAAAATCATTGAAAAATTTACAATCAATACTAGGATTCATAAACTTCGGCAGGACATACATTTTAGATTACGCACAAAAGATAAAACCTTTCTATGAATTAATATAACCTGACTTTTCAGCCAAAGATTGGTCACAAGAACATACTAATATTCTTTGTTTACTCCAGAAAGACATGATTGCTTCAAAACACTTACAGGCACGCGTAAACCTACGCCACTTAGTGATCTGAATAAGTGCGGGTCAATGCGGGTACACTTATTTGACCTTTAATGAGGGAGAAACTGTACCAATTGCTTACAATACACACCTGTACCCAAATGCAGAAATGTGTTTCACTTCAACAGAAACAATCCTGACAGCCGTTCAGACTGCTGTAGCAAGAGAAAGAGCACTGGCTCAGGGGAAAGGCATCATTGTCGTGACTCCAGTACCAGCTTTTGAAGCTGTTACAAAGGCCAGCGTCCCAAATGCGAAAGCTTTACATCCTAGGTGGATACAATGGGCAAATTCTCTTACTGCAGCAGACGTTGAATACAGATTTGATCCTAGTTTAAAAACTCAGGCATTCCTGCAATATGAACAAGAACATCCTCTACCTAATGAAATCTTGCCTCTTGAACAGTATGAATATATTATCTACACTGGCGGATCTGCGCAACTGGCCATAAGAAGTAAGCGGCAATATTTTTCAGCATTTGCTAAAGGTCGCATGTGTGATGGTAAGTTCCATCCTAGTTGCACAAAAACGCAATCTCTAGGAGACTACACGGCTCATTTGGCAGAATTAAAAGCACTGATACTTGCACTCAAAAATACGGATCACGAATTCCCCACACTGATCGTGTGTGATTCTTTTTACTGTGTACAGTCGTACAATGAGTACTTAGAACATTGGGAATGAAACGGCTTTAAGTACACAAAAGGTGGCACAATAAAACACAACATGCTATGGGAACAGGTAGCAGAGTTGCAATCCGAGATACCGAGGGCTCACATGATCCATACACTGAGTCATCAACGTGATGGCATTCACGTTGAAGGGAATTCATTGGCTGATGAAGCCACAAAGGGGGCTGTACGCACAGCTTCCATATCTGCACTGACTCATTTAAAAACGAGAATAGACGGAGATATAATGGTAGCTGTCAATGCATCACACAAATGCAGCACAGCAGTACCAAAACATTTCCACTCAAATACTCCTACAAATTAGATGCATAAAACATTCCATATGCTCAGATTCCTGGAGTGGGGGATAGAGTAATACCAAATATGGATCGTAGGCAAGGTTTAATACTAGCTGCACACGAGGGTTTGTGCTCTGCGCACACAGACGTTACAGCGACTATTTCTTTACTGAAACAGCGCTATTGGTGGCCAGGGTTATCTAAGCAAACTAAAGACTATGGTGCCGATTACGATCCGGTAAAAAAAATTCGCGTACGACTCGTATCCGGTCTTTTTACCGTACGAATCGTACAAGTGCCGTACAAACTGGCAATCACGATTCGCATGGTAAAAAGCCCATACGAGTCGCATTGGGAATGATTCCCCACACGTCCTCGGGTCGGAAAATGTGTCCGACACGTCCTCGGACGATTTACCGTACAAACGTGAAAAGCGAAGTCCGACCGTGCAAGTACGATCCGTCCCGGGCGTCCGATTTTACAACCGTATGGTGAAAAGACCTTCCGCACCGAACTCCTATAGCAAACAATGGAGACGTCCAAACAGGTGCCCGGTACGCGCCGAACCCCCCCCCGGCCCCCGTACGTTCGAGTCGACCCCCCCAGCCCCCGTACGTTCGAGTCGACCCCCCCAGCCCCCGTACGTTCGCGACTCGAACGTACATGGGTGTACATACACGGGGGGGTTCGACACATACAGTTCGACATGTACTCGGGTGTACATACACGGGGGGGTTCGACACGTACAGTTCGACATGTACTCGGGTGTACATACACGGGGGGGTTCGACACGTACAGTTCGACACGTACTCGGGTGTACATACACGGGGGAGTTCGACACGTACAGTTCGACACGTACTCGGGTGTACATACACGGGGGGTTCGACACGTACAGTTCGACACGTACTCGGGTGTACATACACGGGGGGTTCGACACGTACAGTTCGACACGTACTGGGGTGTACATACACGGGGGTCGACGCGAACGTACGGGGGCTGGGGGGGTCGACTCGAACGTACGGGGGCTGGGGGGGGGTCGACTCGATCGTACGGGGGCTGGGGGGGGTACGGCGCTTACCGGGCCACCTACTCTGGTCGTTTCATGCCGTACTTCGCTTTCCGGCACTTTTTGGGTGCCGTGAAAATATTGCCATCCGGACTGCTGTCGGTTCGAATTGTACTTCCTGGGTCGTGAAACGCTGCCTGGAAGCGTCCCGACGTCACGTCACAGCATTCCCGGATCACATTCGTATGCATGTTTTCGTCGGTCGGTGTTTTTTACGATTTGTACGGAAATGGTGTTTCCGTGCGAATCGTAATTCCATGTTTGTAATGTTTTACAACCGGGTACGATTCGGACGGAGAATACGCTCCGACCGACGGTTCGTACCCGGTTTTTACCGGTTCGTAATCGACGCCAGAGTCTTGAAATGCGAGATTTGCTAACAGATGAAAGGCTCCACCATTGCACGCCCAGCACAGACGCCATTACTGAATTCAGACAAACCTCTCGCATGTGTGTACATTGACCACTGCGGCCCCTTACAAACGGACGGGGCTTACAGTTCTATTAAGGTTGGCAGTGGATTCATGCTCGAGATTCCTATGGGTTTGGCCTCAGCATTCTGCTGACGCTCGGACTGTTATAAAGATTTGCGAGTCTTTATCTGTACATACACAGTTAGCACGTTACACTCTGACCGCGGCCCTGCGTTTAGCTCTCGGGCTTACAAAGAGGCCATGGAAGGAATGGGCGTAGCATTGCGATTCTCATCTCCGTATCATCCTGAGGGAAATTATGTTGTGGAGAGAAAAAAAAACGGACCTAAAGCAATCTTTAACAGCTAGGGTATTAGGCAAGGGTGGTAGTTGGGTCACACACTTGTATGGGGTACAGCGCACATTAAATAACCAGCCAAGAAGCTCTCTAGGGGCTGTCACTCCATATGAAGTCCTTTTTGAGACATGAATGTGGGTACCTGATTTTGATTGTGAAGGCGCAGTGGTGGATGAAAAACCATTTGAAATCTATGATCGTTTGGCTGTTGTACAGGATCTAAATAAATCCAGGACAAAACAAAGCAATGTCCATCTAAAGCAGACCGCCACTGAAGAAGTCAAGGTAGTCATAGCAAGACCTGTCTGGATCCCAAAAGTCGGGGATCTGGTCAGAGAGAAAATTGCGGACAAAAAAGAATTTGGACCTTCTTACAGAAAACCTGTACCAGTCCTTGTACTACACAGAACAAGAACTGTGCTGCTCCCACCTCTTGCCGAAAAAAAGGAGAAAAGATTTGTCTCAATCGACTTAATCAAACCACACTATGTGGCCGATACTAAACAGTAGGCCTAGTGGACTCCGATGTAGCAGACGTCCTCCTCTAGCTACAATCCAAGAGTTTCAAACAGAAAGAATCATCACGTTTGAAGAGCCACCTGTAAGAAATGAAGGACTAAGCAACATTGCTATGGAACTTGTTCCACTTGAACCAAACATTCAAATTCGAAATGAAAATCAGAATAATTCACAAGTTGTAATTAGACCTAACACAGATGTCTACATCAACATGCCTCGTTGAGAGGAAAAGGACATTTTCTTTGGATCCATGCAAGCCGGAAACAATGTCAGCTAAAACACCATTCAAGCAAGAATTAAAAAACGTTCTTCTCTTTCTTCAAAAGACATTCCTGGTATCACCTTGGATTGAACTCTGGGTAATTTCTGGGATAATGTTTTTTCTTTTATGGCTAGGTTTAGTATTGACTTTTAGTATGCTTATTGTAGATCTAACCGCCGCATTTGACTGTGTGGAACATAATACATTGTGGAGTATTTTAACAAATCTTAAGGTGGACCCAGTTTTGATCCAGTTTTTAAAAGAATTATATTCAGGGGCTACAGCTAAGGTGCGCTTCGGTTCCATTGGAGAATGTACCGCTCCATTCACTGTGGATAGGGGAGTGAGACAAGGCTGTGTACTTGCGCCGTTCCTTTTTACCTTATATACTAATGCTCTTGAGCTAGAGCTTGAAGGAGCAGCGCAGAACCCCCCGTATGTTAGTAAAAGGCCAATAGTCTCCCTCCTTTATGCAGACGATGCGGTACTTATGGCCTGCACACAACTGGGCCTGCGGAAAGCACTCATTTTATATACATGTTTTATGGACAAGCTAGGTCTGAAATTAAATGCAAAAAAAACTTTTATCATGACCTGTGGGAGAGGGAGAAGTAAATGTAATAGCCTCCAAATGGGGGACATAGGGGTAGCTTCTACCAACACTTTTTCTTACCTGGGCGTTTTATTCGCAAACACAGGATCTTGGGGCCCAGTGGTAAAAAATAGGAGCTTATTATTTATGAAGTCAACTGCGGCCCTTGTTAATTTTACTAAGAAAATGGGAAAAAGGCCCCTTGAAATCCTTCTTAAAATTTTTCAAGCTAAATGTATAAGTATTGCGATTTATGGTGCGGGAGTTTGGGGTTTCTATGATGTTTCTATGATCCAACGTGTGGAAAATGCCTTTTTACGATATATTTTAGCGGTACCAGTAAGCTCCTCGGTTTTTAATTGCCATAGTGAGCTCGGTATCCCTTATGTTACGGACATTATTAAAATGCAACCTGTCCTGTTGTGGCACCGTATCTGGACAACTAGTAGTTCAGGCCTAAACAGAGCTATAATAAGGGATCCTATGAACCTGGACTACGCCAATAAGGTTGTATGGCTGGATTATGTCAAAAAAATTCTGAAGGACATAGGGCACCCAGAATTTTACTCATCTCCTGAGAAAATGTGTGCCGTCACAAGGAAGGAACTAAAACTAACTTGCCTGTCCCATTTAGAGTTGCTCAGAGTTGCTAAGGAGATGAATAAGAAGACTGTAGTACAACATCACTTGACCCTGACAACGTTTGATATTCAACCATATCTCACATGTTGTTTTGAGGGATATGATAGATATCTTTTAACCCGTTTCAGGTTTAACATTTTTCATCATCTAGTTAGCTATCCAGGTATAAATGATTGGACTAGAGAGATTTCTCCCTGTCCCTGTGATAATGTGTCACTACAATCCACAATTCATGTGACCCTGTTTTGCAAATTTTATGCACTAGAAAGGAAAAGATGGATTATCCCCTTATTAAAGCAAGCAAGCTGGCGACAATGTAAACCAGCTTTTTTATCCTTAGAATATTTAGTAGTGTACTACTAGTATGCACTATGACTGGCTTTTTGAAGAATGTATTGAGAGCTAGAAAAAGTATAAAAAATGTTTAATTACAGCATTGGAGTACACTGAAAGTTAGTTGAACTATTTGAAACTTTTTGCACTTTATGATAGATACTTGTATTTTAATGTATTTTTATCAAACTTTTGTTACTTACGTTGTTTTTATGGAAATGTAAGCTTTTGTGATTTTAAATGACTAAAATCGAATAAAGCTATATTTGATTTGATTAGTATGCTTATTATTGGACATTATCTTCAACAAGATTCCACAGAAGGTCAACATCCTCCTGTAGCCACACATATTGTCACATAGTGAACAAAGAGACTTGTCATCAGTGAACATCACAGCTGTTCCTATACCGGATAGTATAGTATGGGACAAGGTTGATTTTAACATATTCGGATCGACAGAACTTTTAAAAATTAATAATGTATTTAAAATCTCATTAAGTGATTTCATTACCTCCAGTACATTTTCTGATGATTGGGACGCTGAAACAGTTAATAACATGTTATCTGATTTGGAGAAAACTGCTGCATTTTCGTATAATGAAATGTTAGAAGGTTCGTCAGATTATGACAAATTGTACTGTTACCAACATTTTGGTCATCATTTCCTGCACAAATCCATTTCGCTTAGGAATATATTTGAATACAATCAGTGGGAACATTGCCCAACACCACCAAAAAGTAGTTCACAGACATTTGCACAAAACTTTGCATACTTTTCAGGATTTAACACCACAGATCCAGCCTCATTTTATTATAAGGTTGCACCAACATCAGCACTGAAAATCATGTTAACAAACACTATACAGATTTACTCTGCTTCCTTTCTGGCCCAATTGTCTGAAAAGGGTTTCGACCTATGGCAAGAAGAAACTGATACAATATCGATTTGGGGGTCAAGGGACTGGCAGGTCCAGGGTTCCTAGGCACTATTTATGGGGATCAAGGAGTGTTTCTTAGTTGTACCAACTGCAAGAGTGCTTTGAGCGGTTCTCTCATATGCCAAGATATCGTTTTGCACGGAGCATGTAATGGTTCAGTTTGGAATCTGTCTTGCCACATGAAAGGAACACCAGCTGTTGTGATAATGGCAGTGTTCGAGTTACTTTTGAATAGGAATTACTTGATGCTGAACGATCAAGGTTGTTGTGGCATGCTTCCAGGCATTGCATATCTGGGCACCGTGAACACCAGGGTTACTTGCTGTTTGTAAGTATTGTTTCCTCCGACAAATACAGTCAGGGAGGTGCTAGTATGGCCTTCACTGAATGTTTCGAAGATACAGTTTGATGCTTTGTGCAGAATGAAAGCCATGCTTTTACAGAAAACCGTGCCACTGACCTTCGCTCGAGAAACCTTTGAACTTCAAGTTGCAAGGACCTCGACCGAGATACAGGCGCAAATTCGAACAAACTGCCCCCTCCATTTCGTAGAAATGGTGGGACGTATCTTTGTCTGTTACGAGTGGCATTATACACCTATTTAAGACCATAGGGTCCGGATAACCTTAGCACTTTCCAGACTTTCCTCTGAGTTATTCCTAACTTCATACACTCTGTGTTTGGAATAGGCCTGGGCTAAAATTTTGTTCCGTTCGCGGAAATTGCTATAATTTGACATTTTCGCGTTCTGCAGCTTGGTGATAATTTGTTTCTTGCTCGCGCTGTAAAATAATACATTCTTGCGCGATCACCTTACCTGAATCCCTGCGTTCGCCGACAAGTTTTCTTGATCCGGTCGCGTTCTCCATGAGATGTTGTATTGTTTTTAGCCATTTGCGCTGTCTCGCGACAGTTCGCGCCCGCAGTGACGTCATACGTCACGCGATCACGTCTTTCTTCTCGCGATCGTGCACCGCGAGACAACTGAAAACAAGATGGCCGCGCCCGCGAGCAACCACATGGGTAAGTTGGCGAGCCGCAACCATGCAGAAAATCTCGCGAACATGCAGGAAAAAAACTTCCGCATCTTCGCGATTTTTCCGCGTGTTTGCGATAATTTTTAACATTTTCACGATAATTTGCGAAAGTGGATTTCGCAAATTCCGCCCACCCCTAGTTTGGAAGCATTTTTGGGGGTCTATATCTGATACTGCTCGCTGTAGCTGGAATCCTGATTATCATCTACCTGCTGCACAATGGACGGACCATCCGCCAGCGAGATTGCGAAAGCTCTCCTGGAAAGACATTACCGTGAGCGCATGATACAGCATCTCGGTGCACCTCGCCTATGAGAAGTGCTTCTTGGTTCTTATCCTTCAGACCAGTCCTTGAGGACTGCATCGTACCTCTCTTCCGATGCCTGTTCTGTGGAAGCGAATGCGAGTTGGACATCTGTCTGACACCTCTGACGGAGACGCCAGCGGAATTAGACTCCAGGCTGGAACCTTTGTGGTCCCATGCACGACTCTGTCCCCAGCGTATTCCCATCTTGACGCATGCCTTTTTTGAGGAACAGCAGGTGCCTTTCACAACTGAATTAAAATTCAGCTCCAGCATTGACACTGAGGTTTCGAATCCGGTACTGGAAGCCAACACACCAGTTGTTGGCAATGATGAATTACATCTATGCACACTTGACGTGCTATGCGAGGTATTGCAATGTTTGTCCCCTGCTGTAGCAGGCAGCGATAATGTTATGTCTCCCAGCCAGGACATCTAGTCTGAATATGGCTCATCGTGTGCTGGGAACGAATATGGTATAAGAAAAAAGTTTTACCTATGCCTCTGGTGACTTCAACACTTATTCATATGAAGTAAGATAAACGAAAATGAATACGTTTATCTAAGCAATGATTTATGCCTTTTATTTATTTTATTTTTTAAATTAATATCTTTGATCACAAAAGGAACACATAATGAACTACACGAAATACCACATTGATATTTACACAATAAAAGTGAACAACGTGAATCATGTGTTTTGACATACAATTATAAATAAACTCATAATAATCAAACATTGAAACAATCAAGTGAAATGTCACAAAAAACAATCATTATATACACAATACGAAATACAAAGTTGTCAAACAAAATGATAGATTGGACAACTAACACCCTTATATTTGGAATCAATCAAATCCCCTAAATATCAGGGACACAAGGGGGTATATTTGTGATATTTAACCCAGAAGTTAGATTCCTTTGTCTGCCTTGTAATTATTTAACCAAGGAGTTGAATTCCTTTATCTGCCGACGCGTTTCGAGTGCCGGTTAAATCAATTGCCGCACTCTCATCAGGGCTGGATTAATCTTTCTCACGAACAGACTAATTGTGAGAAAAAGGGGGGGGGGAATGGGGAAAAAAAAGAAAAAAAAAAAGAATTTACATTTTTATTAAAAAAGGCGCTTCCCAAAGCCCTAATTATTTTTCTCTCTGCCCAAGTTGGTGGTCACATACCTGCATTGTGCCGGTTAAATGTAACCATAAGCAATGTATGACACGCAGTGGTTGCCAAACTGGTTTTCAATATTGCGGGACCAAGACGATTTTTAAACAACCGCAGATCTTTAATTCTGCAAGAGAAATGTTACACGCAAAATCGCGGTGTCTGTTTGAATGAGTTTGAAACGTGACAACTAAGCACAAGTTATCTACTCACTCGGGAAGGGGGGGCCAAAGACGTGGTCCCACAGAGGAAGTGTTGTAGCAAATAACGATCCTTCATTCTCTTTAAAAGTAGTTCGTGGCTGCAAGAGCAAGAAAATGTAAGAATTTGTAAAAATCGTTTTTTGGCTAAACGCACTTGAATTAAAGTGCAAACTCTATTTTGGTCACCTAAAGAAGCTTCAAGCTCAAGATTTAAGGCTCAAGGTTTCAAATGGGGATCTGTCTCCGTTGTTGCTGGCAGCTCGCCGAGCTGATTAGCACGTCGTGTGATGGTGCATCAGTGTCACATGATGCATTCCTGACCAATCACAGGAGTAGATGATCTAATTACATTTGTGTTGACTTATGGGAGATGTAGTTTGTTGAAATCATGTGTTTCAATCCAGTTGCCCAAGGTCAAAATTTTCAATATCACAGATCGGTGATGTTTTCTGACATATCGATATTGATCCCATTTATACTTTATTAGAGAGATACAAGTCCAGAAGCTGACGACAGGACCATATATTTGATTACAGCTCATGAGTCTTCTAGGCTCTGTTTAGCTCGCTCATGCAGTTGAGGCCCTGATTGATGCTATCGAATTTCATAATTAAATATGCCTCTATCCGCAATAGAGCGGTCTCAATACATGTCGATTTTGAGTCAATCCATGCAAGAACTGTCCAACGCAGTTCATTTTCGCTGTGTTCAACAGCTAAAAAATGTTCTACCATAGGCGCTGTAAGGACTTTTCTCCTAATTCGAAATTTGTGCTGTGTAATTCTCACATTAACCTGTTGGCTTGTCTTTCCAATGTACAATTTATTGCAAGAGCATACCACTGCATAAACAACGTTCCTAGTCTTACAATTTGTAAAACTTTCATGTCTCCATTTTACTCCATTGTGTTCAAATAAACTACCTTCTATAGTAGCTGGGCAGGACACGCAGTTCCCACACTTATGGTGCCCACAAATGGGTTTTAGATTCCACTTGGTAATCAAGTCGCTCTTTGGTTTAGGGATGTAACTGTCTGCTCTTATTATCTGCTGGACAATGCTGGGATTCTTATGCATGGCGAAAATGGGTTTAGCTAAGGGATGTTCCAAACTTTCAAGCAAATGCCAGTTCCTTAAGATGATTTGTCTAAATTTGTTAGTATGGGCCCCATATGTTGTAACACATACGAGTTTGTCCATTTCTGTCTTTTCCTTTTTCTGTAACAAATTTTCCCTAGGGGTGAACCTTCCTCTTTTTATGGAATGCTTAAGAAGTTTCTTAGGGTAACCCCTCTTTTCCATTTCTTTACAGGATGACATTGCATGGTCCTCAAACTCTGCCAGATCTGTACAATTTCTCCTAATACGCAACAGCTGTCCATAGGGGAGATTCTCCTTTAGGCACTGTGGATGCGAACTTGTATAGTGAAGTATAGTGTTCCTATCTGTCTCTTTTTTGTAAAGGCTAGTTGTCAATTTTTGGTTATGGGGACATACTGCAACATCAAGGAAAGTCATCCTTGTTTTACTGGACTTGATGGAAAATTTAATATCATTATGTCTTGAATTCAACCAGTCAAAAAAATGATTCAACTCTGTATGGCTCCCCTGCCACAGGAGCCAGACGTCGTCAATATACCTCAGCCATTGATGCATATTGTTTTTAAATGGATTGTTGTTGTGTATAAATCTCTCTTCGTACTGGGCCATATACAGAACCGCCATTTCCGGCGCATAGGGACAAACCATAGCTGTACCCTTGATCTGTATAAAAAAATCACCCTCAAACTTAAAATAATTGTTTCGAAGGGATATTTCAGCCAATGTCATGATAAATGATGTGGGAACCCTGTGTGGTCTCTCCCTCAAGTCCAAGTAAAGTTCCATCACTTGGAGTGCCTCATCTTGGGGGATTTGGGTATACAGGGATGAGACATCAAATGTCACCATCATCTGTATGTCATCATCAAATGTTATTCCCTCCACTCTTGTGATGAAGTCTGTTGTATCTCTGAGATAAGATTTAACACTGGGCAAGAATGGTTTAAAAAAAAAATCGATGTATTTAGAGACTGGCTCCAAAACAGAATCACAGCCTAAAACTATCGGTCTACCTGGGGGCGTTTGGCTATTTTTATGTATTTTCGGTAGAAAATATAACACCGGAATTCTTGGTTGTTTTTTATTCAAAAATTGGAATTCTTTTGGACCCAGGAATCCTTCATCTAAACCATTTTTCGTTATTTGTGCAATCTTGCTCTGTATTTCACGAGTAGGATCTTCTCTCACCTGTCTATACCACTCGTGATTTTCAACATGAAGTTTACCCTCATTCAGATACATGGTGCGGGACCAGATCACCACTGCCCCGCCCTTATCCGCCTGCTTAATCACAATGGAGGGGTCTGCTTTTAGATCACGAATGGCTGTTAATTGGCCTCTACTAATGTTGTTTTGTACAAAGCCCTTAGTTTTTTCCAATTTAGCGATAGAGGATAACACTACTTGCTCAAAGGCATAGATTTGTTTTGGTATATTTTGAGTGGGAGTGAAGTTAGATTTCACTCTTAGGCCAGTCGTCTCTTGACTAGATGTCAGTTCAGTCCCAGCGAAATAGGATTTTAACTGGATCTTACGGCAAAAATCCAAAGCCTCTAGTTTTAGCTTTGTAAAATCGGTATGTCTCTTGGGGACAACTTTTTAACCCTAGAGACAGAATCATTTCTTCGTCTTTTGTAAGTTGTTTACTTGACAGATTAACAATAGTTGAGTTATCTAGTTTTTGTAGTACGTGCTGCGTGTTCGCATCTCCCAGGGCTGTTTGAATCGGACCCTTGACCCTCGGCCTCTGGCTAAAAAAGGCTTGTCGGGCGACCCTTGTTTAGTAAAATTACCAGGCCTTGAATCAGGTGAAGAGTCAGAAGATGAAGTATCTGAGAAACCTATAAATCGATTTTTTGATCTACCTTGGAATGTGGTTAAAGCTCTTCTTGATTCTGCCAAAGTATAGAAATCTTCTTTTAGAAAGGGATAAACCTGTTCTAATTTGAATGCTTTTGAGTCCCTCTCGAATTGGGCAGTCTTCACATTGATTGTGTTATCTTTGAAGGTTTGAATTTCCTTCTCTATCTTTTCTAGTAAGATCTTAGCTTCATCCACTGTTTGTTTATCTGAGATAGATTTAACCAGTTCCTCAATCTCTTTCTCTTCTTGGCTACACAGTCTGTGCGCAGTCTCAATGGTATGCACCATGAGATCTCGACTGCACTTAGTGTTTATACAACTAAAGCCTTTTTTGTATTCAGGGTCTTCGATAAAAATCACTGGAATATTTTTAACTTGGAGACCCCAGGGGATGGTGCCCGCCCGCAGGTGCTGTAGAAGGAAGTAACCGTGGAGTTCGGTTCTTATGTGTTTTTTATGTAGACGAGTCAGTTTGTCAGCCTCATTTTGCTGTCTTGCTGAGGCACTTAATGAAAGGGCAGAGAACGGGGAAGAAGCTATTAGATTTTGGATATGGCTTTCCGGGAAGGACAGCGTGTCCTTTTCGGACATGATTTAGTAATGGACGAGTCCACTACATATGACTTAATCGTTATTAGGTATAGGAATAGACACAAAATGTTGTCAATCCACACCCACTCGGGTAAAGACCCGCTCTTACTATTGTCATAAAAGGAGGGGTTTAGCCCAAAGGATTAGAGGGTAGGTAGGGCTAGTTATACTATATAAGGAAAAAGTTTTACCTATGCCTCTGGTGACTTCAACACTTATTCATATGAAGTAAGATAAACGAAAATTAATAAGTTTATCTAAACAATGATTTATGCCTTTTATTTATTTTATTTTTTAAATTAATATCTTTGATCACAAAAGGAACACATAATGAACTACACGAAATACCACATTGATATTTACACAATAAAAGTGAACAACGTGAATCATGTGTTTTGACATACAATTATAAATAAACTCATAATAATCAAACATTGAAACAATAAAGTGAAATGTCACAAAAAACAATCATTATACACACAATACGAAATACAAAGTTGTCAAACAAAATGATAGATTGGACAACTAACACCCTTATATTTGGAATCAATCAAATCCCCTAAATATCAGGGACACGAGGGGGTATATTTGTGATATTTATCCCAGAAGTTAGATTCCTTTGTCTGCCTTGTAATTATTTAACCAAGGAGTTGAATTCCTTTATCTGCCGACGCGTTTCGAGTGCCGGTTAAATCAATTGCCGCACTCTCATCAGGGCTGGATTAATCTTTATCACGAACAGACTAATTGTGACAAAAAGGGGGGGGAATGGGGAAAAAAAAAAAAGAATTTAAATTTTTATTCAAAAAGGCGCTTCCCAAAGCCCTAATTATTATTCTCTCTGCCCAAGTTGGTGGTCACATACCTGCATTGTGCCGGTTAAATGTAACCATAAGCAATGTATGACACGCAGTGGTTGCCAAACTGGTTTTCAATATTGCGGGACCAAGACGATTTTTAAACAACCGCAGATCTTTAATTCTGCAAGAGAAATGTTACACGCAAAATCGCGGTGCCTGTTTGAATGAGTTTGAAACGTGACAACTAAGCACAAGTTATCTACTCACTCGAGAAGGGGGGCCAAGGACGTGGTCCCACAGAGGAAGTGTTGTAGCAAATAACGATCCTTCACTCTCTTTAAAAGTAGTTCGTGGCTGCAAGAGCAAGAAAATGTAAGAATTTGTAAAAATCGTTTTTTGGCTAAACGCACTTGAATTAAAGTGCAAACTCTATTTTGGTCACCTAAAGAAGCTTCAAGCTCAAGATTTCAGGCTCAAGGTTTCAAATGGGGATCTGTCTCCATTGTTGCTGGCAGCTCGCCGAGCTGATTAGCACGTCATGTGATGGTGCATCAGTGTCACATGATGCATTCCTGACAAATCACAGGAGTAGATGATCTAATTACATTTGTGTTGACTTATGGGAGATGTAGTTTGTTGAAGTCATGTGTTTCAATCCAGTTGCCCAAGGTCAAAATTTTCAATATCACAGATCGGTGATGTTTTCTGACATATCTGACATATCGATATTGATCCCATTTATACTTTATTAGAGAGATACAAGTCCAGAAGCTGACGACAGCACCATATATTTGATTACAGCTCATGAGTCTTCTAGGCTCTGTTTAGCTCGCTCATGCAGTTGAGGCCCTGATTGATGCTATCGAATTTCATAATTAAATATGCCTCTTTCCGCAATAGAGCGGCCTCAATACATAGGGAAAATTTGTTACAGAAAAAGGAAAGACAGAAATGGACAAACTTGTATGTGTTACAACATATGGGGCCCATACTAACAAATTTAGACAAATCATCTTAAGGAACTGGCATTTGCTTGAAAGTTTGGAACATCCGTTAGCTAAACCCATTTTCGCCATGCGTAAGAATCCCAGCATTGGCCAGCAGATAATAAGAGCAGACAGTTACATCCCTGAACCAAAGAGCGACTTGATTACCAAGTGGAATCTAAAACCCATTTGTGGGCACCATAAGTGTGGGAACTGCGTGTCCTGCCCAGCTACTATAGAAGGTAGTTTACTTGAACACAATGGAGTAAAATGGAGACATGAAAGTTTTACAAATTGTAAGACTAGGAACGTTGTTTATGCAGTGGTATGCTCTTGCAATAAATTGTACATTGGAAAGACAAGCCAACAGGTTAATGTGAGAATTACACAGCACAAATCACGAATTAGGAGAAAAGTCCTTACAGCGCCTATGGTAGAACATTTTTTAGCTGTTGAACACAGCGAAAATGAACTGCGTTGGACAGTTCTTGCATGGATTGACTCAAAATCGACATGTATTGAGGCCGCTCTATTGCGGAAAGAGGCATATTTAATTATGAAATTCGATAGCATCAACCAGGGCCTCAACTGCATGAGCGAGCTAAACAGAGCCTAGAAGACTCATGAGCTGTAATCAAATAGATGGTGCTGTCGTCAGCTTCTGGACTTGTATCTCTCTAATAAAGTATAAATGGGATCAATATCGATATGTCAGAAAACATCACCGATCTATGATATTGAAAATTTTGACCTTGGGCAACTGGATTGAAACACATGACTTCAACAAACTACATCTCCCATAAGTCAACACAAATGTAATTAGATCATCTCCTCCTGTGATTGGTTCAGGAATGCATCATGTGACACTGATGCACCATCACATGACGTGCTAATTAGCTCGGCGAGCTGCCATCAACAATGGAGACAGATCCCCATTTGAAACCTTGAGCCTGAAATCTGGAGCTTAAAGCTTCTTTAGGTGAGCAAAATAGAGTTTGCACTTTAATTCAAGTGCGTTTAGCCAAAAAACGATTTTTACAAATTCTTACATTTTCTTGCTCTTGCAGCCACGAACTACTTTTAAAGAGAGTGAAGGATCGTTATTTGCTACAACACTTCCTCTGTGGGACCACGTCTTTGGCCCCCCTTCTCGAGTGAGTAGATAACTTGTGCTTAGTTGTCACATTTCAAACTCATTCAAACAGACACAGCGATTTTGCGTGTAACATTTCTCTTGCAGAATTAAAGATCTGCGGTTGTTTAAAAATCGTCTAGGTCCCGCAATATTGAAAACTAGTTTGGCAACCCCTTGCGTGTCATACATTGCTTATGGTTACATTTGACCGGCACAATGCAGGTATGTGACCACCAACTTGGGCAGAGAGAAAAATAATTAGGGCTTTGGGAAGCGCCTTTTTTATTAAATATTTTAAATCTTTTTTTTATTTTTCTTTTTTCCCCCATTGCCCCCCTTTTTGTCACAATTAGTCTGTTCGTGAGAAAGATTAATCCATCCCTGATGAGAGTGCGGCAATTGATTTAACCGGCACTCAAAACGCATCGGCAGATAAAGGAATTCAACTCCTTGGTTAAATAATTAAAAGGCAGACAAAGGAATCTAACTTATGGGTTAAATATCACAAATATACCCCCTTGTGTCCCTGATATTTAGGGGATTTGATTGATTCCAAATATAAGGGTGTTAGTTGTCCAATCTATCATTTTGTTTGACAACTTTGTATTTCGTATTGTGTATATAATGATTGTTTTTTGTGACATTTCACTTGATTGTTTCAATGTTTGATTATTATGAGTTTATTTATAATTGTATGTCAAAACACATGTTTCACGTTGTTCACTTTTATTGTGTAAATATCAATGTGGTATTTCGTGTAGTTCATTATGTGTTCCTTTTTTTACCAAAGATATTAATTTAAAAAATAAAATAAATAAAAGGCATAAATCATTGCTTAGATAAACGTATTCATTTTCGTTTATCTTACTTCATATGAATAAGTGTTGAAGTCACCAGAGGCATAGGTAAAACTTTTTTCTTAAATAGTATAACTAGCCCTACCTACCCTTTAATCCTTTGGGCTAAACCCCTCCTTTTTTGACAACGAATATGGAACATTTTCCTTCCTTTAATTTTTTTTTCTCATCTCTCACTTAAAAGAGACTCCTTTTAAATTGACATTTTCCATCTCAAAGCATGGCTTTCTATGTATGCTTACAGTAGTTCAACTTGTGTGATCGAGCTTGTTTAGAACTGTGATTTGCGGAACTTTACAACAATGTCAAACATTACCAAAGAACATTTTTCCTCATTTTTTAAACTTTTTTAAATGATTTTTTTAACGTGTTTAGAAACATTTTAAATGACTACTTGATAATTTTATGTACTGACACTGTTATAAATGTGTATTTCGAAAATGTGTATTATTATTGTTAAGTATAAGGTGGAGTGGGTGTTATATTTCATATCGGTACCCTAATATAGGTCCAGGGAACATCTTACACTTTCCCTACATCATATGATCCTTATAAGGACATAACTCCAAATAAGGACAGAATGCCTTATAGGGACATCACACCTTATAAGGACTGCAGCCTTTTATGGACTAAACCTTTCACCTAATTCCATGCCGAGGGTGGGTTTTACCCCAATCGATATTGCTAAAACGTCATCCTTAGCACATATGAAAAATTGGTTGAGTACACGCTCCAGGAGGTATACTTCACCTCTTCCATCAAGGTGTAATCCCCAACATCATCCTCATACTGAACAATGGGTAACACACGTACATAGACTGTATAAATATAGCACCTCTTGCTATCAGAAAGCTGGATGGAACCGAGACTTCAAGGCCGACACACTGACCAGAGACGCTGCAGCTCCGGCATGCCATCACTCCAGCTCAATCAATCAATCAATCAATCATGGAACTTATATCGCGCACTACTCACCCGTAAGGGTCTCAAGGCGCTTGGGGAAGGGGGTCTGCTACTGCTCGAACAGCCAGGTCTTGAGCTGTTTCCTGAAGGCCAGGTGGTCCTGGGTCATCCGCAGGTGGACGGGTAGGGAGTTCCAAGTCTTAGCTGCCAGGTAGGAGAATGACCTTCCTCCAGCGGTGGCTCTCTGGATGCGCGGGACGACGGCGAGGGCGAGGTTAGCGGAACGTAGCCGGCGGGTGGGCGTGTAGAAGGTGAGGCGGCAGTTGAGGTACCCTGGGCCTAGGTCGTGGAGGGACTTGTGTGCGTGGGTGAGGAGTCTGAACGTGATCCTCTTGTTGACCGGGAGCCAGTGCAGGTCTCTCAGGTGGCACGAGATGTGGCTGCGTCGGGGGACGTCCAGGATGAGTCGGGCGGAGGCGTTCTGAATACGCTGAAGTCTTTTCTGAAGCTTGGCCGTAGTACCGGCGTAGAGGGTGTTTCCGTAGTCTAGTCTGCTGGTGACGAGAGCGTGGGTGACCATCTTCCTGGTCTCGGTTGGGATCCATCGGAAGATCTTTCGGAGCATGCGGAGGTTGTGGAAGCAAGCTGAGGAGACGGCGTTGACTTGTCTGGTCATCGATAGGGAGGAGTCCAGTATGACGCCCAAGTTGCGTGCGTGGTCCGTCGGTTCAGGTGCGGTGCCTAGTGCCGGGGGCCACCAGGAGTCGTCCCATGCGGAGGGTGATGGTCCCAGGATGAGGACTTCTGTCTTGTCCGTGTTCAGTTTCAGGCGGCTGATGTTCATCCATTCAGCGACGTCTGTCATCCCTTCGTGCAGGCTGGCTTTGGCGGTGTCGGGGTCTCTGGTGAGGGAGAGAATTAGCTGGGTGTCATCGGCGTAGGAAATGATGTTGAGGTTGTGTTGGCGTGCGATGGCAGCGAGGGGTTTCATGTAGATGTTGAAGAGAGTGGGGCTGAGCGACGATCCTTGCGGGACGCCGCAGATGACTTCGGTGGCCTCGGAGCGGAACGGAGGGAGGCGTACTCTCTGTGTTCTGCCGGAGAGGTATGAGATGATCCATTCCAGAGCCTTCCCTTGGATGCCGGTGTCGTTGAGGCGTTGGACTAGTGTGCGGTGGCAGACAGTGTCAAATGCTGCGGAGAGGTCTAGGAGGATGAGTGCCGCTGTTTCGCCGTTGTCGAGCAGGGCTCGGATGTCGTCGGTGGCTGCGATGAGGGCGGTCTCGGTGCTGTGGTTGGCTCTGAATCCGGACTGTGATGGGTCGAGGGATCCGTTCGTCTCGAGGAAGGCTGCCAGTTGCTTGTTGACGACCTTCTCGATGACTTTGGCGGGGAAAGGAAGGAGCGAGATGGGGCGGAAGTTCTTGAGGTCAGTCGGGTCCGCTGTTGGTTTCTTCAGCAGAGCGCTGAGTTCGGCGTGCTTCCAGCTCTCCGGGAAAGTTGCTGTGTTGAAGGAGGTGTTGATGATGTCTCGGAGGTGGGGTGCGATGGTAGAGGCTGCCTTGTTGAAAACATGATGGGGGCACGGGTCGGTCGGAGATCCGGAGTGGATGGTGTTCATCATGCGTGACGTGTCTTCGGGGGTCACCTCGGTCCATGTCTGGAGGGTGGCGGCGGGGTGCGAAGGTACGACCGATGGGTGCGGGGGTGAAATGTCGAAGCTGTTGTGGATGTTGGCGATCTTGCGGTGGAAGTACGAGGCGAGGGAGTCGCAGAGGTCCTGTGAGGGAGTGATGTCGTTGTTGCCGGTGCTGGGGTTGGAGAACTCCTTGACGATGTTGAAGAGCTCCAGCTGACAGTGGTCTGACGATCCCTTGCAGGTGTACAGCTCAAGTCCAGGATAAAGTCTCACACTCTCACTATTCAGGTATGAGGTTCCGACTAAAGCCTAGTGGGATTCTCAACTCATTGGCTCATAGGCTCTTGAGCTCATAGGCTCTTAGGCCTAGACTCTGTAGCACCTACTCACATGCTAGGTACACTTAGGTACATCTAGTCAGTCATCTTAGGAGTACGCACTTTATTTTATGAATGCATTTCATATTCATGTATGTGTTCATGACTATTGAAAAATAGTAGAACAATACTATTCCTTTTTATTCACTGTACTGCTGGCTCTATATCTCTGCTACTGCGTTACAGTTGTAACAGCGCCCTTATTTTACATGAGAAGAACAATGGTACAATAAATTCTTATTGTAAAAACACTCGACTGCTTCTTCTATGTATTTCTGTAAGAGCAAAACAAGCATACACGAGTGACTGGGTGAAAAGTAGCATATTGTTTCCACGAGTCTGAGGTTATTGTGTTCTAAGGTTGACAAAAACGAATCTCTCTGATAACATAAGATTCTAGTGGCACTGCGAGCTTGCTAATGCAAACCATAGGCTAACATATGCGGCGGGTGTGAGAAGTTGGCCTGATATATGATGTCACTAATTCTAGTGTACACCTTGTATCAGTCCAAACAACCCTTATGGTGATTGGTTGTAAAGTCAACCTTATAGACCAGCTATCCTAGTGGTAGCATGGACAAGAGCAGTCTTAGGCTAAACTCTAAATGGCATGTGAAGCCAGCTGTTATACCATATGTAATCCCTTGAATACCAAATGAAAGGACACCACAACAGATATATATATAAAATAAAGTGTATTTATTCTAGTCAAACCCTCAGCACTCTTTATGAGATTCGAGGTAAGTACAACACAGTCTTATTCAAGCATACATTAAGTCACACAGGTAAGTAATACAGTTAGGCCCTAGGGGCCACGCAAACCATATACTAAGTAAGTGGTATAAGGACCACTGTCACGGAAATAGGATAGGCCTAGGCCTAGGGAATCGCTGGGGCTACACTACCCTACCAACAGTTAGGAAGTGGGAGGCCCACGGGATCCAGGGGCAGAGTGGAAACACTCACGCGTGATGCGTATAATCGATAGAAATAGTACAGTTTAGAAATAATAGGATTTAGGACACTTCTGGAGTAGCTAGGAGGTCGAGACTTGAGAACTAGACACTAGGATAGTCAATACCCTGATGAGCACCGGAGAACCCAAGTTACCTAGCCCACGGGCTGCGGGTGCATAGGTGTGAACTTGCGTCGGGTTTCGTTGTTGACTCCTATGGATGCTTGAAGGAAAGATGCTGACAGGCAGTCAGTGAAGAGTGTCCGGTGGATCCCAAGGCCGGGATCAAGAAGGAAGGATACCTGCAAGCAAAAGGGACAGACTCTGGGTCACTAGCCAGTGACCACGTGGAACCAGGAAGGAACCAGGCGATGTCGGGAGATTGCAGGTGAAGAGGTGAAGCTTGTCGCAGTAGCCACGGGTACCAGGAGACGTCGAGGACGACCAGGACCAGGAGGCGAACTGTCCCACGAAGGCTCGTGCTGTCGGCGGCGGCGATGTCGAACTAGGACTCACCAAGCCTTGGCAAGCGGAACCCACGAAGAATGGAGGACTTGCTTCTGGTGCAGACCAGGAAGGTCTGGGGTGCTTCTCTTTTACAGAGGAGCAGGAGCCAGTCTGGAGGAGCCAAACCAGCAGTGGAAAATTGAAGGTGTGTCGTCGCAAAGGTTACTAGCCACCGGGCAAGCAACCGGACAGATGCGGCAAGCAGAAAAATGCAGAAGGGCCCCACGCAGGACTCTTGGAGTGTGGGGGGGCTGATCTTCGGTGCAGATGGTGCTTGGGGTTGGGGCTTCTCAATCCCCGGTGCACAACCTCGAGGGTGCCTCAGAAGCTGCGCTGGAAGATACTTGCCACTTTTCCCAGGTAGCGGGTCCCACGTCTCTTGTCGCCTCCACGGATCTCAGCTCAGCTGTGGATGTGGATCAGGGTCGGAGAAGTCTGGAAGTCAAGGCTCTGGTCAGGCTCTGCAGTCGGTCCCTCGTAGAACTTTAGCAAAGCAAAGGGTAAGTCTCTTGATGGTGCCTGTTCGCACAGGGTGACCACTCCTTGGCCACAAGGGAGATTCTTCAGTCTTCTTCTTTCGTCGAATGTCGAATGTCGAAGGTCCAGAGTTTCTGTTCAAGTTGCAGGTTCAGGATAATCTAATCTCCTGGGGCCCAGCTACCACACTTATACTAATCTGGGGGGCTGGGTTGCCTGCTAGGTCACGCCTTATGGGTGGGACCTGGGAGGGGGGTGGTTACACCCCCTTCCCTTTGTCCAGTTTCACGCCAGCACCGGTTTGAACTGGACTATGCATGGGACACCTTGTGTGCCCCAGGCAGTGTCTAGTTTCTTTCATCCCTCCCTGCCCCAATACACTAAGGCCTGTCTGGGGTGGTGCTCGCACCTCCCAAGGCAGGAAACCTATTGTCCAAGCCTCCCGTGCCGGGATCACTCCCAGCAGCAGGAGGTCAGACTTGTGTCGTGGCAGCAGCATCCATTTTGTGATGCTGGGGCTCTGGTTAACTTTAACCGGGTAAGTAGGTTTCAACATGTCTTCTCCCTCTAGCAGGGAGGGATAATATCCTCATCACCAGAAATGGGATGGGGGTATTATTCCAAAGTGTTAGACACCTTACACGACATGTTTTGATAAAGCCAAACCATAGTTACCATAACCGTTTAAGATTATAAGGCACTTTAAGAGTATATGGTAGGCTATATAATAGTTCAGGAGATACTATCCCTATACTAGGACACGATGGTACAGTACTACTTTCACACAACAATCAATTATATTAAAAAATCTATCGGGAAAACCAGCCTGAAAACTTTTAAGTAAGTGGCTTCAGGGACCCTTATATGTAACGTTTTTCCCACGCTAACAGGGAGGGAAATTATATCTCCTTTAAATAACATCATGCTGTTTGTGTTACAGCGTAAAATAGCAAGAACAGACAACGCTCCATAACGTGACCTACTAAGAGAACACGGAGCATTGCTTGAGAAATTGGAATAGCGACACTCAGGTGAGGCACAACCTCATTTTGACGGATAGGTACACCTGTAATAAACAGTGATACTTATTAAGAATAGAATTAATACATTTTCTGTAAGAACAAATATAAAAAAGAGTAAAATTAGCTGAGTGTAGCATCAAATTACGATGATGAGTTTAATAAAGGAATTTTTTCTCTTACGTAGGTCCCAGTATAATAAATGAGGACTTGTAGCCTATGACCTGTCTTGATAAAGATGGCCTTATAAGAAATACCATCGAAACGCGTCGACGCTTCTGAATAACACAATCCAAGGGAGAACTGTGGTTTACCTTTAGTAGATATAATTGTGTCAATATATCACTAACCACTTTTTACATTCATGACCCACTGGGATGTGTAATATATGACAAAGTGCACTGTCTTCTGTTGTCTTCTGTTATGCGGGCTCATAACAGGTTGTTGATTGTACTTGAGTCAATACTTGCAAACCTTCTAATGGTGTGTTATTTGTGTTTTTAATATCTATGTCAATGTATAATTGATTTTATTGAAATACATGTACATTTTTATATAATAAATGCTATGAATATTTTGTGCCTTTTTGAATATAAATATAATTGATTGTTGTGTGAAAGTAGTACTGTACCATCGTGTCCTAGTATAGGGATAGTATCTCCTGAAGTATGATAAGTACCCCATTCCCTTGGAATAGATAAGGGGTCTCTCTCGGTCATTACAGACACGGCTATATCATAGAACAGCTATAAGGACATGGTTCCGAAAGCTGCAGACAGGCCCAGCTCATGCTAGAGCACTACCTCACATGTTACCAAGCACTCTGCCTCCAGGATTGTTAAGACCTGCCATAGGAGTGGCTGATAGGTACACATGTGTCTATATACAAGGTAGGTATAGGAATACTACACCTAAGCAGGGGGTGATTACATGACCTTGCCCCAGCTGAGTGATCAGCCAGTTGTGTCATAATGGAAGGCCAGGCCAGGGGTGGCATAATACATGCTGCAGCCCCTGGTAGGCCTAGGGTACACCTATGCCCTGGATACCTAAGGTACACTGTACAGGGGCCAATACGGTGATCCTATCCAATTGGGTTATGCACCTAAAGTACATAGTATTAATTTAGAGAGAGAACTGTAGGGCTGTGGGTCTGATTAGCAGGCCCACAGCCACATCTAAGTCGAAAACCAGTAAAGCAAAAGCAAAAAGTGGGGGTGAACATAGAAAGCAGACCCTACTCTCCTACACAACCCCCCCCCAAACTTAGGGACATTAAACTAACCTTGACCAGTTGAGTCTTCATGTTCTAAGTGGAAATATCTGGAGAGTCCATCTGCATTGGCATGGCCAGTCCCAGGTCTATGTTCCACTGTGAAGTCCATCCCCTGTAGGGAAATGGACCACCTAAGAAGTTTGGGATTTTCACCCTTCATCTGATTTAGCCACAAGAGGGGATTATGGTCTGTCTGAATCTTGAAGTGAGTGCCAAACAAGTATGGCCTCAGCTTCTTCAGGGCCCAAACCACAGCAAAGGCCTCCCTCTTAATAGCTGACCAACGTTTCTCTCTAGGGGTCAGCCTTCTACTTATAAAAGCAATGGGCTGGTCTTGACCATCTATATTAAGTTGTGAAAGAACAGCTCCCACACCAAACTCAGAAACATCTGTCTGGACAATAAACTCTTTGGAGTAGTCTGGACTTTTCAGAATAGGTGCACTGCACATGGCCTGCTTCAGGTCATCAAATGCTTTTTGACAGCTTACTGTCCACTGAACTTTCTTTGGCATTTTCTTGGAGGTCAAGTCATTAAGTGGTGTCACAATGGACCCATAGTTCTTAACAAACTTTCTGTAGTACCCAGTCAGGCCCAAGAAAGCTCTGACCTGAGTCTGGGTAGTTGGAGGAGTCCTGTCCTTTATGGTCTGGATCTTGCTCTCCAGTGGTTGAACCTGACCCCCACCAACTAGGTGGCCCAGGTACACAACCTTGCTCTGCCCTATCTGGCACTTAGTGGTCTTGATAGTGAGGCCTGCCTTTTGCAGGGCCTCTAAAACATTCCTCAGGGGGACCAGGTGATCCTCCCAGGTGGAGCTAAAGACAGCAATATCATCAAGATAAGCTGCACAGTAGTCATCCAACCCAGTAAGGACTTGATTCACCAGCCTTTGGAAAGTGGCAGGTGCTTTCTTCAAACCAAAGGGCATTACCACAAATTGATAATGTCCTCCTGGGGTCGAGAAAGCAGTTTTGGCCTTTGCATTCTCAGCTAGTCTGATCTGCCAGTAGCCTGCTGTCAGGTCAAATGTGCTCAAAAACTTAGCAGCTGCCAGTCTGTCAATGAGCTCATCTGCCCTAGGTATTGGGTGGGCATCTGTCCTAGTGACAGCATTGAGACCTCTGTAGTCCACGCAAAACCTCATCTCTCTCTTACCATCTTGGGAGTGAGGTTTTGGCACAAGAACTACAGGACTAGCCCAAGGGCTCTCTGAAGGTTCAATGACTCCCAGCTCCAACATCTTTTGTACCTCAACTTTTATGCAGTCCCTGACATGGTCAGGTTGCCTGTAGATTTTACTCTTCACAGGCAGACTGTCACCAGTGTCCACCTCATGGGTGCACCAGTTTGTCTGACTTGGGGTCAGAGAGAACATATGTCTGTAGGATTGCAGAACTTGTCTGCAGTCCTGTTGCTGATGGACAGTGAGGCTGTCAGAAAAGACTACACCATCAACTGAGCCATCATCAGGGTTCTGAGTCAACAGGTCTGGGAGAGGGTCACTCTCTTCCTCCTGCCCCTCATCTGTAGCCATGAGTAAGCCCATGTCTGCCCTGTCAACATATGCCTTCAATCTGTTGACATGAAGCACCCTGTGGGGGCTTCTGGGAGTCCCAAGATCCACCAAGTAGCTGACTTCTCCCATTTTCTCAACAATAGTGTGGGGTCCAAACCATTTGTCTTGGAGTGCTGCTGGGGCGACTGGCTCCAACACCCACATTTTCTGCCCTGGCTGGTACACAGACAGCACAGCCTTTTGGTCATGCCAAGCTTTTTGGAGTTCTTGGCTTGCCTCAAGGTTTTTAGAAGCCTTCTTCATATACTCTGCCATCCTGGAGCGGAGACCAAGTACACAATCCACTATATCAAGTTTGGGTTGTCTGAGAGGTCTCTCCCATCCTTCCCTTACTAAACATAGGGATCCTCTTACAGGATGCCCAAACAAAAGCTCAAAAGGGCTGTAGCCAACCCCCTTTTGTGGGACCTCTCTGTAAGCAAACAGAAGGCAGGGTAAAAGGATGTCCCATCTTCGCCTAAGCTTGTCTGGTAAACCTTTTATCATCCCTTTTAGGGTCTTGTTGAATCTCTCCACAAGCCCATTGCACTGTGGGTGATAGGGTGTGGTGAACTTGTAGTTCACACCACACTCCTTCCACATTGCAGTCAAATATCCTGACATGAAGTTGGCACCTCTGTCAGAAATGACCTCCTTTGGAAAGCCCACTCTGGAGAATACTCCAAGTAGGGCCCTTGCCACAACAGGAGCTGTTGTGGTCCTTAGGGGAATAGCTTCTGGATACCTGGTGGCATGGTCCACTATCACCAGTATGAATCTGTGCCCAGATGCTGTTTGTGGGTCCATTGGTCCTACAATATCTATGCCAACTCTCTCAAAGGGAACCCCCACCACAGGTAGTGGTATGAGGGGGGCCTATGTGGTGCCACCTGATTTGCCACTGGCTTGGCAGGTGACACAGGAGCGACAAAACTCCTTGGTATCTTCTGACATATGAGGCCAGTGAAAGTGAGGGGCAAGCCTGTCCCAAGTCTTGTTCTGGCCTAAGTGTCCTGCAAGGGTAATATCATGGGCCAAGGTAAGAAGGAAGCCTCTGAACTTCAGTGGTATGACCAACCTCCTGGATGCACCAGGCTTGGGGTCTCTAGCCTCTGAATACAGCAGCCCTTCATCCCAATACACTCTATGGTTACCTTGAGCATTCCCTGCAGCCTCAGCAGCAGCCTGCTGCCTGAGAGGTTCAAGAGAGGGGCAGTCTAATTGTGCCTGCCTCAGATCTGCCCTTGAAGGTCCCCCTGTCCCAAGAAACTCAACCCGATCAGGTTCAAGTTCTTCTAGGACAGTTCCTTCAGGGCTCTCAGAATCATTCTCCTGTGAGGGCTGATCCATTACCTGAAGCAGGGGGGAAGGCACAGCCTTTACCCTACTGCTCTTTCTCTTGGGTTGTGACTGGTCCATGGTTTCAGGATCCAGCACTTGTTCAGTGTTGCACTTTTTGGCCTGTGACCTGGTCACAGCAAGGACATGTGCATCTATCCCCAGCATTTCTGCATGGGTCCTATACTCCACTTCATACCAAACTGAAGTTTCAAGATCATTGCCCAGTAAACACTCCACTGGAAGGTCTGAACTAACAACAACTTTCTTGAGGCCAGTTACCCCTCCCCAGGAGAAATTAACAATTGCCACACTATGGGAATTAGTGGCATTGCTAGCATTGGTCACTAGGTAATTCTCACCTAGCATGATCTGTCCAGGGTCCACAAAGGCAGGGGTCACCATTGTGACACTAGCCCCAGTGTCCCTGTAGGCCTGAGCCATTCTCTGGTTGATAAAAGGAGTCTGTCTGTACTTGCCCAGGTTACTGGGGCCTATAGTAGAGGACAAAGCTATGTCCCCATCACAGATCAGAACAGCCTGAGTAGGTATCCTGACTAGGCCAGAATCCTCCTCAGTTCCCAGGGTTAACCCTACTACACCCTTTTGCTGGGAACCACCACTTACAGCTGAACTAGGGGGTACAGTTGCCTTAGGGGCAATGGTGGCTGGGGGCTTATCCTTTTTGGTGCACTCACTAAACCAATGTGAGTTTGACTTACAATAGTTGCACCATGGTTTCTTTTGGCCATCTTTCTTCTTATCCTTTTTGGGACCACCCTCCCCCTGAGCCTTTTGGGGGCCTGGTGAAGACTTCTGGTCTTTTTGTTTCTGATTATTACCCTTCTGGTCTGCCTTTTTCTGATCACCGCCCTGGTTCTGGTTTTTCTGCTTAACTCTAGTCCTGACCCATCTATCTGCCTTATTTCCCAATTCTTGGGGAGAAGTCAGATCAGAATCAATCAGGTGTTGATGCAGTAGCTGGTTTTGACAGTTGTTAAGGATTTGTTCTCTCATGATCAAATTATACAATCCTGTATAGTCCTTAACCTTACTTCCCAATAGCCAGCCTTCCAAAGCCTTAGTGGCACAATCTACAAAGTCAGTCCAGTCCTGAGTCTGTGTCTTCTGGGTATCCCTGAACAACAACCTGTATTGTTCAGTGGTTAGGCCAAACCCATCAATTAGAGCACTCTTCAGGACAGTGTAATTGTCAGCATCCTCATCACTAACTGTGAGGAGCTTGTCTCTACCTTTCTCAGAGAAGGAGAGCCACAAGATAGCTGCCAACTGACTTTGGGGTACCTGCTGTACTTTGCAGGCTCTCTCCAAAGCAGTTATCCATTTGTGGATGTCATCCCCACACTTGTAGGGAGGGACAATCTTGCTCAGGTTTCTATTATCATAGGCCCTGTCTCTATCCTTAGGGATATTGCTGCCACCAGTGGGTTCTAACCCACTTAACTTCTGCTCTCTAGCCAGAGCAAGCTTCTCCTTGGCAAAGGCAAGTTCTTCCCTCTCAACCCTTAGATTAGCTTCCCTCATTCTGGCTTCATGCTCTTTTCTCTGGGGGGAAGTCATTCCCCTGTGAGAAGAGGCATTAGAGATGCTAGAGACATGGCAGTGGATGGATTCCCTTGAAGGGGATCTGTCTCTCCTGTTTCTCTGGTTAAGTCCACTTGGGGGTCTGACTGGGGGGGCCTGTAAGCTTAAGTTAGCCTGGCTAAGTCTTCCTACTTTGACCTGGCTGTCTACCTCCTCATCTGAAGTCCCATCTGACTCATCTGTAGCGGGTAGACCCTCACCTGTACCTAGGGTACCAGCCTGGGAGGCCCTAAGAGCATCATACTCCTCTAGGATCTCTACCAGCTGAATGAGGGTAGGGTTTGCACCCTGTTTTAACTTTCTGGAGGTACACAATTGTCTCATCTCCTGAAAAGTTAGGGTATCATATCTAGAGGGGATCTTTCTAAGACCTACCCCTCCTGAGAGAGAATCTACTTGATCTCCTCCCAGAGACATGATCTAGTGAGGGTGTGGTGTGTGCACCTACCTACACTAGTTGTATCTACTAAACCTCTCTAGTAGTTGTGGTCAGGGTGTGCTAGGCCCTTCAACCTACAACAACTAAGTCCAGTAGGACTTAAGTATTTATAATCTATGTTATATGTACCTAAACAATATCTGTGTGATCTTTCAATTTAGTATCTCAAGATTACAATGGTATTACAACAGCAAGCTCAGATCCCAACCGCTGCTCACCAATGTGAGAAGTTGGCCTGATATATGATGTCACTAATTCTAGTGTACACCTTGTATCAGTCCAAACAACCCTTATGGTGATTGGTTGTAAAGTCAACCTTATAGACCAGCTATCCTAGTGGTAGCATGGACAAGAGCAGTCTTAGGCTAAACTCTGAATGGCATGTGAAGCCAGCTGTTATACCATATGTAATCCCTTGAATACCAAATAAAAGGACACCACAACAGATATATATATAAAATAAAGTGTATTTATTCTAGTCAAACCCTCAGCACTCTTTATGAGATTCGAGGTAAGTACAACACAGTCTTATTCAAGCATACATTAAGTCACACAGGTAAGTAATACAGTTAGGCCCTAGGGGCCACGCAAACCATATACTAAGTAAGTGGTATAAGGACCACTGTCACGGAAATAGGATAGGCCTAGGCCTAGGGAATCGCTGGGGCTACACTACCCTACCAACAGTTAGGAAGTGGGAGGCCCACGGGATCCAGGTGCAGAGTGGAAACACTCACGCGTAATGCGTATAATCGATAGAAATAGTACAGTTTAGAAATAATGAGATTTAGGACACTTCTGGAGTAGCTAGGAGGTTGAGACTTGAGAACTAGACACTAGGATAGTCAATACCCTGATGAGCACCGGAGTACCCAAGCTACCTAGCCCACGGGCTGCGGGTGCATAGGTGTGAACGTGGGTCGGGTTTCGTCGTCGACTCCTATGGATGCCTGAAGGAAAGATGCTGACAGGCAGTCAGTGAAGAGTGTCCGGTGGATCCTAAGGCCGGGATCAAGAAGGAAGGATACCTGCAAGCAGAAGGGACAGAGTCTGGGTCACTAGCCAGTGACCACGTGGAACCAGGAAGGAACCAGGCGATGTCGGGAGATTGCAGGTGAAGAGGTGAAGCTTGTCGCAGTAGCCACAGGTACCAGGAGACGTCGAGGACGACCAGGACCAGGAGGCGAACTGTCCCACGAAGGCTCGTGCTGTCGGCGGCGTCGAAGTCGAACTAGGACTCACCAAGCCTTGGCAAACGGAACCCACGAAGAATGGAGGACTTGCTTCTGGTGCAGACCAGGAAGGTCTGGGGTGCTTCTCTTTTACAGAGGAGCAGGAGCCAGTCTGGAGGAGCCAAACCAGCAGTGGAAGATTGAAGGTGTGTCGTCGCAAAGGTTACTAGCCGCCGGGCAAGCAACCGGACAGACGCGGCAAGCAGAAAAATGCAGAAGGGCCCCACGCAGGACTCGTGGAGTGTGGGGGGGCTGATCTTCGGTGCAGATGGTGCTTGGGGTTGGGGCTTCTCAATCCCCGGTGCACAACCTCGAGGGTGCCTCAGAAGCTGTGCTGGAAGATACTCGCCACTTTTCCCAGGTAGCCGGTCCCACGTCTCTCGTCGCCTCCACGGATCTCAGCTCGGCTGTGGATGTGGATCAGGGTCGGAGAAGTCTGGAAGTCAAGGCTCTGGTCAGGCTCTGCAGTCGGTCCCTCGTAGAACTTTAGCAAAGCAAAGGGTAAGTCTCTTGATGGTGCCTGTTCGCACAGGGTGACCACTTCTTGGCCACAAGGGAGATTCTTCAGTCTTCTTCTTTCGTCGAATGTCGAAGGTCCAGAGTTTCTGTTCAAGTTGCAGGTTCAGGATAATCTAATCTCCTGGGGCCCAGCTACCACACTTATACTAATCTGGGGGGCTGGGTTGCCTGCTAGGTCACGCCTTATGGGTGGGACCTGGGAGGGGGGTGGTTACACCCCCTTCCCTTTGTCCAGTTTCGCGCCAGGACTGGGGCTGGAGTGCCCCAGCACCGGTTTGAACTGGACTATGCATGGGACACCTTGTGTGCCCCAGGCAGTGTCTAGTTTCTTTCATCCCTCCCTGCCCCAATACACTAAGGCCTGTCTGGGGTGGTGCTCGCACCTCCCAAGGCAGGAAACCTATTGTCCAAGCCTCCCGTGCCGGGATCACTCCCAGCAGCAGGAGGTCAGACTTGTGTCGTGGCAGCAGCATCCATTTTGTGATGCTGGGGCTCTGGTTAACTTTAACCGGGTAAGTAGGTTTCAACATGTCTTCTCCCTCTAGCAGGGAGGGATAATATCCTCATCACCAGAAATGGGATGGGGGTATTATTCCAAAGTGTTAGACACCTTACACGACATCTTTTGATAACGCCAAACCATAGTTACCATAACCGTTTAAGATTATAAGGCACTTTAAGAGTATATGGTAGGCTACATCATAGAACAGCTATAAGGACATGGTTCCGAAAGCTGCAGACAGGCCCAGCTCATGCTAGAGCACTACCTCACATGTTACCAGGCACTCTGCCTCCAGGATTGTTAAGGCCTGCCATAGGAGTGGCTGATAGGTACACATGTGTCTATATACAAGGTAGGTATAGGAATACTACACCTAAGCAAGGGGTGATTACACAACCTTGCCCCAGCTGAGTGATCAGCCAGTTGTGTCATAATGGAAGGCCAGGCCAGGGGTGGCATAATACATGCTGCAGCCCCTGGTAGGCCTAGGGTACACCCATGCCCTGGGTACCTAAGATACACTGTACAGGGGCCAATAAGGTGATCCTATCCAATTGGGTTATGCACCTAAAGTACATAGTATTAATTTAGAGAGAGAACAGTAGGGCTGTGGGTCTGATTAGCAGGCCCACAGCCACATCTAAGTCGAAAACCAGTAAAGCAAAAGCAAAAAGTGGGGGTGAACATAGAAAGCAGACCCTACTCTCCTACAGCGGGGGTGTACGGAGTCAGTCTGCCACCAGACCCACAGATCCACTTATTCTCCCGATGCCTAACAAAAATGAATGTGTCCTCATGTAATGCAACCGGTGCTATGTAAAGCGCTCTGATACCCGATTCGGGTCAAGTTTGCGCTATATAAAACTCTGTAAAAAAAATGAGGGTAGTCATCCCATGTGAGACAACCACCTTACAACAAGCCAAAGAGCATGTCCAAAGAGCATGTCCAATCGTAGGAGATCTACAAAAAACATTCAATAAGGGTACGTGGCAATAATACATAGTACGCAATGAGACAAGGAGTGTGGAGAAGGACGATACTTTATTCAACCCCAGGCACATAGGCCAGTATTTAAAGTGGGAGGTAAATCATGTAATAATAAAAACCAAGTAAGCTAGACCGAATTTAGGTACAGAAGATTGAAAAGGGAAATGAAAGAGAGAAATAACCGTAATAAGAGTGCCTCATCATGCCTCAGAGCAGTGTGCAGAAAAAGTGGAGGATGGAATAGGGAGAAAGAGCATGCCATAAATGAGAAGGGGAAGACAGCATAAAGGGAGGTAACTAGAGCGAGAGGTACGGTCCAGATATAGACAGCGTTTGAAAGATGATACTGGAAAGAGCATGGAAAATTATGCAATACAACGATCATCAAGGGAACGGACACCTGTTGGTGATTGAGTAACAAAGACAGAAATTATATTCTAAATCAAGTTGGTCCAATCCACCATGCGGTTAAGGCCGGTATTTAGACTGTTGGTGCGTAGGATCCACTTTAGTTCCTCTTTGTTAAGGATTGTGCTAATGTATGTGCTATGTGGGGGTGGTGGTTGAATCACATTGATCGCTTGCCAATTCAGATCCTCCTCCATGTATTGCTGGTCCATGAATGCACGGAGGAGTCACTAGCTAACAGCCTACCCAGCCTCGCCCATGCTTAAAATGATCTGCCTGTCTCCAGCAACCAGTTCTTATGTCTATCCACGAGGGACATGGGTGTCAGGTGTATGTGCTATTGTTGAAGTGTTCATGGGATGCAAGTGGAGAGTGCATAACAGGCTCACTGACATAACATCGATGTACAAAATATCGATGTAAAAAATATCAATAAAAAAATATAGACAACAAAAATATTGACTATACTTAAAAAGGTAGGTACAAAAATATTGAATAAAAAATATTGATGTAAAAAAATAGATGTAAAAATATTGATGCAAATATATATATTTATATAAAATAAAATAATATATATTTAATATATTAAATATTAATATTAATTTTAACAAAAGAATTTACATTTAATATACATCTTGACAAAATATAACAAATAAACTATGAAAAAATTTTTAAACTTAAATTGCCCAATACAATAAGTGCAACAGTAGGGAAAGTGTTGGATAGCGGAGGGGTAAAAATTACTATTCCCACTCCATAGAGTGCAACAGTAGGGAAAGTGTTGGATAGCGAAGGGGTAAAAATTACTAATCCCACTCCAAAGAGTGCAACAGTAGGAAAAGTGTTAGATAGCGGAGGGGTAAAATCTACTATTACCACTCCACTGAGAAAAACAGTATGGAAAGTGATGGATAGCGGAGAGGAATAAATTACTATTCCCACTCCAGTGAGTGCAACAGTAGGGAAAGTGTTGGATAGCAAAGGCATAAAATGTACTATTCCCACTTCATTGAGAGCAACAGTAGGTTAAGTGTGGGATAGCGGTGGGGCAAAAATTACTTTTCCCAGTCCAAATGCTGCAACAGTAGGGAAAATGTTCGATAGGGGAGAGGTAAAAATGTTGTATTCCCACTCCACTGAATTGAAAAGTAGGATAAGTGTTGGATATCGGAGGGGTATAAAAAACTATTCCCTCTCCAGCAACAGTAGGGAAAGTATTGCATAGAGCACTGCACTTGCCACATACCAAAGAGCACCTACCGTGGACATGGCCAACTGCTACCTGATTCAGACCTAGGGGGACTCCACTTCACAAGGGAACTCAATTAAATTCAAATTTATTGTTTGATTACTAAAAACAATAACAACATGTTAAAACCATGTAGCTCATGTGTACACAAACAAAAGTTTAAAAAGAAAGAAAAAGAGGACCCAGGTTAGTGCAAAAACAGCGCAGTAATCTTGCGATAAAAATAGGTTATAATTAAAAGTTGTCCGAATTTTTGTTTGCCTATGTAGTTCAAGGTCTTTGGATAACATAACAGTCACTGGGTAGGTTTAAGAAAGTCTAAAAAAGGGATAAATAAATGTGACAGTTAGTATTAAACACTGAAGACAATGTTCAGGTAGGCCACGCTGAAGGGGCCGGCGGCCTCTAACATTTTATTACAAAGAGGTGGCGAGGACAACCGGCGGATGATTTGCTGCCTTCTCTTTCCCCAGCATTTTAGCAGCTCTGATGACACATTTGGTGAACCGAATGTTCCGCTTTATATTAGGGAACTCAGCTGCAGAAGTTTGAGTGGATGGTACTCTTCGCTCCGCCACGTGGCAGAATGTTTGCAGAAACTATTCATTCCAAGCGGAGCGCAGAGTGAAAAGAATCCGCAAACTCCGCCAGCGGAGCGGAGTGTACTCTCTACACTTAATTATAATATGACTACTGTGCAGGCGGTAAATCTGCCTTTGCATTACAGCCCGTAAAAAAGGGCCACAGCACAAGCCGCAATAGAAAACGGGACCATATGTGCCATAGGCCCCATTGCGGAGGCCCCGTGGCACTGCTAGGGGCCCCAAAGTCCTTCTCTGTCTGCCTTTACCTGGCTGTGGGACTGCCATATAAAGGTAAAGGGAAAAAGGACATACTAATCTCTACGGTGATGCCTCCGCCGGCCCTCCCCATTATAGGGGACCAGCCCGATGGGTTCCTTGAACCTGTCGGATGCAGCTGTCTTTCCACCAGCTCAAATCGCTCCAGCCGCCAACATTGCAATCTGGCGGTCAGACTGAAAAAATAATATAAGGCGGCAGGATAGAGATACTCTAAACCCTTGGGGACTGAAAGGGACCCACCCTGGGACTTTAGCAAAAACAATTTTCAAAAAACAGCGGCCGGCATTTTATTATAAATATATATGGGGATAGTATGTCAGTGGGGCCCCAACCCATTTAGGGCCTTGGGAACCTCATTCCCCAGGGCCCTGTATCATTTAAGGGAAGGATGATGCATTTCTCCCTCCCTGAGCTGTTTTCTGCCCTGGTGACCCATCCCCTGAGGCCCAATCTATCTCTTAAGGGGAGGAGAGGTGAAACCCCCCTCCCGAGCCTATTTTAGCCCCAATTTAATTATTTAAGGGAGGAGGTGTGCAGACCACCTCCCGGAGTCTTATTCATCCTGGGGACGCCATCCTCCTAGGGCGGACCCAATGTAGTAAATAAGTGAAGGAGGGGCATGCGGACTCCATCCCCGAGCCTGAAATAGGCCCTGGGAACCCCATCCTGCATGGGCCATCACTTTAATCTAAAGGGGCCCCATCCCTAAGCCTTTGATGGCCCGGGGACCCCATTCTCTAGGGACTCCTCACTTGCTCTGTCCCGGGTAGCCCAACCCTGTGGACTCAACTAGTCCTACTCCATTCTAAGCAACAATTAAGAAAGCGTGGAACTTCGAATGGGTTGAATTTACTGTCCCCACTCCAGTCTACACAACAGTAGGGAAAGTATTGGACTTTGTATGGCTTAAATGTACTATTCCCATTCCAACTCAACAGCAGTAGGGAAAGCGTTGGATTGCGGAGGAGTAACATTTACTATTCCTACTGCAGTCTACACAACAGTAGGAAAAGTGTTGGACTTTGGAGGGGTACTATTTAGTATTACCACTCCAGTCTGTGCAACAGCAGGGAAAGTGTTGCATTTTGAAAGGGTAAAATGCACTATTTCCCCTCAAGTCAGTGCAACAGTAGGGAAAGTGTTTGGCGTCGGAGGGGTAAAATGTTCTATTCCTACTCCAGTCTGTTCAACAATAGGGAAAGTGTTGGATTTTGCGGAGGTGAAATTTACTATTCCAACTCCAGTCACTAGAAAAAGTGTTGGACTTGGAGAGGATAAATTACTATTCTCACTCTAGTCTGTGCAACAGTAGGGAAAGTGTTGGATTTCAGAGGGGTGAAATTTACTATGTCCACAGTAAGGAACAGCACAACAGTAGGGAAAGTGTTTAACTGCAAAGAAGGTATTTTTTACTATTTCTACTGTAATCTGAGCAAGATTAGGCCAAATAGTTTACTTTGAACACATTATATACATGGGTAACCTATGAAATAAAAATAAAAAAACTTAAGAAAAAAATCACATAAAAAATATCTCTATAATAAAAAAAACTGTAAACAGTTAATCAATTTACATAATTACTATTCCCCAAAAAATTATTTAACAATTATTACATAATTGTAATTCAAGTATTAATTATGTCCCTACCTTGTACATGCCTAGAAGTCCACACCTAAAATATAACTACAAATATCTATTCCATAACTTTCATATTTAAAATAAATTAAATAATTATGTAGCAGTTAATAACCAATTATTAATTATTTATTACTTAATTAAATTTCCCCTAGTTTTCGAACAAACTTAAAATCCTGCAACTAAAATAGAATTAAAATAAATAAATAATCCACAATTAACATGTTTAAACTTCAAATAAATAAATAATTTGCAAATAATATTGAATAGCTAATTAGTATTACTTAATTAGCTTCCCACTCTAAACCACTACAAACCTGGTAGCCTGAAACTAAAATATAAGTAAAATAAATAAGTATTCTCTAAATTACATAATTAAATATTTTAAAATCAATTAAATAATTCATTAAAAATTCTTAATTGTTAATCAATACTTATCTTCCCACCCTATACCCCTACAAATGTAACTGCCCGCAAATAAAATATAACTAAGATAAATCAGTATTACATAAAATACAAAATAAATATCAATCATATAATTAAATAAAATGTATGAATTAATTCCTAAATAGTTATCACCATATTAACTTCCCACCCTATTCCCCTACCAACCCAACAACAAACTACAATAGAAATTACTAATAAAAATTAATTTTTAAAAATTGTAATTCACTTAAAATTACAGTCTATGTTTCAAAAACAATTAATAACATTTATATAACCAATAGTAGCATAAAATTAATACATTCATTAAACCACATTCAAATATTTAAAAAACGATGGGGCATATTATCAAGCATGGCGTTAAAATTATCGCCTCTTTAGCGGCAGAAATCTGCCGCTAAAGCGGCGATAATGGGCTTGGTAATATGCCGCAGAGAATTCCAATAGAAGCCCATGTTGACATCGAAACAGTGCCTTCTATGGGAATTCTCAAGGGCATATTATCAAGCCCATTATGGCCGCTTTAGCGGCCGTTTTCTGCCGCTAAAGCGGCGATAATTTTATCGCCGATTCTTGATAATATGCCCCCATATTTTTAAACACTTTACGAGTAAAAACAATGTTCAAAATGACATATATTAATTACAACATTACCTCAAAAAATGACATTCTCGATATTTGTGCATCACGAAATGTGTTATTCACAATACTTAAATTCCGATATTTCTTGCTCCCGATATTTTTAAACAATATTTGTCCAGACACGGAATAGGAAAAGTCCAGAGCTGCCAAAACTAGACGCAGAACGAAACTGTTGGACTACAGAAAGACTTCTAGAACTTGGGTATAAATAGGGCAGAGACTTGCAGCCGATGTGCCAAGATTTTCTGTCCAGAAACTTGGGGGGCCCACACCAGATATCACCATGAGATTTATTTGAGTGCGGGCATCAGACTATCCACTGCCTATACCCTTCCCCAGGTACAGGACCAGTTTTCTGTGGAAACCTCACCAAGTCTAACAGGAGAGGCTGCCTGGATTCTGTTTCGAGGGAAAGAGCTGGATGACTGTTCAGAATGGGCCAGGGAGCACATTGCATGAAGAAGATGCTACTCTGATGGAGATGGAGCTGTGAAGGAGCGCAGCAGATAAGAGCTGTCAGGGCCGAAGGAAACAGAGGGTCATGCTGTCGGAATACAGGACAGTTGGTAGTGAGGACGCATTATGGTCCCTGACATGTTAAACAATTTGGAACTCTTAAGCCAAAACTGATGGTGTTTGGATGTATTACTACGCATGTGATAGCTCATATTGGAATTGGTGAGACAAGATTACAATGAAGAGTGTTTTTTCTACGTGAGGGATGCGGTAGGGACGACGGTGGCAGCTAATCCCGATCCCGCTTGGCGTCATTATTGATTATGGTTCAAAATCATTGCTGTGTGCATTTCTTTTATTGAACTTGTTAGATGAAACTTTTTTTAAATTATTGTGTCACCTTTTTGTAAATCTTAATTCACTGTAGGGACCATATGAAGTTATAAATTTAGTGTCACGCTGTACAAAATTGCATTCTCGCACTCATTGAGGGCTTAGGTGCTCTAGTATCGCTCTAGAGTTCGAATTGTGCCTGCACGCCCAGTCCGACCCAGTAGCCAATCACGGGTGCGAAGGGCGGGGCAGTGACAGGCCCACACAGGAAGGCGAGCGGTTAGCGCTCTAGCTTCTCCACACCTGAGGGCTATTTAGCCACTCGTCGCCTCTAGCGCGCAGCGTTTGCGCGCAGTGTGGCGCCTACTCCTGCGCCTAAGACGAGCCGAAGACCAGCCCGTCTGCGCCCGTCCGCGACAGACCGGGGCGAGGGGCAGGGGGCTATGGAGGACCACCCATCCAGCACAGAGAAACCTCCCAGCAGCAGGATAACATACACCTCACAGGTATTATTAGAGATTGCCTCTTATGTACCTAGGGTATGCACACACGAGGTGGGAACCAACCTAGAGGGTCCGTTTGCCTGTCGGAGATGTCATGTGCAATTTCATAATTCCACTGAACGTGGACAATATCAGGAGTGCCCCCCGGAATTGGCGGGACAAGCACAACATATCACATCGAAAAATAATCCCATGGCCTATTTATCATTGGGGAGTAAGCACTTGTTATGCAACATTCGTTCATTAGCCAAACACTCCACTGAGGTATGGGACCTTATATCATCGGAAGAACCAGATTAATGTTTCCTAACCGAAACATGGCTCAAACCTCATTCAGTTCCGGCCATAACCCTCGGCATACCAATAGGATACAAAATAACCAGGTTGGATCGCCCAAATAAAACAGGGGGGGGGGGGTAGCTATAGTATTTAAACAAGAAATGAACGTTACTATCATCGAAGAACTTTCTACACCTCAGATAGAATTAATGATCTACAATCAATCTAACATCTAAGGAACACAGGAAGGGAGCTGTGGTGTACCGCCCCCCTGGCCCATGTGAGAACTTTTCTGTTCTTCTTATTGAGGCTTTAGCCCCTCATGTACAAGAGAAATCTGATTTTCTTCTTGTAGGGGATTTTAATGTCCACAGTGAACGGGGTAATTCTCCGGAGGCAAATACTTTACTTGCGGACTTAGACCTATTGGGATTAAAAAAGTACAATCATGGCCCTACCCATCAAGCCGGCCATACTTTGGATTTAGTCATGTCCAATTCGCCCTTGATTAAATGTATGCCTCCCACTCAAGTAGACTGGACGGACCACTTTATTCTTAAATTCTATACTTCTGCTAATCATAAGCCTCGGGCTGGACAGACGGCGCTAGCTAGCACAAGGAGACCCTGGCATAAACTTACCTCGGAGAATTTCAGGGATAAATACAAGGAACCCACAACTAAGAGCCCGATAGATGATATCACAATTGAATTAAAAATGTTTGAGGGAGCGGTCGCCAAGGCTATAAACGCTACTATTCCTTTAAGAGTGTTTAAACCCCGTGTAGCACATAAGCAAGAGGTCTGGTTCTCTGATGAACTAAGATCCCTTAAGCTAAAGACTAGAAAACTAGAAAAGATATGGAGATCATCGCGGAGGGTTGAAGATATGGAACATCATAAGATCGCTCTTAAGACATATCACAAGGCCAATCGGACTGCACGTAAAAATCATATTGCAACACAATTATCTGCAGCTGGCAAAAACTCGAAAATGTTACGTTAAATCCTACAAACTTTCACTAAGCCAGCAGCCTGTGAAACGTCAGAACTAACATCCCAAGAACTTTGCGACGAGATCTCACTATTTTTTACCAAGAAGATAGAAGGGATTTATGATAACATAATGTATTCCAACAAAACCGCACTAACAGATAACATCTCTCCATTGACTGTTGAAGTCCATTCCCACTCCACTCTGTGCCTCACTGAATTCCCTTCCATATCAATAGATGAGGTAACTGCATTAATTATGCAAATAAAGAGTGGTAGTCCTTTGGATACCATCCCTGCACGCATCATGCCCATATTAGCCAACGAATTAGGCCCGAGAATCCTACAACTAGTTAATCTGTCCCTGAGTACAGGGGTAGTTCCCCCAGACTGGAAACGGGCGCTGGTAAGACCCCTAAGGAAAAACAATGCCATCCCCTGGACAGAACTGCCTAATTTGAGACCGATCTCTCTGCTTCCCTTTCTGGGCAAACTAATAGAGAAGTTCGTAAATTGCCACCTATCGACGTATATCGAAAAAGCAGGGAGACTGGACCCTTCCCAGTCAGGGTTTAGGCCTAGACACAGCACTGAGACCACCTTGCTGTCCATCGCAGACGATCTACATATGCTCCAGGACAAGGGTTATTCCGTTGTACTGGTGCTGCTGGATCTGTCTGCGGCGTTTGACACCGTGTCGCATAATATCCTGACTTCCAGGCTAGCTAACAGTGGCCTGGGAGGCAAGGCGCTGGCTTGGTTGAGGAGTTTCCTAACAGACCGTACCCAAAGTGTCATCTTGGGTACATTTCGGTCTGAGGAGCTGAGGATCTCTAAAGGGGTGCCACAGGGCTCTTGCCTGAGCCCTACGCTTTTTAACATCTATGTGGCCCCCTTGGCTAACATCATGAGATCCCATGGGTTCATCCCGGTGTCTTACGCAGATGACACCCAACTCCTCTTTCCATTTAAAACACTCACTATGGAGACTAGGAACTCTTTTGCCCAGGGAATGAAAGCAGTGGCACATTGGATGGCGTCCAACTATTTGTAATGTAATGTTGCTAAAACGGAGGTGATGCTATTTGGCGAGGCTAAACTCCTGTGGACCCCGGACTGGTGGCCTCAAGATCTGGGGCCAGTCCCTGAGCCTAAATTGGTAGTGAAAGATCTGGGTGTTAGGCTCGACCAGGAGCTTTCCTTAAAACAACATGGTAATCAAGTGGTGGGCTCATGCTTTCATATCATTGGGCTGCTCCGGAAGGTGTTTCCTTTACTGCCAGACGCCACACGAAAGACCTTGGTGCAAGCTTTAGTGTTGAGCAGACTAGATTACTGTAACGGTTTGTTACTATCTGCCAACGAAGGAGTTATCTCAAGACTGCAGGTGATTCAGAACACTGCTGCTCGCCTTGTACTAAACGCACCCCCTCGAACACCCTCCAAACCTTTGCTCACCAAACTTCACTGGTTACCAGTGAAACAGAGGGTGAAGTTTAAAATATGTTGCATCATACATAAATGCTTGACGGGGACAGGCCCGGCCTACTTGGTCAACAAGTTCATTCCATATGTCCCCATTCGCTCCCTTAGATCTGGTGAGTGGGCTTTGCTATGTGTCCCCAGAGCTAGGAAAGCAAGACAAGGGTCTAGAGCTTAATCTGTGGCAGGTCCCACGCTCTGGAACAGCCTTCCCACAGCTATTAGATTGCACAGAGAACATCTTCCGTTTAGGAAACATTTCAAGACCTTCCTCTTTCAAGACTAAGATATCATCTTAATGTTATAATGTACACGGCTAATATCTGTTCCTGATATTGATGATGCTAAAGGGCGCGGAGATACTCCTTAGGGAGTCGATTCTAGCGCGGTATAAACTTGCAAATAAATAAATAAATAAAATATACTTGAAAGAAAAATTGATTTTGGAGCCTTGAAAAAGCCCTGCGGGCGAAACGCGCGTCGGCTGTGTATGTGATTTTGGAATAAAATAACTCAATCATATACATCGTGACACGGAACTGAATCATCATTTGTAATTTTCTGTGTTATTTGACACAGCTAAATGGACACAATTCTATTAAGTGGAATATCGCTATAAGAGTCAAGAATACGTATTGGATGACTTTTTTCTGGCGTGCTACTGTGCTTATTAGATTGATCCCATGCATGAGGTCATTTGACGGTGGTGGTTGTTCGTACTCTGAACAGTATTCATGTGGTGTACGTATCTAGGTGATTTCTTTTATTGTGGACACCAGCGTCGGACAACAAACACCAACCAGCAAGCAATAGGAAAACATACCAAGTACTACCAGGTAAGAGAAACAAACACATTTTAAAATAGGCTCACGTATTCAGTGCACTCACTCTCAAGTGCTTTACACATGCAGGGATATGATTTAACAATTTAGAATTGTTTAAGACTAAACGATTATTTTGCAGAACATTCCTGTGTAACCTACTAAAGTTCCCTAGATGTTTTCTTTTTTGGCGGGATCAATCTCAGCCAAAGTTGTCTCTGCTATTCGTTATATTTAGCCAAAGAAAACTGCCCTTGTGGCCGACTGCGTTGTCATGGGCCTGATTTACAAGTGTTTTTCTTGATTTATGGAAAGTCATCCAATGTAAAAGAGGGGAGGGGAGAATACCACTCCTTCTCCAATCCGGCCCTTTTGCTATCCCAAGCATGAGGATAGTGTTAAAGATACATATCTAGAAGCAGCCTGTGCCATCATATGTGCCATGGATGCAGTATCCTTCACATACTTGTAGAATCTAATCCATAGGTTCAAAGTAGCCCTTATATACTAGCAGTCTACTTGCTTGCATACTGGCACAATACTGATAATCAGTAAATTGGAATCTCCAGGTCCTACAAAGTAAGGTGCCTTCTGCTACAAAGCCAGGGCAAGCTGACAAAGCATATTACAAATGAGCCCACAATAACCCCATTATGTAATGTTATTATATTTTATATAGCGCTCGATTACCCGAGGGTGTCTTAGCGCTTCCTTGGAAAGGAGCCAGACAACTGAAAGGATATAGGACATAGGACATGGCTAGTGATTGTAAAGCCATGTTTTCAAAGCCTTCCTAAATTGAAGAAGTATTTGTGAATCTTTAAGATTAAGAGGAACGAAATTCCTGATTTTTGTGGTGCTAACCACAAAACGTTTGCCGCCCCATTGAGCTTTCCTAAAGATGCGGACTATTTCTATAACTATTTTTATTTACATAATTTTTAAAGCGCATGGTGACCCAAAGGCATCTCAGCGCTGAGTAGGAGGCAGCATCCCAACCGACAAGACCAAGCCGCTTAAGGATTAAGCTATTTAAAGAGCTAGGTTTGATCGCTTTCCGTAAGCTTAGCATGTTCTCTATCATACAAATAGATGGTGGTAAGGTGTTCCAAAGCTTTGCTACATTAGAATTTGAAGGAGCAACCGCCTCGTATCGTGTTTTTTGATAGTTAGGACAGATGCCAGATGTAAATTTGCAGACCAAAGTGGTCTATTCAGAGTGTAGGGAGTGATCAGTTGTTGAAGGATAGGTGAACCATGGCCCTGCAAATCCTGGTGCACAATGCACAATGATTTTAATTCCACTCTTTGGGCAATAGGAAGTTAATGAAGATTCCTCAGGCCCTGACTAGCTGACTGTGATCTAGGAATTCCAAGTTGTGTGCCTGCAGCTGCATTCTGCACCACCTGCAATTTCCGGATAACTCTTTTGGGGCCCCTAAGTATAAGGAGTTACCATAGTCCAAACAAGACAGTACCAAGGCTTGAATAACCACTTGTCTCAAAGTCTGGGGGAGATGGGGTAAGATCTTGCATAGCAGTCTTACCATTCCAAAACAGATAGCTGGTGTTTTTGTGGCCTGGGCTTCCATGGTCAAAGTATCTTCAAAGACACATCCCTAAGCTTTTTATGACAAATTTAGGGGTTGGCTTGGGACCAAGGCCAATAGGCCAACCCAGACCCTGTTGGATGTTGGACTTATTCCCAAGGATCATTAATTTTGTTTTTAAGCCATTGAGTTTCAGGCAGGGCTTATTCATCCAGCTGGCTACCTGCTCCAGTCAAGGTCCAAGATTAGATATTAAAGTAGCTGAGTCCGGGGCAAGAGAAAACACCATTTGGGTGTCATCTGCATACAAGACTACAGAGATTCCAAAGGTGACAACTCTATCTGCTGAAGGCTCAAGGTATAAATTGAACAGCGTTGGGCTACATGAGGACCCCTGCAGGACCCCAAAAGCCACCGGCAAGATGTTCAAAAAGCAGTCTCTGTCAAAAACGTAGAATGTTCGTTCCTTTAAAAAGGAACACATCCACTCCAAGTCTTTCTCTGTGATACCAGCCCGACCCACTCTATCTAAAAGTTTGGAATGATCAACAGTATCTAAGGCCTCGCTGAGATCCAGGAGCACAATAGCCACTGTTGCCCCCATGATCCAATATCCTTTTTGCCTCTTCCACTCCAACCAGAAGGACAGTCTCTGTACTATGCTTTGAACAAAAGCCTGTTTGAGTCTGGTGTATTTTGCCTAACAATTTTTTTAGGTCATGGAGTGGAGGGATCTAGAAGGAATGTATCAAGAAATTTCTGAATATGATAATCCGGTCCAGAGTTGTGCAGTGCCTTAAAGGCAATGCACAGCACAGGGCTTTAAAAGTACTTCTTTTCTTGATCTGCATCCAATGGAGATCTTGCAGTGCAGTAGAGGCTGAGTGGTGTTTGGAAAGACTGAAAAACAAACATGCCGCAGCATTCTGTAAGATCTGCAGTTTTACCAGTAGTTTTTGCTGAATGTTAATCTATAGTCTATTGCAGTAATCTAATTTGGATAAATTTAGTGCTGTGACAACAGACTTTTGAAGAAAGGAGGGACTGTAAGAAAGAATTTTCCTAATGATCTTTAAAAGATAGAAAACAGAGGAAGCAATTTGGTTCACCGAATTAGGAACGTAAGCTGTTTGTCAAAAATGACCCTAAGATTTCTGACTTTGTCAACAGGCTTGGGAAGAGGACCCAAGTCCTGTGGCCACCAATCTCGGGACCAAAAGGTGATGGTATTACTGAAAAGAAGAACTTTGGTTTTTCCTGAGTTAAGTCTCAGGCAGTTCTCACTCATCCATCCACTGATGTTCTCCAAGCATTTCCTGAATATAGAGTTGTATGGGAGGAGATGCCTGATACAGAAACAACGATTTGTGTATCCTCAGCATACGATACCACTGAGAAACCAAGGGGCATATTAACAAGGCGGCGATAAAAAATTATCGCCGCTTTTAATGAGATGCAAAGTGGGCGTTCCGTGCCAGAATAACTGGAGAAATGTCACTAACAGACATTTCTCCAATTATCAAGCTGTACGCAAACAAGCAGAGCGATAAGAAAAGTAGCGCTAACCACAGTTATCTCTACTTTCCTTACTCCTGCGTGTGATCTGACTTAGCCATGTAATCCAATGGGAGGTGGATTACATGGCTAAGACCACCCTGCCCTATCAGCAAGGTATCGCTGGTCGCAGTGTGATTATCGTGGATTTCCAGCGATAATCACACTGTTTTCCAGCGAACGCATGGATTTCTATCACTTGGGAGATAAGCGTTGCTGATAGCACGCTATCTCCGTGATAGAATCCAGCGTTAGCCTGTGATAATTACCCTCGCGCTAAAAGCGCTGAGCGATAATTATCGCAGGCCCTTGCAGATATGGCCCCCAAATGATTTAATACATTTGGTTAAGGGACTAATGTCAAGATTAAACAACCTGGGGATTAAGTATGTGCCCAGTGGAATGAGTCAGGGAAAAGTGAATGACTTTGAACCAAGATCATTCAAGGCTACTTGTTGTTCCCTGCCCAAGAGAAAGGATGCAAGAAGAGTGAGGGCAGGGTCTCTAATGCCCAGCTCATGTAAAGGGGCAATTAGAATACTTGGACAAACCGTGTCAAACTAGGCAGAGAGAACTAAAAGAATCATGCCATCATTTGCGCATTTGTTCATGATCATTCTTATATTTTCTTCAGCAACTCTAACTGCTGTTTCAGAACTATGTTGCTTACAAAAGGCAAACTGGGCTGCATCTAACAGATTACTTTCATTGATGAAAGTAGATCATTGTAAGATTAAAGCTTTGTCAATACTTTTTGCTGGGAGAGGTAGGCGGAATATAGGATGATAATAACTAGGGTCAGAGGACGGTGTTCTGTTTTTTTTTAATTAGGGGCATGATGGAAGCCTTTTTCCCAACTTTAAGAAAACCTTCTGTGTGAATTATTTTATTGAAAATGGGAGTAAGGTGAGCAGTCACCACCTCAGCTACCTGATGAAGAATTTTAAGGAGGAAATCCCCAGAACCTGATTTTGAACATGATAGTAATTTGCAGAGTTGTTCTGTTGAGAGTGGGTAAAATTTAGTAAGGAGGCATTGGTGATCATCCGGCCTATATTGACTGGCGTGATCAAAAGACTTTGCACTGCCAGAAGAGAAGGCTGAGAAGACTCTTAAAACTTTTGCCTGGAAAGTTAAGGCAATGTGTAGCAGGAAGGCTGATCGAAATTAGAGCTATCAGTATCAGATAAATTAGACAGAGCTTTTAACATTTTAAATAATTATTTTGAGCAATCTTTGGCTGTTTCTATTCTCTTGGAGAAATAGGAAGATTTTTCTTCATAAATCATGACTTTATAGTTCAAAAGAGCTTTTTTATATTTGTCTTTGTCAGTTTCAAGTTATTGAAGTCTCCATTTATGCTCTAAATTACAACATACTCTTTTTATGCCTTAAATTTACAAGAGTACCAAAATTCAGATGGCACTTTCCTGCACTTTGCGGAAGTAGTCGCAGGGCTAGAAGGTTGGTGGCATTTACTACCCATGTGAAGTAATTGTCTGCCATGTTGTCTGGATTCTTTGCTAAGGAAGGTGTGGAAGCTAGCAACATTTTGTTGATATTTTCTAAGGCTATTTTATACCATGGTCTGATAATTTTGTTCAAAGAAGATGAAGCGGTAAGAGTGGAAGAGCAAGTGGGCATAATATAAAAAAATAAGGCAGGATGATCTGGCCATACAAGGTGAAGGGCCTGGCAGAAAGGGAGGATTGGGTGATCTGTGAAAATTCCATCCAATGTATGTCCAGTGATGTGGGAAGGAATGTTGACTATTTGCTTGAGGCCAAAACTGTTCAGAGTATCTACAAGGAGATTAGAGTAATTATCTAAGGAATTCTCCATCTGATAATTAAATTCCCCTAGAAGGGTGAAATTAATTTGATCAAATCTGGTTTTCAAGACACGAACCAATACATTTGATGAACGGTGCTTTTGTGGTCGGAAGATGGCAAATAAGAATTCCCTTGAGTGTATTTTTGGCATTTAGCTTTATTTTGAAAGCAAAAGCTTCACAGTCAGTGCTTGGGAAGAATGGAGTGCAGATAGTGGTATAATTATTTCTATAGATAACTGTGAGACGGCCTCCTCTGTGTGTCGGGCATTGTGTCTGTATATGGAATAGCCTTACGGTATTATAAGATACGGGCCCGCTGCAGGGTTAAGCCAAGTTTCGGTTATAAATTCAACATCAATTTAATGCTGATCTATTATGTCTTTAAATACAATGCAGTTTTTAAATAGTGACCTAGCATTGATAAGAGTGAATCTTATTGGACACACTGACAATTGTTTAGTGGGCTTATATTTAGACAGGTCTTTCTCCTTTTTTTTTGTTGTTAAAAGAAAGCTTACATGATAAACAGTTTCACTAAGGTTTTCACATGGATTTAAAGTGATACAGAAGGGAGACTCTCCATTAGCTTGAAGTGAGAGCAGTTCCTCTTTGGTATAGGCATGTTTATATGCTGGGTCTACAGCCAAATGGACAGAGGAGCTGGCTCTGGTCATTTTCTAGCAGTGGACGGGCACAACCGTGCTTGCCTTTGGCATAACTTCAGTGCACAAGCAGCGCATTCGCTGGGCAGGATCAATGGGGGGCATGTCAGTGGGTGTGTCAATACAGCTCTAGAATGCTAAAATCCTAAACATAGTGAGGATGAAACACATTTCAAACGGGGGTCCATCAACCCCTTGTTGCATATCGCAGGCTGCTACTGGTAAAGTAAATCAAGTTAAAATTAATGGGTTTGAATGAAAATCATAAACAGATAAAAAGATTAATAGATGATCCAATGGTAAGGGAGAAGCCCTCACAAGATGGCACTGCTAAGCAGTGGGAGCCAGGCACCTCCCAAATACAAGGAAATTAAAACAATGAACACTATTGGTAATGTCAAACAGTACCTTTTACCAAAGGCTTATTTGGAGATATAGCCAATCTATTATGAGAGCCCATCTCTCTACATTACAGCACACATGAAAACTTAAGAAGCTTTTCTTACATGTTACCACGAGCATGAACCTGAAGTCCGAGCCTGAAGTCCGAGCACGAGCCTGAAGTCCGGAAGTCTGGAAGTGGAGGAATGAGCGGTGTGAGCGGAGCAGCGCAGGCCTGAGGCGAAAATAGCCCCCGCAAGCTGCCGAAGCTGAAGCCATAAAGAGTGTTGGTGCCTTCCCCCGCCTTGCTGCCTTGCTGCTTTGCCCCTCGCCCCGTGTTTTGCCCCGCACTGGGACACGGGACACGAGACACGGTGGCTGTAGCTGGTGCAGAGCGGAGCGGAGCACTATAGTGACGAGCACAAGTGGGGCAGTAGTTGCGGAAACACGGAGCGAGGACCCGCGGCTCCCGTGACCAGAGAAGAAGCAGCAGCGGGGAGTGGTGAGTGGCGCAAAAACAACCTGAGAGCAGAAACCAGAAGCAACCAGCAGCTAACAGTGAGCAGTGAACAGTCAGCAGAAGCGGGAGTAGGGACAAGGGAAGAGAGCGTGGTCACCATTAGGGGTGACTGCGAAGTACGTGCCCAGTGAGTCTGCAGAGTGGCCCAGCTAGGCTGGGTGCGGCTTGCAACTCAGCAGCGAGCCCTGCTCTCTTCCTCCTTCCCCCTGCCTCCCAGCCTGCTTGTGCAGCTTGTGCCACCTACGCTGCCTACGCAGACAATTTTGAAGGCCAAAGCCGGAGCATTTGGCTTCTTGTAATTTACCTGGTCACCTGGACACAGCAAAGCATGCAATCAGGGAAGCAGAGGGGCACGGCCCCACGAAGGAAAAAGAAGCAGAGAGCGGTGCATGGGACAACAACTGTAGACACAGATCAGATACTTGACCTGCCGCAAAACTTACCAGAAAACACCACAGTCAACATCCTCCATCCGCTCATACTGGAAGCTGGACCTGCTGGCTACAAGTCATTTGGCATGCAACCAAAAATAATGTCTAAATTTGCCTTTCTCAAAGACGCAGGGTCAGCCGTCTTCTCTAGTAATATGGGAATAAAGGGCTTACCTGTTCCTTTGAGCCCCATCGTGATCATCTGCACGGGGAGCCCTGATGCTAACATCAAGCTTGGTAATTTGGCAAAATACACAGCCACAGATACCAGTGATTTCGAGGGGACAGATACTCCCCATGGGGGGAAGGCGGTACTAATACTACCACGTTGGGCAGTCTTGGGGTCCTACCAGTAGCCCCGGCCGAAGAAGGGCGAAACAAAACCAAGAACACACCAAATCCCACAGAGACAACGAACAACCTCGCAGCCACTCTTGTAGTCATTCTCCCTACCAGCTCGGACCTTATGTCTGAGCTTATTAATTCACCAATAAAGCTCGGCATACAGGGCCGTTTTAGCGCTATAACAGAAGAAAGCGTGGAAACTTCAGCCAACATACCTCATGTACCAAAAACGTATCCATCACAACGCGGAGACGAGGGGAGTGAGCGCGCCCGGTCCACAGCTCAGGAGCAGGGTCGGATCATGCCTACGCCATATGCTGAGGATGCTTGCGTCCTGGAGAGAGATCTCTCCTTTATTCAATCAAAAGAATGGGAAAACATGCTTTCATCATATGGGGAAGACACACCAAACCACCCCACGCCCTCACCGGTCCCAAACGGAGGGAAGGAGGAGGAATTTAACAAGAATCAGTACGGGCCACAGCTTTGTACATTTTACAAAGGTCAGCTGATGCCATGACATACCAAGCTAATAAAATGGACATACAAATCAGCCCACTAAATACACTGGCTGTGTACGTCGCTAACATAGATGATAAAATTACAAATCTTATCAATCTGATTAGACGGGCTCAAGCGGATGCTGACCCTCCGCGACAAGGCTGTGACTGTTCACCAATAATAGGCGGACTAAGTACGATCCCGGAGACGATGGCAAAGCTGGTGGTGGGCTTAAAAGAACTCACCAATGCAAAGCCTTTCCCTTCAACCACAGGAGTTGGTGCTACAATCACCGCCAACAACGTCAAGGAGGTGGCAAACCCAGGGGCTAGGGGGGGCGAGGAAAGGGCTATGCCATTGCCCCCGGAAAAACCGGCCACAAGCAGCGAAAGAATCAACCAACAAAACTCCCCAGTTGCTGGAAAAGTAGAGTCCACTTCAACACATCCATTAGACCAGGACAAACTGGGGGATGAGGCCACGGTCTCCTACTTACGGGCCTTCGAGATTATTCTATTACAAGAGACATGGATTGTGGAGCCGCAGCACCTTGAAGGGTTTAAAATTCATCACTTTCCAGCAATTAAAACGAAATCCCCCGGACGATGTAGCGGTGGCCTAGCCATCTATATATCAGCTAACAGCGCAATTACTTCATGGAATCTAGTATGTTGCTCCCAGGTTCCTCAGATAGTGGGTAGGTCACTCAGAATATACAGTGGCCATTTTAAGACCGTAATTAGGACCGTAATTTTATTGAACACGTATATCCGTCCTAACTCAGCGTCTATCCCTATCTGATGAGATGATCGCAACAGTATTAAATATGAGATCTGGGTTCCCAAATGCAGACATCATATTATCTGGAGATTTCAACATGTGGCTGATGTCTGACCTACAAAAGAACAAGGTAATTAAGTTGCAGGAAAGTGACTGGGCCATACCATCGCATGATTGTCCTGGATGGAGCAAGGAGGACCCAAAGGGCCGCGTGTTTGGAACATTTTGACCTTAGAGCCCTCAACGGGAGTTTTCTTCCTGATAAGCTACCTGGTCTCTCATTCCTATCAAAAACTGGCGCATCTCTGATCGACTACTCTTTTGTCAGCCCTTCCCTCTTGAATCATGTCTCTGGCTTTGGGTTTGGCAATAGATTAGAAAGCGATCACAGCCCTCAAGAAATCTCCCTCAGCATTAGGCTGATGCAATATGATCAGGCAGTGGCACATGCCTTTGAAAGCTCCACTATTAACTTAAAATGCATTAAGTGTTCAGTTAATAATCTCCAGCTCCTAGCAACGGAAGCGAAGCACATGATCGGGAATACCAGCAGGACAACGAAGGACCCAATCACAAACTGGATACGTTTCTCAAGGAACTTGATAGCCAGGCATGCAAAACCGACAAAGCAGACAAACGCGACCGGGTCCCAACAGGCGACACCCTGGGACCCTGTGATACGATCAGCCAAATGCAGCATGAACCGACTGTGGCGGGAACTTAAAAGGAAGACAATGGACCCACTAACAATAACTAAATTGAGAGATGCCCAAAGCTACTTGAAGACTGCTTAACGGGAACAACAAAGGGCTTATTGGAATTCCTTCTGTGCCAGACTATAACATGACATAAGGTCAAACAATTCTGTGAGGTTTTGGCACACTATAAACAGTTCAGGGGGCAGAGTCCCCAAAGTTGCCTCGTCTAATATACTGGAATATGAGTGGTACCTTTTCCTGTACTGTCATTTTAATGACCCACAAAACTACATCCACAATCAGGTTACTGGTACAGAGGGCAGCAAAGCTCCGGAGGTTCAACCTTGGATGAAGGGCAATCTACCTCTAGAGCATTTCTACAAAGCGCCAATAATCAAAAAGCAAATTGAAAGTTACAATCAGGTTACTGGTATAGTGGGCAGCAAAGCCCCGGAGGTCCAAATCCAAAAGCAGATTTAAAAGGGATGAAAAGATGAAGGGGGACCAGGAAGCATCCCTTCAGCCCTGTTTAAGGAGGATCCTGGGCTTCTCAGCTAGCTCCGCTTTATTCTACCATCCTAGAAAGGAACATCATTCCGCCCTCATGGCAAGGATCGATCCTCGTCCAAATTTTTAAAGGAGGAGGCAAAAAATCCCCAGGCAACTATCGGTTGGTTGCCTTAATCGACAACGAAGCAAAGTATTTTGCAGGGATACTGCTAAACTCACTTCGGGCATGGGCCGAGGCATGCTCAATAATTCCACCAAACCAAATCGCAATACTGGCACTACGGTCAATCTTATGGCACTTTCCTGTTTAATTGACCAGGCAGAGATCAGTACCAGCCTGATTTATATGGGGTTTATTGATTACAAATCGGCATTTGACAACGTCAACAGGTCAAAGCTGTGGCAGAAGCTTTCATCACTGAACATTCCAAACAGCTTACTGAGAGCTGCGCAGCTTTTGCATCAGGACAGATGGGTCCGGATCAAGATTGGAGACGGCTCCAGACTGTCATGACCAATTTCGACAACGCAAGGCCTTAAGCAAGGGTGCGTTCCGACCCCCCCCAAAATGTTTATCTTATTTTTATCGGATCACCCGGAAGCCCTGAATCTAGCTAACTCATACTCACCCAAACTAGGTAGTCTCCACCTGTCAAATTTATTGCATGCTGATGACGTGGTTCTTTTAAGCCACACAAAGATAGGTCTACAACGGCTCTTAGATGCAACCGCGGTATACTCAAATAGGAATGGGCTTCAGATTAACAATAAGAAAACTAAAATCCTGGCAGTTTACTCAGGAAGGCCCAAGAAGCTGGCATGGGTCTTGAACTCGGAAAGAATTGAAGAAACCAACTGCCACAAGTACTTAGGAGTCTTCTTCAATAATAACGGAAAATACAAAAGCCAATTGGGAGAACAAAAAAAGAAAGGAACAGCGTTAGCATTTGCACTCAGTTCCATTCACAAGAAATTATGTGGCCCAACCTTCGTTCCAACCCTTCAGGCGGCCCAGGCAAACATTAATTCCAACTCTAACGTATGGAAGCAAGGTGCTAAAAGGACTAGACTGTGGCCAACTAGATGAAATAATCGCAAATATTATTAGAATGACCTTCCAGCTACCATCCCACACTTCTGCGGCACAAACCAGGCTGGAATTCGGCTTCTGTAAACAATCAATGGGCAAAATGATGACTTTTTTAATGAGCTGTCATAAGCTGGGGTCGTCAAAGGAGGCCAGCCTGGCTCACCACTTATGGGCCCAGATGAACACAAGACAATGGCTAGCGGTATGCCGCTATTTGTCCTGCGGGCTCCACATCCTTGGCCTGAGCGAGCTCTGGGACTTACATGTAAGTCCAAAATGAATTCAAGAGGTGAGCAAAACTCAGTGCAAAAAGGCTTTCCTCAGCAGAAGACAGGACTAGCCTTGCAGCTAGAAGTCACGGTTGGATGACTCTCAGTACTTATGCATAGCTGAAACCTCAGAGTTACTTAACTCTCACCTTCAGTGCACACACCAAGCCCTGCTTTTTAAAATTGAGAATGGGGGTGATTCCATTGATTTGCCATCTTCCCAAATGGAAAAGAGACCATGCCCTGGAAACATGCCGGCTTTGCGGCCATTATAGTGAAGATCTGTTGCATGTACTGTGTTTGTGTCCTAACCTCTTGAAGAAAAGAAAGGCTCTTCTACGGAGGGGCTGGATAGACAAGGAGGTCAGATCGTGTAGAGGTGCAGTGTTGGCCTGCTTTGATCCCCCGAACACCATCCTAAATTGTGCACTGGCTAGGACCATGGTTTGCGCTGCAAAAAAACTAGCGGAGGGGAACTGCTCAACGCTTCTTTGGCCTGAGACTCAGACCCCTTGCTTATCACAATAGCTAGTAGACAAACTCCTTTTGTGGAGCAGTCAGGCACATTGACAGTTTTTTGAAAAAGACAAAACGAAATGGCCATCGGAAGGGGTGCAGCCCATAGGTTAGCTAAATCCGGGTCTCAAGCGCTATTTTAACTAGGACTACAGTACTTCTTTTAAGGGAACACCATTATAGGATTTATGGACAGTGCACTTACAAGAGAGTTTAATATGTTGGGATATCGGGTGCTTTTATCTACAGGAACCGTTTTTTTAAAATCTATTGTAACATTTTTATTTGATGTGATTGCAAAGGTTTTAACAAATCATGCAATAAAGTTTCTACCACATTTACATGTTACACCTGCCTCTAGGACGTTATTATTTTAGGCAAATCCCTGTCAAACCTTTTTTAGCAGCTGTGAATTTACATCAAAACTCATGGTGGTTACATGGGAACACCCACTTACCACCAATGGTATGCCTTTTCTATGCAGTGCACCTTAGGACTACTTTCCTACAGCACAAACAAGTAAGGGCTAGATGTACAAATCATTTTTGTGGCCGTATACAGGCCGATCTGCAAAATCAGGCCGTTTCAGACTGCAAAAATGCTTTTTTTCAAATGAACAACAAGGCAGTATGGAATTGGTAACTTGCTACCGAATCACAATCTCAATTTGCAATTTGCAATTCGTATTTGAAAAGTGGCGTATTAAGGGCGTGCCTTCCAAATACTGAATCGGTTTGATATGTATTACTTTTTTGCGACCGAATTCCAGTTGAAAAACTAATTCTTTACCACAGGTTTAAAAGTGGTGGTAATTCACTAGCTAATGAGAAATGTATATATTCTTTTTTAAATGCATCCAGTTTTCCTTCAACAAACCAGGCAGCATTTCAAAAAAGACAATCGTTCTATTAAAAAGCAATCACACCCGAGCAGGCCACCATCTCTGTGATGGTGGTGATTCCTAATTGGTCACAAATTGCAACTTACCTCATTGATATTCATGATGTAGGTCACAATTTGCAACCCATTAGGAATCAATGATTTAACTGGTTTCAGTTCATCTTGTCACAATTATTCACCTTCTTTGTTAAAGTTGATGCAATTTTGCAACAGATGACCTAAATGTTTTCTTTTCCAATAGAATTGTTTATAATGGCATTTCAGTTTGTTCTTTTAAAGTAGTGTATTGTTTTTGTGGTAATATCAGATTCTCCAAATTGTATTTCTGCTTAGAATCCATTACTGTTCTATCTGTTTAAATCTTTCATTTTTTTATGAAGGATAAAAATGTCAAGAGCTACAGGAAACTTAAAATATAACCCACACACTGGCCCTTTCATCCCAGCCACTCTGGCAATGCCAGAGAACCGGATTCTTTGAAATGCCAACCCAACGCCAACTTCACCCTGCTTGAGAAATTGAAAAGCTGCCATGGCCCCTGCAGTCCGACTGTTGTTTACAAGATTGTCAGATAGCTTGTGGAAAGACTACAGGTGAACTACTGACACTAACATTCCTAACAATAGGAAAAAGTACTGATTACCCAAGGATCAGACTAATAGGAACTGACGGATACAATTAATCCCCAGTCCTTTCCCCACAGATAAAAAGGAACGGATCACAATTTGATCCAGTCCGCCCATCAACTTACCCTATCTCACCTCACTCTACTGTAACCATGGATACGGAAATTTCATTTGGGGATGAGATCTTAGCTGAGATCCTCAGTGCACCATCTTTGCTAGCTGAAACTGTGGTAGCTCAAACAGTTAAAATGGGAAGCACTATCAACAAAGAAGAAAGATCAGATACGCACGGCCCTAAATGGGGCATTTATGACAGAGTACCTCAGAAAAAATACCGCCCAAGAGGACTCATAGTCACCAATGTACCAAGATTGTTTCTTAACAACAAAGAGTTCCGTACTAATTGGTCATGCATTGCCTGGAAGTGTACCAAAGATTGGCTCATTTTAATCATCAACACCGTCAGACAGCTGGCTGATGACCTCCTTGTTGAAATTCAACAAAGTGAATGTAGATTAAAAACAACGGTACAGTTATCAGTCTTCAAGAAGAAACTTGAAGAAATTAACAATGACCACTCCGAGTACAACGACTACCTCACACAATCGAAGTTAACAAAACTGAGGAAAGATGTGCAGAAGTTTAGTAGAGAAACAGTGTATCCATACATAATGGACGAACACTATGACAAACCTGCACAACAGCAAACAGGCAGGAAACAAAGATTCAGACCTACTCCATTGAATTGGACTTTCAGCTCAGGGGATGAAAGGAGTGACACTAGCAGTGATGAAAGCTCAGGACAACAGAATAGACAGCAGGGCTACCGCCAAACAATGGCACCACAACCACCACTCCCCTTTGGTTTTTGGCAACAACCTTACTTTCCACCAGGATATGGCTTCCCAAAAGGTCCCCAGCCTTTTTTATACCGGGGCGGGGGCAGAGGTCGACAAAAAAGAAGGAACACAAGGGTGCAGTGGGAGGACCACCCACCCACCACGGTGGTTATCAGGAGCAAAGGGAGGGTGAACATGCCCTCAACAAGCAGGGAATAACTAACATTGTTAACCTCAGCAAGCATGTTCTGACTACTGATGAGGAAACAGTCCTATCAAAAGGACTGGGTTTCGTCCCTACACCAAAGAATGACGCCTTTGTACTCCACACAGAATTTGCACAGTTCTTCAGAAAACTTAAGCTACACGATTACTTAGGTGATAATGAAGACAAGACGGAAGAAGAAAAAACTACAACAGGACTTAGAAAGAAGTCAACATTCCAACCACCAGCCCAGGACACCTCATGTCAAGTACTAGCTTTTGAAGAAGCAGTACTCAATGAAATCAAGGGGATCAAATTCCAGAGTACCAAGGGTTTCCAAAACCTTACGAAAAATGAGCACACAGCACTGCAAAGTCTGAAGAACAACCACGATCTCGAGATAAAACCCGCGGACAAAGGAGGAGCAATTGTGATTATGGACCAGGAGATGTACCAAGAAGAGTGTAAAAGACTCCTCTCAGACACAGTTAGTTACGCCATACACAGAATTGATCCAACCACATCCCTCATGACGAGAATCAAAAATATGGTAGAGGAGGCCCTCACCAATGATTGGATTACTAGACAGGAGACGGGTTTCCTTATTAATGAGGAACCTAGGTTGCATAGATTCTACACGCTCCCTAAGACCCACAAGAACCAGACCCCCCCACCCAGAAGACCCATCGTATCCGGGATTGGATCAGTTCTGGAACCTCTTTCGCAGTTTTGCGATTGGTTCCTCAGACCGATTGTGAAAAAATCACATTCCTACCTTAGGGACACCAAGGATGTCCTTTGCCTTCTCCGAGATCTGGAAATAGATCCTACAGAGAACCTTCTCATAACAATGGACATGGAGGTCTTATACACAAGCATACCACAGAGATGAACCTTGGAAGTGGTGGAACAAATTATCCTAAACATGGAGTGGAATTTCATCACTCCCCAACATTTTGTGATGGAATGTGCTGAATTAGCACTAACTGAGAATTTTTTCGAATTCGAAAACACCATCTACCACCAGATTACCGGTACTTCGATGGGCAGCACTTTTGCCCCAAGCATGGCATGTCTCTATGTCCAACAATTTGAAGAAGACCACATTTACAATCCTAATAAACCATTCCTGAAACACTTTAAGGTGTGTAAACGCTTTATTGATGATGTGCTGATTGTATGGCATGGAACCAAGGAAGAGACAACAGATTTTGTCCATGGTCCAAGGACACCCATCTCAGATTCACACACACGATTGATGTGAACCACGCAATTTTTCTGGATCTAGACATTACCATAACCCAAGAAGAATAAACAACACAGGTTCATAACAAAACCACAGATAAAAACAGTTTACTTCTCTATGAGAGCTACCATCCTAGGGCCCTGAGACAAAACCTCCTGGTAGGTCAGTTCCTCCGAATCCAACGGAACTTCTCGAATACAACAACCTTTGAGGAGCAGGCTGAACAACTGGAAAATAAACTTCTCGAACGCCACTACCCGAGAAAAATGGTGAGACGAGCAAGGAAACGTGCCAGGAACAATCCAAGAGAGTCACTACTAGAGGATATAACAAAAGGAGACACCAAAAGACCAGTATGCGTTGCGACATACACTCCGATCTCAAACAAAGTACAAAAAATCATGAGAAAAAACTGGCACATCCTCAATAGCGCTGGAAACCAGTGGCAGCCACCTTTATTTGCCTTTAGAAGGAACAGGAGTCTGCGCGACGAACTAGTACACGCAAAGAGACCATCGACCTGAGAAGAGGAGCAACAAACCCTGTGGAGCCAGCCACGGCCCGTCTGCCACTTCTCCTGTGGGAACTGTACATCCTGTGCACTCACTTCTAATACCAAGGAGGTAGACATTTATGGACCTTACAGCTTGCTCTTGACGACCGCTAGGTTGTATGTGTGCAGAGCGTAGTATTTAGACCCTTACGACGCTTCCCACGCTAATTGCGCGTTTTTTAATCTACCTGTTATTATATTTAATTTTATTTTAGTTTCTTTGCCCTGGTTTTAAAACAGCCCCTTACCTGCACTATAAATGTGATTTCACCGCACTTGGCGGGTCCCTGTCTTGTCACTTAGGATTTCGACGGCCATCTTGGGTTGGTCGGACGCCGGACGGCGCCATTGGGGTCTGATGGTCTAGACGTCATAAGGACGCTAGACCTCTACTTAAGGGGGACAAACCAGGCGGTTTTCCATTTATGGACCTTACAGCTTGCTCTTGATGACCGCTAGGTTGTATGTGTGCAGAGCGTAGTATTTAGACCCTTACGACGCTTCCCGCGCTAATCGCGCGTTTTTTAATCTACCTGTCATTATATTTAATTTTATTTTAGTTTCTTTGCCCTGCTTTTAAAACAGCCCCTTACCTGCACTATAAATGTGATTTCACCGCACTTGGCGGGTCCCTGTCTTGTCACTTAGGATTTCGGCGGCCATCTTGGGTTGGTCGGACGCCAGACGGCGCCATTGGGGTCTGATGGTCTAGACGTCATAAGGACGCTAGACCTCTATTTAAGAGTTCAACCCGTCTGTGCCCGTCCGTGCCAGACCGGGGCTTGGGGCTATGACTCCTTCTGCGAACTCCTGCGGTAGAGTTATTTATTCAGGTGAGGACTTAAAATCTCTTTGTCCTATTCATCCCACAAAATGCACCGTTTGTCGTTTTCCGATCTCTAGGTTTGTGTGTGCCGGCTGTGGCTATTCTCTTGGTAAAGGGTCCCTGGCCAAAACTATACATCAGTCCTATATTCGGGGTAGGAGAAGGAGGAGAAGGTCCCAACATCCTAGTAACCCCCCACTTCAGTTTTGGAGTATTAATTGTCGATCCCTTCCGAAACATAGACATCATATATACGACTTTATTATCGAAGAGCAGCCTGATGCATTGTTTCTTACCGAGACTTGGCTTCAGGAATGTTCTGGTCCCGATGTCGCTGTTGCTGTCCCCAACAACTATGTCATGGTAAGACTTGATAGGAAGTCCGGACAGGGGGGAGGGATTGCCATTATTTTTAAGGCAATATACACATGTAAGTTTGAAGTCCTTCCTATGTCTGGAAGTGAGACTGCATTCTTCAAATTAGTGATCAATCCTCAATTCACCTTGTCGGGCCTGTTGATATATCGCCCTCCAGGGAATGCCTCCTCTTGGATTTATTCATTTGCTGATATTATAACTCCTCTATTTCTCAGGGCAGCTAATTTCACCATTCTTGGTGATCTTAATTTACATCTTGAGGACCCTCAGTGTACAAATAGCAAACGTTTTCTATCTGACCTGGAGGCTTTCAATCTGCCCCTGTTGAATATTGGTCCCACCCATTCTGCTGGACATTTACTGGATCCTATTCTTTCTAATGTTTCTTTTGATTGCTCTCAGAACGCCCGTCCTCTGGAGTGGTCAGATCATTTTGCGGTTCATTTCTCTTTATCGTACCCTAAACATCAGATAAATAGAATCCTAGATAAGGGTGCTCCAACTTATCGTTGGGGGAAACTCAATATCAATCGGTTTAATCACCATCTTTCCAATACTTGCCCTAAGGAATGTATGGCTTCAGTTGCTGAGATGAACATAGTTGTCTCCCATTGGCTCATAAACGCTGTGACTACTTTCCTTCCGCCTTCTCCCATACACGTTAGGTCACATCGTCCCCCGGCGCCTTGGTTTTCTATTGACTTGAAAGCCCTGCGCACTAAATGCAAGGCCCTGGAGCGGAAATGGCGACAATCTTATTCAGTCTCTCAGAAGACTGTTTATAAAGAGGCTTTAAGAGATTACCACCAAAAATGTAAAACCGCCAAAGCGGCTTACATTGCGGATACTGTTACACAAGCTCAGAACTGTCCTCGTACTCTCTTCTCTGTCGTTAAAAAACTGACAGGAGCTGATACCATCCCAACACCCCCAGCATTAGATGAGGCCCAGTGTAACTCTATCGCAAAAATTTTTATAGCTAAGGTCGAACGTATTTACGACTCCATGAGCCCCCCTTTGAATATAGAAGAATTGTGTCCTGAGCAGACCGGAGATATTGAACTGTCTTTTTCTAGAGTAAAATTGACACATTGGGAATTGTTTGACGACACTTCGTTCTCCATCTGTCTAAACAGTATACGATCGGGCTCACCGCGTGATCCTGTACCTGTAAAATTTCTTAAATTACTAGATCTTGCACCTCGGAGGGTTCTTATGAGACTTTTAAACGCCTCATTATGTGAATCCCAGGTGCTACGGGACTGGAAACACGCAATGGTTGTTCCCCTTCTAAAAAAAGCTGGAGCTGATGTGTCCAATCTTGCCAATTTCAGACCAATATCATTGCTACCCGTACTTTCTAAAGTGCTGGAGAGGCATGTCAACACCCAATTATACAATCTAGTGGAATTGTCGGGATTTTTGCATCCATCCCAGTCTGGTTTTCGTGCTAATTATTCCACTGAGGCCGCCCTTCTTGGGGTAAAAGAGAGTTTAAGACACAGTGTCGACCGCGGTGAAACATCAGCGCTTATCCTTTTGGATTTAAGTGCGGCGTTCGATACTGTGTCTCATTCCATTCTTTTAAACTCTCTTTGTTCCCTGGGATTGGACGGTCCGGCTTTAGCATGGATTGCCTCCTTTTTAAGTGAGCGCACCTTCCAGGTCTTTTCCACGAAAGCCACTTCTTCCACTTATACATCGGCATATGGTGTTCCTCAGGGGTCTATACTCAGCCCTCTGCTGTTTAATATCTATATAAGACCCCTTGCTTCTATAGCAGAAGACGCTGGGCTGACCATTTTTTCATATGCTGATGATACTCAGATTGTTTTTTCCCTCTCCAGCTGTGAAAGCAACGATATATCGGTTTTGAAAACTGGGTTGTCACGTATAGCTAGGTGGATGCAAAGGCATCTCCTCAAGCTAAACGGTGACAAAACCGAAATTCTTATTTTCGGGAAACAGAAAGATTTATGGGGCCCACAACATTGGCCTAGTGAGATGGGACCTCTCCCTCAGCCATCTTCAGTGGCCTGTAATCTCGGCTTCCTCATAGACGACAAACTCTCCATGAGACAGCAGGCCACTCAGGTGGCCGCCATCTGTTTTACTACCCTACGTTGGCTCCAGAAAATTCTATGGATGCTGCCTCCATCCACCAGGAGAACCGTTGTTCAGGCATTGGTAACCTCTCGCCTGGACTACGGAAATGTCCTCTACCTTGGTGCTGATGTGGCCACTGTTCATAAACTTCAGGTTGTTCAGAATTCTGCTGCCCGTCTTCTTTGTAACATCCCAAGAAGACAATCAGCTATGCAGGCTTTACGCAATTTACATTGGCTTAGGATTCCTAGCCGTATTAACTTTAAAGCCTTATGCTATCTTTTTAAAATCAAGCAGGGCTCGGCCCCGATGTATCTGCGTAACCTCGTTCAACCTTATAAGCCAAATCGAACACTCAGATCGTCCGCTAATTGTGACTTTGTCATTCCTCGATTTAAACTTGTAAAAATGGGAGGGCGGGCCTTTACCCATCGTGCCCCTAAATACTGGAATGCGCTACCTTCCTCCTTGAAAACTGAGACTAATTTTCTCGCCTTTAGGAAAAGACTCAAAACATTACTATTCCGGTGATTTGCATGTTGATCCAGTTGTCTCATGGTGCTGCTTACAACGGTCCGTTTTTCTTCTCTAGTCTATCCCTTCGCGCCGGGAAACCCACTGTGGGTAGCTGTTGCGCGTTATAAGTTCAAATAAATAAATAAATAGACATAGGAATGGGGATCCCTTGGCAACTTCGAGAATTTAGTAATTGCAACACGGAGAACGTCGTATACCTCTTGAACTGCACATGCGACCTCAAAAACGTTGGCATGACCACCAGGAAAATCAAAGTGCGTATCAATGAACATCGGAGCACGATTCAGGGGAAAAAGACCAACACCAAACTGACTCGTCATTTCGCTGAAAAAAACCATAAAGACACAGACCTGAAATGGACCATTCTGGAAGTAATGAAAAAATGAAAGTTTGACCTTACTAAAGCCCTACATGTAAGAGAACAACGCTGGGTGTTCCGTTTACAAACCTGGGACAAAGGGCTCAACGATGAAATACTGTGGCTCCAAATGGGGCGTTAAAACCTCTAACAACCACCAGTAGATTAATTCACACTAACACATAGACGGAGCATACCTGGTATACCATCACACGACACTGTGAAACCATCGGTACATGCAGTGCCCTGTCTTAAATGAGTTTATTTAAAATGGGCTGAGTCTACCTGGAATTATCACACTTAGCTGGCTTTTAAACTAAACCGAAGTCATGAGGCTAATAGGCCACATGCCCTCCAAAGTCATCCTCCCCCAGCTGGAACCGTCTCTCACCCAGGCTTAACGCATGAATAGAAATGATAGCGCAGACACTCAGCGCTAATACTCAACATTTGACATCCTTACCCTTATCACCCTTATTATGATCTTCATTTGGAATAGTTTACGTAGTGGGTCGCGACACTGCTCGTCATACTAGCAAATAGCCCCAAAGAATTCTGGATAATGTAGTGGCAGCGGTGAGTACGCCTATGCCACGAGTATGTGAAATAATGCCATCCCTGGACACGTGTTTCGAGGTAATTGCCTCTCGTCAGCAGGGAGCAGGTAGGTATGCGGGGTGCCAAGTAGACTGCCAAAATATATAGGTAAAGTACCTTTCAAGGCGCGCAGGTGCAGACACCAGGCTCGTCAGCCCAAAGTCGCTCGAAAGAGCTTTAAATAGTTTACGTAGTGGGTCGCGACACTGCTCGTCATACTAGCAAATAGCCCCAAAGAATTCTGGATAATGTAGTGGCAGCGGTGAGTACGCCTATGCCACGAGTATGTGAAATAATGCCATCCCTGGACACGTGTTTCGAGGTAATTGCCTCTCGTCAGCAGGGAGCAGGTAGGTATGCGGGGTGCCAAGTAGACTGCCAAAATATATAGGTAAAGTACCTTTCAAGGCGCGCAGGTGCAGACACCAGGCTCGTCAGCCCAAAGTCGCTCGAAAGAGCTTTAAATAGTTTACGTAGTGGGTCGCGACACTGCTCGTCATACTAGCAAATAGCCCCAAAGAATTCTGGATAATGTAGTGGCAGCGGTGAGTACGCCTATGCCACGAGTATGTGAAATAATGCCATCCCTGGACACGTGTTTCGAGGTAATTGCCTCTCGACCCATTTACGTAAATCACTAATAGCTCATTCGAGCGACTTTGGCTGACGAGCCCGGTGTCTGCACCTGCGCGCCTTGGAAGGTATTTTACCTATATATATGGCAGTCATCGGCACCCCGCATACCTACCTGCTCCCTGCTGACGAGAGGCAATTACCTCGAAACACGTGTCCAGGGATGGCATTATATTTCTATATACTCGTGGCGTAGGCGTACTCACCGTAGCCACTACACTATCCAGAATCCTTTGGGGTTATTTGCAGCATGACGAGCAGTGTCGCGACCCATTTACGTAAATCTTCATTTGGAATACCTGTTTGTACAAGTGCATCAGAGCAAGTCCAACTGAAAACTGCCCGCTAGTACACGCACAACATCGCCAATCTGGGCAGCTCTAGACTCTGGGTAGAATACCCCCCCTTTGTTCTGGGCAATCAGCCGCTCACCCGTTCACACACCAGGTGCTTTGCAGTCACACATCAGTCACACACAGAGCAGACGTGTACTTCTGCCCCTTCTGCAAAATCTCGCCCCTCTGGGCAGCTAAAAAATCTAGGTACAATTTCACCTTGCATCACAGTAATTGTCCACCCACACGTTTCCACATCGGGTGCCTTGGCAGTCACGCATCAATAGCACACAAGAGCATGCGTGTACTTTTGCCAATTTAAAACTAGGCACTGTCGCGTAGGGCACGGACCACCGCGCACTTTTCCTCAGTAATTTCCGTCACGCGCTTCACTTCTCTAATCTGAGCATGTGCGTAGCTCCACCATTTTGAAACCAGGCACTCACGCTTCAGGACACAGGAAGTAGTGCTCCGGGTTTATTCACACTGAGCATGTGCACAGTGCAGCCATGGATGAATCAGGCTTCCCCTCCAGGGACACAGGAAACCACACACCTGATTTCACTTAGCACCACTTAAAACCAATTTGCTTAAGTGAGCAGACTATAAAAGCAGCTCTCCACCCAGTCCTACACCGGGGAGGAACGGGAGCAGTCGCCTAGGATCCACGCAGGAAACTTTCCTTGAGGCAGTAAGGGTGTGAATGAGATCGGGTTGAATGTACATTGGGGCAATTAGCACAATTGAGGATGAATGTTCTGTGTGTTTGTACTTGAAAAACCATAATTCTCACGCCAGCTGTGATCTATATGTTTTTTCCACAGGTTCTGAGAAACAGGGGTTTCCCCTCCCCTCCTCCCATGGGGCCAGTAGCTTTGGTTTTTAGGGCAAGAACAGTGAGACACGTGCTCTCACCTTTGCATCCCCATCATGTACACAAATTGAGTGGCACATGTCACATGAGTAGTCACTCACACAGAAATTGGATCAGTGCATGCATTGAGTTCAGCTATTTGCCACTACTACGGTCTGTTATATATTTTTTCTCTCCATACATTTTCTTTTACAGGCTTGAATCTAGGAGCCATCCAATTGTGGAGTGTGACAGTGATCACGCCCACACAGTGGTACACTCTTGACACTTTTGGTAAGAACGGAGCCCCCATTTACATATTTAGGTCCTGATGAATGCCCTGGACCCTCCTGGGCCAAGACGGCAGAAACATGTCGACCTCTAAACACAACGGTTAGGGGACACTAATTTCCCCACATACCGTCACCTGCTTTTAAACATCATATAGTTATCTTTCACATTAAAAAACACAATGAGGATAACTATAATGATTTTTAATCTCACTCACTCATACATGGGCCCCCACTTAGTTTAGAAGTGCATCCCTGTCGTCAGGTGTATGCCCACCCTCTATCAAAAGGTTTGATAGAGAATGACACCAGGTGGTGTGTGAGACCAGTCCGTTTCTTTTTGTGAGATGTCCCCACTCACAATATAACTCAAACCTTATAGTGGTTATCACTTTAGGAGCAGCTCTTTTGTAGTTAAACTTTAACAACTGATACTGCCACGGACACCACGGGCTGTTGCGTCATACATCCGATGGATCATTGCTACCTTCAGAATTCTGCCTTGCCTAGCTGGATGATTTTAAGAACCAGAAAATAATAAAATATACAAAGTTCCATTGTAAAATATTGACCGTTTTAACATTTGAGGTTTACCTGACACTGCTCCATCTCAATCAGTCTAACTATTAGGCTACTGTGGACATTATTCTTCCATGTCACTTTACCATCTCAAAAAGCGCTTTTGTGCCTGAAACTAACAAATTGGTGTTTTATTAGGTTGGTAAGGTCACTCCTCAAATTAATGACCTATTTTTTCACAAAACAAAATTAGCTGTTAGCCGCATTTGAAGGCCAATGCACATGTAAGTATAGTGGCTTTGGTGTAAAGCTGTGTTGTTAAATTGTGAGTTAGTAGGATTCACACTAAGCACCTTCCCAGAAAAAGCCTCACTGTCCTGAACAATGCTATTTTAGCAATCATGGCTACAATCCTAATTATCACATTTGTTGAAGCTGGACCTCTCTACAGTGTCACCCCAAATAGTTTGTCTTCACCCCTCCTATTTTTGCTGAATTCATTTTTGTTGACTTAGGACTCCGCGCACTTTACCACTGCTAACCAGTGCTAAAGTATTTGTGCTAACCCCCTAAAACATGGTTACATTGGCTTACACCTGATTAGCATATTTAATTTACTTAAAAGTCCATTGTAGAGCGGTAAAATACATAATCAGGGCCTGTACATGTAATGTAATTAGTAGGCCTGCAGCACTTATTGTGCCACCCACTTGAGTAGCCCCTTAAAATGTGTCCCAGGTTTGACTTTGCTGTCTGTATGCAGTTTTAAACTGCCAATTTGACTTGGCAATATAACCACCTTTCCAACCCTTAAACTCCTGTTTTATTGCATGTAGGTCACCCCTAAGGCAACCCTAGGTAGCCCATAGGGCAAGGTACAATGTAATTGAAAGGATGGACATGGATCTTTAAGTTTTACATGCCCTGGCAGCGAAAAACTCCTAAATTTGTGTTTTACCACTATGAGTCTACTTGTCCCATAGTATAATATTGGGTTGCCTTATTACATTTAATAAGTACCAACTTTTGTTTGGTAACAGGGTTAGTTCATGTCTGTTATTACATGTCCTGGTGCCTATTAGGGTACATGAAGGTGACCCACACACCCTTTCCTCTTTTTTATTTCAACACTTCCCTGGAGAGATAGGGTCCCTAGGGTGTGATAATGCTTGGGAGGATGGCAGCATGCCCCACCCTTTAGAATTCAGCTCTGAGTATGGCGCCCGTACGCATATTATGAGGGATGGCCACATGCCCCTCTCCCCTTAATTATAAAATTAGGCCCAGGGTATAGGTCCCCAGAGCCTAATAAGGCTTGCCGAGAGGTCACGCGGCTCCCTCTACTTTATTTATGACTATTGGCCATGTGTAATGGAGTACTCAGGGCCACAATATGCATGGGGCTCGGGTCTACGTGGTCCTCCTCCCCCTAATTATGGCAATTGGCCCTGAGTGATGGGCCCTAGGGGCCTTTAAAGGTTTGGGGAGAGGGGCCAGATGCCCCTCTCCAAATTAATTAAAATATGGCACTGGGGATTGGTCCTCAGGCCCAATTATGCTTAGGGAGGGGTCCCACTTCCATATTGTAAAAGTATTTGGCCCTGGGAGAAGGGAGCCCCCTTCCATATGCATTTGGACCTAGAGGATGGTTTCCCCAGGGCTTCTAGAGGTTTGGGGGTCGGATTCAAGTAGCTGATAGAAGGTTGAAGAGGGTGGCTGTGCAAACTCCCTCACCTTTAAAGAAACAAAAAGTCCTGAGGTCCCTGGGGCCAACACTGGTTTGGAGAGGGGTCTGCGCAACTCCCTTCCCCAGCAGTGATTTTTCTGCTTGAGGAGTGCTAGCAACATGCACTGTGCAAACCCCCTCACCATACAGGGTCTTCAGCGTGGTTTTGCTTGATTGCGAAGTGTTGTCGCAGGGCCTGACAACAGGCCATGCCATGCAACCAACCGCCCCTCCCCATCACACATGGTCAAAGGCAGTGCATGGCAGGGAGTTGGATTTATGTGTGGTCATATAAAATTACTTTACATAAAAAAACAATAGACATTCACTGAATAAAGCACTGGCTAGAGTAACATTATAGTTAGCTGTGACAAAAAGATCTGGTTTTGAATAAAATAAACCTTAAAGATTCACTGAAAAAACAAAGCTTAAAGTGATGTTATAGTTAGGAGAATATGTTGGTGCCACCATAATGTTTTGAACTCCAAAACTGAAAGGAATTCACAAGTCGTAGTATTCAGAACCTACTATAACTTGCACCCCAGCCATTCACTACTTATGCTCTCACATATTACATTACATGTTCTATGACATCATTTATGACATCACTGATGGTTTATCAAATGACATCCTTGATGACCACATTGATATTCACAATACTGCTTTAATTTTGATTGCACCATGTCCTGACGTCCTGCTATTGAGACATTATGAGATCCTATTAATCAAGAAAATCCTCTTAAGGTTGATAAAAGTTTCATCGTCATTTGAGAAAACTAAACACCTTGTATGAATTTGAAGAATAATATTTTTGTTCTTATCCTGGAAAGGTCTTTACCATATGGTTTAGACTTTCATTAATCTTCTTTATTGGCTTTAATAAAAGTGCCCCATTGAATCTGACTGAAAATAACAGGTGGGAGCATGCTTCGATATGAATTACAAATGACTTATATAGGAATATGGGCTTTTCTGGCTTATGGTACCTAGATTTTTTAAAGAAAGTTTTGCACCATCCACTCAAAGATTCGTTGGAATGATGAATTCACAGCCATATTTTAGAACATGGAAAACATGCCCAAATCTCATATGACATTTCCTTTGGAAGGCTTAGGGAAGCTCTTCTAGCGTCTATTATTGTCTGCCACCATTACTTAGTTTCAGCTAGTGGTTGCCAGTGGTGGGCACCAGCACTTATTTTTTGGGACTGGCACTTATTTTTCTGCATCAGACATTTCCCTTGAGCAATATAGAGCACAGCAAACAAAAAGAAAAGATGGAGGAGAGGAAAGACAGAAAAAACAACAGAAGGGAGAAAGCTGGAACCTGCAAAACTGAGATAAAGCCTCAGGGAGTGTCTGGCAGTGGATTAGAGAAGCCAGAGGTGGATTCAAGCTACCAGCTTTAGTATTTGGTGCATCCACCTTTATTGCACTGGCTGCGTGGTGCTGAGCATGGAAATAAGATATCACAAACAGTAATAGGTTTATTTATGGCGAAGGCTGCTCCTACTAATTTGTTACTATAGTTTGACTATGATGTGGAAAATCCCACCTAGAGAAGAGATACCTCACTTTTTCATGCCAAGGACTTATCAATAAGAGATCATTGAGACCTCTGTATTGTCATAAAAGGGATTGTTTATTACTGCCACCATCCACTTTTGAACTTAAAGGTACAATTGCCCTCACAAATTGGGTGAACATATTACCTATCTATAAAGAGGTAGAGGAGTAAGTGAGAGAATGGGTTGATTTTGTGGTTCAGGACTAGGAAAATGGACACTACTATGTTTATTTTCTGGTTTAGAAATCCAACATCCAGGTAAGACTAGTTCAAAATAGAGATGCTACTACAAATTATTCCATCTTCCTGGAGTTTATTACCCTGGAAAGTACATATTTTCCAATTTGAGTTCCTGAGAAAGATATAAAATTCTTGAGGTTTGCTGTGAAAATGGTGCACTAGCAATCCTGGGTGCTGGCTTTTAACGGTACAACAACTCAAACAATTGTGTATAATTCCAGCTATGCCTGCACTTGGATTGCCTTAAACGTTAGCATGCTCCCCAGAATTCACATGTGGTTTATGACATGCGGCACAAATATGGGTTGGTAATAGAACTTTTGCACTTATACTTTGAACCATCTAAAGAGCATCATGAAATAGAACCTCTATTGACCAGATTTAAATAGTATTTTTTTATTCCTTGAAGCTTCAGGATTTCCTGCAAAACCTCCTGGCTAAGATGTTGACATCATCAAGGCATTTTTTACAAGTTCATGACTACATAGCATCTTGCTCAGCCATGATCCAATATTACATGCTGCATCAAAAACCTTATTTAGCATTAGAGGATCTTCATGGAATAAATTCTAGCTACCATCAGCAGATAATTCCCCCGGGGAAGATTACGCAAAATGTTTCCACAGGGATGATTTTGGATCTTGCATCCAAGGGATGTGGTACTTCTCTAGGGTTAAGCAGTGCTCAGTGTCTGTAAAATCTATATTGATGGCACCATTGTCAAACTGAAGAACATTAAGTGCGCATAGACAAGAAGTTTAGGTCCTGCTACCAGACCCGTGAATATTCACCCTTTTCACAGGTATGAAAACTCAATTCTAATTATTAAATAAGTCACCACTAAGCTTGGTGCCTACCAGATAGTTTTTATGATACTAATACCTGGAACATGTGTGATGCTAGAAACAGCCTTAAACCCCAGGCACTAGACCCAAAAGGACATTGTCACTGGTCAGCCTGCAACTGGCAGATAGGAAAAGTATAGATTATACGTATTTTAATCTATAACAATATCACTGTACTAACTCAGACTCCATTGAAGACTTATTTTTTTGCGTAATCAAATTCCAATCTAATGGTAAAGTAGGATTTTCATTATATATTTGGTAAATGTAACTTTTATAAAGTTACCTTTACCCTTTTAGAAGCTGCTGTTCTAATTTGCATTAGCAACTGCAAGGCTTGCACTGAGGTGTCAAAGGGGTGTGAAAACATTTCCCAGTGCAGAAACATCAGAGTGTGTGGAGGTGTTTTCAATTCCTTGTAGGAAATATCAGTTAAGATGAACCCAGCTACTTTGTTTACTTTTCTTAATTTATTTTTATTAACATATATGGGTATAAAGAGCACACAAATCCAGTACATGACATACAATTGTGTTATCAATCAATGTAATAATCAATCCTGCCCGAATGCTGGGCTGGCATGTGAGAAACATACGTACTTTTTGCTTGTAGACATACAACACAACAAACCCAACTCAACAAACCCCACTATCCCAGTGCCACCTATCTCTGCTGTGAGTCAGTAACCTACGCCCAGATAAGGTTCACAGATCCGACCAGGGCACTCCATGCCTAAAGGGCAGACTGCAAGTGTTGTGTGTACCAGGGGCACTTCAGGGCGGGCAGGTATAGTCTCTGGTAATGTTTGTAAATTGCTCAAAAAGTATGTCAGTGGCCCCACTCGTTTTACCCTACGTAGCAATGTACTCATTGCTTGTCCGCACATAAGCAGAGCTTATGACCAAGTGACAATGGTGGGAGCAGTTGAATGTTTCCATCGCATAGTGATGGCCCTTTTAACTAAGATGAGGATCAATCAAGGAATTTAGAAGGTGGTCTCTTCGGATATGGTCAAGGGAAAAGGGCAAAGAGCAATCCCGCAGGCAAGTGATGTAGAACAAGGCCCATCCTTGTTGTTAAAATTCGTACACCTGAGCCCAGCACTGGTATAGGGAGGGGTTGGCCCATATCATGTGGATAAGGTCTGCCTCAGGTAAAGCACAAGGAGGACAGGCTGAAGCCACATTCAGGAAGATCTTACATAGTCTGGCTGGTTTGAGATATGCCCTGTTACGGATGTTAAATTGAATATATTGGAATCTGCACCTCTGGACAAGGATTTTCCACCAATCCGAATTTTGTATAGTTTGAGCAATATCCCCCTCCCAAGCCATGTGTAGTGCTGTTTGGGTCTCATCCCTCTGCTGCAGGAAGGCTTTGTAGAACCAGCTAAGTTGTCCCATGTACCCGCTGTGTGGAATATTTGAAAAACTTTGTGTGCAGGTGGCATTACATGCTGTATGCGAAACAACTGATATAAAGATCACTTAAAGCATTCATACATTAGAAATTGCCTGGGCAGGTGGTTGCACTCCACCACATAGATGGAGAAGACCATCAGCTCCCCATTTTGGAAAATATCCCCCACTGTAGAAATTCCAGCCCCATGCCAAGCTCGTAGATGCCCAGTTGTAACCGGGCTGTTGTTGTCGGTAGACCTACCAGGGGACTAGCTAGGGTGAAAGGGGGGTGCTCTTTCAGTTTTCTTGCCTGCTCTGTCCACACACGATGTAGCCATGTGGAACAAGACCATGTGAGGAGAATAACCTTGCTTGAAAGGGTATAGTGTGTAATGCAATAGCCCATCCTGGAATTCACTCTTTCTCAGCCCTGTTTCAGGAGGAGAACAGCCCACAAGCCAGTGGGTGACCCACTGCAACTGAGCCACCAAAAATAACATTTGAATTCCAGGAGAGCCAATCCCCCAGCCTTTACTTGGAGTTTCAATGTGGCGAGTGCTGCTCTGCAGTGTCCACTACTCCAGAGTAGAGTCTCCAAATATGAGTCAAATTGTTGAAAGAAGGAGCGGGGGTATGAATAGGAGGAAACCAACAACGTATTAAGGGAGGCAAGGGAGAAACACCTTTTTCGCTAAGGACACCTTCCCAATTAGAGATAGAGGTAAGGACTTCCAGAAAACAATCCTGGGATCGGAGAGCTCTGGTGGCCTTGCCCAAGTTGATATCAAGAAGATCTGCCAGCACGTGATATTATTGAATCCAGAGGTATTGGAGACAGCTGCAAAGTCCAAAATAATCTGGGCCATGGAGAATAGACCCCTGGACACATCTCGAACATATAACAGAAGATTGTCGGTAAATAACAAAGTTTGATGTGTCTGGCTATGTACTAGAATCCCCACACTACTCTGCGCAGGCACATATATGCTGCCATGGGCTTCATAGACTTGGAAAGCAAAATCAGAGACAAAGGGTAAACCTGTCTGGTGCCCCGAAATACAGGCAATGCAGTGAAGATGCATTTACCTGTATTCACCTGAGCAGTTGGGTCTGAGTATAATATGCATATCCATTTATGCCACTGAGGCCCTATCCTAAACTGCTGCAACATGCTATTGTCCCAGCGAAGAGAGTCAAAAGCCTTCTCCAAGCTGAGAGCACTACATACCACATTGGGAAAGCAAGAAGCAGACTCCCCCTTGATATGCTACAAGCAGTGGAGACTGTGTGATGTATTACTACCTGAAATAAAGCCTGCCTGGTAATCATGTATTAAATTGAGTAACAGCAGAATAAACCAAACAGCAAGGCTCTTGGTGAGTATCTTATAATTTGTGTTAAGGATGGAGAGTGGACTATAGGACCCAGGATCTGTTGGATCTGTATGAGGTTTTAAAAGAGTTGTGATGAGTGTGGCATTGAGGAAAGGGGGAGAGAACCAGTGCCATAAATGGCCTAGACCAAAGATTGTAGCTCAGGCGCCAAAGTTTGGGCAGATTGGGCATAACATTCAGCAGGCAAGCCATCAGAGTCTGGCACATTTCCATCCTGTAAGCCCTTAAGGCAGGAGCCAGTCTCATGACTTTTGATTTGTTCATCCAAAGCCTCCAAAGTTTTGGAGGGATACAGGAAATAGGAATCTCAGATAAGAAGCCCTGAAAGGCAGCAGGGGAAACCAGAGGGGAGGAGGGGGGATAAAGCGATCTCTAGTAGCCATGGAAAGCTGTACTGACAGAGTATTCAATATGGGTAATATCACCAGACTGGAGGTCAATCAATAACAGAGTAGGATCACAGTAGGTAGGCAAAATCAACCACACTAGTAAGTGACCGGAAGTGATGTCTTCATTATTGGTACTCCCAAAATATGCAGCATAGTCATGACAATGAAGAAATTCTAGTTTATCATGTAGGTCAGCGTGTGGCAAATTAAGAGCATCCAATGTCTCTGGGTCTGCAACCACTGCCCGCTCAGCTCCTGCTAAGTTATCTTCTACCTCCTAAACATCTCTAACCAGAACTCTGTGCACCCCAACAGTGCTCTGAATACAAAGCCCTCTAATAATTATTTTAAAAGCTTTCCAATCAATCAAGGGGGAAGAAGTAGTCCCAGCATTGTCACAACTGAAGGAATCAATTTGTTTGAGTAGTGTCTAACAGAAGACCGAATTCTCCATCATCATAACAGAGGCTAGCCTCATAGGGATTGGAGGGTGGCCACCCCCAAACCAACACTATAAGTAAGGAATTATGGCCTGAGAATATTTGAGAATGGTACGTTAAAGAAGATGCAGCCATATGTATAGACACTGAACAAACAAAGATATCAAGGCAAGAATGCAATTTATGAACTGGGGAGTGGATCGGGAATTTGGGGTGTGTTGAATGTTTAACTCAACAAGTGTCAGCTAGGGACCAATTAGGTAGACATTGGCAGAGATGAGCAGCATTCAATACTGGAGATTGAGGGAGTGGTGGCATCGATCGATCCAGGGATACATCAAGAATCATATGAAAGTCCACCAGTGACCCATGGGGCATCCGACCAGTCAGCTATAACGGAGGTAACCTGGGACCAAAAGGAAAAATGTCTCTAGTGTGGTACATAAACTACTCTGAGGTTTAATGCCCATCCATTAAGGGCCTCCCTCATGACAGAAACTAGCCATTTGCAGCCATATGCTTTCTGTCCACCCTAAGTGGCGTTCACACCCTAATCTAGATCACCACTCCTTGGGAATAGGCAAATAACCTGTGCCAAATACTTGACCCATTCATTTTGGACTGCAATTTAGTCACCTCTGTATCCAACAAGTACATCTCCTGGAGAAACGTGATATGTACCTTCCAGCAGAGCAAGACAATATACACTTTATAACATTTATGCATAGAGTTCATGCCCCGCATATTCCATGTGATGAGACTATTGGTGTCAACAGGCATTATTTGATAAGGAATAGAGGGATGCACGTGTCTGCCATTAGACAGGCACCCCGTGAAATTTGTGAGATCCTAGAGTGGGGTGAAAATCTAATGGATGGAGAAGTGAAAGGTCAAGAGGGCACCATCTTAACCCTAAATGGATACAAAAAGAATTCATAGGACAGCAAACTTTGCAACCTTCCAATAACATGGAACAACACAAACAAAGGAAAGATACATTAAAAGGCCCCAACAGGGCTAGGGGCAGGCAAAGGGCACAAAAATCATCATACCTCCCCAACTAATACACTCATCGAGTAGGTATAGGGATGTGGGTACAGCGCCAGGGTGCCACCAGCCTCACAGACTAGGACAAGCAATAAGTCATATTAAGACCGGAGAACTCAAAGTAAGTGAAACTTCAAAAAAGTAATACCACTAGGAGCAATTATAGATTCAGAATCATAGAAGGCTATGGACTGAGAAAGAAAGCTGGGTGAGGCAGCTAGAAGTAAGTCGCAGCAGGTCTCATGTCTACGCCAGGTCCTAAATAGATTAAGCCATGAAAACCAAGGGTGTAGGTGTGTCAGAGCGAGTGCAGGCAGATGTAAGCAAACGTGGCACCAGCGAGAGTCCCTGGAGAATTTCTGTGTTTACAACAGCACTGTGCTGCTCCCATCTGTATTGCATGGGAGTGGGGTCCTCCTCTTCAGTCGTTTGTGGCACAGAATGATGGCATACAGTGTCAGTTATTTGAGCCATCCTAGGAATTGATGAGGGTGGTGATGGTGAGTAACTAAAGGACTGCCTAATGAATGATTACTCCCAGTCAAAGGTGTCTTCCTGATGCAAAATGAATTGAGTGTTCTGACCATTAGAAATCCATAGCTTGGCAAGGTAGAGAAGAGCTTACCTAAGACCTACCTCAAGCAGCTGCCATTTAAAGAAAGGGAGCCCACTGGAGCTGAACAGCCAGAGTGTAGTCTGGAAAAAACATAACCTTGGCATGTTTGTACCAGACAATATCTTTATCCAGAACTGCTGTCAGAGCAAGGTCATGGTTTCAGTAATTCAAGAGGCTCACCACCATAGGTCTAGGCAGTGCCCCAGTAGGGGGACACTGGGTGTGTACTCTGTTTGTGCGATCAATCTCATAACAAGGTGAGAGTGTTGTAGTGGTAATGTCCTGTTTATCCAATGTTCTAGGAATGCCTTAGGTACGCCAATAATGAGTGAGTGGCTCTTAGTTTATTTTCAGTGATGAGCAGTATTTCTATGGTGTCTTGAGTTTGTTCAGTTGAAGGTTGCAGTTTCTCAATAGGCATATTTACAGTGATCTTTCCAGACATACTATGTTGGTTTCCTCAAACGATTGCCAAATCATTGGTAAAGGAATTGGATTAGCCTCCAACATTTCTTGGGATTCAGCAATAGCTGCTAAGATTTTGCCCAACTTGTGGGGGCATGTGTCATTCAACGGGCATCTACCCCATAGGTGATGGTGGATTGGAAGCTCTTTGTGTGTGGTGCTCCTCATGATTGCGGTGCAAAAATTGGGACTCATGAGAAAGGGATCCTGTAAGAATTCCCGTGTGGTGCCTTTGCATTCCCTTTGTCCTCCCATAGGTTTCAAACAATCTCTCATAAATTATCAAACACATTGCCAAAACTTGGGAGGGGAAGGGTCCGCAAGGGGCTAAGTGAACCAGCGTGTCACCTCACCTAAATCCAGCATGAGCCACGCCATGGATATAGGGGTATGAGCGGTCTCAGTGGATTCCAAAAAACAGAGAAAGGTCAGGCTTGAAAACCAAGCACCTTCAAATGACTCGCTTGGAGCTTTACCCAACAAAACCAACATCTTCAGAGTTCCTTAGCCCAACACCAATTCAAATTTGTGAAGACTACCTCAGACAAAGCCTGCTGACTTGCCTCATGTAGGGTTGCCCCCATGAACATTTAGCCCATTGATTAGTGAGGAGGTAGGAGTCACCCCCACCCAATAGCTAATGGCAACCATAAATGTGGTACCACTAGGAACTCGCCTCAGAACACTTTCCAGATCTAAGGAAGATCAGAAGAGGACTGTATCTGCTGTCACGGACCTGAGAGGAGGCCTGAAGGACTGGACCTGTTCGCTCTTTTACCCAGGACAAACAAGTAAACTCCAGGGGTCAGTTGGCTGATCTCCTGTGTGGCTAGAGGGATATAATAAGTTTAAAGAGGACTTCTTGAAATGCCCAGCTGAACAGTGACAACTGGAACCAGACTGGACTTTGCTGTTGGCCCCAGCGTGACACCCTGAGAGACATTTAGTACCCTGAGATACTTATAAGTGTACCTCTGTGGTTGTATAGACAACAGAAGGACATTTGAAAACGTTTGAAACTTTCTGAGTGCCAGCGCTTCAGCGGTACCTGGCTGAAAAAGTATCCCACCAGCAGTATCACTAAAAGCTCCCAGCTCCTCTGAAAAAATGATTTTGTCCAACTTTTCATTGGGACTTTTTTAGTGAGAAATATCTAAAGTTACAGAGCACCAGGGAGATCAACCTGTTTCAGGTATTCAGCCTTAGGTTCTACAGCAATAGCTAAACGTTTACCTGTGTCCCATGCAGGGAGGAATGTCCTTCTTTCTACTTTAGGATTTTGAAGAAATTTAATTTTTTGGGGGGGGGGGAAAGTGATGAAGTCCCTTTCTGAAGTTAGAATTAGAATTAGAAATCCCTTCGAACTTTCTGAATTCCAGACATTCACTGGGACCAATTATCTTGGTGTATCCAGGCTGTGTTCCATTGCGGTTGGCCATAATTTCACCTAGGTCCTGGTCTATTCCTTTCTTAGACTATCTCCTACTCCTAGCAATTTTGAGCATTCACACTGAAAAGAAGTGTTATTATTCTTTTAGGTTAACAGTCGTCGACCCCGAACATGAATCCACTTTCTTATACATATATTAATTGTGATGGGGCAGGTGTCACTCTTTTTTTGTTTGATGAATATTGGCAGATAATATTTTGAAGCTCTCAGCAAAAGAAAATGCATAAGAAGACATGCTATGTCAGTGTTCTGCCAAGATCTCCTCTCAAGAATATCATGGACACAAATATCGTGCCTTGAATATCTTGATGTTAAAAATATGTTGTCAGACTATCGTAGCAAAGAATTTACTTGTGTGCTATTTTTTAACATCACTGTTAAAAATATTGTTTATTGTAAATGTAAGATGTGTTCTTTAAGAGTATTCTATTTTTCATTAACATATTATATTTGTTTTCAAAATGTTTCTATTTTTTCATACACTTAGTGATTTTTTATGTTTTTAAAAACGCTATTTAAAATTTCATTTTTATATGTATTTTTGAAGAAAAAAAACCATTTGAACATTTCTGTACTTTTTAAAATATGTAATCATGTTTCTAATAAATTTATTTTGTAAAACATGATTTTGCCACTTGTTATTTAAAAAGCTTACTTTCTTGGTAATATTACTTTCAAAAGTGAATATATTTAATTAAAATATGGACGAAGACCTCTGCGGTCGAAACGCTTTGCCGTTTACACCAATACAGTTAACTTTTTGAATTCAATTCCTGGAGTGTGAGTCGTCTTGTGTTCTACTCATGGATACAAGGATTTCTTTTGATTGACATATGGGTCCTGGCACCCGCATCTCACACCGACCCCGTACAGGCGAACGTGATCGGCAGTGCTGGAAGCTTTCCTGTATATTTCATTAAGTGTAACAATATTTTTGTTTCTAAAGGTGTGAGTTAAAATGCATATAATTTTATTTTAAAAGAATATTTTTATTTTACTTTTTTATAATTAATATATTTTTCAATGATACACAAAGATATTTTAAATACTAATAATTTTTTAATTATAGTAAAACATTAATTGTTTGTGGTTTTTTATGTTTTGTTGTTATATACATTCTCTAAATATCTTTATTATATACCATTTTGTACAGTGCATTATTTTACAATAATTATGTGTTTTTTGTTATTCTTTTTCATTACTAGAAAAAAATACTTCAGAATAATTACTGTTACATTTATGATATAGTTGTCATGTACATATATTTTTATTTCCAGTTATACAATTTCTAAGAACAGGATGCACAGTCATTTGTTGCAAACCACCATTTTTTTTGTATTACGCATAATTTGAAGTCACTAAATAAAGCACTAGTATTGCCAAGAACTAAGGTAATAAAGTACACATAAGAGAGTCCTCTTCCGGGAATTAACAAAAATAATATTTATGACAATGGGTCAATAACAACACAAAGAAAATGAAAGACGCATACCAACATGAATGACGATGGTTGATTTATATTTCAACAGACAAAAGTAAGGTTATAAACCGTTCATCCAACGTAATCAATAGTATGTGTACCATGTGATGGCACAGTGCAAGTGCAGTACAATGAGCCATACAACATAAACGTGTCAAAATCAGTTCTTTACTGTGTACACACTGGGTCATACATCAATACATCAATGGCAAACTCAATCATATGGGAATTTGAGTTTAGAAATCCTTTCATTAAAGATATGGGTTGACCCATGAAATGTTGATGTTTCATCCCCCTCAAGAAGAATTACCTGGGGTCTTCATCAGGACAAGAACTGGTGGTAACCTAACCAAAACAATCTGGATCTGAATCTAATATTGTATGTGTATACCAATCATTGTATCTTAATCAGCGTGGTGTATCGAAGCTTACTGTAAACGTGCAGTCATGAAACTCAACTGCAGTCTAGTAACTGTTAATAAAACTTTGATTCAGATACAGAGATTGATATACACATTCAATGTGACCTTTAGATCCATATTCTTTGTCCAGATGAAGACCCCAGATGATTCATCTTTATGGGGTCAAAACAATGACAATGATGTTAAGGCTTAATTTGCAGCTCAGTGAATTTTACACCAAATATAGTTGCATTTCCTTTTTAGTGAAATAAATTCATTCAGTTCTATATAGGTGGGGCAGCTACTGATAGCAATTAAGCAAATAGAATCAGAAACAAAAATATATTTTAATGAGAGAGTGGTTAATTTATGGATGGGCTCAGTATCATTGCCTGAATATTTTCTAAGAATTATCCACTGTGATGGGCATTCCTTCACAATATAATACTGCCCCAGATCCAACATGTGCAGAATGATTTGTGATATTTACAGCATTGTGTAAATGTCATCTGTATGGTAAAGGTCCCCTATTCTGAGGAAATATTATAGGGATTTTCTGTTTACCACTTTGAATTCTATGGGCCTGATTCACAAAGATAAACTTACACTTTTGAGTAAGTTTACTATTTTTTCGTTTTCTCAAACTGGTTATTTAATTTCACTAATAGTGATTTAATGACTATGGACACTCTGCACATAAAAAGATAGGCCTCTTCTATATTTACATGTGTGGAATCTCCACATTTGTAGAAATACTATTAGTAAAATTGAATTTGTAGTTCATAAAGACCAAAGTAAATTTACACAAAAGTGAATCATATTCTATGTGCTGAGTTTTATGTCTCAGCAGTCCACATACTTGTCCTCGGTACCTTGAGACTCCGCAGTCGGGGCGGAGAACTCTGCATATTTATGTATAGGGAATGTAGAGTCGTAAAACTCCACACCTAGTTTATGAATAGTAAAAAAGTAGAAAACATACACAAAAGTGCAAGTTTACCTTAGTGAAACAGGCCGTGTATGTTTTAATTTTGTTTCTGTCTCTGTTCCATTAAGGGTCTGGTGTTTACTACAGTTCGCAACCATCTGATTGCCTGCTGTGCAGTAAAATGGAATTTGCATCTCTATCATTTGCTGATAATCTGTTTGTTTTATCAATTTTAGAGATCCTTGTATTTCATACAGTAAAAATGTACATTTTGGGAGAGAGTATACTGTACAATGTGAACAAAACATGGTGAGTCACAGAACTGTACTCTTCATCAGTGACCCTCAAGCCTGTGGAGAACCAAATTAGACCATATTGTCTAGGTTTGAGGCCTACTCCACATTTAGACCACTGTAAGATCCATGTAAAATAAGTGTAGACAATCACTACTCAGAGAAAACGTTTTAAAGATATAACCTACTTCAGCAACCAAAGATATTTTAAGAATGCTAACTTTATTTTGATAAACAGATGAAAGAAAGAAGCTAATGTAAAATGTTCAAGATTGTGAAGAATTAGCGAACTGTTATAATGTATACAAAGTAAAAATAGAGATAAAATGCTTTAGTACAATTATTTACAGCTCACCTTGGGCTTTTACGGATATTTTGCATAAAAAATGAGAATTCTTTCTCTTACCCTTTTATTGGCAAGATAGCTACTCATATCAGCATGGCCTATCTTGAACAAGAGGAAGTAATACCTATGCATCAATGTTACTTTCTTAAACCAAAATTATGAGGAGTTTCACAAAGATGTTTCCAGCCATAAGGCAGACTCATGGCTGGAAAAGGTAAGCCTGAGTATTAAGGTGTGGTTCACAGTAGTGTACTGTATACATATATTAATATAGTACTACATAATAATCTTACAATAGAATAATGTGGACTTTACTAAGTAAATACTAAATACTTCTAAACAACCATTTAAATACCAAATTTAAAAAAAGCCATTCATACGTTTAAGATGTTGCCCATAGATCTCATGTTTTGCATTACAACCTCTTTTTAAACACATCTGTTAAACTTCTAGCTGACATTTGGATCCAAGCTTTCCCTGAGTATCGCCAGAAGCGCTCAGAATTCAACTATATCAGTAAATAAAGGAGTAGGTTTGAGAAAGTGGCTTATTAATTAGTGTAACCTAAAGTCCATCACAAGAAATAAAGGCAAAATCTTTTTAGGTCCAGTTAAAGGTTTCACTAATGTAAACCTGAGCAAAACCCATGGTAACTATGTCATAGACCCGGCTAGTTAAACTTAAAGAAAATATGTACAGCATTTGAAAGTACCAAAACAGTTAAAAAACAGTTAAAAAGTCAGGATCAGAAAAAAATAAAAATCCTATTCTGTTAGACCTCCACTTCTTGCTGAATCTTTTTGTTGACCTTTGGACTCTGAACACTTTACCATTGCTAACCAGTGCTAATGTGCATGTGCTTTTATCCTAAAACATGGTGACATTGGTATATACCTGTTTGATTTACTTATAAGTCCCTTGTAAAGTAGTGTACCATATACCCAGGGCCTGTAATCTAAATCCATCTAGTGGGCCTGTAGTACTAGTTGTGACACCCACACAAGTAGCCTTTCAAGCCTGTGTCAGGACTGCCATTGCAGGGCCTGTGTGTGCAGTTTACTGCCACTTCGCCTTGGCATTTAAAACCACATGCCAAGCCTTAAACTCCCTTTTAATTACACATAGGTCACCCCTAAGGTAGGCCCTAGGTAGCCCTAGGGGCAGGGTGCTGTGTAACGCAAAGGTAGAACATGTACTTCTAAGTTTTACAGGCCCTTGTAGTGACAAACAGCTAGATTCTTTTTTCACTACTGTGTGGTGTACCTCCTCTCATAGGCTAGCATTGGGAATTCAGTGAAACACTTTTAACCTGTAATTCCTAATTAGAATAGAGTAGCTAAATCACGTTTCATATCTTTGAAATGGCGTTGATAAACCCTCTTTAGTGGTAAAGTTGGAGTTGGCAATATCATTTTAGAAATGCCACTTTTAGAAAGTGGACGTTTCTCTGTTAGATTTGCTCTATGTGTCTGCAGCCTGTCTCCAATACACGGCTGGGCTGGGTGACAGCGTCACCTTGTGAATGTCCTCTAGACAGTCACAAACATAGGAAGGGTAGGTGTGACAAAGGACTAGTCTGCATTCATCAGCATTCTGATAGCCTTCCTGGGCAGGAAGTGGGAGAGGGAGCTGTCACAGACACGGCTGGGATGAAAGGGGACCTGTGCACTTCAAGAAGCTGCTACAAGGTCATCCCCTACTTCAAAGGCATATTTGGGTAGAATCACTGGGGCTCTGGACCTGGGATGAACTCTGCTGGAGTAAAGACTGCTGTGCTGTAAGGATTGCCAATTTGCCTTTACTGACTGTTCTAAGGAACTGCTTCTCGCCTTTACTGATCTGCCCTGCTGCCTGTTGATCTCTGCCCTGCTGACTCGATGATGACACATTGCCTTCATCTCGAGGGAGCTCGATTGACGATGCAGTGACCTAACTATCTGAAAAATATCAAGGGATCATCTCCTCAGCGTAAACTCTTGGCTCCATCCAAGTTACCATTTTAGCGGGACCTGTGTGAGTCTTGTAGCCATCCTGCTCTCTATCACAGTTGGTCTGAACTTTGGATTTACCCCAGCAACCTCAAGTAACCTTTTACTGTTAAGGACTTCTAAGCACTTTTTGCATTTATTCTATAAATATTCATATCTCAACTTCTACTAATTTGACTTTTGATGTTTTGGTCGTATTTTACTCAGATAAATATTCTTTATTCTTTTAAACTTATGTTGAGTATTTTTGTGGTATTTTCATTGTGTTTTTGTGTGTGTGTGTGTGTGTGTGTATGTGTGTTGTACAAATACTTTGCACATTGCCTCTTAACTTAAGCCTGCCTGCTCTGTGCCAAGCTATCAGTGGGTAAGCACAGGTTAATTTAAAGTGAGTATCGAGCTTACTAGGATTGTGGTCAGGGTGCAAACCTCTGCCAACTAGAGACCCAGGGCCAGAGGTATGATGGATGTTTGCATGTGTAATTGGGTTTTAGGCCAGTTTGCGCATGCAAAAACTTGTGGGGCATCACAAATAATCGCTATTAGGAGGGGGTGTTCTCTTCCCAATAGCGAACCCAAAGGCTATGTAAAAATGATTTGTGACCGCAATTGCGGTCGCAAAACACTTACAGTTTACCACCCTTCTCAGAAGAATGGTAAAGCACTCGCAAAAGGGAAGGGGTCCCCAGGGTACCCCTTCCTCTTTGGGAATGCATGTGCAAACATTTTTTAAGGGCAGGCAGTGGTCGCAGGGACCACTGCCTGCCCTTAAAAAATGAAAATGAAAAGTTACATTTTTATTTTTTAAATGCAGCCCGTTTTCCTTTAAGGAAAATGGGGTGCATTTTTTTTTTAAAACTGCTTTATTTAAAAGCAGTCCCAAACGTGGAGGTCTGCTGAACCTAGCAGGCCACTATCTCTGGGACTGCCAAACATTCCCAATGGGGTCGCATATTGCGACAGCCTCATTAATATTCATGAGGCATGCAATATGCGACACCATTGGGAATCGCAAACAATGTCCTAGACACTGTTGTACATTGACTTTTGCGACTCGCAATTTGTTGCAATTTGCGAGTCGCAAAAGTCAATGGTCGTACATCTAGCCCCCAATTTTTAGCATTAGTGATCAGAAGTGAGGATAGATTTTGTGTTTGTGCAATACCATTTTACCATTTAGTAATTCAGTGTTCACTATAACTCTATACTTAAGACCAATTTGAGCCTTTTTCAATTTTCCCTGACTGGCCTTTTTTATTTTTCTGATAAAATGTTTTCGGGAAACGAAGCACCTTCACCTTCAGGAATTGAGTTTGAGCTGGCCAGGTTAGAATGGTACACTGGGAAGCAGCTGAATGAATTCTGCAAGGGCTTTCAACATATGAATTTTTTAAGATTAAAGTACAATAACACCGACAACCATAAATAACCAATGGTAGTCAATGGTTACAGTAGACCAGGGAACAGCCATGATTACTGACTGACCATGATGTTGCCCAGGTCGCATACAACAACCAGGTCCGGCCAGGTCAGAGGTTTTAGCTTGGGACTGTGTTTTTTTTCTGGAAGTCAAAAACCTTCAGTAAGGCAAAGAAGTAGGCTGAATCTGAGGAGGTCCATTGGATAGGAATTCGATGAGTTACCTCTGAAGCCGTTGGTTTTAGTGTGGAAAACTCTAAGGGCAAGAAATTCAAATTGCATGCCAAAGGCAATACCTTTTGGATACTTTTAGCATACCTGCCTGGTTATGATTTTTACCATCAGTCTTAAAGCCCGATTTAAGGGTTGGTATGGTGTAGTATTTTGCTAGTTCAGTGTGTGCCAATTAAAGGAAAAATGAAAATACTGTGAGATTTAATTGTCTTTAATAAAATGTTGATTATGAACTCAGTCCATCCAAGAAGGTTATAATTAATGTGCACCCAGTCACTGTGGTAGTGTCTCCTTATGCTATGCTGTAGTGTAAAAGTGTGCTTCAGCAGCAACTCATTAGGTGGGAACCGAGCTGTCTTTCTCAGTGTTAAGAAATCTGTTCTGCTTTGGGCGAGAGGTAAACTGCCAATGCTAATAATGAATGTGCCTGACCTCCTTGCCACAGCCCAAAGACCCCTTGCCTGGTTTGCTGCTATATCTTCACTCTTTCCCTAAATGCTAACTTATTTATTTTCTAAATTGTATTTTTAAGGAATGCAATTTCAGTTTGTAATGCTGTTGAGGAAAAAATCATTCTAAAATCAAGTCAAGAAATGCTAATACTTAAAATTACGTATGAATTGCACAGGAAATGGGCATTTGTGGAAACACCTGTTAGACAAATGAATGATTCACTAGTATATGAATTAGATTGATACATTAATGTGAGCATTTCATTTTGACTTGTAAAATGAACACTGCATTAAACTCATCAGTGATCCTTCTGGGAATTATTTTACAGTCATTATTCACACTTTATAATGTGTTTTATAAGCAGAAAGGTTTGTGAGGTCCATATTAATGTGGCTTAACACATTTGTAAACCGTGGAGCCTATTCAGAAGCTGCATTTTGTACTACTTTTAGTATTACTACTAACATACCACAAATTGCCATTCATATACATACATGCAGAGGACTCGGCACAGGTAGCTATATGTTTTAGTAGTAAATGTGTGAGGGACAGAGAGGAGTGCCTGGATAATGGAGAGTATGTACAACTAAAGACGATGGGTTAAGGGAGGAATTAAAGGGGTTTAAGGAGAGTTAGGGAGGGGCTTTGGGAGAGACATGCACCAACCCACAAAAGAGAAAGTCCATTGCTATTCACAAACAGCACTTTTATAGTTACTAAAGCCAAACATTGGTAAATGTTCTCCAGCTCAGATCTGGAGTAAGAAGAAATATACTTTTATTTGATTTCATAAAAACCTTAAAAGGGTGGAGAATACCACCATAAATAAAACTTTCAGGAATGTACGTGATTGGTAATATAAAAAGTATAAAAAATTAGCATTTGAACAAAAATTTCGAATGATTTTGAAACCAGTTAGTCTAATACAGCGTAAGTTAGTTAGCGGATTCTGTATTGGCCAAATCTTTTGCTGCATTTTTTAGGAAGTTTATGACTCTGCAGGACAGTGGGATGGATGAGCCCGTAAGACAGTGAATCACTGCTGCTCTACAAGTTCTTATTTGTTCCGTCCTAAAGATCTCCCGGAGGTCCTTTTTGCGCTTTTCTGCCAGGGCAGGGCAGATGCATAGTAGATGCAGTAACGACTCATCCCAAGCTCCACACAGGCGACATTCCGTTGATTGCCATGCTTGTTTCCATTTTGGGGTCAGGTCCTTTGAGGGGTATGACCCTAGCCTTAGTAAAGTGAGAAAATGTTTTTTCTCGGCAGAGAAGTGATCCTGCAAGTAGGGTTAGGGTTGCAGCCTCTGATATGACTGAATCACGGCCCAGGCAAGTTTGTTTTTTGCTAAGGCAATTTTATCTAGTGATTTGGAATGCCGTTTTGTGGCTTTATTGACCAATAGTTTGAAGCAGGAGTAGGTGGAGGCTGTAAGCCATGCCTCCTCCAACTTCAGAGCTGAGAGGGAAGCCTTCAGAACTTTGAAAATTGAATTTGTGAAGCTTGCTTGCTTTTCAATTTCCGCCCAACAGTAATGTGCGAGTGTGTTTTCCTCTGCGTTGCGCATCCTCCAGTAATACTTGACTAGGGTGCCTTGTTTGTCAAGGATCTGATTTTTTAAACCATACTCGAGGCGAATTTGAGCTTGCGGGATGTGTCGGGGAATTGCGAACAGCTTCTTAAAGAGGATTGACTGTTCCAAATTCAAGCCTATAGCATCCTTGCCATTCAGGATTTCTGTGCCATATGAAATGGAGGGCAGGAATGTTGCTGCTATAACCTTTAATAAGTGCCCAGTGGAGCCCCCTGCAAGTTTGTTTTTTAAGGTTTTGAAAGCGAACTGCAGCTGTTTAGATTTCGTATGACCTTGAGACATGTGGGTCTTAAAAGTGAGTCTGCGATCAATTTGGAAGCCGAGATATTTGTATGAATCTACCTCGGTCAGAGGTCGTTTGTCCAAAATCCAGGTAAATTTACGGTTAGCGTTATGATGTTTATTAAAGCTCATCACCTTAGTTTTTTTGTGGTTGATGGTCAGATGGACCAAGGTGGTATAGGCTCCGAGTTCAATAATTAATCGTTGCAAACCAATTGGTGTTTGCGCCAGTAAAACGATGTCATCCGCATATTGGAGGCTGGATATAGGTGCTGTACCAAGTTTTGGAGGATCACATTGGATTGACCGAAGATGCTCGTCCAAATCAGCGGTATAGATGTTAAAAAGGCATGGTGCCAACACGCACCCTTGTTTTAGCCCGTTGAGTGTGTGAATTTTCTTGGTGATGCTGAGTCCGTCTCCTATCCTAATCTGGACCCACGTTTCGGAGTACAGGTTGATTATGGCCTCCAGCAACTTTGCTGGGACGCCCCAGTTACGCATTTTTTTCCATAGCCTGACTCTTGAGACCTTGTCAAAGGACGCTTTGAGGTCGATGAAACAAGCGTAGAGTGGCCTTGAGGTGCTAAGGGCTTGATTGGCCATGAGGGTTACTGCGGAAATGTTTGTCAAGGTGCCCATCCCGGCCCTGAAACCAGTTTGTGTTGGGGAATAAGGCTTGTTCGCGCCACCCAGTCCTCTAGATCTACCAGCAGGTTTGATGCGTAAATTTTAGCCTCCACATCAATTAGCGCAATCAGTCTATAGTTTGCAGGATCGGAACGAGAACCCGATTTGTATATTGGGCTCAGAATGCTTCCCCTCCAGGATTCAGGGATCATATTAGAGGTTAGAATGTCCGAAAAGAGGGGGGACAGATGATCTGCCCAGAATGATGGATTGTGCCGGAACAAGGCATTCGGTAGGCCATTGGGCCCAGGGGCACCCTCAGATCTAAGTTTTTCTATTGTTTTCAATACTTGTTCTTTAGAGATCCGCAAAGGAAAATCGGAATCAGAGGGGAAGTTGTTTTTCATTGAGTCTCTTGTGGTGACTCTGTTGCTGAGTTGGGAGCCGCTGTCAGTGGAGCCTGGCGAGAAGATTTCATTGTATAGTGATTCAATGTGGGCTCTCCATGTATCCTCCATGATGTCCGAATTGTGATGGCGATGCCTGCCATTAGCTAGCTGGTTGATGTTTTTCCAAAAAAGCTTGGAGTCTCTTTGTTTGCAAGAGTAGTGGAGTTTCGCCCAAAGATTTTCCTGAAATGCTTTCTTGGCCGCCTTAATATCTTTTTTAAGATCTTTTTTAGAGTTAGAGATTAAAAGCAGTTGATCTTTAGTCGGAGGTGAGCCCTGTGTTCTTAATTTTCGTAAGTTTTTGTTCAGATCTGGAGTAAGTCCAGCAGCACACATGGCAGCAATACCCTCAATAGAAAATAATGGATGCAGGGACTTAAAATAAAACCTCATAGGAGCTAATGAACAATGTGATTTAATGTTTTAAACTATATAAGAGATTAGAACATTAAGGGGACGATTCCGATCCTGTATTTTTTTTCCCGTACGACTCGTATCCGTATTTTTTTCCGTACGAATCGTGCAAGTTACGTCCGACCCGTGAAGTACGATCCGTACGGGAAAAAGTACGAATCATAGCTGGAAAATTAGTACGGGACGGACCCAGACACTTCTCCGTACAAATCGTTAAAATGAAGTCCGACCGTACTAGTACGATCCGGACCGGCTTTACAATTTACAATTCATACGGAAAACGTCGCGTACACGGGGAATGACTTTGCCCGCTATGAGGCGAAGTTTGTATGCACTGTACCCCCAGCGCGAATGTATGGTGCGTACCCCCAGCACGTAGGTACGCACCGTACCCCCAGCGCGTAGGTATGCACCGTACCGCCAGCGCGTAGGTACACACCGTACCCCCAGTGCAAATGTACGGTGTGTACCCCCAGCACGAAGATACACACCGTACCCCCAGCACATAGGTATGCACCGTACCCCCAGCGCGTAGGTACGCACCGTACCCCCAGTGTGAATGTACGGTGCGTACCCCCCAGCACATAGGTACGCACCGTACCCCCAGTGCGAATGTACGGTGCGTACCCCCAGCGCATAGGTACGCACCGTACCCCCAGCGCATAGGTATGCAGCGTACCCCAAGCACATAGGTACACACAGTACCCCCAGCGCGTAGGTACGTACCGTACCCCCAGCGCGTAGGTACGCACCATACCCCCTGCGCGTAGGTATGCACCGTACCCCCAGCGCGTAGGTACACACCCTACCCCCGTGCGTAGGTATGCACCGTACCCCCAGCGCGTAGGTACACACCCTACCCCCAGCGCGTAGGTACGCACCGTAACCCCAGTGCGAATGTACGGTGCGTACCCCCAGCGCGTATTTATGGTGCGTACCCCCAGCGCGTATGTACGCACCGTACCCCCATTGCGAATGTACGGTGCGTACCCCCAATATCGCGTATGTACGGCGGATGTTGCGGGTACGCGATGTTGCAGGTACGCACCGTATAAACGTGATGACAGTCTACGCACCCGCACCGTACATAAGCAATGGGGTGTACGCACCGTACATAGCAATGTAAATGTAAATGTAAATGTAAATGTAAATGTAAATGTTGTAGACTTGTAAAGCGCCCCCAGTGTGAATGTACGGTGCGTACCCCCAGCACATAGGTACGCACCGTACCCCCAGTGAATGTACGGTGCATACCCCCAGCGCATAGGTACGCACCGTACCCCCAGCGCGTAGGTATGCACCGTACCCCCAGCACATAGGTACACACAGTACCCCCAGCGCGTAGGTACGTATCGTACCCCCAGCGCGTAGGTACGCACCATACCCCCTGCGCGTAGGTATGCACCGTACCCCCAGCGCGTAGGTACACACCCTACCCCTGTGCGTAGGTACGCACTGTACCCCCAGCGCGTAGGTACACACCCTACCCCCAGCACGTAGGTATGCACCGTAACCCCAGTGCGAATGTACGGTGCGTACCCCCAGCGCGTATTTACAGTGCGTACCCCCAGCGCGTATGTACGCACCGTACCCCCATTGCGAATGTACGGTGCGTACCCCCAATATCGCGTATGTACGGCGGATGTTGCGGGTACGCGATGTTGCGGGTACGCACGTATATACGTGATGGCAGTCTACGCACCCGCACCGTACATAAGCAATGGGGTGTACGCACCGTACATAGCAATATAAATGTAAATGTAAATGTAAATGTAAATGTTGTAGACTTGTAAAGCGCACAGCTGCCCCAGCAACGGGGCGTCCCGGCGCTGTAAACCGCTGGGGAACCCATCCTGGCTTTCCCTGTGAGATGGTCCCTACTGGGCATCTCCAAGGTGAAGTCAAGCATCCCCGGCGCTGATGGGGCCGTAAGTGGAGATTAAGCAAGCTGTTGCCCAGAGTTGCTGAGTGGGATCCATGGTTAGAGTAGGCACCGAGGCGAGAATTGTCGAGTCCGCTGACCTTGGCCCAAGACCCTGCCGCGACGGGAATCGAACCCTGGTCCCGGGCCGAATTCTGCTCCCGGGTCTGCCGCCTCTAACCAGTGAGCCACGCATGGGGGTGTGTGGCTGTACGACTCGTACCCCTGTACCGTACTGAACCACGGACACTGTAAAACAACACAAGGAGGGCCTATTCGACTCGCACAACACCACAAAACACGTCTACACTGCACAAAAAATGGAAAGGACTGACCTGGACACATCCAAACAGGCAAACAGAGGGGAAACTCACAACCACCCCTTATAACACACCCACCAAAAATTCAAACTGAGCCCCGCCCACAAATGGACCAATAAAAAGGGACCACACACACAAACCATGAGCCTTTGCAACAGACTCACTACTGCTAAAGAGCACACACAAACCACTGCACCCATCCACCTTAACATATAAACCTTCACACACACCCCTTCACAGATACCCCCTCTCCACATTCAGACACACACCGTCACATTCAGACCCACACACCCACAACCATCCACACCCTCACCCCACACCATGCCCACCAACAAGAATCCAAAGATCACAAGGGAGGAGCTGGAGATCCTTGTCAATGAAGTCATCAGAGTCGAGCCACAGCTGTTTGGAACATTGGTCCGACAGACCAGCATAGCTGAAAAATCACGCCTGTGGCAGAGGATCATCGATAGGGTGAATGCTGTTGCACCTATCAGAAGGACCAGGAACGAATGCCAAGCCAGGTGGTACGATCTGCGGAGGGCGGTCAAGAGAAAAATGAATGAAGAACACACCCAGAGCAACATCACTGGAGGTGGTGCGCCCCGCAGGCCAGTACATTACCATCCCAGGGAGGAGAAGGTGATGGCCATGCTTCCGCTGGTGGGAGTACATGGACTCCAAGGACTTCCAGAGCCTGGTGAGTACACAAACAACTTACGTAACATGGGGGTAATGGCATCCACACCCCAACTACATCAAATGCACGCAACTACCCCCAAGCCCTCACCCGCCAGAACCACAGTCAAAAACAACGCGAATGCCAATAACATGTATGCTCCATTGAGAAAGCAAGGCCATGCTATGTCCTATGCTACACGAAGCACCAACCCAAGAATAGATGTCCGGTATGCTGGGAGGGTGGGTGCCCCAAAACGCATGTTTGAATTCCAAATCAGACACAATTGCCCTCATCCCATATGGCCCAGCTACATACCCATGCACCATGCGCAATGCACAGGGATTGGGAAAGTACTGACAAGGTAGCTCACACTTGGCCCTGGTGTAGGCAGCACAAGGCCCTCCTGTGACCAGTGCAAACACAAACACCAACACAACAAGGTCAAATATCTAGTACAGGAGCTCACACTCACTGTCATGGCAGCATGCGCCATGGGGGACAGCCACATCACCTGGGAGCCCCACTGCCAAATCACACTACACCCACCAGCAGGCCCTGTCACACACACCCCTTACACAAGCAGACACCACCAGGACAGCCAATGGATTTACCCACTGTCACAATGGACATGTAACACAACAAGACCAATACATAGCCGAAGAAGCACCCAAGCCACAAATCGACATGTCAAAGACTCAGGAGAACATATCAAGCCATCCCCCGCAACATACCCATACACAAGTGAACATTGAGGAGAATGCTAGGCACATACAACTACCTGGAGGAACAGTGCCAACTTGAATGTGTATGAAACATGCATGTTGCATGAAACAGCATTAATATTGTCTGTCTCTCACACACAGGGCAAGGTGATGAACATCCCCCCAACAATGGGGGTAAAGAATCACAGTCACAGGCTTGGGAGGAACCGGATCCCACCAGCAGCGACGCCTCTCAACACTCCGTGGATGACCCCAACCGACCTGGACCCTCTGGTGTCCAAGCCCCTGCAGAACCTGGTTCAGGAACATCTGTGCCAACCACCAACCCCATTCCTGCCACATCCCAGGAGACACCCAGGAGCCCTGCCCGCAGTGAACAACAGAGCCAGTCTGACCAGAAGGGACAAGGTGCGGCGGGCACCCAGGAGGAGGCAGACAACACTGCCACTGCCATCCCTCAGGGGTCCCGTCAACCCGGTGTGCCCACAATGGCAGGCCAGGCTTGTGTGGGCAGGGGTGGGGGGAGTGGAGGCAGGCAGAGGCGAGAACCTGACCAGCCAGCTGAAGGGACCGGTATGTCACACATCCACACCATCATGGAGGCATACCCGCGTGACACCAGGGAGATCAGCCAGATAGTGGTGACCCTCACAGAGATCAAAAACCAGCAGGCCTAGCAACACGCCAGTCAACAACAACACCAAGGATGGATGGAGGCAAGACTGGCTGAGCTCCTGGCGGTGCAAAGGGACATAAGCCATTCACTCCGTCAGATCGCCAACAACATGGGCAACCCTCTAGAAATTAAAAAATTAATATACGTGTGGGGATATGTCGAAGTATGCCTGAGTGTGGAACTAACTCCACCCATCCATACACATGGATCTGAGTCCGGTCGAGGACACATATGGCTCACAATGTATCACAAAATACAGACATGGAGCACAATACTCACCCGTGATGGCCTCAAGCTGCTGAGGGGGGGATTGCTATATTGCTCAGACAGACCAATTTGGAAGAGTTACATGAAGGTGTAGAGGTCATGGGTCATGTTGATGTGCCCGGGCAGGGAGTACCAGGTCTGTTTTGCGAGATGGGAGAACTATCTCCTGCATGCAGATTTTATGTGGATGTGATGAATGGTGGCCAGGGCAAGGTGGACTGCATGGAGTTGGGCCAACAGGGTGTTGGATGACACACGTCCAAGGTCGGTTTGGGTCTGGGGTTGTGGACTGCCTCCTGAGTGTGGTTGAGGAGTCTGAAGGTGATCCTGCAGCACACAGTGAGCCATTGTACCTCTCTCAGGTGGACGGTGATGTGGCTGGGGCGGGGGATGTTGCAGATGAGGTATGCAGATGCACCCTGGATGTGGATAAGTTCTCCTGCATTTTCGCTGTTGTCCTCCGTAGAGGCCAGTGCTGTAGTTGAGCCGGCTGGTGTCCTGGACCAGGGGGACGGTCTGTCTTGCCTTGGAGTGGATCTATCTGGGGGTCATTAGCAGCATGTGGAGGGTTTTGCAGCATGAGGTACAGATGTTGGTGAGTTGCATGGTAATTGTGAGCGATGGGTCCATGATGAACACCAGCTTGCGTGCGTGGCCACTGGGTGCTGGTGCAGTGCACAGACCAGTGGAACGCAGGGAGTTGACCCAGCCGTAAGGGGACAATCCTCAGATGATGACCTCTGTCCTGTCCATGTCCAGCCTCAGATTGCTGATGTTCAGCCATTCATCAACGGATCTCATGCCTTCTTGAAGTTTGGATCTGGCAATGGCTGGCTCTTTGGTGAGTTTGAGGAGCAGCTGGGTGTCAATGGCATACCAGATGATGATGAGGTTGTGTTGCGCACATCATCATCGTGATGGTGGAGAGGGGGGTCATGGAGACATTGAAGATCATCACGCTGAGAGAAGAGCCCTGTGGCATGGGCCAGATGACCCCAGTGTACTACATGTTGCAGGGTAGAGGCAGACTCCCTGGGCCTTGCTGGTGAGCTACTTTCTGATTTAATCCTGGGCCCTCCTCTGGATACCAGTGTTGGAGATGTGTGAGCTGACAGTGTGGTAGCACATGGTGTAGAATGCCGTTGAGAGGTTAAGGGTGGTGGCCTCACCATTGGTGAGCAGGGCAAAGTAGTCATTGGTGGTGGCAATGATGACGGTTGCAGTGTTGTGATTACTGTTGAAAACGGTCTGGTGCCGGTTGGCTGCAGCTGGTTGCATGGAGGAAATTGGTCAGTTGCTTGTTGAGTGTCTTCCTGATGACATTTGCTGGGTAGGGAAGCAGGATGATGTACCAGGAGATCCTGCGGTACTGCCGTCCGTTGTTTCAGAAGGGCCTGGGGCTCTGCATGCCTCCTGCACCCATGGAATGTGGCTAACTCAAAGGAGACATTCATGATGTGCTGGACGTGGGCTTCAAGGATGGGGAATGATGTGGTTGAGATGTTGTGTGGGAAGGGGCCTGATGGAGAGCCATAGTGGATGGTGCACATGATCCTGGTTGTGTACTTGCTGCTGACGGGAGTCCAGGACCTGAGGGGGGTTTGTCCAGTGGATAATAGTGCTGTCTGCCTCTGTGTGCCAAGGCTGTTGTGTATGGCCATGAGCTTGCAGTGGTACAAAGTTGCAAGGGATGGGATCTGCCCTGCAAGGGTGGGGTGTCTTGGATAGAGATCTGCTGTCAGTTCACTCACAATGCTGATGAGCTCCTTGATGTCGTGTGTTTGGGTGTCTCGGCACTATCTGAAGGATCTCCACTTGTCCTTGCTGATGATATGGTGATGGCTGTGTGTGGTGTGTTCCAGGGCTGTAAGGAAAATTATGTCTCTTTGTGTTGCAAGGTTTGCACAAGAGTCCTGCTAGGTCTGTAGGAGTCCAGTAGGTCTGCCTTGTCCCAGGTGCCTTAACTGTTGTTGTGCTTCACAGGAAAGTCCGTCAATGTGCCAAGATTGTTGGATCAGTTGCTGATCCAGTGCGTGAGTCTGCAGGGTGTGGCGGTGGTGTTGTTTTGAGTGTCCCACACAGCTTGTCTGTGGCGACTTACATCAAGCATCTTTTGGGGATCTGTAGCGGGGTGTGTGGCACTGTGTTGCTTGTTGGAGACATGGATTCAAATGTTGATGGACCAATGATGGATGGTGGTGTGTTTCCCCTCCAGCAAGAAGTTACATGTAGCCTGTGGAGGTGAGGGCTTGCTGGTAGTACACGTACGTGTACTAAGGTAGTACACGTACGTGTACAACTAGTGCGTACACGTACTTGTACACGTACGTGTACTGTAACTAGTGCGTACACGAACTTGTACACGTACGTGTACTTAGGTAGTACACGTACGTGTACAACTAGTGCATACATGTACTTGTACACGTACGTGTACTAAGGTAGTATACGTACGTGTACAAGTACGTGTATGCACTAGTTGTACATGTGCATGTACTAAGGTAGTATACGTAAGTGTACAACTAGTGCGTACACGTACTTGTACACGTACGTGTACAACTAGTGCAGACACATACTTGTACACGTACGTGTACTACCTTAGTACACGCATGTGTACAAGTACGTGTATGCACTAGTTGTACACGTACGTGTACTAAGGTAGTACACGTAAGTGTACAAGTACGTGTATGCACTAGTTGTACACGTGCGTGTACTACCTTAGTACACGTACGTGTACAAGTATGTGTATGCACTAGTTGTACACATACGTGTACTACCTCAGTACACATACGTGTACAAGTATGTGTATGCACTAGTTGTACACATACGTGTACTAAGGTAGTACACGTACGTGTACAACTAGTGCGTACAGGTACTTGTACACATACGTGTACACCTAGTGTGTACACGTACTTGTACACATACGTGTACAACCATAGTGCACGTACGTGTACAAGTACCTGTACGCACTAGTTGTACACGTACGTGTACTAAGGTAGTACACGTACGTGTACAAGTACATGTACGCACTAGTTGTACACGTACATGTACAAGTATGTGTAGGCACTAGTTGTACATGTACGTGTACTAAGGTAGTACACGGACGTGTACAACCACTACGTACATGTACTTGTACACGTACGTGTACTGAGGTAGTGCACGTACGTGTGCAACTAGTGCATACATGTACTTGTACACGCAGGTGTACAACTAGTGCATACACGTACTTGTACACGTACGTGTACTAAGGTAGTACACGTACGTGTACAACTAGTGCGTACACATACTTGTACACGTATGTGTACTACCTTCGTACACGTACGTGTACAAGTACGTGTACGCACTAGTTGTACACATATGTGTACTACCAGTGCCTACACGTATGTGTACAAGTTCGTGTACGCACTAGTTGTACACGTACGTGTACGCACTGGTAGTACCAGTGCCTACACGTACGTGTACAAGTCTGTGTATGCACTAGTTGTACACGTACGTGTACGCACTGGTAGCACACGTACGTGTACTATCAGTGCCTACACGTACATGTACAAGTCCGTGTACGCACTAGTTGTACACGTATGTGTACTACCAGTGCCTTCACGTACATGTCAAACGCACTGTGCAACTGGTGCCATAGGGGTACGTGTGAAATGCACCGTACCTGTGTGTGGCTTTCAAAATTACATAGGGGACACATAAGGGACAAGTATTAGGCCCTAAATGCATGCTGGTTGTCATGGATACCGAGTTTTCTCTTCAAATTTTTCCATCAGGTGTCCTGGAAAAGTCAGTTGGCCACAAAATACAATGTTGCAAAGTGGTTGTTGACTTGACATGATGCTCTAAATTTGAACGATGCAAATGCTGTCACATGTTTAAAGGGATTGGAGTAAACGTAAGATGCCAATGATTCTGACCAATCACTATGTACTCCTCAAAATGAATGCCCCTCAGCAAGACAGATATAAGGCAGCCAGAAGCCATGAGAGGGCACTTGCCTGCACAACTTTCCTGTCGACAACATTGCTGCTGTCTCTGCTTCCCTGGACCATGTCTTGTGCTGTGGAGAGGGCCCAGCCATTCACCCAGGAGGAGAATCGAGTCTTGCTGGACGTCCTCCTCCCACAGTACACCAGCCTGTATGGGAGACCAGAGGAGCAGGCGAGTGCTGAGTCCACTACCTTTGCCTATGCACCTGTTGTGTGACCGTCAATATTGTGTCCAGGTGGGACTGACATGCAATGTTGTTTAGAGTGTGTCCCGGGGGGGGGTCATGCTTATGTCTCTCATGCAGAGCATCATGTAGTTCCTGTGTGCACTCCTCACTTGCATGGTGCTTACAGTGACTTTCACTGCATAGTGCATGAGACATTCAGCCTGGCTAATCCTTGGGGGCTTTTATTACTGTTGTACTGAGGTGATTCAGTGGTCCCCCCGGTGTGACAGGTGACTGTACCCACGGATGTGTATGAGTTGAGTGGACCTGTGGTGAGAGTGTCCAAATGACGTGTACGACGTCATGGACATTGATGTGTGTGAATGTTCCTTGTCATGTGGGTGAATGTCTATGTGAAGTGTTGCACCACAGCTGTATGTTGGAGGCTACTGATCTAACCATCTGATGTGACAAGTGAGCCGTGCTTTGTGTCTGACTTGCAGAGCTAGCACGACACCTGTGACTCCCCCCTGGCAAATGGCACATGTGCAGAGTGAGGGTTGTATCCACTGTTGTCAATGACAGGCCAGTGATCTATGGCTGGGTGTGTCTGTCTAGTCTGCTGAGGGTGCATCAGTGGAGTGGGACATGTGACTGCATGGCACATGCTGCCCATTAGCCGGCTGTTGCATGTGCTGCACAGTGTGTGGCATGTTCATTGAGTGTTTTGCACCCCTCATGCCACCTGTAGACTTTCAATGCCATGTACTGCATTGGCGCTTGCACACAGGCCAATTTCATGTTGTGAATGAGGCTATTCATGTCAGCATCCTATGCCCTGTTCAACATTTCAAAGATGTTCTAATGTGTGTCTCTGGGACATGGAGCAGGTGTGTTGATGTTGTGTCACTTTGTCATCCTGACAGGTAACTGCCTACGAGAAGGGGGTGATCTGGACCAACGTCGTCAGGGCTGTGAGGACTGCGGGGGGCGTGATCGGCAGCTGGCCCAGGTCTGCAAGAGGTGGCAGGACATCCAGTGCTGGACCCAGCGAATCGCCCGGGTCCGGCTCAAGCTCTCGCCTCCTCGCCCCCACGGCGGCGGCCGAAACCTGACCCACCACATGAAACATGTCCTGGCGGTGGTCTTCCCTGACCTCGATAGGCAGTTACAGGAGAGACTGCAGCAAGGAGGGTGTAGGTACATGGCTTTTTGTCGTGTTATGTGTCGCCAGCTTTAGGAAGTGCTATTTTGCATTAATATACTCCCAGAGTTCATATGTGCAGTGCATTTTCTGTTCCCAAATGTCACCTGGGGATCTTTTTCATCCCTTCCTCTCCTTGACATGTGTCCCCTGGTGTGTGTGTAATCACATTTTGCACATGGTCATCTAGGGTGCCAGTACATCTAAGTGCACATTGATTTCTGCATCATGTGGGAGGGTGGGCTGTGACTTGTGTCGGTACCTTGCTTGTAAAACTATATTATCCCCGTGCACTCGAAATGTAGTTAAGTTCAAACACTCGTGTTGGCGCCACTTGTGTCACACGAAGTCCAACCGTGTCTTAAAATGAAGAGAATGTTGTGGGGAGTGTCACCCTCCTACCAAACAAGTACGCACTGTATTCAATGAAACGCTGAGGTTTCTTCACATATTTCGGTTTATTGGTTATGGAAAAAGATTACTCCATTAGTTAAACTTCAAAAATCCATAAATTCTTAAATCAACTGAATATTGCATCCATAATAGTCATCTGATGGAGCAATTCATTCTTTGTATTCAACGTTTAAACATCCACCCAATGCATTTCGGGTCAATCATATCTGACCCTTCTTCAGGGGTCTATAAAAAATGAAACAGGACCATTAAGTTCACTGCACAATTCAATACATGGTAAACAAAATACATAATGAAAAAATGTACATCCTAAATGTAAAGACCATAAACATGATTCTGAGAGTCTGCAATAGCCTACATCCTAATCAATTGTTAGTCGATCTGTCAGATGTCTACAAGCTAAATGCGCAAAGGCGTATGCAGGAGCAGTCATGTTAATATCAAACATTCATTTAAGCCGTCACTAAGTTCTATCAAGAGACCTGAGTATATACAACCGGCGAGCTTTAACACACCATAGTTGCGCGAATCCGAATTAAAACAAGTTTAAATGTGCAGCCTCGATTAAATTCTAGTGTGAGTACCTGTAAACCTTTCTGTAAAACAAATAACTCGGGACTGGCGGGTCTAAGTTGCCGTTAAAACTCTGTTATCAGCATTCGGTTTGCGCACCAAAGCAGTGGCGATTTAAAAAGCAAAATACTGCTGGTCATGTGATATGATGTGGTTGTGGCCACGTGATGGGGGTGAATGGAATACAACGACATATAATCGGGAAAGCCAATCCTGCTGTGTCATTCGTGAACGTCTATCCCACGTGATCAGGGAGGTGACGACAACGCCTAAAGATGAGTGTAAATGCGAACATTAATAAAGTTAACCTGTGTGATGTAAACAGAAAAAACTAGTTCACAGAAATATAATACCAATCTGTAATTACCTGATAAAGCGCCTAGAGCTCAAAATTGTGAATGCTAATGAATGTACAAATTAAAATAAGATACACGAGAAAAAATCAAAAATAAAAAAAAGTAAAAACTGGATAAATACACAATATATTGGGTCCAAAGGATTCCTTCAGCCAATGCGGTGTCTCTAGAATAAATTATAGAAAGCATGCATACTCAATGCGATCATTTAACCCAATGGGATGGGAACAATTCAATTTTTTAATCCAAAAATACTCTGTTCTTAATCTTTGTTTCGTGGGATCCTGGTCTCGGTGTTGTGTGATCGTCTCTAGTATAGTGAAGCGTAATTGAGATATTTGATGTCGAGCTTCAATCCAATGATATGCCACGGTAGACTTGAGGTTCTTCAGTCTGATGTTACTTTTATGTTCTGTGATGCTGTACTGCTCGATTTTCCCGGCTCTCTTGTGATTAAGGGGACTAATGTGACTTCAGTCTCTTTCCATCCAAGTCTAAGGGTTAGAGTAGTGTATAGAGCCTATTTATTAGGCACTTCGACATGATCCTGTGTTCTTCCCCATAGATTAGGGTTTGCACATATATCCTAGAGGATAGATCCGTTAGTATTAGGGGTAATCTGTTCTATAGTGAGGGTATTTCATGGAGTCGTGCTGAATCCAGGCCTGGTAGGCCTTAAACGGGAGAGACTCCATCTTTCTTTCCTCTCCGGCAGCTTGGAAAGTTTCTAGGTCGAGGGTGATGTTTTAGTTACGAGGTGTTATTCGCTTGGAGAGAACCGGTTCAGGCCGGCCCTTATCGAAGGATTGTATTTTTTCTTCATGCCGAAGACACTACATCAGGCCGGCCGGCTGGGAACGTGTCCTTGGTACGGGGAGGTACAAGAATTTGGTGGGCGGCAGGTTACGGGCTGGAATTTTCCATGAGAAAATGCACCTCTATATTAGTGAAAGTCTGAGGCAGATACTGTCACTTGCTTTTTAGTCCGTAGGCGGCACCTGGCCGTTAAGCAGTAAAGCTACTACTTATTCCAGGGAAGACAGATGACAAACCTGAAGGTGGAGAAAAACCGAGAGATAGATATTCTTCTAACAGAATAGCCAAAGAAAAGAGAGTAGCCGATGAGGAAGAGGTCCCAGTGACTCGGAGAAGGAGAAGGGAGTAGATCCGTGACTGCGGAGGTGTGACTTCCAGGCGAAGCCGAGGCACAGACGAGAAGGGAACCTAGATGACGATTGAGTGCAGGCTACATACGACCAAGGTGATGTCAACCCCTTTATTATTAGAGTGTACAACTTAATCTATCACTTTTCTTTGCAGGTCATATGTGATATGTATTATGTTCTGTGAGCGTGTATGTAGTGACTAAATAAAGTATCCAGTTTGTAGTGAATCAACATGTGCTGCGTGTTCTTGTATAAGAGGGTAGCCTATTCTTCTAGTCAGCTGTGACTTGATATGAACAGATGTTAATCCTGATCAGGTAAGTGGTAGCTGAATAAGGGAGAAAGGAGCCCCTCGAACTGGGGAACAGGTTGTGCTCAACTAGCAGTCTTTGTGTGATCTGATACATAGTAACACTGGTTCCCTTGGTGTATGTCGTGGTAATTATAGGATGAACTTGTGCTAAGGCTGCCGTCTGGGCAGGAAGTCCTGGGTCCGTTTGGGACCGCGAGGCTAAGGCTGCCGTCTGGGCATGAAGTCCTGGGTCCGTTTGGGACCGCGAGGCTAAGGCTGCCGTCTGGGCAGGAAGTCCTGGGTCCATTTGGGACCGCGAGGCTAAGGCTGCCGTCTGGGTAGGAAGTCCTGGGTCCGTTTGGGACCGCGAGGCTGAGGCAGCCATCTGGGTAGGAAGTCCTGGGTCCGTTTGGGACCGCGAGGCTAAGGCTGCCGTCTGGGCAGGAAGTCCTGGGTCCGTTTGGGACCGCGAGGCTGAGGCTGCCGTCTGGGTAGGAAGTCCTGGGTCCGTTTGGGACCGCGAGGCTAAGGCTGCCGTCTGGGCAGGAAGTCCTGGGTCCGTTTGGGACCGCGAGGCTGAGGCTACCGTCTGGGTAGGAAGTCCTGGGTCCGTTTGAGACCGCGAGGCTGAGGCTGCCGTCTGGGCAGGAAGTCCTGGGTCCATTTGGGACCGCGAGGCCGCCACTTGTATTATAAGAGGTCTTGATATATATATATATATATATATATATATATATATATATATATATATATATATATGAGTAGGAATTCCCTGTCCTTAGGTGGTATGTATATATGTGGTTTCTTAGGTGTGAATAGGCCCCAGGGAGGGGGTAACGTTCTGGCTGGGTTAGAGAGGCTCTGTTGAGCGGGTTCTATCTGATCCGAAAACCCAAGCAGAACATTTGGCGTCACGAACCGTTTACGAAACCTGTGTGCGTTGTGGTTGTCTTGTGTTTGCTTTCGGCGCGTGCGTGGTTTTGTTTGCATTTTATTTTTGTATACTTGTGTATATAGTTTTTTTTTTTTTCTCTTTCTTTTCTTCTTTCTTCTTTTTCTTCTTTTTCTTTTCCACGATGTTTTCTAGAAGATCTAAATCTACTTTTAAGTTGCCCGTTGATATTCCCGGATGGGATTCAACGCCTTATGAAGCCTTGGCCCGTGAGTGGGCTGATTCTACTGGTTTGAGTGAGAATTGGAATTCTTCTTTGGAGCTGGCGGAGCCGGCTAATGGGATTACTTGTTTGCAGAAGGCACCCATATCGAAGGGTGAAGAGATTCCTATTTTGGGGCGCAGAGGTTGGATTGTCTGCGTATCGGATTCTACATGAGAGATTGTTGAAATTACAGATATCTCTTAAAGATGTGGAAGCGCACTTTGTTGAGATTCAGAATTCTCATACTTTGTTGCGGTGTCAAAATAAGTTGCTTGCTGATAAGCTGGAGACTTACCAAACTATTGCCGAAAGGGCTGCTGTGCGAATTGCTCGTTATAAATACAAGAACAGGCGCGGTCGGGTTTCGACGCGAAAGGTGCGTCTGGTCGTGGCGAAAGCCGGACTGGATTGGAATCCTGATGAATGGGATGGTAATATCTGGAATTCGAGTGATTCTTGTTCCTCGGGTGAGGAGTCTGTCAAGCGCGAGTCTTCTCGTTCCCGTCATGATTGTAAGTCTGCTTCTCGCACCTCTGATGGTGCACCCCGTGATTACGCTCGTTCTTCGGGTGGGATCGATACCTCTTACACTAATTATCCCTCTACGAGTACTGATCGGGCTCCTTGTGATGCTCGTCCCGCGGTCTCTGCGCATCCAGTTTTTCGTCGGAAGTTGCAGCAGTCTCCCGCTGCTCCGCAGGGTATTTCTTTGGACTCTTTAGAGGACTTTACTCAACAGGAAATTAGTGATATTTTGCAGCGATTTCGGCAGCGAGCTGGTGAGACCTTGCTCACATGGATGGTGCGCCTTTATGAACTGGGCGCTGCTGGTATTATGTTAGATATTGGCGATTGTTTGAAGTTTTGTTCCCTGAGTTCGGATTCTACTGTACAGGATCATTTTTGTAACTATAATGGTGGTGGTCAAATTTCTTTGCTTCAATTGGCGACTGAGGGTTGTAATCAAAAGTATCCTACTGAGTCTGATTGGCCTGTGAATGACAAACCGTGGTATACTTTGCGCGACGCTGCACAACGTCTCAAAGAGGAGGTGATGAAAACGGCAATTTTTTTGGGTACTGCTGACAGGTTGCTTGATGGTTTGTTGACATCTTCTGTGCGGAATCGCATTATTCGGTCTTCCCCTGTTGCCTATAAGCAGGTCATGATGACTTTATTGATTAATCAGACTGGTAATGTGTTATCTACGGTACTGGAGTCGGTACGCCAACTCGGTGAGTTGGGTGAGTGGTTTAAACCTGAACGTCAGTCCCGGCCTGACACCCGTACTCCTGGTGAAAATAAACTTACTAGGCGTGATATCTTTTCTGGTCTTCTAGCTGATGGTGTGCGTAGGGAGGACATTGGCGGTGAGACTACCGCTCGTTTGTGGGAGTTGTTTCGCAAACGTGGTTTGGATCGGAAGGAGGGTGCCCGGCGTGTTCGGACCACTGAGTGTGATCGTGGTGGTTCTGACGGTAGCGGTGATGACGACCGCCGTGGGCGCTCTGTTCGTCGTGATGATCGACGTTATGTACGTGATGTGTCCCCCCGTCGAGAGGGAGACAGGGAGAGAGAGGGGGAAAGAAAAAGGGGGAGAAATGATTATGTTTACAGCAGACGTAGAGATGATAGGGATCCATCCCCTGAGTTGAGGAGGAGAGAGGATCGTCACAGTTTGGTCGATCGTAACCTGCAGTACAATGCTGAAGACTCGAATCCGTTCCGTACGGGGAATGGATATGAACAGGAGGTACCGATACCTAAGAAACGTGAGAGTCTTTATCCTGATTTGTCCTGGTACACAGAATGCAGTAAGAATGACTAGGAAATAGGTCAAGCTCCGGTACACAGATGGGCTCACCGAGATGATAGACCCTATGTAGATATTGATATTTATTGGAGACATCGTAATATCCAAAGGGCCCGAGCATTGGTAGATACAGGAGCGGAGGCCACTCTTATTCATGGAAAATCAAAGAAGTTTACAGGTCAGCCTTTTACTATTACCGGATTAGGTGGAAAAGAAACCCCTGCAGTTCAAACTTTGCTTGAAATAAGAATAGGTAGAATCCCAAGAAAAGAATATTCTGTACTAGTGGTGCCACTCTTAGAATTCATAATTGGAATTGATATCTTGAAAGGAATGACGTTGCATCTAGATGATGGGTGTTACCAATTTGGAACCACGCATTATATATCGTCCAGACCTATACGGGTTGGTCGTTTAAGAATGCCTCCCATACAAGTTCCCCAGGCGACAAAAGTGGTTTGTCAGAAGCAGTATCGTATTCCAGGTGGCCATGAGGAGATTAGTACCACTATTCAGGAGTTGGTGGATGCAGGTGTTATAACCCCGGTTACTTCTGCTTGGAATAATCCTGTTTGGCCTGTACGTAAGAGTGATAATTCTTGGCGCATGACTGTTGATTATCGAGAATTGAACAAACACACGCCCTCTTTGACTGTTGCAGTGCCGGATGTTATTACCCTAATTGAAAGAATCCAAAAGCATCCAGGTACATGGTATGCGTCCATTGATATTGCTAATGCTTTCTTTTCTATTCCTATTGCCCCTGAGTGTCAGGAACAGTTCAGTTTTACGTGGAACGGGCGTCAGATGACGTTTAGGAGTCTTCCTCAGGGCTATGTGCATAGTCCTACAATATGTCACCGGCTGGTGGCAGAGCATTTGGCTGAGGTACCGGTTCATTCCCAAATTCAGATATGTCATTATATTGACGATGTTTTGATCCAAGGCGATACACAGGAGGAAGTTCAGACCCAATTGGACAGGATCATTGAGTGCCTGCGTGGGAAAGGTTGGGAAATCAACCCAGATAAATTGCAAGGTCCGTCCCAGTCTGTAAAATTTTTGGGTATTAATTGGCATGAAGGGCACCGTGAAGTGATCCCTCAGGTTAAACAGAAGATTCTTGATTTTGCAGTTCCGAGGAATAGGAAAGAAGCCCAGAGCTTCATTGGCCTGTTTGGTTTTTGGCGCCAGCATATTCCTCATTTGAGTCAAATATTGGCCCCCTTGTACCGGGTCACGCGTAAAAAGAATGCATTTGAATGGGATGAACCACAGCAAGATGCGTTTAGTCTGGCAAAAGAAGCAATTCAACATGCTCTGGATTTATGGCCTGTACGTGATGGTGATGTGGATTTGAATGTGTCTGTACAGGGCCCTTATGCAAATTGGAGTTTGTGGCAGAAACAAGGCAGGAGTAGAGTACCGTTAGGTTTTTGGACCAAAAAGTTACCTGATGCTGGTGAGCGTTATACACCCTTTGAGAAACAGTTACTTGCTTGTTATTGGGCTCTGGTGGATACCGAGCAATTGACTTTGGGACATGATATAGTTTTGCGCCCTGAAATTCCTATCATGCAGTGGGTTCTGAGTTCGCCGAAAACTCACCGAATTGGACATGCTCAAGAGGCGAGTGTAATTAAATGGAAATGGTATATACAAGATAGGGCACGTGTGGGCCCGAAAGGAGTTGCTTCTTTACATGAGCAGGTGGCGCGAGCGCCGTCGACTGAGACTGAGAGTGAATGTTCCGTACCTTTAGCACAGGAGTCTCCTGTCAAGTGGGGTAAGCCTTTTGATGATTTGTCCGCAGCGGACAGAAACCATGTTTGGTTCACGGATGGTTCAGCGAGGTTTATAGGGACGACACGGCACTGGAAGGCGGTGTCCTATAATCCGGTCACACAGAAATTGCTGAGCACAACTGGTGAAGGTAAAAGCAGCCAATTTGCCGAGCTGTACGCTGTTTATCAAGTTTTGAAACAAGAGTTACCTGGTACATGTCATATTTTCACTGATTCTTGGTCTACTGCCAATGGACTGGCTGTTTGGTTGCCGACTTGGCATTCCCATAATTGGAAGTTACATTCCAAGGAATTGTGGGGAAAAGAGTTATGGTAAGAGATTTGGGAGATGCTCCCACAGAGTACTGTTACAATCTTCCATGTGGATGCTCACACCCCGATAGATTCTCTTGACAAATTTTTTCATAACATTGCAGATGAGAAATCTAAAATTGCTGAGGCAGTGGTGGACAGGCAAGATTCTGACATTGCGGGATTGGCGAAATGGGCACACCAGAAGGCAGGACATTTTGGAGAGAAGGCCACTAGCAGGTGGGCTGCTGATCGAGGAATTTATATTCCCCTAGATTTAATTAAAAATTTTATCTTACACTGTCCCGTCTGTCAGCATATCAGACAGCGTAAAGTGCCCCAAATTGTTAAAGGTCATTTACATCGCGGAAAACTGCCCGCTCAAATTTGGCAGATTGATTACATTGGTCCACTTCCTATGAGTAGGAATTGTCAATATGTTTGCACTATTGTTGATACATACAGTGGCCTGCTGGTAGCCCTTCCCTGTAAGCAAGCTACCCAATTGAATACCATTAAAACATTAGAATTGATTATGATGTATTATGGTGTGCCATTCCAAATTCAATCTGATAATGCATCCCATTTTCGTGGAAGATTGGTACAGGAATTCTGTGCGGAAAACAATATTGAATGGATATTCCATATACCCTACTATCCACAGGCCTCGGGCCTGGTGGAGAGATTGAATGGCCTGCTAAAGGACCAGCTGCGTAAGTTAACAAATGACAAGTATAAGAATTGGCGAGACTTTTTGCCTCAAGCGCTATTGATTTTGAATAACCGTCCTTTCCTAAATGCTGAATCCCCACTTATGCGTTTGTTTCCTCCGAATGTTGATGCTAAGCCCAATGAAATAAGAGAGACTGTGATGTACTGGGAAATTACTCCTGGAGCTTTGGCTCCATGTAGAGCGACCCCAGGGTCGGCAGGTTTAGACTTGCATGCCATGGATGACACCGTTTTAAAAAGTAAGGTTCGGGTCATCATTGCTACCGGTGTTGGTATTCATATACCACCTGGGAATTTCGGATTAATCGCCCCTAGATCGGGGCTGGCTGTAAAAGGCATTCAGGTGCTTGGAGGAATAATTGACAGTGATTATCAGGGAGAGATTAAGGTGCTCCTGCTGAATAGCAGTGAGGTTGACTTATTGATACACCGCACTGACCGAGTGGCTCAATTACTCATTATGCCTGTTTTCAGTGGTACATTAATGAAAGGCACTGCCCCAACTTTGCTCACTGTACGAGGCCAGAAAGGTTTTGGCTCTACGGATAACCCTGGGGCTAGGGTTTGGGTGCAGTCGCCTAAAAATCCCCCTGAACAAGCAGAGGTTATTGCCACTGGTCAGGACAATACCATTTTGGTTATGAGACCAGGGAAAGATAGCTGGGAGGCGGTCCCGGCTCACAAATGTTATTTACGAGAATGATTAATGCCTGTATTTGATTCTCTTTCAGATCATTCTTTGGACTGTTGCTGCAGGATGTGTCGGTACTGGACTCCTTTTGGGATGGTACGACGGGAAAGGAGGGATCCCGTCAACCCGGGATGAACTGAGAACCCGAGTGTTGCGTTCCTTCGCTGCGTGGGATTCATCATCGAACTTTTGGATATCATTAGCCAAGAGGGTGACTGATGCCCCTCACTTCTGTTTGACACCGATGAGATCTGTACATGATATTCTGGCGACCTGTCTGGTTGCTGTCCCTGCCTCGTTGGAAACCCTAATTCACATTTTTAATGTTTCAAAGGCTCGTCCCAATGTTCTCCTGGGTGATTTTGCTACCCATGTATATTGCCCTTTATGCACTGAACTGCCGAACGAGCCACCCCCCATCCAGTCCCAAATAGTTACCTATAATATCACACAAGGTGATTTATGCTTCTTTCTTACTTGTAATCCTAGTGCGATCTCTGAATGTCTACGCCTCAAACTAAAAGGCGCCACTTCATTTACCGCTCATGAACGGACTTTGTGCCTTCAAAGGACACCGACCACATGTGTTTCAGTTCAGAACAATATGACTTGCAATAGTTTGGTAGTTACCCCCAGTCATTATCGCACGATGTTACTACCTGCCGGATGGCTTTTCTCATGTGGTAATACTTCCTGGCCATATGTCCCTGCAAACATTTCCGGAGGCCCTTGTGCTATTACAAGACTCAGTTTGTTAATGTTTTCATCACATCCGAATGCCAACTCTCGTGTGATTCGAGATACTGTGATGTTACAGGAGGATTGTGACTCATCTTTGCATTTATATTCCAAGTCTGAATACCTTAGCCTAGCTATTTCAATTATTGGTGTTCCTGCTCTGGCAGTTTATAATGCCAAATCCATTGGGAAAATGGCCTGTTGGATGGTGAAATCCATTAATCATACTTCTACAGTCCTGTCCGACATGTTATTAGATGCCCAGGGTGAACGTAGGGCCATTTTGCAAAACAGAGCGGCCATTGATTATCTTTTGCTTAAACATGGACATGGTTGCTCCGATTTTGAAGGTCTCTGTTGTTTTAACTTGTCCGATCATACACAATCCATACGTGCACACATTGACAAGTTGCGTGATTTAACGGAAGAAGTTAGAAAACACGTTGACCAGGGCTGGTTTGACTGGCTCTTTAATTGGTTGCCTGACGTACACATGCTACGTCAAACATTAGGTGGTATTCTGATTGCTGTTGCTGTTTTGATTTCTATCTGTTGCTTTATTCAGTGTATTCCTTCACTGCTTCCATTCTGTACGCTCGGTACTAGACATAGATCAGTTAGCTTTGTTTCATATTATTCTTCCACAGATGTTAGCTCCATTTAATGAATGTATAATAGACTGAAGTCAAGGGTGAAATGTACTGCTCGATTTTCCCGGCTCTCTTGTGATTAAGGGGACTAATGTGACTTCAGTCTCTTTCCATCCAAGTCTAAGGGTTAGAGTAGTGTATAGAGTAGGCCTGGGCGAAGCACTACGCTACGCTCGCGTAGTTTGCGAAGTTCGCGCTACTTCGCACTACGCGAACTGCACGTAGCACAGTGCGAACACGCGTAGCGTAGTGTTGCGTAGTGCTGCGGTCATTTTTTGCTTGCTCGCGACCGCGAGCAAGCAAAATGACATCCTGGCGAGACTTTTTCCTTGTTCGCGATCGCGAGCATGGAAAATAAACCTCCCGGCGAGATTCCCAACGCGAGAAGGTAAGGTTTCTCATTGCGAGGGGTCGCGTTTGCTCGCGACCGCTCGCGATGAGAAACTACCAGTTCGCGTTGAGAAAGCTGCAGCTCGAGTAAAAATCTACTCGAGCAGCAGAAAACTACAGCTCGCACTGTGCAAGATGCCATTTTCAATGATTGCACAGTGCCGGTTGCTTGTCCGCACTGTGCAATCATTGAAAACAACATCTTGCACAGTGCGAACATGTTACTTCGCAGTTCGCGAAGTGCTACGCGTAGCTCGCGTAGTGCGAACTTCACTTTGCGTAGCTTCGCGAAGTGCTACTTCGCGAACTACGCCCACCCTTAGTATAGAGCCTATTTATTAGGCACTTCGACATGATCCTGTGTTCTTCCCCATAGATTAGGGTTTGCACATATATCCTAGAGGATAGATCCGTTAGTATTAGGGGTAATCTGTTCTATAGTGAGGGTATTTCATGGAGTCGTGCTGAATCCAGGCCTGGTAGGCCTTAAACGGGAGAGACTCCATCTTTCTTTCCTCTCCGGCAGCTTGGAAAGTTTCTAGGTCGAGGGTGATGTTTTAGTTACGAGGTGTTATTCGCTTGGAGAGAACCGGTTCAGGCCGGCCCTTATCGAAGGATTGTATTTTTTCTTCATGCCGAAGACACTACATCAGGCCGGCCGGCTGGGAACGTGTCCTTGGTACGGGGAGGTACAAGAATTTGGTGGGCGGCAGGTTACGGGCTGGAATTTTCCATGAGAAAATGCACCTCTATATTAGTGAAAGTCTGAGGCAGATACTGGCACTTGCTTTTTAGTCCGTAGGCGGCACCTGGCCGTTAAGCAGTAAAGCTACTACTTATTCCAGGGAAGACAGATGACAAACCTGAAGGTGGAGAAAAACCGAGAGATAGATATTCTTCTAACAGAATAGCCAAAGAAAAGAGAGTAGCCGATGAGGAAGAGGTCCCAGTGACTCGGAGAAGGAGAAGGGAGTAGATCCGTGACTGCGGAGGTGTGACTTCCAGGCGAAGCCGAGGCACAGACGAGAAGGGAACCTAGATGACCATTGAGTGCAGGCTACATACGACCAAGGTGATGTCAACCCCTTTATTATTAGAGTGTACAACTTAATCTATCACTTTTCTTTGCAGGTCATATGTGATATGTATTATGTTCTGTGAGCGTGTATGTAGTGACTATATAAAGTATCCAGTTTGTAGTGAATCAACATGTGCTGCGTGTTCTTGTATAAGAGGGTAGCCTATTCTTCTAGTCAGCTGTGACTTGATATGAACAGATGTTAATCCTGATCAGGTAAGTGGTAGCTGAATAAGGGAGAAAGGAGCCCCTCGAACTGGGGAACAGGTTGTGCTCAACTAGCAGTCTTTGTGTGATCTGATACATAGTAACACTGGTTCCCTTGGTGTATGTCGTGGTAATTATAGGATGAAATTGTGCTAAGGCTGCCGTCTGGGCAGGAAGTCCTGGGTCCGTTTGGGACCGCGAGGCTAAGGCTGCCGTCTGGGCAGGAAGTCCTGGGTCCGTTTGGGACCGCGAGGCTAAGGCTGCCGTCTGGGCAGGAAGTCCTGGGTCCGTTTGGGACCGCGAGGCTGAGGCTGCCGTCTGGGTAGGAAGTCCTGGGTCCGTTTGGGACCGCGAGGCTGAGGCTGCCATCTGGGTAGGAAGTCCTGGGTCCGTTTGGGACCGCGAGGCTAAGGCTGCCGTCTGGGCAGGAAGTCCTGGGTCCGTTTGGGACCGCGAGGCTGAGGCTGCCGTCTGGGTAGGAAGTCCTGGGTCCGTTTGGGACCGCGAGGCTAAGGCTGCCGTCTGGGCAGGAAGTCCTGGGTCCGTTTGGGACCGCGAGGCTGAGGCTACCGTCTGGGTAGGAAGTCCTGGGTCCGTTTGGGACCGCGAGGCTGAGGCTGCCGTCTGGGCAGGAAGTCCTGGGTCCATTTGGGACCGCGAGGCCGCCACTTGTATTATAAGAGGTCTTGATATATATATATATATATATATATATATATATATATATGAGTAGGAATTCCCTGTCCTTAGGTGGTATGTATATATGTGGTTTCTTAGGTGTGAATAGGCCCTAGGGAGGGGGTAACGTTCTGGCTGGGTTAGAGAGGCTCTGTTGAGCGGGTTCTATCTGATCCGAAAACCCAAGCAGAACAGATGCGGATTTTCACTTTCCGCTCGGTTTGACCAACATATACTTTGCCGCAGGGGCATTTGATCACATAAATAAAATTGGCCGTATCACAGGTGCTGGTGTGGTTTAGATCTATTGAATAACCTTTTGTGGGGTGAGTGAATTTATTCCCAACAATAACATTACCACAATGTGTGCAGTTTTGACATTGAAGCATTCCACGCCATTTCTTTATCATTTTCTTAGGTGTATTCAATATTTCTTTCAGATTTTTAGAACGTTGAAATGCAAATGTTATCTTGTCGTCATATAGATCTTTTAAATCTGGTTCCATTTGTATAATTCTCCAATGTTTGTTAATGGCTCTTTTGATCTTAGACGACTCTGTGGAGTATTTCAAGACAAATACAGACTTTTTCTTTTGATTAGGTGTTCGTTCCTGAAGTAAATCATCTCGTGATAGCATTGACACTTTATCCAAAGATGTCTTTAGAACGCTTTCAGAATAACCTCTTTGTCGATATTTGACAGTTTGCTTCTTTAGGGTTACTTGCAAATCTTCATTATTGGATGTGATACGTTTCATTCTGATATACTGGGAAGTCGGTAAATGTTTCTTGAGAGACTCTGGATGAAAACTTTGAAATAATAAACTGGAATTCTTATCTGTCTTTTTTGTGTGAACTTGAGTGCTGATTTGGTTCTGATCTAGCTTCACTTTAACATCCAAAAATGCAATAGATTTCTCATCAATGGAATGGGTGAATTTTATTCGATCATTATGAGTGTTTAAAATGGAGATGTTGTTTTCAAGTTCTTGCCGAGATCCTTTCCAAATAAAAAATAGATCATCAATGTACCTTTTGTACATGACTATTGCTTCAGTCCATCTAGGATTCTCCAGAATATAGTCAGTCTCAAATTTACTCATGAAAATATTGGCGTACGAGGGAGCCCCCCCGAAGCCCATAGATGTTCCGCTGGCTTGATTATAGAATTTTCCTTGCCATTCGTAATAGCTACAGTATAATCCAAATTGCATAAGTTCCATGATGAACAATTTTTGTGTTACTTCTAAATCGCTTCTCAGTAAACTCCATTCTAGCGCTTCTAACCCCTCATTATGGGGTATCGATGTATATAACGCCGTTACATCTATTGTACACAATACATATGTTGCTTCTTTTTCAAGTTCAATCGATTTGAGTACGTTCAAAAATGATGTGGTGTCTTTGATGTAGGTGACGCTTTTTTGTACAATAGGTTGTAAAAATTTATCAATGAATTTTCCAATTGGTTCAGAGATGGACCCACAAGCCGAGACTATGGGTCTGAACGGAGGGTTTGCTGCGTCCTTATGTATTTTTGGCAACATATATAGATGCGGTCTTCTGGGATATTTGGTGTCAAAAAATTGTTTGGTTTTACCACAAATCCAATTCATTTCAAATGCATGCTCAACAATCTCCTGGAGGATTTTTTGATATTCCAGGGTTGGATCAGATTCAAAAGGAAGATAAATATCTTGGTTGACAACATGATTATTGACACTCTTCGTGTAGAATTCTGTGTCCATGACTATTAGAGCACCTCCTTTGTCAGCTTTTTGAAAAGTCAACTGTTTGTCTGAGCTTAAATTTTTAAGTGTATTCCATTCTTTGGGGGACAAATTCGTCTTCTTCTGTTTAGTAAATGTGATTTCTTTAACATCTGCTAACACCGACCTTTCAAAGGCTTCAATCGTCCTATGTGTGAATGGCGCACAAAAGGTACTTTTGGGTTTAAAATCTTTATCCCATGTTTCTGCTTGTTGCTGTTCTGGTATGTCTTTGAAAAAAAATATATATTTCAGAGACCTGAAAAATTTAAACAGGGCTATCTCAGTTTCCGCAGGATTGGAATGATAAGTTGGGACAAAAGTAGTGCCTTTATTCAACAACTTGATTTCAGCTTTAGTGAGCGTTTTAGATGAGATATTTATTATGAGTTCGCTTTCGACATCTGGCTCCTGGTCTGATTGACCCGAAATGCATTGGGTGGATGTTTAAACGTTGAATACAAAGAATGAATTGCTCCATCAGATGACTATTATGGATGCAATATTCAGTTGATTTAAGAATGTATGGATTTTTGAAGTTTAACTAATGGAGTAATCTTTTTCCATAACCAATAAACCGAAATATGTGAAGAAACCTGAGCGTTTCATTGAATACAGTGCGCACTTGTTTGGTGGGAGGGTGACACTCCCCACAACATTCTCTTCATTTTAAGACACGGTTGGACTTCGTGTGACACAAGTGGCGCCAACACGAGTGTTTGAACTTAACTACATTTCGAGTGCACGGGGATAATATAGTTTTGCATTTTTGAACTTCAGTCCTCCACATCCCTGATTGCACCATCTAGCAACCATGCAACTGGATGATATAGCTTTACTTACCACCAATAAGGCCGAAACCCTAGGCTTCACGTCAGAAGCTGCTCTAGAAATATACGATTTGATTCAGGAGACCAGAAATTTCACTCCACAGAAAACCACCACAACACAGTTGTTAAGACAATTTGAATACATGAGCAAGAAAGAAAGAAATCAAAGGATGCACGCCACCACGTTAATCCATTACCACAAAAACAAGAGAATACCGAGGGGCCTCAGAATAGCCCTGAAGCCGATGCTGTGTAAAAATAGTAAAAAATTTGTAGAAAGATGGTACCAGATTCTGAATAAATGTTCATTAGATTTAATCTTGCTGATTGTTGAATAATTATCTAAAGTATTGATTGAGTTGGAAGACGAGATAAAAATTTTACAAACAGAAATCAACAAAAGTCCAAACTTAATAAAAACCTTGGAAGACATCAACCTTAAACTAGAAAAATATGCCAAAGAAGTCAATGAGTGAAAAGTTCGAAAATATCGAAGAGATACATTAGATTATAAACTTGAAGAAGTGTATTTCTGGGCTGAAGTTTATAATCAAAGGAAATGGCAACCACAACAACAGACACAAAAGACAACAACCTCTTCATCCCAAGAAAGTGTGGTATCCGATTCTGATATCTCTGCGTCAAGAGGTCCTATGAGTAAAACCAATATATCAATTGCTAAACCATCCACAAGTAAAAATATTCAACAACCTGCTTTTTTAGACATCAGTCCGGCAGCAAATTCTCCACCAACTGCAGAAGGAGCACAAGAAGAGGTCAAAGAAACCGATCAAAACATTGCAGAAAGGACCAGGAGCCAGATGTCGAAAGCGAACTCATAATAAATATCTCATCTAAAACGCTCACTAAAGCTGAAATCAAGTTGTTGAATAAAGGCACTACATTTGTCCCAACTTATCATTCCAATCCTGCGGAATCTGAGATAGGCCTGTTTAAATTTTTCAGATCTCTGAAATTTTTTTTTTTTTTCAAAGACAGACCAGAACAGCAACAAGCAGAAACATGAGATAAAGATTTTAAACCCAAAAGTACCTTTTGTGCGGCATTCACCCATAAGACGATTGAAGCCTTTGAAAGGTCGGTGTTAGCAGATGTTAAAGAAATCACATTTACTAAACAGAAGAAGACAAATTTGTCCCCCAAAGAATGGAATACACTTAAAAATTTAAGCTCAGACAAACAGTTGACTTTTCAAAAAGCCGACAAAGGAGGTGCTCTAACAGTCATGGACACAGAATTCTACACGAAGAGTGTCAATAATCATGTTGTCAACCAAGATATTTATCTTCCTTTGGAATCTGATCCAACCCTGGAATATCAAAAAATCCTCCAGGAGATTGTTGAGCATGCATTTGAAATGAATTGGATTTGTGGTAAAACCAAACAATTTTTTGACACCAAATATCCCAGAAGACCGCAACTATATATGTTGCCAAAAATACATAAGGACGCAGCAAACCCTCCGTTCAGACCCATAGTCTCGGCTTGTGGGTCCATCTCTGAACCAATTGGAAAATTCATTGATAAATTTTTACAACCTATTGTACAAAAAAGCGTCACCTACATCAAAGACACCACATCATTTTTGAACGTACTCAAATCGATTGAACTTGAAAAAGAAGCAACATATGTATTGTGTACAATAGATGTAACGGCGTTATATACATCGATACCCCATAATGAGGGGTTAGAAGCGCTAGAATGGAGTTTACTGAGAAGCGATTTAGAAGTAACACAAAAATTGTTCATCATGGAACTTATGCAATTTGCATTATACTGTAGCTATTTCGAATGGCAAGGAAAATTCTATAATCAAGCCAGCGGAACATCTATGGCTTCGGGGGGGCTCCCTCGTACGCCAATTTTTTCATGAGTAAATTTGAGACTGACTATATTCTGGAGTATCCTAGATGGACTGAAGGAATAGTCATGTACAAAAGGTACATTGATGATCTATTTTTTATTTGGAAAGGATCTCGGCAAGAACTTGAAAACAACATCTCCATTTTAAACACTCATAATGATCGAATAAAATTCACCCATTCCATTGAAGAGAAATCTATTGCATTTTTGGATGTTAAAGTGAAGCTAGATCAGAACCAAATCAGCACTCAAGTTCACACAAAAAAGACAGATAAGAATTCCAGTTTATTATTTCAAAGTTTTCATCCAGAGTCTCTCAAGAAACATTTACCGACTTCCCAGTATATCAGAATGAAACGTATCACATTCAATAATGAAGATTTGCAAGGAACCCTAAAGAAGCAAACTGTCAAATATCGACAAAGAGGTTATCCTGAAAGCGTTCTAAAGACATCTTTGGATAAAGTGTCAATGCTATCACAAGATGATTTACTTCAGGAACGAACACCTAATCAAAAGAAAAAGACTGTATGTGTCTTGAAATACTCCACAGAGTTGTCTAAGATCAAAAGAGCCATTAACAAACATTGGAGAATTATACAAATGGAACCAGATTTAAGAGATCTATATGACGACAAGATAACATTTGCATTTCAACGTTCTAAAAATCTGAAAGAAATATTGAATACACCTAAGAAAATGATAAAGAAATGGCGTGGAATGCTTCAATGTCAAAACTGCACACATTGTGGTAATGTTATTGTTGGGAATAAATTCACTCACCCCACAAAAGTTTATTCAATAGATCTAAACCACACCAGCACCTGTGATACGGCCAATTGTATTTATGTGATCAAATGCCCCTGCGGCAAAGTATATGTTGGTCAAACCGAGCGGAAAGTGAAAATCCGCATCACAGAACATAAAAGTAACATCAGAATGAAGAACCTCAAGTCTACCGTGGCATGAAATTGGATTGAAGCTCGACATCAAATATCTCAATTACGCTTCACTATACTAGAGACGATCACACAACGCCGAGACCAGGATCCCACGAAACAAAGATTAAGAACAGAGTATTTTTGGATTAAAAAATTGAATTGTTCCCATCCCATTGGGTTAAATGATCGCATTGAGTATGCATGCTTTCTATAATTTATTCTAGAGACACCGCATTGGCTGAAGGAATCCTTTGGACCCAATATATTGTGTATTTATCCAGTTTTTACTTTCTTTTATTTTTTATTTTTTCTCGTGTATCTTATTTTAGTTTGTACATTCATTAGCATTCACAATTTTGAGCTCTAGGCGCTTTATCAGGTAATTACAGATTGGTATTATATTTCTGTGAACTAGTTTTTTCTGTTTACATCACACAGGTTAACTTTATTAATGTTCACATTTACACGCATCTTTAGGCGTTGTCGTCACCTCCCTGATCACGTGGGATAGACGTTCACGAATGACACAGCAGGATTGGCTTTCCCGATTATACGTCGTTGTATGCCATTCACCCCCATAACGTGGCCACAACCACATCATATCACATGACCAGCAGTATTTTGCGTTTTAAATCGCCACTGCTTTGGCGCGCAAACCGAATGCTGATAACAGAGTTTTAACGGCAACTTAGACCCGCCGGTCCCGAGTAAGTTGTTTTACAGAAAGGTTTACAGGTACTCACACTAGAATTTAATCAAGGCTGCACATTTAAACTTGTTTTAATTCGGATTCGCGCAACTATGGTGTGTTAAAGCTCGACGGTTGTATATACTCAGGTCTGTTGATAGAACTTAGTGACGGCTTAAATGAATGTTTGATATTAACATGACTGCTCCTGCATACGCCTTTGCGCATTTAGCTTGTAGACATCTGACAGATCGACTAACAATTGATTAGGATGTAGGCTATTGCAGACTCTCAGAATTGTGTTTATGGTCTTTACATTTAGGATGTAAATTTTTTCATTATGTATTTTGTTTACCATGTATTGAATTGTGCAGTGAACTTAATGGTCCTGTTTCATTTTTTATAGACCCCTGAAGAAGGGTCAGATATGATTGACCCGAAATGCATTGGGTGGATGTTTAAACGTTGAATACAAAGAATGAATTGCTCCATCAGATGACTATTATGGATGCAATATTCAGTTGATTTAAGAATTTATGGATTTTTGAAGTTTAACTAATGGAGTAATCTTTTTCCATAACCAATAAACCGAAATATGTGAAGAAACCTCAGCGTTTCATTGAATACATTGCGCACTTGTTTAGTGGGAGGGTGACACTCCCCACAACATTCTTTTCGGTACCTTGCCTGTGCCATGACCTGTTCACTATGTTGGGGTCCATAGTTGTTGTCACTGATGCTGATTCTCAACATAGGAGTGTGAGCTTTCAACTGGACACCCTTGCAGCATGCATGAGCAATGTTGTGACCTCAGACATGATGTTCATGAGTGTGAGATATGCATAGTGCCATGACGGTTGAACATGGTAGAGTCAGCTCATTCCAGGACCATGGAGCAGTGTGCCCACTACAGTCCCCTGAGACACCCTGGCCTCCTAATCATGTGTGTCATCCAACACTGTTCACATTCTCTGTGTGTGCTGCATAGGTCTGCCTCTGTGGCATTGTTCCCTGGCCTAGTTTGGATTTTGTTAATGTGTGCTACATGTGTCCACTGGACAGGGATACACCATTTTGCTTATGCATACTCACACTGGGCAGTGCCTGTGTGGCTATTCACAACAATCTGTTGATGGTTGTTTGTCACAAATATGTGTTGTCAGCCCCACGAGGTGATGTGGTGTAAATGAAGCAATTTTTCTAGCACAGTTGTTGTAACCCTGAATAAGAGGTGTCACTTCTTGATCTGTATAAATCACATTGACTCAGGTATTGGGGGGGGGGAAGCGGGAGAGGCATACATGTGCAACCCTGATTTTTCATTTCCAGGTCTGACTTGTGTGTGAGAATTGCCTGGACTAAAATACACTTGGCAGTGCCCCTGTGATGCTGGCCAGTGCTTAATGTACGTGCTTTGCAGCCTGTGTCATTTTCTTACCAACAAGAATCCTGCTCATACATTTTTGGCACGTGTGTGGTTCAGATGCAACGTAGTTTGGACTTTGTGTGCTGACATCTGTGTGTACATTCTGGCTTGCCATGAGGGTGTCCCCACAGTACAGATGGTTTTTTTTACCAACCAATTGCAGGCCCATTAGCTTATACATTGTCCTGGGTGTGGACATGTGTGCCACTCCAGATGACAGGCAGTAGGTCATATGTGTAGCCAACTGTTTAATCAGGTGACGGATGGCCTGGTGACAACTGACATGATTCAAGTTGTTACTCTTCATGAATTGTACCTTGGCACTCACAGCACTTGTCAACAGTTGTTCATGTTTAACATGTGGAAATTTGATGATTTGTGTTAAGAACACTGATGTGCCTGCATGCAATATGTCGCACAAGGCAGTGCACACAAAAGTACATTGACACTGTCATTGAATAAGCTGGCACCTTTTCAAAGAAGCCACTGTTATAAATAAATGGTGTTGCAGATTCTCCATATACATGTTCCCACGGTGGTCTTGATTTTGTGAGACTCATTAGTTGTCGGTGATACAAACTAACGAGTGTCAAGACGTCAAGACCTCCGTGGGCCCATGTATATGTACTTTCTGCAACACCATCTATTTCTAACAGTGGCTCCTCCGAAAAGGTGCCAGCGTCTTCAATGACAGTGTCAATGTACTTTTGTGTGCACTGCCTTGTGCAACATATTGCATGCAGGCACATCAGTGTTCTTTTCACGAAATGGCCAATTGGCACATTCCAAACATGTAGATTGGTTAAAGTATTGTGAGTCCCAAGGTACCAACATTTGTTCGTTTTGTGTTCCAAGGCACTTACAGGTCTCTGAGTGTGGTGACACCTTGAGTATTGAGGTGTGTTAGTTTACCTTGAGTGCACCACTCCTGTTTATTTCAGGGTAAACAAGAAATGTCATGACTTCATTGTATTGCTGTGCTCACCGGTTCACAGACACTAGCTTCTCAGTGTGTTGCTCTTTCAAGTTGTGGCCTTTTGTGTATTTAGTTTCCTGGTGTCAAAGTGGCATGGTGGGTCTACCAACTGGGCAGTACAAGGCTTACATATGTGCGGAGTAATCTAGCTGTTACTCGTGATGCATTGCCTGATATGCACTGTGAGCAATTGTTCTTGTGCTCATGTGTCAATGGTATACAGGTGACTGATGCTTTCTGGTTTCTTCTCCTTGCCCACAGCATCATCATCCACAAGCGAGGAAGACACCTGCATGGACCTTGAGGAGGGACCCAGCGACAGTGCCACCAGTGCTGTGGAGTCAGCAGGAGACAGTGGCACGGAGGGCGAGGGGAGTCAGTCGGAGGACCTGTCCGGAGGCAAGAACATGTACGACACCGACGGGTCCCAGGCTGACATCCTTGAAGAGGCGGAGGATGCAACCACATCTGGCAGCATCCCACCATCTGTACCCGCCTCCTCCATTGCCATCTCCGCCCTATATTGTTGATTCTTCATATATTATGCACATGTGTTACGCCTCATGAATATTATCTGTGTCTTGGAGACGGTCACAGGGCCCCCCCCTTTTTTTAATTATGCTATTTTTTCCAATAGAATTGGGGAACCCTTGCAACTCTGCTCGTATTATGGAGCGTTAAATCTATGTATTTAAGCAGATGAACCCAGCCACTCTGAATTTTCATGTCATATGCGTAGCGGTTTTAGTCTAATACATACACAGTGGGTAATTGTATCTTTAATTGTTATTTTTCGAACGTGTGATAGATATATCTTTTATGACCCAAAAATGATTTTATTAGACTAACCATTATTTCCACCTGACTCTCTCTTTACATTATCTACGGATTTATTTTTAGTAACTGTATATGCTTTCTAACGTTTTTACTGAGTTTTTATAATACACAAATTGGCCCTTGATGTTTGGGTTTTGTTCTTGAAAGGGGTTATTATACCCACCATATGATTGTTTACTACCGCGTTATTAGCCCTTCTTAGATACCTCTTGTATTGAGGACTATTTAGTATTTGTCCTTTGGTGTCTGATGTTCAGTTTGTATTTATATACAATTGCTTACTATTTCTTCATATTAGACTTATGATTGCGGGAACTTCCCATGAATACGGGATGATACCTAAGTGCTCTGTTTTTTTAACAAAACAAAAATATGTATTTCTGTGGTGAGTGCCCCTTTTTTTTCAATAATACTTCCATGACTAGTTTCTCTGTGTAATTTTCTTCCTTCTTCTTTACATTTGTTTTCTCTCTGTCCTACTTTCACTTAAAAATCACATTCTTCTTCCTTTTTTTTTTTTTCTTTTTTCCTTTCTTTTCCCCCCATCCCCCGCCCTCTGGCCTTTGTTTGTTATTTCCATCCTTCTTGCTCGTTTGGGGCTTTCATTTACTTAATAATCAGTGAAGGCTTGCCCTACTAGCATAGCAGTGACGCTCGTTATATTTTTAGACAAACAAAGATACACGTGTGTTGTTTTAATGTTTTATATATGTAAAACAAATTACCTTTGCAAATGTCTTTATGTGTAAATTGTTTATGATCTTTTTGTGCGCTACATGATCCCTGTACCTACAATTTTTTATGTATTATACATGGTGTTATGTATGTTGCTTTGCATGTTGTATACGTTATTTATTTGTTGTTATGTCGCTTGTCTACAGCCTTGAAGAAGTTCCAGTGTGGAACGAAACGCGTTGGCTGTTTTTTTATCTCTTCACATTAGAAGAAAATAAAAAGGAAACTTTAAGGACTGCTGTTTGAATTGGACTATCTATACCTAGTGCACCTTCCTCTTTGTCTTTTTGTATCCCTAAATGCTGAGCTGTAGTCAATGTAGCACAGATATAGGGGTTGCTTCGCTTCAAGGGCAGCTACAATTAATAAAGAAAGAGCCAGTTTGTTGGACGTAGTTCCCATACCTTTACAGAAGCCTGTTTGGTTGTATGGGATTGCTGAAACCTCAGCTGCCCATGATGTCAGTTCCTCTAGTAAGAGTCCCGCGAAGTATTTGGCCTCGTTGTCGAGCAGGGCTACTAGCCGATAATTTTTTGGGTCATTTTGGTTTCCCTTTTTAAAGATAGGTGAAATGATGGCTGCCAGCCATGACGATTGGATTATTGATATCACTAGGATGTTTTTGAACATTGGTTTAAGAGCGGCGGCCCAGTATTCCGGCTCTTGTTTGAACAATGTGGGAGGAATCCCATTTTGTCCAGAAGCCCCCTCACGTCTTCCCTTTGAGATCCTGTTGCTAATCAGTGCACACGTGATTACAATTGCCTGATCTGGCTACTGAGGACCGTGGTGTTCACAGCACAACGCTAATCGGCCCTCAGTGTCCTTTGTCGGATTTGATTTTCTGTGACTGTTTGTGTCAGTGTTGTTGAAATGTGTACTAAGAAAAATTGTCCAGTCATCTTCTGTGACATAGGAGTTAATGCCTTGACTCCGATCCTTGGACAAGTTATTGATCTTTTGCCAGAATTGTGCACTGTTGTTAGTTTTGGCATCTTGTAAAAGCTTGGCCCAGAGAGACTCTTCTGATTCTCGCTTAAGTCACCAGATCAACCTCCCGCGGTCGCGCTTTAGCCGCCTCAACTCTTCTTTGGCTGCAGGGTCTATCCTCAGTCTTCGTAGAGCTTGCCTGATGAGATTCTTTACGTTTTTTAGATGGGCATTATTTCTAAAGTTTTGATACCTCGTGTGTTTCTCGGGTTTGCCAGCTCCTTCAAGCCGGTTATTCCCCTGTTTTGTTCCCATATTGTTGCGTAGTGTTTCTGCAAATTTCTCCCACCTCTCGATTAGATCTATTGTTGCATTTTGTGCTTCACTGAGTGTTTGTTTGGCGTAGAGCAGAAGGGTCTGAGGGTCGTCTGTTCTGCATTTTATCCGCCTATCATTTGCGGTATAGACTTGTACCCCTTGGTGCGTACAGGTTTTAGGATTGTGTAGGCCTCTATTGTGACTTCGTGAGGTAAGGAAATCTTGTGAACCAATGTGAAAATCTCTTGCCGATTGAAACAGGTTACTGGAGAGGAAGGTAAAGTCAATTGTGGAACTGGTCGTTGTGCTATTGAACGTTGCTGCTTGAGGACGGTGCCCTGGAAGTCTTCCATTGAGTGCTCGAAGACCAAGTTCTTCTAGTGTCGCTAGAAGTCGCTGCGTTGTTTTTGTGCTTCTGCCTCCAGAAGAGTTATCTTGAGGGGTTGGTTCCCATGCGAATGGGTCCTCATCTGTGGTGACTTCTGTGTCTGGGTTGTTAAGCATGTTCTGATTAAAATCGCCACTGATGATCAGACTATTTGCTTTCTCTGTGGTTAGCAGCTTTGTGAGCTCTTCTTTCAGCTGTTGGGCGCCTTGCTTCTTTCCTCGAGGGTGTAAATAAAGATTTATCAGAATTATTTCCTCATTTGTAACCTGTGCCCGAAAGGAGACCCGTAGAGCTTGCATTGAATTCGGTGGGTCTAGTTTGTGTGCCAATGGCACTACTGTAAATATGCTTCTTATTAAACTATATATAGCAAGGCCTCCCTTTTTGTGGCCAAATCTTGCGCTCTGTGTAGGAGGGATAGAATTCAGGGTATAGCCTGGGAGTGCTGGAGGTAAAGTTGTCCATGTTTCTTGCAATGCAATAAGGTCGAAGCTTTGCATGTAAAGGATTAGGTCCATGTCCAAGAGCTTATCTCCTAGACCATTAATATTCCAGGAGCATATTTTAAGAATGTTAAAGGATTTCCCAGTATCGGACTTGCTTTGTCAATGTTTTACCGGTTTGTTGTTTATGGTCCTGGACAGCCAGCTCCAATCTAAATGGGTTGCCTCTTTCGTGACATATTGCCTTCTGATGTCTTGCTCGTTTCGTTCTAAGTTGTCAGGGGTGTTACTACGGGCCCCTCGCAGTACGGAAAGTGATTGGGAATCCGGGTTGACCCAATTATGTACATTCTGTTGTTTGCAATCAAATGCCAGAGGGTCTGGGTATCTTGGTTTTACAAATGGTCGGAGGTTTATGCCCCAACTATTAAGCTTCGCTTGTTCTTTGAGCACTCTCTCAGCTAATTCCGTTCTGGCTTCTACTCCTTGCTGAGTCTGTGAATTCTACGGACTCAAGATCTTTGGTAGATATATTTTTTAAGCTAGTAATGGAATTCAGTAAGCGTAGTATTTTACCCCTATTTAAAATGTCGAAAGCCCCCCTTGATGTGTATTCTGGAATAAGAGTAATTATGGGGTTATCAAGATGATCCCTTTTGGCGTTTGGACTGTTCTGTGAGGTAGTTGAGTTGTTCTCTAACCTAATGGATTCCTCTGCTGTCGTTCTCTGATCCCGGACCCTCAGTTCATCTTTTCACATTAACTCCTTGCCTGCAATGCTTGCAATTGAAGTGGCCCCAAGGGTGTGGCCCGTTTCTATCCCATTATCTGGATTGGTAGGAGGTTTTTTATTTCTGGTGGTGCTCAAATTGATATTTTTTTCCTCTACCTTAATCAAGCTTTCGCTGGCATTAGGCGTTGCGGCTATTTCATTGCTCGTCTGGGCGGGGCCGGCTTCATTTTTGGGGGTAGCACTAGTGGAAATTTTTCTTTTTCGATTCATGTTCCTTTGTATCCTGTGCCACTGTTCCCGATTCGTGGTGGATCTCGAGTCTTGATCCGTGTCAGTTTCACAACCCATTTGGGCCGATTGATCATGTGTTGGTTCTGGTGACAAATTCAGAGCTTTGTAGTTCTTGCTTTTAGGTTCTATGCAGATGTTTAGCTTTTGCTTGCGGCCCTTCCTTCTCTGCTTTCTCCCCTGCTTCGAGGAGCGGCAATGTTCTGACATTTCATCCTTTTGCAGGAGTTCCCGTGTAACTGCTATATTACTATTAGATGGCGATTGACGATCTCTGTCCCTTGGAAGAACGCTTGATCCTGATAATGTTTTATGCTCCTTTTCCCTTGTCCCCTGTGCATCTTGGACTTGGGTTAAGGGCCCCTCTGTTAGTGTCTGGGTTCCATCAATGTTTGTCTGCCGTGCTCTGTTTTCCCTCTCGAATTGACCAGCTGATGAACTATTTTTTACAGCAACCCTGATGTCTGAGAGAAGATTATCCATTGCTGCTGGAAGTGTGGCCAACTTATCCACAATTGTTATTCCGGTGCAATTCGGTTGTATAAATTTTGTCTCTTCTTGTGCCCTTTTGACCAGACTGTTCAGCTCGGCTAGCTTGTTGTCAATGTTGGCAACGAAGATTGAGAGTGAGTTTAGAACTGACAGCTGAAGGTCCATCTTGTCCAATTGATATTGGATGGCGTTAACGGACAATTGCATTGTGTGCAGTAGAGAATCCCAGATGCCTTCCTTGGCTTGCGGCGTTGTATTGCTGGGGATGGGATGTGAGGCATTGTTATTCAGGCCTGTTAGCACCTCTTGTGGGACCTCATGAGCGGTTGCTGTGTAAGAGGCAACCAATTCTTCCCACTCCTCTTGTGTGAGATATGAGGCTTCTGGGTCCATAGCCTTCAAAGGATTAGAGGCTGAGTTGACTGGGACTAGTGGAAGGCGTCCAGAAGGATCTGAGGTACCCACAGAAGGCTCTGATTGATGAGCATGTGCATGGTGTACGGGCAAGTCCTGTACAGTAGTATACATTTTAATAGGAGTGTCCGGGGGCTGCCCCTTTGTTTTGTCTCCCTGATCAGTAGTATTATCCATTCCCTTGTTGAGCTCTGGTCGCTCCTGCCTAAAATCTTGTGTTGAGGGTGTGTTTTTCTCATACGCGAGAGCCTGATATGATCGGAGGGTCCCCTGTCCTGCCATTGTTCCGGGGCCCGTGTTCCGCGTATTCAGATTGCTTGATACGCTGGGTACCGATGCTGGTGTCTCGGGTGCCTCTAGTGCGTCAGGTACACCAGGCTACGCAAATGCCTTTTCTCTCCCAGTGTTTTCCTCAATGTTTCTGGCTGTGTCTTGCCAATCTTCTACGGGCCCTTCCGCTCCAGTGGTGATTGGTTTTGGGGTACCCTTCGTGCTCCAATTTATTATAGTTCCGGTGTTCAAGGCACTCTGGATGGAATCTTGGTGTTCACTCTTGTTTGCCCTAGACTTTGTCTTTGACTTTGTCTTTGGCACCAGATCCAGGGTCAGGGCCAAGTCCGGGTCCCACATTCTAATATTCGTAGAAGTCACCCCGCTATGGTGCTCTCTGCACTTTTCAATCAGTGTGACGTCGGGGCCTTCTGCAGGGGGTTATGGGACTGTATAGGTAGTGCACATTTACCTACATACTAACTACGAAATTAGACATTATAGAACCACAAAAACACTTCTCATGCACTTATAAAATCACATATTCACTACCTTTGCCCTCCTGTAATCTATCAAGTACCGCTCATTAATTCATTAAATATAGCTACAACTCATGACATACTATTCTCTTTAAGGAGGCAACTACTACATACCAGAAAGAGTAAAATGTAGTGTTTTTCTTTTGAAATACATATTGCAAATTAAATCTAGAAATATGCAACATCATCAAACTGTACCTCTCAAATGACTTAATTAAGAAGAGTAATCAGCAACTACTACATACCAGAAAGAGTCAAATGTAGTTATTTTCTTTTGAAATACATATTGCAAATTAAATCTAGAAATATGCAACATCATCAAACTGTACCTCTCAAATGACTTAATTAAGAAGAGTAATCAACAACACCTTTTTTATGAGGATTTCTAAAACCACACAAACTGTACAAACTAACAGAATTGTAATCATTAACACCTTATATAATCATCTTGCAAACAGTATAGTTGTACCTCATTTTACCAAAGTATCTATACTAATGCCATTTTATTAAACGGTACCTATTTTACTAAGAAGAAATATGCATGCCTAATAAACTGCACCTTATATAAACTTTTTTGAAAATACACATTCTTTATCCATATTAAACCAATTATTAATAAATAAAAAGCAGCATTCAACTATACCTTTCAAGACACTTAATAATGTATATATTAGTGCACATATTATTTTTTAAATAAACTTCAAGTACAATAGAAATTATCCCAATATATATTTGTACATTTAGTACATTAATTTAACCAGCAAAGTTTTGCAAAAAATGTCAAATTTATATTACATAAATCTCTTAAAAATATAATATAATTCACCTTTTAAATAAATCTGTTGAATGAAAAATCTCACACACTCAATCAGGATTTTCTTTTTCACACAGAGAATGTAGATGAGCACACTCTCCAATATAAAACCAGTAATGGCAAACTTTCCCTCTAATTTTCCATACATATACACATAACCCACAAATGACATTGCTTCCCAGTGTTTTTCATATTGAAAAAAGAATTTCCAATGGTCATAGAGAAAAATACTTTTCAACTGACATCTTCACCCCTTGTCCTTAATATCAGTTTCCATAGCAACAGTTCATGCAACATTCAACTTAGCTGCCAGGTCACAAGTTCACCACACAATGTTGCAAATGACAAGAACAGGTGTGGTTGGCTTTGCAAAGCATGCCCTTATCCTTTCTGCTTTACCTTTCCAACATTTCAAAATAACCAATAAGAAACATGCTTTCTAAACAAAATAAAATTCACCCTAAATTACAATGTAGTGTTCTTAAACAGCCAATCAAATCTCTACTTTCTTAAAAACCGCATCTTGACCACCATTTTAGATAGATTTCATTCTACCACCTGCCTCACTCAGGTACAGACATCTTCTGATTACCTACAGAGATCCCTTCAAGATGCTTTCAGTGTGGATTGTTGGGCACAGCTATGTTTTCTGGTGCAAAAAGTATGCTGAAAGCAGGGGTATTGACAAAGACCTAGCTTTACAAAATGTAGATATTAAATGGATTGGACAGAGAGGATTGAAGTGGCACCAATTGATGCCATTGGTTAAATCCTTTATGCACTTCCAACCCCCTGCCCTCATGATTGTGCACTGTGGTGGCAATAACCTAGGCACATTGACTGGGGTAGGTCTGGAAATGGTAATGAAGGGCACCTTTGCAGAATTGATGTTGCTTTTCCCCCAAACTGCCTTTGTCTACACTAACATATGCCAAAGACAGAAATTGAAGTGATCCAATCAATTTTGTCCTCAGATTGAGAAAGCTAGAAAAAATGTCAATAAAGCTGTTTCTGCTTATCTCAGAGACCATAGTATGGGGTCCATATACAACAATAATCTGCGTTTTAATATGGATGGCATATACAGGAGAGATGGTGTACATTTCACAGATGAGGGAAACAGAGTCTTTCTCAACAACTTCAGACTCTGCATCGGCACTTACATGTAGCTACAAAAAACTCCCAATAAACACAAGGGCTCTGTTTAGAGCCACCCACAATGCTAACATATAATATAGCTTTTTAATAAAAAAAATCTTATTTTTTTGTATTTGGAGTCGCGCACCCTTCGTAGGGGACCATGGGGGGAGCCCCAATGCCCCCACAGTCCTGCCGGCTCCCCGCGTCCTGCGAGAGCCGGCATTGCTTTTTCACATGGGGATCTGCTAACATGCCGCTCCCCATGTGGAAAAGCAATTCTGCTTTGGATTTTGGAAGAAAGAGCAGGTTTCCCTGCTCTCTCTTCTGAAATCCAAACCAGAGTTTGCTACGATAGGGCGGGAGACCATGCTCCCACCCTACCGTACCAAACAACAGTGTCCCGGGGGTGGGCACACCGGGACACTGTAGGAGCCGGCCCTGGGGGGTGGTGGTCCCCAGGGCCAACACAGGCTCCAGGACGGGGGCCACGCAGCCCCCCTCCCAAGAATTCCAAAGCCCTTGAGAGGTGGTGATCCCCGGGGCACGCGGGTCCAAAAATCCCCGGGACCTGGCCCACTCGGGAGGGTTAAAAGTAACAAAGCGAGGAAGCCCTGGCTTAGTTTTTTAAAATTTTTCTATTTGGATCAGCACACCCAGCGCACATTCCGCTGTGTTTTAAAAAACACAGCCCTGGGGTATTTGTGAGACCCCCTGAGCACGCTTGGGGGTCAGGGTGTTTTTACCCTGCCCCCTTTTCTTCTTTGTCACCTTTGTTTCCCTGTTTTCTTCTGACTCGGTTCACACAATGGCTGCCAACACTTCCTGTTTTGGAATATTGACAGCCAATTAGAATCAAGCTCGTGGTCGGGAGGGTGCACGAATCCACCGAGATTCGCAGATCCTCCGCACCGCTAAATACCAAAACTTTTATTTTTGATTTTCTCAGCAACTACTGAACGGGTTTACACCATTTTTAAAAAGGTTTCTTTCTGAGCCAAGCAGTACCTTTTTGCCAAATTTGGGGGAAATCCGTTCAGTAGTTTCTGCTGTAGCCTTGCATAAAGTTTCCTATGGGAAATAGATTTTTTGACTCTTATTTTTTGAATTTCTAAGCAACTACTGAACGTATTCACACCATTTAGGAAAAAAAGGTCTCTTTCTGAACCAAGGGCTACCTTTTTGCCAAATTTTGTGTAATTCCGTTCAGCAGTTTGGGCTGTAGTCATGTCTAAAGTTTCCTAAGGGAGATACCATTGAGTAAACGCGTTTTGGGACCCCCCTTTTTTCTCGCCCCCACTTGGTGAATCACTCCGAAACTTTCAGGATAGGAGCTGACCGTAGCTGTCCATAAGGTTTGAAAATTTCGTGAAGATTCGTCAACCAGCGCCAAAGTTATTGGAAAAACAAAAAACGCTTTTTGAATAGAAACAAGGTCCTAACTATAACTACCTACTGGCGACTGCTAGGAGGTAATATATACATATATATTTATTTATATATGTGTATATATTTGCAAAAAAATAATGCTGCACTCTAGTGGGCTCCGTGTTACAAGTACATTTAATCAGCATTTCTTTTCCACCAGCGCCTTTCTGCCATTAGGGTCTTGATCACGGTGGCAAGTCTGTAAAAATGTATGATGTTAATTGCATTTCCGTTTTATCCCTTAGTGGTAGTTCTGGTACTTGTAGTATTCTTAACTTTTGACCTTGAAGCAATTACTGATTTCTATAAATGAATAAAAAACAGTTTGCTTTTAATTGTGATTGCTATACGAGCATTGCTACAATATGTGAGAACATTATTTGCAAGCTACCAGTACTCTAATCAGGCAGTTGATAATTGTTGTCTCTGTCAGACATAGTTCCCACGAAGCTCACAAACCCTTCCCATTTCCAGGGTCGCATCTGTGTGGGAGATGTCTGTGCCAAAGATATGCCTTCACTATCTCTTGTGAGGCTGTCTTTGGCATCTCTTCCATCAAGGGAAACACAAACAGGCACTGTTTAAAATGGTTGTCAATACGGGCTGATTTAGTCTTCAAATGTTGGTACACACACAAGAGACTGGTGTCCCTTGTATTTCCTCTGTAACAGAATGGAGATTTTTATCATGTCCCCCTTCTCAGCATTTCTCTTCCACCAATGCCTTTCTGCCATTGCGGCCTTGATCATGGTGGCAAATCTGTAAACAATTATGATGTTAATTGTACAACCACTGGGGCATATTATCAAGACAGGCGATAAAATTATCGCCGCTTTAGCGGCAGAAAACTGCCGCTAAAACGGCGATAATGGGCTTGATAATAGGCTCTATGGAATTCCAATTGAAGCCCATGTTAAATGTGAAGGACATCTAACCTGAGCTTCAATTGGAATTCCATAGAGCATATTATCAAGCCCATTATCGCCGTTTTAGCGGCAGTTTTCTGCCGCTAAAGCGGCGATAATTTTATCGCCTGGCTTGATAATATGCTCCACTGTGTGTGGGATATTCTACTTCTTCCCCTTCCCATTATTAACATATATTCAGATACAGATATACTGTACTTTTAAAATTCTAAATACAATAAAATAATATTGTTGAGTTATTCTTGTTTGCACTTTATGTTATTTTTTTTAATTGTGTTTCATTAGAAAGTAAAATTGGTTGTCTATCATTTGTCTCACTCCAATGCGGGATGCTCAATTATCATATTTTCATTATAATTCTTATTCTTCAGGGAAGTCTTGACATGGCATCAATAAATGTTTTTGGGGAGCACATTTTCTTACTATGATCAACCTGACTTTTATTGCTGTGGATCTAATTTACCATGATGTAAACACAGAATCTAGATGCAGATGGTGTCTTGCAATTATGTACTCACTCACAGTAGAGGTTTATGGCATGGTCTTTGGACACAAAACAAAGAAGTCTGACAACCATGAGAAAACAGATTACATTCTAATTTGTTATGTTCAAATATTTTATTTTCTATTCTTTTACATACAATGAAGTAGTATAAAAGCCCGAAATTTCAGTTTGTGGGACTGACAATATAAGAAATAGGGTTATCGATTGAAGGGGTGAAAGCCCTCCTCAAGCAACAACCAAAATACTTGTCAGGGTGGACAACAAAATTCACTAAATTAACCTGTGCTTAACCCTCTGGCATCTTGGCACAAAAGCAGTCAGGCTTCACCTAGAGACTCTCTGTAAAGTATGTATATAACACACAAACAGTAATAAAGTGAGAACACAGTAGAAGAAAGATCCCAAGCCAATTTCGAAAAATAGAGTAAATTAAAATAAATAAATGACCAAAACAACACAAATTCATTCAGTAGAACTGGATATTTACAATTTCAAAGTTTTAGGTAGGTATAGTGCCTAATAAAACAAAGTGCCACTCACAGTCATCTGGTTTTCTAGACAGGTGGAAAGTCACAGGTTCAAGCCAATCGCAATGAATTTTAGGACAGATACAGAGACCAAGGTAGTCCTACTGAAGAATTTACTTTCTCAAAGTTCAGTGTGAAGAGCCCAGAACTTCAAAATGCCTCATTCTCTTGCAGAGTGGTGCATACCGATGCCAGCCAAGGGTCCAGGAACTGGGGAGGCAGTTATCGGGCATCAAGGACTCACTCTAACTAAGGCCAGCAGAGCTTAGGCAGGTCCAGTTCCAAGCAGGTCAGCTTGGCAGTTGCAGAGATGTTGCTGTGTCCTTGTAGCATAGAACAGGAGGTCAGCCAACTGACCTATGTAGTGACTTAGGTTGCCTGAGATGAAGAGAGCAGATCCAGTCTTGCTTCACAGAGAGCAGGGCAGGCCTCAAGCAGCAGGGCAGTCCTCTGGGTTCATGCAGGCCTCAAGCAGCTGGACAGTCCACTGGTACCAGCAGGCCAGCCCGCAGAGGAACAATGCAGGCCTCAAGAAGCAGGGAAGTCCTGTCGGGAATGAGCCATGCCTTTAGCAGCAGTTCAGTCCTCTGGGGCAAAGACATTCGTTCTTCTGTAATGTCTGCATGTCCAGAATCACACTGAAGACTGGCTCAGGAGGTCCAATATTTACGCATGCTGTCATCCTGTGAAGTGGGGGAATTTTCTAGAATACTTTAAAACTGGTTCTAGAAAGTTCTTCCCTTCCCCTGCCAAGGCTCCAGAAAGCCTGGGGTGACACACGACTAGTGTCAGTTTCCTTTTTGTGTGCTGGAAGCAAGCCCTTTGAAAATTAAGTGGGGCAGGGAACTGATCTGCCCCCAAACATCCTGGTGGGTTGGCCTTCTCCCAGATACACCCGGATCCTATTGTTCCCTGCTGGAACTAATATTTATTCTTAATGGGGGAGCCATTAACAGGCCCAGGCAGCAGGAAACTCCTAGGTCTCCGAAGCATTTGGGCAGTAAAATGGCTATTACTAAAAGTGACAGTTTCATAGTCGAAATCTGAAATCAGACTTTGAGAGGATTAGAGCGAATTTTAGATTACAATTCGTTTGAATCTAACCATTACATTTCTACATACTCCCTATCAAAGTTTGGCACTTATTAAATTTAAAGAGGTAGCCTTTCAGTAATGCTCTTTCCTGGCAACCAAAAATATTTCCTAAGTAATCTCTTTATAGATGTCATATCCTTTGTGATACATCTCCATAAATTTAACTACACACTTACCTCTTTTCAACAAAATATAGGGGCATATTATCAAGCACGGCGTTAAAATTATCGCCGCAAAAAGTGGCGATAATTGGCTTGATAATATGCAGCAGAGAATTCCAATAGAAGCCCATGTTGACACCAGAACATGGGATTCTATGGGAATTCTCAAGGGCATATTATCAAGCCCATTATCGTGGCTTTAGCGGCAGTTTTCTGCCGCTAAAGCGGCGATAATTTTAACTCTGTGTCTTGATAATATGTCCCATAGTTCATTAGTTCTAATTCTTAACATACATTTCAGAATGATAAGGCCTCAGGCCCAATGTAGTCTTTACCAGGCCAGACTTCAATCACCCATCTATGCGCTTCACTGTACAAAGTGACAAAGTTCGCATATTCCTCCCACTCCACTTCAGTTAAACCTATGATGACAATTGATCTTTGAAGTAGACACAATATCAGAATTACTGAATTCGTTGACAACCCCATCCATGGGCAACCTAGATAAACAGTCTGTGGTGACATTGATTTTTTGGGGCACATACTCAAATGTAAACTTGTTGTACTGTAATTTAGATAATAACCTAGCAATATGGGTTGTGGTAGTCCTACCTCCTCCAGGTGGAAGAATGTTCATCAAATGTTTATGGTCGATCCTTAAAAAAAACAAGTACCCCAGATGTAATTACGGACATGTTTCACAGCCCACACATAAGCAAGCAGCTCCCACTGTATTGTGGCATAGTTCATTTCTGACACATTGAGTGTATGAGAAGTAAAACAACATTTCATTCTTTCAGGCCTTGCTTCTGAGATAAAACAGTCCCAATACCATACAAGCTACATTAGTGCTTACAAAACATGTCTTCCCTACACAGAAATGTTTAAGAGTAGGAGAATTCACAATGTCTGATTTAATTAGCATAAAAGTCCTTTGCTGTTCATGTGTTCAATCATACTTTAAATCCTTCCTCACTAACTTCCACAATGGTTCTATTTTTTCAGCAAAAGTCAGTACAAAATTCCTGTAATATTTACAGAGCTGGACTTTAACAATGGAATAAACCAAAGAAGGTTTAGGTACTACCACTTGAACAGTAATAGTGTGGTCAAGATACTCAACCTGAGCTTTAAATAGTTAGCATTACCCTTCTATGACACACCTCCATGGGATGTTCCGTATTCCCATCTTCAGTTTTAGAAAAGATTAAAATGTCATCTTGGAAACATTTTATATATTTTTAGCCCCCTTGAAGATATGATACACAGCACATTGAAAAATTGACATAACTGATGACAATCCAAACAGTATACTGTTGAATTGGATCAAACCCATTGTTGAATTGGATCAAACCCATTGCTTTTAAAAAGCAGTGTGTTTCTTAGAAGTAGGAGATAACACATTGTAACGATAGGCTGAACATGAATATAATGTAGAGAGCCCTTTCTGAAATACATACCAATTCATTAATATTCTGAAGAGCATGCAAATCAATTAAGATATTTTCATTCAATTCACAAAAGGCAACACACAGTCTCAACATACCATCTCCTTTACATTCCAGAATATTTGAAGAAATTCACTCAGACGATTCAAGTTCCTTGATGATACCTTATTTTATATTTTGGTCCAATAACACTTTCAGATCAGATCAGAAAACTTTATTTGGATGATACAAACATCTTTAAAAGTTGCATAGCAATCCATTCAATAAACGCACATTGCATCAAGATAAAAAGACAACATACATAGCAACATTCAAATAGTGACTCTGCACTAAAGCAATGGTAATGGCATAGTTAATACAACAATTAAAACCATGCAATATAAAAGCTGGTCTTCAGAAGGATTTAATTATACACACCTTCACCACAAAATCCTGCTGAATCCGGAGGTGGAAATGAATAAGACACAATATCCAGCAGTATTGTTTACAAAAAGCACAGTAGTGTGTTTATCACCAATGTAATCAGAGCTACCTAGGAGGCTGGAAAGATTGCTTCTTGCCCCATACTATCCCTAAATAATCATGAAAATCAGCCCAAACCAACAAAAGGGCTGCTGCCAAAGTCGCAATGCGTCAGTTTTGAAGAAGTGTAATCTCGATCCCAGCTGAGATATTGTAGAGGAGTTGGCCTAACGGCTAGGGCGGTCAACCTCGAATCTGGGGAACTGGGTTCGAGTCTCGGCAACAACGCTGAACATCCTATTATTCTGGGAAAATCACTTTATCCCCCACGTGCCTAACAAAAAAATGAATGTGTCCCCATAAAATGCAACTGGTGCTATGTAAAGCACTCTGATACCCGATACCTTTGGGTCAAGTTCACACTATATATAACTCTGTTAAATAAAAAAAATAGCCAGCACACAAATATATTCTGTTGTAATTAATCTACTAAAGAGAGTGGAGTATTGCATACAGAAAGTACTTCTTTCGAAATATGTGTTTTGAACGATATTAATAAAGTTATGTGACAATTTACATATTAACGTGACAGAAAAAATGTAACATGAAATGTATTATATTGAGATATTTAACTAAGATGTGTGCAACTAGTAATTTACAGGTTCATAAGTAGGAGTGGGCAGAATTTGGGAAAGAGACTTTCGCAAATTATCGCGAAAATGTTAAAAATCTCCTCAAACACGCGGAAATATCGCGAAGATGCGGAAGTTTTTTTCCCGCCCGTTCGCGGTATTTTCTGCGTGGTCGCGGCTCGCCAACTTACCCATGCAGTAGCTCGCGGGCGCGGCCATCTTGTTTTCACTCTTCTCGCGGTGAATGATCGCGAGAAGAAATACGTGATCGCGCGACCAATGACATTACTGCGGGCGCGAATTGTCGCGAGACAGCGCAAATGGCTACCAACAATCCAACATCTCGTGGAGAACGCGACCGGATCGGGAAAACTTGTCGGCGAACGTGGAGATTCAGGTAAAGCGATCACGCGCGCGCGAGAATGTATTATTTTACAGCGCGAGCAAGAAACAAATTATCGCTAAGCTGCGGAATGCGGAAATTTTGACATTTTCGCGCTCTCCGCGGAACGCGAAAATGTCAAATTATCGCAATTTCCGCGAGTGGAACGGAAATTTAGCCCAGGCTTATTCATAAGTATAGCCCAAGTTAATCATGTGCCGGTATAACTATACAGATATCTTCGTAGTTGTTGCAATTATATTCATAATTATGAGAGGCTGCACATATTGTATAGAATTGGGCACATATTTGTAATCTAGCGCATTAGTCAAAGTCAACAGATTAATTTTGGCCTAATGCGTATCTTACCTTAACTTCATGTGTTATTTCAACTTAGCCAAACGTTTCCCTTCCATTGTAAACTCATATTGTAATCTCATGTTTTGCCTATGTTAAGCCTTCGCCGTGTAATGTTTTGTCTCATTTTGTTTCTACTGCAGGTGTGGAGAAGCCTCATTAGTTGGAATAAAGGAGTCTTGTTGAAACAAATAAGACCTTTGTATATGAAGTACAGGAGGCAGGTGACAGTTTTAAAAGATAGGTTTATCCTTTATGAAGGGTCCCATCCGTCCGTTCACATCAGCTTCTGACTAAGTATGCCAGTAATAGAGTCTCTAGGCATTCTAGATGACATAGCCTGATTCCACTACCATGGTTACATCCACTCTACAGGTTTAAACCTATGTAGGCATCAAAGATGCCACACTTGTCTTAGTTGATAGCAAAGCATGAGAAAAAGGAGTCGTCAAGGAAATCGTGACAATAAGCAAGGGGAATTTTCATTGGCGAGGAGAGGAATGATCAAGGACAAGAACATGATAGTGCGTTATCTAGGTGTGAAAGGAGCTGAAAGTATCCAGTTGTGCCAGTGCTATGGAAATTTCCCAAGAAGAAGTCATACGGGAGTGTCAATCTGACTGCAGTTGATATTATGAGCTGTGTTTAGTGTTACATTGTGTCTGAAATGTGACCCTTCTCCACCAGCTATTGGACCTTCCCTAAGCAAACAGCTCCTTCTATGTTAGGTTCTTGATGAGGAATTGGCAATTACTTCAAATAATTTTTAATTGTGTTTACTTGATTGGACTACTTGGACACAAAGTCATGTCATTTCAACTTCTTTTGACCTTAGAGAGTATTAATTCCTGTCTACTCTTCATGGACGCAACAGTTTGCTTTCTCCAAAATAGCTTTCCTGTACCTGATAATTCTCATTCTCAGTAAAGATTCTCTTGATGTACATCAGGTGGGATAAGGGAACGCTATTTTTTAAAGATCACAGATGAAAGCTGTTATAATGCAGATGACTGTTTCTGCCTGTAGTCTTTATTCCCATGTATTGTCATGGTTACATCCAAGAAGGCCAAATGGGGATGTTTAGCCTGAAATTCAGCAATTTTATGTAATAATTCATCCTATGTGTCTCCTCAAATGATTAAAATGTAATTGAGAATCCTTACCATAAAAAGATTGACACCGGCTTGCGTTAATGAAAGATCCATAGCATAAGTCATAAACAGATCTCACCTTGACATTCAAAATAACTGTAGTAGAATGTAAAGTGAAATAACTCTAACAAATACGTCTAATTTCCTCCAGGAGTACTTTTGTTCCAAATGAATCATTCTACAGGGCCAAACGGTTCCTACAAATCAAGTAGGTCTATGTATCAAGTTATGAGGACTGGGTCCACACATATCATCAGACTATGTTGGCCCAATTCCTAACTAGCTCACAGTGCACCATCTGAACCCCCAACCTTCCAGGGTACCAAATGGTATCTGCAACCTCACAACAGGACCACTCAAATACCCCAAGGAAATTGTGAATGGCAATCTACTTTGTTGTTACTCAGGTATGCCCAATGGAATCACAATAATGAAAGAAATTGGTAAAGGGTAACTGCTCTCTAAGAAACCCCTTCTGGACTGGACCTTGCAAGAGCCCTTGCTGGTAGAGTGACCTGGTGCCAGCTCTGAAGACCTGGGGTTACAGCAGTGACCAGACTTGGTTCTTCCAGCACAAACAATTAATTAAGACATAGTCACATTTCCACATCCAGAGGTCCGGGACAAGATGCTGAAACTTCCCGTTTGCCAATTTCTATCATTATTGTGTTTCAAATGGGCATACCTGAGTAACAACGAAGTAGACCGGCATTCACGATTTCCTTGGGGAATTAGAGTGGTTCTGTTCTGAGGTTGCAGTTACCATCTCTTAGTAAGAAAGAAAGTCCATCTTGGGGTTTCTTAGAGAGCAGACTTTTGTTTCTGATTGTGTGGCTTTATGCTACTTGACCTATTGTCAGAGTATTTTCTACTGAAGACACTGAGGGCTGACACCTTCCTGTCTTTCCATCCCGATTATGTCCTTACCCAGATGATTTCTTTAGGTTTCCTTTATTAAGGTTGTGTGTTAGTTTACTCATGCTCATTAAAGAGAATTATCTGATGCAATTTAACCTTCATTTCTTTTTACTGATTGCTTGTATCACCATCTTGGAGTTAGTCATTTGCTTTGTACTTTATAGAGTACATCTCTTAAGGAGGTTCAGACTTATTCTGATCTTTTTGCATTTGTATACGATTATGCTGAGATTGATCTACATGGATTTGTTTCTAAACTCATAATTAAACCTACCAAACATAGATCAAAGAGTCGAGTGGATTCATGTGTAGCCACATTGGTTGCACTGTATTGGGATGTTAACCAGTGATTTTTCCTTTCCCCGCGCTCTCTCCTAAAACCTGCCCCCTCTGCAGAAATTGTGCAAATGGGCCAAGACTTTAACAGTTTCAACAGGTGATCATCCCAGTCATCCAAATTGCCACTACACCACTCTGCATTATTCAGGTAAGTGTAGGCCTGTAATGCGCAAAATCACAGCACAATAAAAAAGCCGAGTATAAACTTGCAGAAATGTGCAATACCCTCCAGGGATGTAAAGTGACTAAAAAACTGCCCAAACTCCTGCCGGAACTGGGAGGAAAGTGGCGGCGAGATGTAGATAATCTTTTAAATGTCAGTGAACACAGCACCAGAAGGTTCACAAACTGGCTGACACCTGTGCCCAGAAGCAGTTGCAGCCAATCAGAGATCATCGATCGGCGCTAAATTTATGTGCAATCCACTGGACAGCAGGTAGTTAGAAAAGCTCTTTATTGGCTCAGAGCAGCTCACAATAAAACAACGTTAATATTAAAAACCCTCCCAACGTTCGAGTCACGTGGATGAAACATCTCCAGGAGCCAGGAAGCATCCTTGTGCGCGGTGTTCTATGCGACACATTGAGTGAATAAGGATACACTGCAATATAACACTTCCTTTTTCGCATTATTTTCTACAAAATGTATTTAGCTGGGTGGTCATTGAAGCTGGTAAGCCTTTTGCTAAAATCTGTGTACAGTTCGAAGCTGGCAGGCTCAGTACCCATGCACAGACCAAATACTTAATCTCGGCTCTCCCTCAAGCACGCAGGAGGGAACAATTGTCTACGTTTCTCCATCTGAGTATTGTGGATGGAGACCATGACATTGTTTTGCGTTATCACGTGCAAATGATGTCATTCGTGTACTAAGTCCAACCAATGGATGCAAATAGCTTTGAGAACTGGGCACTAACTGGTTAAAGAGAGATGCTAGTTTATGGGAACGTTTTAGCTTTAGTTACTTGACATATCCATTTTATTGTGTGTCCTTCCGCAGAGATCATTTAACTCAGTCCATTTAACAATCCATTCTTTGCCTTTGCTTTTGAAAGAGCATTGACTTTTGCCCTCCCTACTTCTGCAGGCAGTCACACAAATCCAATTGACTCGCCCAATTATGGAAAGCAGCATGTCATAAAGCTTAATTTTAATCACAAGGATCAACAGCTCAGAAAATGTGCAATAGTTATTCCTCCCTCGGTACAAAAAAAGGTATCGCTTAGAGTCTAACAAGGCGCGAGGTAATGAGCGAAAGATTTAAGAGTTTGTGTTCAATGCGAGCCTGCGCTCTCAAGCGCCAAGCAGCGCTTTGCACCAAAAACCGCTTTGTAATGTAAAGCGCTCTGCACCATCAACGTTATGAGGGCCATAAATCAGTTCACTGAGCTGTGAGCGTATTTCTCAACATCCTGCACTTTTCTGCATTTCCCATGTAAATGAGAAAACCAAATGATTCAGACTGCTGAAAAACCTCTGCTGGGCGTTTCCTGTTTCTACTGATGGTGCCAGTGTCATTGCCAAAGTTAGGGGCATATCAACAAGGGCTTTATCTCTGCTTTTTTGGCTTTATAAGCCAAAAAAGCAGAGATAAAACCAGCGCCCTATCAGCAACAGGGTGCTAACACGCAAATTTGCATGTTAGCACCCTTTTACCCTAGGCTTCTTCTTGCATCTCTAATGAGATGCAAAGGGGGCGTTCCAGAGTAAAATAGGAGAAAGGTCGCATAGCGACATTTCTCCTATTATCAAGGCTATCGCTAATCCGGTTAGAGATTAAAAAAAAGTAGCGCCAACCGCGGTTAACGCTGCTTTTTTACGTCTGGCATTTTTCAGACTTAGCCATGATATTCTATGTAAGGTGGATATCATGGCTAAGTATGTCTATCCCTATCAGCAAGCCATCGCCAAACCTTGTGGGATTATCGCAGTATTTCCAGAGGTAATCTCACAATTGGCAGTTTGCGCTCTGAATTTTATCACTTTGGAGATAAGCGTTGCTAATAGCACGCTATCTCCGCGATAAAATTCAGAGTTGGCCAGCGATAATTATCCTCACGCTAAGAGCGCTGAGCGATAATTATCGCCGGCCCTCGCTGATATGCCCCTTAATATTTTAGAAAGCTTGTTAAAGGGGCTGCAGGTACCAGTATGAGAGCCAGAGGGGATTACCGGCCCTTTGTGTGGGGCGTGTGGTCTCACCAACCACGTTTCACAGTATTCGGACTGTTGGACAGTTTGTCCATGTTCACTAGACTTTGCATATTTTGTGCACCCGAAAGAGATGGCTGTACTTGTAAAACTGATTTTTTTTTAATGAATGTGAGTCATGCAGATAACCAAAGTTTGGAATACAAATCATGAAATGGATGTAAAACAGCAATTATTTTCACGAACTACAACCGTAAAAAGGCATATATTGAAAAATGGTTTTACATGCACAACATATGCAGGGGAAAATACAACCTTCAAATTATGCGTTACTCCTAGAACAGTACAAAGGGTTGGAAAAAAAAGAGCCCTCCCAAAACAAACAAAAAAAAAAATCGTTGCCGGTCGCAATGTCTTTAGCTGGGGTTCAATATTCGAGCTAGATCATTTACATAATGTTTTGTGTAAAATGTATCATTACGGTAGGCAAAAACATGGGCCAATGGAGGAAGCAGAACTTTGACCGGAAGTCGCGCTTACCCTTGACCAGATACTTATAGTCACTGGACTGTTGAGCTCATTGGTCTATACCTGTCAGCTGCCAAAAAAGTGACTGTGAATATTACCTATGGTTTTTTATTTACACAATTTCGGCTACAGTTGCAGGAGTAAAATTAGAAGAAGGTATCATAAGTGCAGTAATTAAAGACTAGGGGGCATATTATCAAGAACGGCGTTAACATTATCGCCGCTTTAGCAGCAGGAAACTGCCGCTAAAGCGGCGATAATGGGCTTGATAATATGCCCTTGAGAATTCCAATAGAAGCCCATGTTCTGGTGTGAACAAGGGTTTCTATTGGAATTCTCAAGGGCATACTATCAAGCCCATTATCGCCACTTTAGCGGCAGTTTCCAGCAGCTAAAGCGGGGACAATTTTAACGCCGTTCTTGATAATATGCCCCTAGAAAAGCGACTGGCCACGCGCAACGCAGGAGACGCAGGTACACAAGGATGGAGAAAACTGCGCATCAAGGCGACCTTGCTCTCTGCACGTGGCAATGGAGCTGAGAATGCACAATTCTTGAAGCCCCCTTTATATTTTCCTTTGTATTCATTATGGTGCTTTTTGATCCAATTCAATTATCTATCGCTCCAATAAGGTTTTAATGAAATGCGACTGTTAACATGGCAGACCAGAAAATCATAATAAAAATAAAATGAAATTACTTAAACAGCTGGAATCTGAAAAATGAAGGGAAACGCAGTGGAGCTGGTAGACATTGGAAAATGTGTAAAGGGCACTTTTGCTGAAAAATTAAAAGGGCTTAATGGGACGGCTGTATAATAACTATTTCGTTGATCACTCTAAGACAAATATTTTAGAACCCCAACCGTATTGGGAATCGGTGGTCAATGACAGGGTGAACTTAGACAAAAACACTGGGGGAAAATGACAAACACTTAAGTTGCAAGCATAGTCTGCAGAATATCACATGGAATGACTCAGAAGTGACAAGTGCTAAATCCGGGTCCTATTGCCCCAAGAAGTCTCTGGCAGTGGAACATACTTGCTGACTAGGAACTCTCTTAGTTACATGCGATACTGAAGAAACATTGGCAAAACCATTAGGTTTGCCATTTCTACTTCATTCTTTAGCTTTACCAGTGCTTGTTTGTGTAATGGAAATCATGCACTGACGAGAGCATCCGAAAAAAATGGATGCTACTGAAAAAATGCCTACATAGTGCGCTCACTCCTGCAATGGAGATGAGTTCAACCACCCCTACGAACTGTGCGGTCTCCTCTCACCCCACAAAGGCAACAGACTCAACTTCTTGGGCTAGGAGGTAGCAAATTCACTTTACATGAAACAAGGTTGGTATAATAACTACTGTAAACAAATAACATTACACAATAGAAAATATCGGAAAATGCACAGCAAACCCAAACAAGGCATTGCACATATCCTATTTACATCCCCATTTGGGGGCAGCATAGAACAGAAAGACCAGGTGAGAAACTGTCCCATCAAACATTTCTGACAGCTTCAGAGACCACATAGCGCATTGGTCCCTGCCAGGGCATCTCATGACTCTTGGTCATACCCCACATAATCTCTGGGGTACCCCGAGGAAGGGCTAGAAGTGTAGGGCCATCAGCAGGTCAGCCCTCCTTTCCACCAGTCTCACCCCTGAAAGGTTTCTTCCGAAGGAAGCGTCCAACTAGGCAACTTAGTGCCCTCAAGCATTAGTGTCATTACACGGCTATGATAGGCCACAGGGCAGAGAGATGACTGGTGAATCCGCCCCCACCAAGATTTTTCTTTTTTTATCAACTGCCCCAAAGCTTGCTTGTAGGAAAGCCTCATGACAGGTGAATACCTTCTTCATCAAATAATTAAAAATTACTCAGGTATAGTAGCCCATGCTTGATGGTGTCTATGGATGCCATCCTCCAAATAGCTTTCACTGAATGATTTAGCTTTTTTACTGGCTTGTTGATCCTCACGGTATTAGCATCGTCAGGCCATCGCCCCGAGGGAAGACTTCAGATCACAATACGACGGCGCCCAGGAGCAAATGGAGCAGTTTAGGAAACATCGATATGAGCCCTTCACGTACTCCCCGTCTCCCCTTTGGGATCATGTCATTACCCCCGACATGAACAAGTAGAATGCCTGGCGTGGGAAGCCTGCCAAGCTCAAGCCTCTCACTCAACCGCACCGACAGGTGTTGTAGCTTAAGGCCAGCCACCACCAACCAGTGGGGCTCCATTTCGGGTCTCCTCTCCCAGACAGTGTCATGGAATCATTTTTCTGCACTGTTCAATACTCAATCCCTGGACCAACACACCCTTATGGTTTTCCTTGTAATGATACAAACAGAGGCGGCCATTCTCTGTCCTACAAAATAGCAGTGAGGGGATACGGAAGGGGGGCTTTACCCGCTTGTCCTATGACAAATGAGTTTGGACGTAGCGTTCTAACCATCTTCCAATAGTCTTAAACCCCTCTGATGACATTCCCACTCCTGCTGCAGTTGTGGCTGCCCCAGTCCGAAAGGAGTGTGAAGTAAAACCTACTGTGGGCACCCCCAACACTCCCAGGGCCTTCTGGCAGATCTGTGTAAACTGTGCCTGAGCCATGGGTGCCCTATTTGCATGCACCAGGAAATTGGGGTGCTCCTCCGGTGGCCTGACTCGCAGGTAATCTCTGGCCAGAGAAACCGGACAGCCATGGAAGGAGGATGCCTTGCCTAGCTGTACCCATATGCCCTTACCCCAGACATCAGTTTTGAATCTCCTGACTAACAGGCTAAGTGAATGCAGACCCAGTACCACGTCCTCTCAGTTAATCTCTGCCTTTGTGTCAGTTTGTGTCCTAGGTACTAATTCGGAAATCCGGAAAGCTCTGAAGAAGCCCAGGGAATAAACCAAGCTGAAAAGCATGACCTCAAAAGAGGAAGAACATACATTTGGATAAGACACCAAAAGTTGGTATAGTCTAGCTACATCAATCTGTCTCCTGCTGTCCTGGCTGGTGGGCACTAGCTACTCCCACCCACAAAGTGCTTTTTTATTCTAAAGTCCTTGGTGGGGTCTGCCACCCCCATAGTCCAGCAAAGAAGGGCTTGCTGGCAGCTGCCACCTCACTCCTGCCACTGACTTTCCAGCCTCCTGTTGAACACCCAAAAAAGACAAATCGTTAGCTGTTTGAAAGAGACACTCCTTTCTACAATCTGCTTGATATGCATACTGTTAGACCTGGCATCTTTGGCGTGGTTTCCCCTGACTTTTTGCCTCTACCTCCTGTCTTTTTGACGCTGTGCTGGATTTCGTTTTTGCTGGTTTAGATGCTTTGGGCACTTTGCCACTGCTGATCAGTGTGAAAGTGCAAGTGCTCCCTAGGTAAATTGTTATATTGATTGGTTATCCATGATTGGTATATTTGTTTCACCTGTTAGCCCCTAGAAAAGTTCACTGTGTGTGCCAGGGCTGGTGATTCAAATGCTGCTAGTGGGCATGCAGCACTGATTGTGCCACCCACAGGAGTAGCCCTAAAATGGTGTCACAGGCCTGCCACCGCAGTGCCTGGGTGCAGTTGCTAACTGACATGCTGACCTGACCAGTGTCCACACTGGCCATGCCTAACCCTTCCCTTTCTGTACACATTGGACACCCCTATGGAAGGTCCTAGGTACCCCCCTGGGCAGGGTGCAGTGTATGTGAAAGATAGAGCATGTGTTGGTGTAGGTGACATGCTCTGGTAGTGAATTACAGCCATTTTCGTTTTTCACTATTGAAAGGTTAACTTGCCCATAGGCTATAATGGGGAATGATGAGTATAATGTTTACCTGCATATCTTCCCATAGGAGCAAGATAGAAAATTAAAGTCTGGTATCCCTGAACTCAGAATTTTATAACAAATCTTTTAGGAAAGATGTTTTTTAAATCCTGTGTGTGAAAACAGCACTTTTAGAAAGTGGCTGTTTCCTTTTCTGCCCTTTCTGTGTGCCTTGGCCTGTTTGTGAATTGACTGTCTGGTTTGTGAGTGACAGGGACAGGGGTGGCTCGCAGAGGCTGAGTGAGTCAGCCCAGGGCTGAATAGGGAAATTGCCCTGTAGATGGGTGGGAGGAGTAGCACCTGGGTCGTTATAGGGCTGTGCCTGCCTTCCACAATGCTGGCTCCACCCCCTGCTGGGCGGCTGACGACCCTGCCCCTCTCTCTTAAAGAAAAGAAGAAACCAAGTAAACAGAGTGCTCCAGGACTGGCCAGAACTGGTTCTGACTAGGCCAAGGCCCCTCTGCCTTCAGAGGACAAAGGATTTTGGGGTATAAGTATTGGGACCCAGACTACAGAAAATGAGATCATCCTTATTAAGAAGGAACCTCTGCCAAGGAGAAAGCTGGAAGACTAAAGAGGAAGGATTGACCTGCGGTAAGGCTGACCTGCAGTTGCTTTGCTGCCAAGGAGAGGGGAAGGAATTTGCTGTGTGCTGTGTCCCCTGGCTTGAAGGAATCTCCAAGGGCCTGAGTAGAGCTGGCCTCCTGTTAAGAAGTCCCAGGAACAAAGGGTCTTCACCCCCAGCTTCCCCCTAAACTCTGCTGTGTGACTTCTGCCCTTCCTAGAGTGCTTGATCCAATTGTGGGGCCTCTGGAAGTGGTGCCTGTTGTTGGGAAGCTGACCAAGAGAAAAGAAGTAAAATTTCTGCAACTTTTTCATGCACCGCTGGCTTAGCAAGAACATTTCCGCCACCGCGAAGATCGTCGCAGCGCCTGCCGCCGCTGCAACGTCAACGCCGCGTTCATCTTCGGAGCCCATCGCCCCCTGAGCGGGAAGATTCCCGTTGCTGCGAGTATCGTCGGAGAGCCTGCCACCGCTGAGTGAGATTGTCGCACCGCTCGTTAGTGGGCCACATTTCGTCGTTGCGAACATCGTCGCAGAGCCATCGAAGATCGTCGCACCGCTCGTTAGTGGGCTGTATTTCAGCGCTGCGAACATCGTCGCAGAAACATTGAAGATCGTCGCACTGTGCCTTTGTGAGTAAATTTCTACCGGAGAAGCTACGCCTTGGAATCCATACAAGTATCGCCTCACTCCCCATACAGGCTGGATTCGTCGCACACGCCCGCTGCGTGCAGCGGGGTTGTCGCATCGCCTCCCCATAGTCTCAGGACTGACGCTGTTGCTTGTTTTTCAACGCCTGAGCGCCGCTAGGAACTTTTATCGCATCACCAGGTACTGTTAGCTAAAATCGACGCTAATGTGGATTATTTTGTCGCTAAGCTAAGAACTCTTTTGAAACCATATTCTTGAATTGTGTATGTTGGATTGTTGTCGTTTTGGTCTTGTGCAGTTTATATAAAAGCACTTTATTTATCTACACTGGTGTGGACTCCATTTGTGGTGTGTTCACTGTGTTACTGTGAGTGTTGGTACAAATACTTTACACATTGCCTTTGATAAGCCTGTCTGCTCATGCCAAGCTACCAAGGGGGTGAGCAGGGGTTATCTAAAGAGTGTATCTCCCTTACCCTGACTAGAAGTAAGGGTCCCTATTTTGACAGTGGTACCTACCTCTGCCAACTAGAGACCCCCAGATCTAACACATACCATGCAACTTCATAAGCTCGCTTTGTTCCAGGCACCAGTGCTGCTGTTATCAGCTCCGAAACAATTGGACACCAAGCTTCCATAGGCTCGCAGAGAAATGCAACATCTCCTTGTCCGCATCTGGTAGTTGCGTTCTGAAATTTGCCAACTTAAAATGAGACCTCCAAATATGTCCTTTGGCCAGTGCTGCATACACCACTTGTTCCCCAGGATGGCTCAAAAACCCACGCTCCCAGACACATCTGTGTACAGGGCTAGTTCGGCATTACTTCTTGCCGGCTGTGGCCAAAATCACTGAGCCATTAAATTCTTGCAAGAACTCCACCCAGATATGCAGAACCTCTCCAACATCTCTTGAGAAGCAGGTGGTATGAGGCTTTGCTTTCAAGCCAGACATGGCCTTTGCGATGTTTCTGGAAAAGACCCGCCCATGGGAAGGATCCTGAGTGCAAAGTTAAGCTGCCTCACCAACCTCTTTAACTGATGGAGGGTCACCTTGGCAGAACTCAGGCAATCCAGTAAGGCTATCTGGAATGCCTTCACTTTATTAAGCGGTAGCCTGCATATTACTGCCTCTGAATCAATCTCAATGCCTAGAAATGTCATCCTAGTACTGGGACCCTCTGTTCTTTTCTGCGGCTAATGGGACCCCCACTACTTTAGCTAGGTCTTGGAAACCGTGAATGGCATACATGCCATCCTGGGACCCAAGTGGCCCCATAAAGGGGGAGTCATCGAGGTAATGAACAATGTTATCTGACACCACCAGATCTCGAACCGCTAATTCCGGGAAAAGACCAAGTGTTTCAAAATGTGCACACACGGCTGCACAGCCCATGGGCATGGACTTGTCAACGTAGTACTTGCCCTCAAATGTAAAACTCAAAAGGTGAAAGTCTTGTGGATGCACTAACAAAAGCCTGAACACTGGCTGGATGTCAGACTTGGCCATAAGGGCCTCTCTACCCAGTACTCACAGTTTGTAAAGGGCCTCATCTAATGATGTGTACCAGGCCGGGCACAGGCTGTCATCTAGCTCATCATTTACTGAATGTCCTGGGGGAGAGGAAAGGTTGTGAATGAGTCTGCATTTTCCAAACTATTTCTTAGGTACCAGACCCAGCGGGAAGCAGACTAGATTATCTAATGATGGCTTGAGGAAAGGACAAGTCACCCTACCTGCCTGCACCCTATAAAAATATTTTCCTTGGCTATATTGGGCTGTTAGTGCCTACTCCCTCTATCCCCCAGAATAGCTGGGTGCCTGGAGTAATGGAATGAACTAAGGCACCCCCTGGGGGAGAGAAACAAGGCCCTACCTAAAGGATAGGCGGAGGAGGGGTAACAACTCAAGAGGGAAAGGGGAGACAACCAGCTTGCAGACCCTTGCTCTTTCATGGGAAGCTAGTCCGATGGTGCTCATTTTGGTAAATGTGCCGGAACTAAGCATGTCCCAATATGAAAATACTGAACAACTCATGGGGAGAGCATTACATTGGTTGACCAAATTTGCTACAGTGGGCACATTTGTATATAGGCATATCATTCTGGCCAGGAGGACCTCCTGGGTTGGACCATCGCAAAAAATCTATACCAGGGGACTGTATTGTGATTAATTTTAATGCACTAGAATTGGTGAGGTCGCTGTTAGGATGTTTACATATTGCACCTTCAGTGGGAACACAGATATATGCCCTACCCGTGGGTTTCTTTTATAAACCGCACAAGGTGTTTAAGACTGATATTGGTGCAAGGGGCAACTCGATATCTGTCCAGAGGGATACATTATCACAGAGAGGCCCAAATGGGATAAGTACTAGGAACAGGGTTGCCCCATTAGAAAGCCTGGAAGAATGCGATTGACTCCAGGAGTCGGTCGATGTTAGAGGTAAAAAGAGTAATCACAGAGGGCATGAGAATGGAAATGAAGGATCAAAGGAAATTAAGATAATTTCATGGAATATAGCAGGCTTTAGCCGCAAGAGGGCTCTAACAGAGTGGCAAAATTAAATAAATAAACATGATATTGTCTGCCTCGAAGAAACTTGGGAGACAGGATCAATATCGATGGATGGTTTTAGAACCTTTCAGAACCCAGCAGTTACAGCTAGAGCAGGCAGGGCAAAAGGTGGAATTGTAACCCTTGTGGCAAATTCTCTCAGTATTGGAATATTGAAGTTCATCCACGAATCAGTGTATTTCCATGATCTAATAATTGAAAGACAGGAAGATTGGGATTTGTTACTAATTAATTTCTATAACAATAAATTTGAGGGGATGATGGACACCGTGGTAAGAGCTATTGCAGATCATCCTAAGATGTATGTATGTATGTATAGGTATACTTGTATAGCGCATTAACTGTCACCCAACGGGCATCCTGGCGCTTAGACTTTTGATGGAACCTGCACGATGTTATCAACCACTGTATGATTTACGCCACTCTTGGGAAGAGGTGTTTTTCAAAGCTTTCTTAAAAGAAGGAAGATCTCCCACACTCCTCAACGCCAGCGGTAAAGAGTTCCACAAAGTTGCTGATGAGAACCTGAAAGACCGGCCTCCCAACCGAGTCCTCAGGATTTTAGGGACCACCACCAAGCAGGCTGTGGCAGAGCGGAGAGATCTAGACGGAGTGTGCCACGAGAACATGTTCTGCAAAGGGATGGGACCTTGTTCATGAAGGGCCCTAAAAACTATGCAGAGGGCTTTAAATTCGATCCGCTGAGGGACTGGCAGCCAGTGGAGGTCCCTGAGCGCAATGGTAGAGGAATCAGCACGCCGGCGTAACAGGGCCAATTTAGCAGCAAAATTCTGCATGCGCTGCAATTTTCCCACCAGAGTCACCGGGGCTCCCAGAAGTAGTGCGTTACAGTAGTCAAGTCTACTTAAGATGGTACTCCGCACTACCTCTGGTCTAGCCTGTGCTGGGAGCAGTGGTAGGATCTTCCTCAGCGTGCGAAGCAAAGCCATGCACGTTGCCACTGTTTTGTTAACGGATACATCCAATTGAAGATTGGATCCGAAAAATACTCCCAAATTCCGCACACAGTCTGCCGGTGCACTAGTGCCCTGGAAGGAAGGGGGCCAAAAGTCCGACGGAAGAGGCCTGGGGGTACGGTCTATTGAACAATGTAAAACCTCCGTTTTGGAACTGTTGAATTGTAGGGAGTTGTGGCATAACCAATCTGCCGTAGAGGTCATGCAACGGTGGAAGACCTCTTGCGACACCGCCTCCTTACCCTCAAACGAGAAGATAAGTTGGGTGTCGTCCGCATAGTTGGTGACTGCGATGCCAAAAGATTTTATCAGCTTGATCAGGGGGCGGAGGTAAAGATTGAAAAGGATAGGACTGATGGCTGACCCCTGAGGCACGCCCTGCCCAACCCTTCTGATGGTGGATTTGAACGGTGGCAGGGCCACTACCTGGTGTCTGTTATCCAGATAAGACACCAGCCAATCAAGGACCAAGCCAGTCACCCCCACTTCCTCCAACCTCCTGATCAAGATCGTGTGGCTGACCGTGTCGAACGCGGCCGACATGTCGAGCAGCACTAAAAAGGCTGCCCGTCCTTGGTCGGCACGTGTCCTGAGGTCATCTAGCACAGTCACCAGTGCTGACTCTGTCCCATGGGCTGGTCTAAAACCAAATTGGGCCACATCCAGGCATGCATTGGTCTCCAGATAGCTGGAAAGATGTTTTGTAGCCCATTTCTCCAAGATTTTGATTGGAAAAGGGAGAAGGGAAATGGGCCTGTAATTGGCAGGGCAAGAAGGATCCAAAGTTTCCTTCTTAAGAAGTGGAGACACCACTGCCAACTTCCAGCAATCCGGTACTCGTGCAGACCTGAGGGATTGACAGCAGGTCACAAATAATGGCGGAAAGAGTTCTTCCCGAAATAGCTTCCAAAATTTGTGAGGAAGTGGATAAAGGGGCGAGCCCGAGGAGACGCTATTAGCCAGTGCACTAAATTCCTCGAAAGATGGAACCGGGAAACTATTCAGGCATGCTAAACCAACATCTCCCTCCATGACAGATGTCAAGATAGGAGTGGGCAAAGACTGGGTGCCTGAGCCTGACGAAATAGCAAGGTTGCTCAAAATGGTGGCAATCTTCTCCTCGAAGGCCTGTGCCAACGAGTCGCACAAAGATTGAGATACAGGGACATCGTTTGCAATACAGGCAGGACGCGATAGGTCTTTAACAATTTTAAACAGCGCCTGAGATTTGTTCGCCGCCGACAATAGAGAGTCCTCTAGGAATTTAGCTTTAGCACATCTAATCTGTGCTCTATAAGTTGCCAAAGTTTGCCTAAAACAGGCTCTATCTGATTCCCGGTACTGTTTTCTCCAGGCACGCTCCGCCCTCCTGCACTGGAGTTTGGATTGAAGCAGTTCCTCTGAAAACCACGGCATAGCATAAGTGGACCTATCTCTAGTTTTTCGCAGTGGAGCTAATGAGTCAAGTGAAGCCACAATTCGCTGGCTAAGGGTTTCGTAACTCGCATCCACACTATCTCCCAAAGAAAAACCCATCGGAAGCAAGGCAGGCAGGGTGGACTGCTTCAAGAGCTTGGACCATTGTCTACTCACCCTAGTAGCACCTAGGCTACCTTTCTTCATAAAGGCTGCGGGGAGTGAAAGGGTGAAGTGAACCAACGCATGGTCTGTCCAACATTGAGGTTGAATGTTCTGTATAGCTACTTTCCCTATATCTGCAAAAATCAGATCCAAAATATGACCTTTTGAATGGGTCGGCAAGGATACTAGCTGTTGCAACTGTATGTTACTACAGGCCTGCTCCAGATCTTTAAAAGCGGAATCCGTTGGACCATCTGGCCATAGGTTGAAATCTCCCAATACCAAGAGTCTAGTGTGGGAGTTAGATAAATCATGAATCAGGTCAATTAGCACTGATACCTCTGATAAAGAACTGGCCGGGGGTCTATAACACAGCAACCCTGTGTACAGAACACCTCCCTGACTATTTAGGGAAAAGCCCAATAGTTCGTAGCGTGGAATGGCCTCGATGTCAAACTGGGAAAGATGTAAGGTCTCCCTAAAAATCAGGCCGACTCCACCTCCCCTGGCTCCCACCCGGGGTTTATGTTTGATTTTATAGCCTGGAGGGCAGGCTAGGCCCAGATCCACCATACTGTCTATTCTAGTCCAGGTCTCTGTCATGAAGAGTATATCGATCTTCTCGGACTCTATGATGAGCACGATTTCCTCATGACGTTTACTAAGCAATCTTACATTTAGTAGACCACAAGACAATGTTTCTGGGAACCTACTGGTGCTATGTAGCTCAGCCAAAGGCTGAATAGTGGCACTGGGATTCAGGCTTAGGAGTTCATCTCGAGAATAGATAAACTCACCCTGCGATGAAGAGGCAGTCTTTCCCGCACCCGCCGCGTCCCGTGCGCAAACGGGCTTACCTCTGGCGCACCTCCGGTGCGCTCCCGCTGCGCGCCTTCGCTGCGCACTTGTACCCCACGCATCTTAAATGGCCGTAAGCGCGGGAGTCTGCGTAGACCACTAGGGCCACACCAAAGATGGCGCCCGAAAGTGTCAGGCCCTGATCTCCCCCCACCCAAGATGGCGGCCTTGAATCGCCGCGACGCGGAGGTTGTATGGCCTGGAAGTCCCTAATTCCCGCAAAATGCGGGGTGACAAACAATTATCGTGCAGTGTCAGGACCTAGGGAGAAATATCAGCTCAGAAATGCAGCAGGTAAGAAAGCAGCACTAGTCCAGTAAAAGCGTGGCGCGATCGTGCAGTTAGGAATTAAAATAATTAATAGCAGGAAGCAAGCATGAGCGCTGCTTAAAAGAGTCTACTTGCCTACAGAGCGGCACCGAGTTATATAGACTCCTCCAAACGCGGGAGTCTGCGTAGACCACTAGGGCCACACCAAAGATGGCGCCCGAAAGTGTCAGGCCCTGATCTCCCCCCTTGAATCGCCGCGACGCGGAGGATGTATGGCCTGGAAGTCCCTAATTCCCGCAAAATGGATCCTTTGGCTGGGTGATTTTAATAGTAGAATTCGTAATTTAATTGATACTGCAGTCTGCAGGATCACAGATTGCGATTGTACATTTTACCCACACCACTTACGGGGAGGCATTGAATAGGATTTTAGCTATATGGGATATGGAGATTAAAAATAGCGTCAATGAATCCTCAGGGGATATGGAAAAGACCTATGGTTGTCTGAACTTAGGCTCGACAATTAATTTTATAATCGCCTCTGAGGCCTTGAGTATTAGGCTCAATAAGAAAAGGGTGACATTTACGGTCTTTAGTGACCATGCTTTCCTTGCTTGGAATATATGGTTGAAGTTTAAGTCCCATATACAGACAGACCTAGTACAGAAACCGATCTTGGCTAGAAATAATGGGTATATCTTAAAATGGGATAAGGTGGAGGGGCAAGATTTCCTCCACACCCTGAGCGTTACTAATTATTCGGAAATTATGATTTGTCATGACATCGGTGTCCCTCCAGACCATTTTATATTAGTTTTTGTAGAATTTATGAGAGGGATTAATTAAACACCAACTAACATGTCATTTTAAGAACAAAGATGCAAACCAGGATTTGTGGTTTGATCATAATTGCACCAAGGCGGCCACCAAATTACATATTGCCTTTTTTGCAACACCAAGGGTGTTTAGGGCTGTGTAAGAGCATTACGAGAAGGTTATAGAGAAGCAAAAGGGGCAAGGTTAAGGGATCTAAAGCATAAAGCATGGGTAGATTTGAGACGGGCACTGTTTAAAAAGGATAGCCGGGAATTTTGGAGGGTGTTGAAGGCACCTCTCTTAAAGGCTGAGGGGGCTCCATCTCTAGAGACACATATTGAGGAAGATGGATGGGTAGCATATTTTCAAAAATATTTAAAAATTAATTTTAATGATACATAATAAAGCTATTTTAGAGGATCATACACTCCACCATTTAACATTTGAGGTTGATGGAATTGATCCTGCTCTGGCCCAGCCCAACTTATTGAAGGCCCCTGATCCTGAGGGGTTCTGGCAGATGTATTTTCAGAAACTAAAGATTTATGGACCCCTGTACTCACAAATGTTTTCAAGGCTGCAACTAAACAAGGTCCCTCCGAGCACCTGGGAACATTCGGTAATTTATCCAATCTATAAAGAGGGAGATAAGGCAGAACCGAAAAACTATAGACCCATCTCATTAATTGATAGCACTGTAAAATTAATGGGCAGACTGCTTTTAAATAGACTAGAGGAATGAGTACTTGAATAAGGCGTTCTAGCAAAGGCTCAGTATGGCTTTAGAAAAGGAAATGGTACCATTGACCAGTGCCTACACGTCACTGTGATTATGTCTAAATACACTTTAGTCAAAGAAGGACAATTATCTATGGCATTTATTGATCTCACAGCGACCTTTGACTGTGTGGCTCATAGCAAACGTTGGGTAATAATTGAAGAACTAGGAGTGGATCCCCCAATTGTTGCCTCTATTAGGCAACTGTATACAGGAGCAACAGCATGTGTTCGTTATGGAAGGAAAGGAGAATGTACAAGGGTTTTTAATATTGAGAAAGGAGTAAGGCAGGCTTGTGTACTTGCCCCATTCTTGTTCTCTTTGTATAAGAAGTTCCTTATGTTGACTCATCACCCTTATCTGTACTCCTCTATGCGGACAATGCGGACTCCAGGGGCACTGCAGAAGCTCATTGAGGTGTATACGAATTATATGGTTAGCTTAGAATTGCATGTAAATGTCTCCAAATCTTTTTTTTTTTATTGCGAGAGCACGTCCTAAGAAATCCTTTAACTTCCATATAGAAGAAAGGAAACTGGCAGTGGTTGATACATTTGCCTATCTGAGGGCATTATTTGACAAGAAGTTATCATGGGAAAAGATGGGCCTAAGTAGAATGGCTATCTTGGAAAATTGGATCATGGCACTTGCAAAACTTTCTACAAAACTGGGGTCAAAACCTTTACCAGATATCAAGTTAAAACACTAGTGTCACATATTGGGCTGGGCAGCAATTTGAGGTACGGTGGATCCTGCTCCCCTGCAAAGTGTGCAGTACGACTTCTGTAAGAAGATGTTGTCGCTCCCCTGTTCATGCACTAATTATCTCCCCCTTTGGAACTGGATCTTTCTTACCTTGAGGATGTAATTAGATTGGCCCCATTACTATTATGGGTCTCCATATGGAAAAGACAGTGTGTACCATTAAACCAAGTGATCCTGAGGAATTGTTTAAAGCTGGATTATGCCCATAGGATGCCTTGGTTAAAATATGTAGCGGACACCATGTCTGCGCTGGGATTGCAATATTTATTTGGGTCGCTGATGATGTGTGCCACATTTTAAAAGACGAAAGAAAAAAGATTCTCCAAGAAAAAGCTGCAAATGATAGATGGGAAAAGAATAAAGCAAAAACCACAATAATTGCATACAGTTTGCTTCCCCCTCATAAAGATATATTCCAATCATACCTATCATTTGTACGCAATCTTCAGCACCATTATATCTTAATCAGGTTGAGGCTAAACTATATCCCTTTAATGTTTGGTTTCCCTGCAAATACTTACTGTTTAATGGGAGAGCAGCCCAAACTATGCTACATATTCTATTCTTCTGCACTTTTTATGGGCCCCAAAGGAAAGCCTTTTTAGTCCCAATGTTACAGAAATATACATTTGTCCAATGTATGCCTGCACTGCACTTTATCCAACAGTAGCCAGATACCTATGTGTGTTATTTCCATGCCTCCTTCCAATGGGTGGTGGCTAGGTGCAGACTTAGCCTTGCAGATAATTTAACGGAGAGCAATGAGTTGGAAGATAAGAAATTGTAAATTTATGAGACAATTTTATATGATTTATGATTTTAGGTGTTTTTATTGAATGTGTGTTTATTTTAAATTGTATTTGGTACTTTTTATGCATTTAAATAATGTTAAGTAAAGAAGAATATTGATTCATTGATACAAATTGGCTTTTCAACCATTTTTTTAATGTTATTCTTGTGTAAAAAAGAGTGAGCTGCAATTATTTGTAGGATGAAACTAATCATTGTAGCCAGCATTACAAGACTGGGGAAAAAGATAAACAGTTCAACCATTATAATGATACAGTGTGATTATGATTATATTTTTACTCCTACCTAATACTGCCTACACAATCGAGAGCATAATGGGAGTATCATCCACCAGATCTCTTGGAACAAACCAACCCACCATACCTGTGTATGATGTATCCAGTAGCTGATCTGGTGTAGAGCAAGCTACCGTCCTTTGCAAGATAAAAGTTAGGGTCAGCACAGCTGCATCTCAGTCACAGGCACAGCATCCCAGGAAAATCTGCAAAAGTGCTCCTCTGACGAATTTGGCTCAGAGGTGGTTTATATATAATATATAATAAAAGCACTGTTACAATCGCACTGTGTCAGAGGTGCAGCGCTGATGTGATTGTTTGTCTTGCAACTCAGAGCTGTCTCCAACTAGACAACCAAATGCACGGGCATCGTGTCCAATGTTCTTAGCTCTGGACAAAATGAATGAATGACATGAGAAAATGCTTACTAAGAAATATGCTGCAAGCAGAATCCTTTCGACATATATTATTGTGTAAGTGCAATGCATGTAAAAAGTCACAGTTTAGAAAAAGATGTCAAGTTTAAATGTGTGACTGAAATGAAGACTTGTGCACGGGCCCTGTTGTACCTTACAACAATAGAATGAATTCCATGCTTATGTGGAATCAGTGTATAAATGTTTTAAAATTTACTAAACATTGTACATTACTGTCCAAAGCTAGATGATTCATTCACTGGTATGGTAAGACTGCTGCATTTTGTTTTCCAGGAGAGGTATCCTTAAATAATGGCTTTTTTTGTATGCAAGGAGATAATATCTCACAATTTAGGAAATTATAGGAAAGGTGCCTTTGCCATTTAGAAAACCTACTTTAATATTTTACCTATTCAATGGATTGCTAATATGCAAAGACACTTTTCTTATCATGTGCCACTGTAGCATTTTTAAACTGTAACAGAGTACAATGATGCTCCCTGTAGCCATTCCTTTGTGTCATCTATGTGGGTGGTGTAAATACACACTGCACTTATAACATTTAACTTCCACATCAGTGGCACATTTCATTTTCTGCTGCATAAATCATGGCCTTACTGCAAAGGTGAATAGACAAATTAGCTCTACACTATGGTACATGTTTTAAGTGAAATGCGCAAGAAATGTGCATTTGCTGTCATACTATTCAGCAGAGTTGTAGTTTTAGCAAATCCAGACAGGATAGACGGGTAGACAACAACAAAAACGGCAACTTTTCTTATATTGCTTTAATCCAACATTTGCTGCCAAGAGCAATGCTCTGCAATACTCCAAATTACACGTGATAGAATTGCCCTATGGTAATCAATTTTTGCACCTTGCATATTTTCCTTGGACAATATTATGGTCTTATTTAGAGTTTTCCATGTGGAAGTGAGGGATAATGTCAGAATAGGGCTTACAACACCACAAGTGTGCACATTTTTCTCATTCTGATTTGTTCCACTTGCTGTGATGAAGTCGGAATTTAAATCATAACTTTGAAAATGCCACCTTTATAAAGTTGACATTTTCCTGTCTTAGATATATGATATAGTGCCCAAAGCCTGTCTCTGGGTCTCATGACTGGGTCTAGCTGACAGTTGGACTTTGTGTATTCCTCCTAGACAGCAACACACAATAGAGAGCATAGGTGTGCTTGGATGGGCCATCACTGCCAGGATGGGAGGGTGGAGCTGGACACGGCCCTACTTACACTTGAAAAGGCCATGTCCTGCCTTCACACAAATGCTGCATATCCCCAGTAGTTAGTCTGAAGCCAGGGAAGGCCGGAGGTTTGTGGAGTTCAAATAGTAGTCAGGGGAATAATATAAATGCATTTTCATTATTTTTTACCATGGTCCTTATGTGCAGCGCAATCTGAAGCACAAATATTCTATTGTCTATTGCCTTTGCAAGGTAGATAGAAACTGCACTAAAAAGGTACCTTTATCTCAATAATACCCTATGAGATTTGTCATGAATAAAGTAAGAACATATTGGTATATGAGGTTAAAATGGTCAGGCATCAGTGAATTATGCCTACTCAGGAGAAATGAAGGACTTGATGAGTAATTGCCTCTGACTAGATGCAAGTATTACACATTTCTGAACAAAATATTTGCTTTATGGGATGTGTAGACCAAATGGAATAACATTTTACTGTTTGGAGGTCAGTGCCCCTCATAATAATATGAAAATTCTTAGGCCATGAGTTGGACTTGGTCTTCTTCGCTGGGTCACCCCCAAAACCTTTTGACTTCACTCACGTCTCCTGTTTCCTGAATTAGTATTTGTTGGCATTAGGACTCTGTGCACTTTACCACTGCTATTCAGTGCTCTCCCTTTTGAGCTCTCCCTTTTAAACATGGTAGTAATAGTTTGAACTCATTTGGCACATTTAATGTACTTATAAGTCCCTAATAAATGGTACTACATGTACCTAGGGCCTGTACATTAAATGCTACTAGTGTTTATGCAGTACTCATTGTGCCACCCACTATAGTAGTCATTTAAAACGTGTCTCAGGCCTACCCTTGCAGCCTGTAGTGCCATTTTGAACTCCAAATTTAACCTGAAAAAATAAGCCTTTGGCCAGACCTAAACCTCATTTTTTAAATACACATGAGTCACCTAAGGTAGGCCCTAAACAGCCCGTAGGTCAGGGTGCATTTTATTTAAAAGGTCGGACATATATTTTTACATTTTACATGTCTTGATAGTAAAAAATCCCAAATTCCTTCTTCACTACTGTGAAGCCTATCGCTAGAAGAGAATAACATTGGTTTACTCTATTATATTGAATAAATGCTAACTTGTGATTGGGAACAGGTAGAAGTGTTATGTTTGGTCTCAAACGAATTGTATTTGTAAGGCCCTTTAATGTTAAAGTCTGATTTTAAGTCACAATTCTGAAAATTCCACAAGGCATTTTCTTGTCCTAGCCATTTGGAGCCTGCAGTCTGTGTCCTGTATGACATGACTGAGAATAGTTAGCATGTTGTCCTTTGTGTATTCGTCCCAGACAGTGAGATGAGGGAGGCTATGTGTTGGCAGGATGGGCCATCCTGCCAGGATGGGTCGGTCAGAGCTTTTCCCTGCCTCACTTCATTTCAAAGGGCTAATTCCACCACATTCACAAAAGAACTTGATACCACCATATTTTCACCCTAGATCACTTGGAACCTAGGCAGGGGAAGGAAAGACATTTCCAGAACCAGATGTTGGGAAGCCTGGAAGTTTACCTCATATAAAAGGCTCACCCAGGAACAAATATTGGACCCTCAGATCAACTCTTCAGTACACTCGTGGACATGCAGATGACCCCCAGAAGGGCTAGTTGGCTGGCTTCCTGTGTGAGCTACAGGGAATAGCAAGCGGCAGAGTCATTGAACCCTGCACTGGAGTGAGCCATGACCCCTAAAGAGGTGTCCAACCAGTCCTGGACCCCTGGAGGTGGTGCTAAATGTGCCCCTCCAGCTAAAAACCTGTAATTTGAGACTCAGGGAAATGTTCACCAAAAGTGGCCTGAAAGCGAACAGGAGACCAGGACCTATCTGCTCACAGATCTGCCTGAGTTGTATTGCGATCAGCCTGAATTCACAGCAGCACCAGCTACATTCTTCTCCACAGCATCAAATGCTGTTTAGTGGCATCTCTTGGAAAGTGTATCCTGATTTATGGAGCCCTTGTCAGCTACACCGTGCAGCTTTGTCCTGCTGGAGATCTTTGACTTCCAAAAACGTGACAAATTCTGAAAGTAGAAATCTTCACTGCGCCTTCGTCCAGCTGCTCCTAGATAAAGACAACTCCTCTTCAGACACTGCAGCAACCTTGTCCCACTGAAATTTACTTTCTCAGGAACTTTCCTTCAAAATTTCTTCTAAGTCCGAAGATAAGCTGTGACCAGGCCCAATCCAGCTCCTGAACGCAAACCACGCGCCATCGCGGTCAGCATTAATTTTTGACTTTGCCCCATTCTCTCAGTCTTTTAGGTGCTAAATGACACTAAGGGGCAGATTTATGACGACTGGCGCATCCCTGCATATCAGCAGGGATGCGCCAGTTATTATGCGCCACAGCTGCGCCACCATGGATGCGCCGCATTTATAATGCGGCGCACCATGGGGCAAAAACGGCACAGATGCGTGACGCATCTGTGCCGAAAAGTGGCGCATTGCTGGAGTTGCGTCGCAAGCGCGACGCAGCTCCAGCAATGATCTGGGGGGCCCTATCTCTACAATGCTGCGTCAATCCTTACGCCTGCTTCAAGCAGGCGCAGGGTTTTGACGCAGCATGGGTCTAAAAGTGACTGAGTGAAATCTTGTAGATTTCACTCAGCCACTTTTAGGAGGCGTTCCTGCGCCGGAACGCCCCCACCTGCCCTGGAACGCCTACATGTGGCGCAGGGCTTTACAACGTGACGCATCTGGGAGATGCGTCACGTTTGTAAATACCCCGCACCATGGCGCAGGATTTGCGCCGCTGCTGCGTCACAAAAGTGACGCAACGGCGGCTTATATGAGGCGCAAGTCAAACATAAATCTGCCCCTAAAAATATAAAAAATAACTCAATTTCTACTGATTGGATTAAAGTTGTTTTGGTGTCATTTTATATATTAATTGTTATTCTATTTTTCTAAATTGTTGTGGGATTTCTTTTGTTTTTCACTTTATTACTGTTTTCATGCTGCATAAATACTCAACACACGGCCTCTAAATTAATCCTGACTGCTTTTGTTCCACTGTACAAGAGGGTTAAGCACGGATTAATTTAGTGACTTTTGTGATTCACCATGACAAGGATTGTGGTACTTGCTTGAGGAGGGTTGCATCCCCTCAACCAAAAACCCAATGTCTTAAACTATGTTTTCAAATGTGCCGAAACATTTTAAGATATTTATTGTGGTCTGTTAAACACTGATACTGCAAGGTCCAATATTTGATCAGAGGGGTAATCTATTCGAGTTTTCCTCTGTAAATAGAAAATTGCACCTTTAAATTTGTGCTTTCTGCAGCACCTCTGCATGCATTGGAATTTACATCAAATTTCTGCAGAAGAGCTTTTATTCACCAGGGCAAATATCCATGGGATATCAGAATCCTGTCCTACTTGAAATCAGTTCCATCGTGTTCAATAGATTAAGGTATTTTTTATGTTAACCGGGAACCATTTGCAGTTATCAAAAATGAGGCAATGTTATAACTTGGCATATCCTATAGTACTAATTCTTGAACTGTGTAAAATTCAAAAATGTAAATACAATTTGCCATCATTCATGTATTTGTTTGACGAATGCTTGTCTTATTTTTTGAGTGTACTGTTTTGTGGTTCAAGTCATCAAAAAAGATTAGAACTGGGTCGCCGGCTTCCAGTTATGACTTGGGGGATCCCTGATTTCAATAATGATTCAGTGGGGTTTCCCAGGTTCCAGTAATGATTATTTGAGAGTCCACAGAATCCAAAAGGTTAAAACCCTGCATTTTAGGTTATTTTAATGGCAATGAATTTCAACAGGTACCCACTAAAATCCAAGAAATACACAGTTGCTTCTTCTCTCTATCTGTAAATTCAAATGGCAGTGGAAAAACAAATATGGACACATGTATGTAAAAACTGTGAAAATATAATACTGAAATTGGAACCAGAAAAAAGAACAGCTCCTCCTAAGCACTGGTGATCTAATGAGGTAAGCGTATTCCATAATTGCAAGCAATTGTCTATTGGTACTAGGTGTACAGGCTCTCCACTGCCTCTCCAAGACGCCTAACTATTATATGCTGAATCTAAGTACTCCCTTGTTGGAAATGGTCTCTAGTTGGCAGAGGTAGGTACCTTTGTCCAAATAGGGACCCATGCTTCTAGTCAGGGTAAGGGGAGACACACTTTTGATAACCCCTGCTCACCCCCATGGTATCTTGGCCCGAGCAAGCAGGCTTATCCCAAAGGCAATGTGTCAAGTATTTGTAGCAACACTCACAGTAATATAGTCGAAACACCACAAATGAACACCATGCTAGTTTAGAAAAATAAAATATCTATATCTAAACTTAACGAGTCCAAAATGACAAAAATCCAACAAACACAGTTAAAAATCTGACTTTCAAAAGGTTTCAAGAACTTGTACCATAGAAAACTACGGATGCATGACTTTTACACAAGGTACCTGTAGTTGCGTCAAAATTCACAAGGTCAAACAGACGCAGAGTGAAGAAATGTCAAAAACAAAGAGATACATGAGCTCCTGAGACCTAGGGGAGGCTACGCGACTGTTCTGCTGTACTCAGGAGAAGTGATGCATCCAATCTGGTCTGTAGGTGGAAGTGATGCATCAATTCTTTGTGACGGTTCTGGTCCGTAGGTGATGCATCGGGAAAACTTGTTGCACAGGTGCGATGCATAGAAATACGGGATGCGTCTGTAATCGATGCGGCGGCTGCGAGGGGTGCTGCATCGGTTTTCTTCAGCCGCAACCCCTCAATGCATCGATTCATGCAGCGGTGACAGGTGCTGCATTGGGTTTCGTAGTGGCACAGCGATGCGTGGAAATTCTTCTTGCATCTTCAAGATGCATAAAAAAACAGCTGAAAGACGAGGGAATACTGGCACAGGCACCTCCTGGCAGGTCCGAACTCACAGCAGCAGAGTTCAGGGGAGCTGGGGGTGAAGTCTTTATGTCCCTGAGACATCAGAACAGGAGGCCAGCACACACAGGCCCTTCGAGGTCTCCTTCAAGCAGGGGACACAGCACACAGCAAAGTCCTTCTCCTTTCCCTTGCAGAAACAGCAACTGCAGGCCAACCCCACACCGCACACAGCAAAGGGGCATTACTTCTCCTCAGTCTCTCCAGCTCTTCTCCTAACTTTAGTACACCTAAATGCCTTTTGAGAATACCGAAAGTCACAAAGTTATAATTTTTCTCAGTTTATACTACTCCTAAATGCCTTTTGTGAATGCCGAAAGTCATAAAGTTAGGATTTTTCTCAGTTTAAGAGTAGTAAAGTTAGGAATCCTAACGTTACTACTCCTAAATGCCTTTTGTGAATACCCAAAGTCATAAAGTTAGGATTTTTCTCAGTTTAGAAGTTGTAGAATTCTAACTTTACTACTCCTAAATGCCGCTTGTGAATACCAAAAGTCACAAAGTTAAGATTGTGTCTCAGATTACTTTTCTGAATTGGGCCCTTTGTTCTCTCCTGGCCCAGGGCTCTGAACCCAGTCCAAACCAGTTTTGGGCAGCACTTTGCAAGTGCAAAACAACCTCCATTGTCAGTGTGAACCCTGGGTCCAGATGCACCAACGAGGGGGCGTAGTCATCATTGTGGAAGGCAGGCATAGCCCTATTCAGGTGCAGGTGCCACTTCTCCCACCACTCCAGATGCAGACCAGGAATATTCAGCCTATCCCTGACTCATACAGACTCTCTGGAACCACTGCACATCCCCAGCCCATGTCACTCCAAAGCCAGACAGTCAATACACATCCTAGCAGAGGCACACTGGAGGGCTAAGCAACAAAACACCTACTTTCTAAAAGTGGTATTTTCAAACACAGAATCTAAAAATCACCCTCACTAAAAGATGCATTTTAACATTCTGAGTTTAGGCATACTGAACTTAATTTTCCTATCTGGTTCCCAGGGACAGTTATGCTTAAAAGATGTGTTAAGCAAACTCCCCATTCTATCCTATGGGAACAGATAGCCCTACAATAGTGAAAAACAAAATTGGCTGTATTTCACACAGTCAGCCCATGCCACACACATCAGGGCATGTTCTACCTTTCACATACACAGCACCATGCCCACAGGGGTACCTTGGGCCTACCTAGGGGTGACTAACATAAACGAAAAGGAAATGTTAGGGTCTGGCAAGTGTGTGCACTTGCCAAGTCGACATGGCAGTTAACAGCTGCTCACAGACACTGCAGTGGCAGGTCTGAGTTACCTCTTCAGAGCTACTCATGTGGGTGACACAATCAGTACTGCAGGCCCACTAGTAGCATTTGATATACAAACCCTGGTACCCTTCAGTGCACTTTACTAGGGACTTACTAGTAAATCAAATATGCCAATCAGGGAGAACCAATTTTTAACAACAATTTACACAGACAGCATATGCACTTTAGCACTGATTAGCAGTGGTAAAGTGCCCAGAGTCCTATAGCCAACAACCACAGGTCAGGAAAAATAGGAGGAAGAAGCAAAAGGTTTGGAGATAACCCAAAATGGGCAAAGTCCAACATCCCTTCAGTGGGCTGCAAATCTGCATAGTTCTGAATGAGATGATCAAGATGTAAAGATAAGTCGTCAAGCTTAGTAGAAGCACAGAAAAGGTTTAATAAGCAACACCGTACAACAAAGCCCCAACCATCAGCAATCATATCAGGTCATTATCTTCAAGGATCTAAATATACCTCAAGATCCTTCTGCTGATGCCAGAGAAGCACCCTTTTGTGGCACATACATTTTTGCAGGAATCAATTTGTCTTGTAACTCAATAGCGTCCACAAAGCTGCTTGCTAATGTACTAGTGACAAACAGAGAAAGGCACCATTACACAGGTTCAAATTCACTCACCCGGATGTCACAGGAGTGTTGGTCTTTACTTCTGGGTTTCTTTATTTGCTGAAAACATATACCACACCTGCCAGCAATACATATTCAGGTCCCCTTATGCTCTGCCTGTAGACCTGATGATGCAAAAACACAAATCAATATTTGCCTTGTTTTCCCACCAATATCATCACTGCTCTACCTTACTGACTCCCAAAGGAGTCAGTAAGGTAGAGCAGTGATGATATTGTGGAAAAGTAGAGAAGTTTCCTGCCCACGCACTCCTCAGGGTGCCCACACCTATTTATGCTCAGTTTGGCCCACAGGAGATTCAAATGATGTCCAGCAACATATAGTTGTGCCGCAATTCGCCTCTTGAGTTAGACCGGAAGTACAATGATGAACCTGTGGCAGGGTCCTGTCCACTTCGAAGGAGCAGTTGTATGATTTAAATGATGTTAAGGCTTGTTATAGACCCGCTCGTTGCCAATGTAAAGATGAGTCTTCACACGTAGTAGACGTTTAGCAAAGTAACACTGTACAACAAAGCCCCAAACATCAACGCTCATGTCGGGTTGCAATCTTCAAGGCAAACCACTCATAACCACATCAGTACATTCTGTATCCCTGGGAACAGTTCTCTCATGACAGCAGGTATGTGACACCTGCCACAGAACATCTCTAGAATACCACGGGAGACAATACTGAATGAAAAAACATTGGCAAGGTATATAGAACAGGCAAATTGACTTGGTTCTTCACTACTGTTGCCTTTGTCAGTACTTGTACAATTATGGCATAACCATAAGTAAATGTAATAGCACAACTTAGATTTTATTATAATTGTTCTATCGTTCCATGATGGCTATCAGGTTGTGTCTATTTGTGGCATGAATAGTGTTTAATCATGTGTGGGGAGGAGAAAAGATGACTAGGTGGCAGTGGGGGAGGAGCAAAGAATCAGTTGGATGAGCAAGGGGAGGAGAGAGCACAACTCCATGGTGGGCCAGAAGGAACAGAGAGGCAGTAGGCTGGATGAATGGGTGGCAAAAAGAGGGAGTGACTCAAGCAGAGGAGAGAGTCAATGTCAAGTACAGTGAAAGGATGCGCGGGCATGGAGAGAGGATGAGTCAGTTTATTGACATATTTGGTGAACAAGGAGGGAACAAGGTTAGTGAAGTGCTAAGCGGATTTCAGGAATGCTATGTCCTTTAGGATATCTGCTTTACTGAGGGTTTTGAATTTACTCCATTAAGCATTGTATTTAGGCTTTGAAGGATTGTTGGGAACTAGAAGCATCTCATGAAATATGTGTTCTGGTTGGGAGGAGGGCGAGTTCTATAGGGAGGTCAGGTTAGCATCAGTTCATTAGAGATAACTCTTTCAATTTTTTTTTATCTTCTCAAAAAAAGCTGAAACTTATTGCAGGCTTCCAAAAAAGTGTCAATGATCTTAGAAGTACTAGAGCAGGTTTGTTGCTTGAGGATTTCAAATAGTTTGCTCAGCCAATTTCCGGCATTGTCAAGTTGAGATCTAAAGAATGAAGCTGTATCATTCCACAGTAGTTTATTTTTAGTGTTTCTCATAATTCAGAGATGGTGTAGATGCAGGGAGGAAGTTTCATGTCTCTATCTTCTTTCTGCTAGTTGAGGTTCTTTATTAAGTTCTGATTGCATCAGCCTGTGGGAAAATACATTTTTCTATATTTTAGGATGCAGTGGAGCCACTTCATCCATGATGCCGGTCATTGCCAGGTTGCAGAGTGAGGTTAGCTCCTGTACATTATGCGTCACACTCAAGGGTGTGATTTTCCTAAGGAATAGCTAAGACAGTTAATTTCAGTTCATCTGTTTAGTATTTCTTATCCAGCATTTTGGTCTGACATCTTGGTCCTTCGTAATCTGCTCATACATGATGAGGCAAAAGAGGATGTGCTGGATGTCAGACAAAGTAATCAGTAGGATGTATTCTATGCACAGTGATCCCTCTTTGGATATGTTGAGTTCCAGGACCCTTTCACGCAGGTTGGGTCTTCAAAGGCTTGCAGGAGTATGTGATTAGCCGTGAAGCCTCTCAGAATAGCTACTGGTTAATCGCCATCCTTGTTTTAATGGAAGTTGAAGTCCCCTAGATAAATGGTATTATGGTGTAGAAGAGATCACATTGTGATCATCTCCCTCAGCTGTTTGAGGAAGAGCTGGTCCTCTTCAGGCAGGTGGGGGATGAGGTGAAATTCAGTCAACAACCTCTCAGCTGAGAAAAGCTCAATTCCAATGTATTCACGTATGAAGAGGTCATAGACAGCAAAGCAGGCGATAGTTAAGGAGTTTTAGTGAATGAGAGCTACACCTCTTCCTGGGCTATCATCTCCGTCAAGATGTTTAATGGTGAAATTAGGGTGTACTAAGATGTCCATCGGGGGTAGAGGAGTACTAAGTCAAGGTTCAGTAATGAATAGAATGTCTAGCCCATGTGAGATGATCACCCCAGCAATGCCTGCAGCATGTTTAGCCACTGCTCTACAATTGTGCAGCACACAATTAAGGACATGGCTTCAAAGCCAGTTTAAATGGTATTCTTTCTTTGGTTCTTTTCCTCTGACTTCAATATATGGTGATCATCTGCGGCATACCCCAAGTCTCATTCCTCAGCCCTACGTTGTTCAACGTCCACAAGGCACGGCTCGCCCACATCGCACATCGGCACGACCTCAACATCATCTCCTACGCCGACGACACTCAGCTGATCCTCTCCCTCACCAAAACCCCCCACTCCGCCAAAACCAACCTCCACGAAGGAATGAAGGCCGTCGCTGAATGGATGAGAAACAGCCGACTGAAGCTGAACTCGGACAAGACAGAGGTCCTCATCCTTGGATCTGCCCCCTCAGCCTGGGACGACTCCTGGTGGCCGACTGCACTAGGAGCACCCCCTACACCCACGGTCCACGCACGCAACCTAGGGGTCATCCTTGACTCCACCCTGTCCATGACGAAGCAGGTCAACGCCATCTCCTCCTCATGCTTCAACACCCTCCGCATGCTTTGCAGGATCTTCAAGTGGATCCTCACCGAAACCAGAAGGACGGTCACCCAGGCCCTCGTCAGCAGTAGACTGGATTGCAGAAATGCACTCTATGCAGGAGCCCCAGCCAAACTCCTGAAACAGCTCCAACGCATCCAGAACGCCTCAGCACGCCTGATCCTGGACAACCCTTGCCGCAGCCACATCACACCCCACCTGAGAGATCTGCACTGGCTCCCCATCAACAAGAGGATAACCTTCAATCTCCTCACCCACGCACACAGGGCACTCCACAACACCAGACCAGCCTACCTCAACAGCCGACTCAGCCTCTACACCCCCACCGCCAGCTCCGCTCCGCAGACCGTGCCCTCGCCACTGTCCCCCGCATCCGAAGAGTGACCGTCGGTGGCAGATCATTCTACCACCTCGCTGCCAAGACATGGAGCACCCTCCCCATCCACCTGCGGCAGACCGAAGACCTCCTAACCTTCAGGAGACTTCTCAAGACCTGGCTCTTCGAACAGTAGCAGCTGTCCCCCCCCCCTAGCACCTTGAGACCCTCACGGGTATGTAGTGCGCTTTATAAATGCTATGATTGATTGATTGATTAAGTCATCCTATGGCTTGGCTTTATTTTCCCTAAAGACATACATCTGTCTTCCCTTTTAGTGTGTATAATAGAATTTTCTTCGATGTGGTCTTTCTGCATATCCTTCTTCTATGTCCTTTGTTGAATCCTTTTAGTGGTTTAGAGTCTGTCTTCTTTGTTGTTTGCTACCTCAAGGTTTTGAGGACCATGAAATGGAAGGCATGGCTACAGTAGGGGAAGTTGTAGAAATGAACCAGGGACTGCCAATAACTGATGGGGGGGCAAATCAATGACTGCCCCAAGAGCACCCTTTGTTGATGACAGAGCTCTTCCTGGCTCCCAAGGAGTTGCATTGCGCATGCTTCCCCTTCTGTGATGAGATTAGAACATACATTCTGCATACACGTCATGTTTTCCGACCATCCTCTTTTTGGTGCCTTTTAATTTACCCAGTCTGAGACTAAAAGTTGATTCTACTTCAAAATGTTGGTATATTGTAATGTGTTTCACAGCCTGCAAAAATAACTCAAGAATGAAATACCTCTTTCAGAGGAAAAATTACTTTTTCTTCTATTTATAGTACAAAGGGAATTGAGGGTAGAGACTAAGTTAATGTTTTGTTATTTTCAAAGAAGGAGGAAGTGTGGAAAGCCTACAGTGCCATACGTATAATTTTATAAATCATAAATTTTCAGTAATGACATGGGTCTTTCACAAACAATTTAAATACTGGATGCCAGGAAGAAACACCTTCCAATTATGTATACAATTGCTTTTCTGTAGTGACATCTTTTTTGGAACAGCAATTCCATGATAACTATAATTTGCACATACTGCTTACCAGCACATGCTGTATCCTGTCTGTCTGTCAATGAAAAGTAACAGTTTTACTAGGTTACTCGCTCAGAATGTAGGTAGAAAAGCAATGAAAACACAAGTATGGGCTGGAACATGTTTTGCAAAATATGGAAGAAGAAATAGTGTGTAATGCTACAGAAATGTAATTCCTGCTTAGTGAAATTCTTCTAACAGAAATTGTTTGTCTACGAAGTATTCATGTCAGGATGTGGCCTGTAGAGACCAGAATAACTTGGCATTCTAAATGTTGTAAAATCTCATTTCTGAAAAGTGGATTTCTACACATTTAGCATGATATTTAGAAACAAGTGGTATGGCACCTTTGAGAATTGTGGCTACACTGCTTCTCTAGGCAGGAAAGCCAGCTGGTGCCAACTTCGCTCCTGTACATGCAGAGACACTTTTTCAATGCTATCCACCATTAAAATCTAAATTTGCTGTGATGTCATGATTACTGGTTGTAGTAAATAAATTATCTCATGGTGGTGTAAATACAAATGATTTAATAAACTCTTGATAAGGGGGTCTGTGATGCTTTTAATCTTTTTGGGTTTCTATATTGATAATTTATTTTATCACATAATAAGGTAGAAGGGGTCTTGGATCCAATGTCCCCCTCCTGTCTGACATACACACACTAACCAGGTGTCTTGCTAGTTCATTAAACCCGACAACCACACTACTCCCCCAGTTTGTCTGTCAGGCATTGGCCAACACTGTGGAGGCATAGAAGGGCCCTCCAGTGCTCCAGTGCTCTTTACCAAAGGGAGTCTTTTATTATAATTTAAACTCTGGCTGCTCTGGAAGAGCTTCCTGAGCAGCCTGAGTGTTCTATTTTATTGCTGCAATGACGATCAGCATCCAGGGCTCGCAAACATTATTACAGCAAAGTGGAAATGTAAAATGAGCAATGGGAACATTTCACTTTCACAACATCACTACTTGGGGGTATATCTCTGCCCCTTAGCACTGATTGCTTCAGAAGATGTCTCATTTGAAAGAATGGAATATCGCCTTTTTAATGCTATCTCTATCCAGAGGATCCCTGCTTGGCGATCACCATAGGAGAGTGACCCCCAAGCAGGGATCCACCTACTAGGCCCCAGGGACATGGGGGAGTGGCCCCTTAGGCAGGGGCGTGCCCTCCCCCCACTATTCTCAATAATTGCAGACTTTCTTCACCCCCTTGGAGCAAATGGGGGTGATTACCCCTAATTCACCTCCCCAGGGGGACCGAAAGTCCACTAGACACTAGGGAAGAACAAACAAAAAGACAACTTAGGCTTGGGTGCTGCCCCCCATGGGAATGACTATACCTCTACCCAAAAAAAGTGGCAATAGTCTTTTTGCCCCCCCGGGGAGGCAGATGGGGGTTTCCTCAGGTGGTGGCTGAGCTAGGACCCAAAACCCACAGCTACCTATATTGGAAAAAGACAGCTTTCAGTGGAAAAATGTGCTGTGTCCATTTTGTGTTTTGGGTCATTGCCTGCCACAGGCACTACACCTACCCACACAAGTGAGGTACCATTGTTATCGGAAGACATGTGGGAGCAGAGAATAATAGTGTATTTGTTATTACCAATTGAATTTCACTTCGTTTGCACCTTTCAAATGTAAGTCAGTGTGTAAGAAAAAAGATATTTTGAAAAATATCCTCTAAATCATATGCTAGTACCAATACCCCCAAAGTCAGAGAGTACAAATAACCACGGCTCCTAAACTCTATATCATGTGCCCATTTCAGGAATACATAGGTTTCCTTGATACCCATTTTTCACCATGCGAATGGGTCTACACTCGGTACACAAAGAAAACCATTGTGTAGCTCAGTTGTGGTCTCTGAGTAGCTTGGGTTCTTGGAGAAAAACCCTATATATCACCACAACTAGAAAGGTCTAGCAAACGTAATGGTATATTGCTTTTGTAAATAGGCCATTGTGACAAACATTTGCAGATGAAAACGTCACAAATGGCTCCTCTTTCCTACTCATTTTCAATATATATTTATCTTAAGAATTAGTTGCTTAAGAAAACCTTGAAGGGTCTACACATATGACCCCTTGCTGAATTTGGAATTGTTTCTACTTTACATGAATGTATAGCTTTTCTGCATCACCCATGGGTTTCACATTGGTTTCCACCACAAGTTAAGGGCACAAACAATTGGGAAAATGTGCTACCTCTTTGCAATAATGCCAGAACAGAGGTAAAAAAAAGATTTTTTTATTCAGTTGAAAGTTAGGAAGATGGTGACTTTAGCACAGCAAACTATTTGTTAATGCCATTTTGTAGGGAAAAAGCAGACACTTTTATTATGAGCACTTTTTTCCTATTTTTCCTCAAAACCACACAGTTTAGCTATATTTCGCCTATTTTCGCAGTCCCCTCCAGGGAAATCCACAAACCTTAGGTACCATTGGAATCGTTGAAAAAAGTGGATGCAAATGTGGTGTAAATAGCCTATTTGGAAAAAAAATATGGAGCCCTAAGCATGAACTACCCCAAATAGTCAAAAGAAGGGCTCAGTACTGGGGGAGTTTAGGGTGGGGGCAGCAGTTAAGAGGTAGACACTACCATTTCCACACACATCACATTCTGTTGCATCCTGTGGGATACAGAAATCTCCATATCTCTCACTGTTTGAATGTATGCAGTGTTGAAGGGTGTGTATTTATTCTGTTTGCCAATGGGGGCTTAATTGTACTCATATGGAAAATAGGATAAACTGTGTTCAGTTGTGACTTATGCCTACTTGGGCTAAATGGTAATGCGTTTTTCCAACTGTTTCTGCCTTTTAATATTGTCTGACACTAATGTTAGGTAAAAAGTGTGCTATAATTGTTTGCCCCATTGCAATATGATATACATGGGTGCCACTTAATTTCGGATGATCACAAAAGAGATTGAATTTTGTTCACAAGTGGAGATGGGGCACTATATGAATTTGCATTGTCGATGAGTTATATTTATGATTATTTTGTCTAAATTTTAATAACCTATATTGTACTTCTTAGGCACGTATAACATGTTAAGATTAGGAACAATCATTATAGCTTTCATCTATTAATGCTATGATGCTTATATTTGTTGTAACACAGTAAGATGGCCACCACAGATTTGGGTTAGATCACAAGCCTGTTAGATCTTCTTTCATTTCTTTGTTAGTGTTTACTACTTAATCTGCAAGAAAACAAGAGTACATTACCCATAAGCAAGGTGTGTGTGGTACGCCAAAACGCATAGGGTTTGTCCAGGGTGTATGCTGCCTATAAGCATTTGTATCAATTTGTAATAAATCTACACCGATTATAGAACCCGTCACAAGTGCATGTCATTTTCGAAGACTCTGCTGAGTCTAGAAGTGGTGATTTAAATATGGAGCAGGTAACTCTCCCCAGACCATGCACTGATGTCTCAATCGACTTGAGGGATATTGAGGTCTCAAGTGAGAAGGATATATATATATACGTATGTTATATGTATATCACCTACTGGTGGCTGTGTAAGTGGGTATATGGGTGAGTGAGTGCCTAAGTGAGTTGGTGTGTGGCTGAGTGAATACATAAATAAATAAATAACTTAAAAATTCACTTTTAAAAACCAAAGGTTACAGGGACAGTATAGTTAGGATATAGCATTGAAAAAGCTCAGAAATTCACTGAAAAAAATAAGGTTACAAGGATGTTATAGTTATGCTCAGATTTCACTCCTACAAAACCAGTGAAATTGAGCAGTTATAGTTATCTGAATTAACTCTAACATACGCCTCCGCAATGCATTGCTTTCGACCTCATACATTATATCACTCATGACAGTCAGTGACATCACTGATGACACCAGAGATGATATCTCAAGTGAAATTCTACAATTTTGCGGAGCACAATATAGTTCTTAAGCAAAGAGTGCAGAATTAATCCAAAATAATTTGTAATGCTTATATTCTACTTTTGTTCATGCAAATGACAGCAAGTGCCTCACTTAAACGTAGGTATATGACAACAGGAAAACTTGTACTATTTCCATGACACACAAGTTGCCTGATTGTTTTTCATCTTCTTTATTCTTGAATTTCTCAAATCTTATAATAAGACAAAAAGACAAATACACGTTGGGAACAGCCTATGCGTTTCATCTCCATGGGACTTCTTCAGGGCTGTTTAAACATAAACACATACAAACAAACAATACATTAGAAAAAGAATCACACAATTGGTGTAACAATTAAAATATTTTTGACTAAATGGAGTTATTGTGTAGTAATCATACTACATATACAAACATTTAAAAGACACACATATAAAAAACATGAATTGCTCTTTACAAATGTTACATACAAACAAATTTAAGCTGGAACGCTCCATTGTTCAATGGCTAAAAACATTACTAAAATATATATAAACAATCTACATTTTATTATTCTATTTAAAAAGACCAATTTACATCTATACACCAATGTTTACACTCTTGAGCCTTTTTTGCATGAATAGAGACAAGATAATCCTCTACCTTACGTCTCACTAATGTTAATACACCTCTTTTCAGGTTTCCTGTTCCTATTCTCATTTCCCTTAATTCAGAAATCACTTTATATGTAACCTAATTTACATTCTGGACTTTTTGCTTAAGAACAATATTGTGCTCCTCAAAATTGTAGAATTTCATGAAGAGATTTGGGTTTTTTCGGTAGACCCAAAATGAGTGAGCATTTTTTCAAAAAATATTAGGGACAAGTGGTGTGCAGGCGAGGTTTAAGCCCAAACCGTTTTTTTGTTGAACTATGATCTCTCAAGTGACATCACTGATGACATCATCCACAGAACCACTCACACACCCACATACACACCCATAGAATTTCTCTTTCACCCACTCTCACGCAACCCCTCACATACCCATTCACAGACCCATGCCAGTACTCACACAGCCAATCACTCACCTATAGAGCAAGTCACACATCCACTTACTCTTTCAGCCACTCATACACTCACTACCTTACCTATACAGCCACTTGTACATCTACACACTCACCAATACAACCACTCACATATCAATCATACAGACATACAGACACTTGCACACCTACTCATACACCCTTGCAGCCACTCACACACCCACTCAATCAAACATAAAGAAACTCACACAGCCACTCACTTACCCATACAGGTACTTACTCACTCACCCATACAGCCAATAAGACTGCCACTCACTCAATAATACAGTTACTCACACACCCACTCACTTACCCATACAGCCACTGACACAGCCACTCACCCATACAACCACTCACACATCCACTCACAGACTCACAGAACCACTTACATACCCATTTATACATCAATACAACCATTCACACACCCGCTCACTCACCCTTACAGCCACTCACATAGATATTCACTCTCCAATGCAGCCACTCGGTTACCTATACACATATTGAAACAGCTGTTCACTCATCCATACAGCCACTCACATAGCCACTCCCTAACTCATGCAGCCACTCACATTGACACTCACTCACCCATGCAGCCACCCACACTGATGAAGCCACTCACATAGCCATTAACTCAACCATACGACAACACACTCTCAATACAGCCACACACCCAGCCACTCACTGATCCAAATAGCTGCTCACAAACCAACTAACACATCCATACAGCCACTTATACACTCACTCACACACCCATTCAGTCACTCAGACACCCCCCCACAAACTGATACAGTCACACAGTCATTTAGATGAGATATGTTAGAAATAGTATGACTAATTACCAGCACAGAAAGAATAATAGTTTCACTTATGATGCAGCTTAGTACATATCTTTCTCAGAAATGTTTACAAAACACTTACGCTCACTGGATGATGTCATCAGTGATGTTTTCTGAGATGTTATCACTGATGTCATGATTAATGTCACTGACCATGTCATGAGTGATGTAATATGTGAGGGTATAAGCGTAAGTTATAGTTAGCTCAGGCAACTACAATTGCTCAATTTCTATGGTTTTGTGCTTTTGAAATCTGAGCCTAACTATAACACCCAGGTAATCTTAGTTTTTTTTTCTGGAATTACTAAGGGTTTTTTTTAATTCTATTTACTAATTATAGCATCCTGTAACCCTTGGATTTTCAATAAAGTTCTCAATTTAAAAAAAAACATGCTATTTCAATAACTATTATTTCCCTCAGAGTGAAATCTGAGCCTAACTGTAACATCCCAGCAATCTTTGGTTTATTCTGTGATACTATTTATATATATATATATCTATATTATCTACTGGCGGTCGCCAGTAGATAGTTATAGTTAGGACCGTGTTTCCATAGGAAATCCGCAACATTCATTTTCAAAAAGGAGAGATTAAAAAAAAATAAAAAAAATTGTGAGGTAAGGTTGGCTCTTAAAAGAGCCGTTGTGTTAATACAGGGATAGAGGAGAGAAAGAATGGGAATATTATGAACGTCTACAAACGTGCTGGTCTATCTTATTGTTAATAAGGGAAACACTGGTCTCCCCAAAAACAATAAGACCACAACACGTTGTACACCTCATTGAAACCCTCCGAAATCGAGGGTTAATGTCCAGAGGAGCTGAAGAAGGTGATGCTCCCACCTCAGAGGAAGGGCTCAGCTGAGCTGCCGATGATGTACTCGGCTGAGCTTCTGAGGTTGGGCTCCGGTGACTTACTGAAGAGTTTTCTTCAGTATGTCGAGCAAAGGTCCTGGGATGTTTATCCCTAATGTGTCTCATCATAGAGTGATTTCCAAAGGAATACTTCTTCCTTGGATTTCCTCTAGATAAAACACGGTCACAAAGTGTGCAAGTGACCAATGGAGCATTGACCTTTTTCTGCCCCTCTGGAAAAGTAAAATACTCCCACACAAAAGAATCCTTTTGTTTCCTCCTTCTCTGTCTGATGATGGTGCTGCTAGGCTCACTCTCAGAAGAGGACTGCTGCTCTGCCATTGTATCTCAATGTCAATTCAGCTCCTTCTCCTAGGGGATCTCAAGCAGTAATGAGGGGAATGGGTGTGGTGTTGGAAGTTTCTGGAACTGAAAGTAGTTTCAACCAATGAAAAGTGTTCTTTGTTGATCACATGACCTACCGTGCGCGCTCCGTAAGCTTACGGTCCGCGCTCGTAAACAAGTACGCATGCGCAAATGTGACGTAAACATGCGCTTACGGAGCGCTTACGGAGCGCGTACGTAGGACGCACTCGCACATGCGCATTACACGCACCAGCGTAACCGCGACGTTGGTTCCACACAACGCGCATGCGTGTACGCGTACGTCACGTACGTATCACGTAAGCGCACCGTACTTATGACGTACGGAGCGCGTAGCGTCAGCTTACCATACGCGCACGGCAGAAAATCAATAAAAAAAAAAAATTTAAAGTTTCAAAGGTTGTAGAAGATAATAACTGTGATGTACAACTGTAAGTAAACATTAATTTTTAAAAAATTAACCATTCCATAATGCAGGATATAGTACATATATTATTTTATACATAGGTTGGATATTATTTTTTAACAAAAATCTCCCAAAAAATTTGCATTTAAAAAACCTTTGACATTCACTGAAAAAACCATAGGTTTCACACACGTTATAGTTAGGAATTAGCATTTAAAAAACCTTGCAAATTCACTGAAAAAACCATAGGTTTCACACATGTTATAGTTAGCAGGACATTTCACTCGTGAAAAACCAATGAAATTCCCCCGTTATAGTTAGTGCAGGCAACTATAACTCACGCGACCGCAATCCTCTGCTGATGACATCAGATATTACATCACTGATGACATATGTGTTTTTCTGAAAAAAAAAAATGTGTAATATATGTATAGCTAAAAAATAATGGAAGAAGACATGGGTAAATAAGTGTCTAAATACAGTGATGTAATATCTGACGGACCTCCTGCCCTTTATGGTCTGTTATGCTGCAGATTTCTCTCCTGTCTGTCCATTATGGTCAGCTAGCTACCATTGCCTTTTTCCCCTCTGTTCTCTGTTGTCCATGTGCATGGTCCTGTCCCCTCCCTATTGCTTTCTATGGATTGTTGTGCTGCACTCCCGTCCCGTATGCCCTGTGTGGTGTATTGTGCTGCTGCAAACCCTGATGCCTGCCCTGTAGGGTCAGTTTGGTGCACCTCTCCATGTCCCTCCTGTCCTCTGTTACCCGAGTCCATGTCCCTACCCCAATTCCTCCTGCCTAACATGATCCAATGTACCATACTTGCAAACATTTTGAACTTGGTAAGAGGGAGATTTTGAAAAAAACTGGGGTATTGATTTTCCCCTTTGAGTTACATTGAAAAAGAGGAGATTGTAGACAGGAGACAGATCAAATAAAGCCTATTTGAGCTTAAAAACATTGGACGTTTCCTGGCTGAAACGGGTCTGTTGGCATGTACGGTTGTACTACCACTGCCTCTTCCTTCTGCCCACAATGGTCTATTATATTGCCACAGCCTCTCTTGCCAGTCCTGTATCATTGGTTTGTTGCCCCTGCCCCCCTTTTCACTGCCCTCCATAGTCTGTTGTGCTGCCACTGCCCTTCCTGCCTGCCCAGTGTGGTCAAATTGTTGCCTCTGCACTCTCCTACCTGCCTTCAATTTTCAGAGTCCGAGCCCCTGGCCTCTGCCTCTCAACAGTATCCCAATGAACAACTAGATTGCTAACATTCTATATTTATTACAAAAGTGTGGAACACCTGACGTCATCTTGATGTAATCAAAACTGTAATACCTAGAGTATTTCCTTTAGAAATTACATATATGAGAGGGTCTTATTTGCATCAAAATTATGGTTAGTGCTCTAAAAAACTAAAATGAGGACATATTTTCTGAGTTTTTAAATAGCGACAAAGAACTTTTAAATTATTTGTAATTTTTATGTTTTTTTATCCAGTTGACCACTTGATTAAATGTTGCCCTTAGGGGAGAGGATGTGGTGTTACTTCCAGAGCTGCAGACTTTGCACCTGGGGAACCAGGTTGGAGTTTCTGCTTCAGCGCAACATTCTGTGATTCTGGTCAAATCACTTAATCTCCCCAGGTCTACAACCAAAAGGAATTTGATCTTGTGTGATGTAACCAATGCTCATGTAAAGCACTCCAATACCTGCCAAGTCTGCACTATATAAAATGGCAAATACACAAAAAATAAGTGTTTTGCATACTTCTGTCATTGGGCTACATGTGGGCTACATCTGGGTGATATGTGTGCTGCATTTGTGCTCTCTTGTCTCTGGTGGCCATCTTGGGAGATTTATGTGTTATGAAGGTTCCTAATTTCCTCATTTACTGCAGTCTCCTCAGTAGGAAATACTTTCAGTTTTTTACTTTGGTTCCATCAAGAAGACATTCAGATGTGTCACACATTTGCCATAAATTCTGAATGTTAGCACTATAGTTGCTGATTAGATCACTGTAGTAAAGCTACTGCTCACCAGGGAATTCTGCTGCTGGTATTCAAAGTGCATGTTTCAGTCTGAATGTCAGAATTTTTTTATTAAAATAGAAGAGGATTTGAGAAGTCAAAATGTGCCGTAATTTTTCTTTCTGCAGCACTAATCATACTTTCTAAGGCAAAATGGACCCCCTCATTTTGTTCCTTTTTAAATTAAATGTTTTAAGAGTTACCACTTTATTCCAATCAAGATGGCTTCAGGTGTGCAATACGTTTGTCATAAGTAGGACTGTTAGCGCTCTAGTTGTTCTTTAGAATACTCTGGGAAGCTGCAGTGGAACACAAAGGAATCAACTGACAGTCTCTGCCCTTGTTGGATGTACATGTTTTACTGAGAATTTCAGACTTCATTCTCACATGACTGAGAAAGATAATGTGAATTTACAGAAAATATGCTCTCAGTTTAGCTTATAGATCACCTTCCAAACATCTGTGGGAAAAGCATAAGAAAATAGTTTTCTCTCAAACATGATTCATGATATCACAGCAGAAGGCTTTTTCACATGGTAGAATCACCTTAGAACACACCACAATTCCTAAAATGAGTATGTTACCATCAACAAATGATTTATAATGTAACTAAAGTCTTAAAACCTTCCATTAACTGCAATGCTTTTTAATGAGGTGCTATCATGTATATTGGTCCCAAGATGGCTGCCAACACTTCTTGGATGAAGTACTGACAGCCAATCAGATCTCACGATGAGATGTGTGGTTAGGCTCCGCCCAGATATATCTATCTTTTTAACTCTAATTTTCTCAGGAACTACTGAACGGATTTACACCATTTAAGCAAAAGGCACGAGTCTGAACTACGGACTACCTCTTTGCCAAATTTGGTGTAATTCCGTTCAGCAGTTCGGGCTGTAGCTGCGCCAACAGGTCCTATGGGAAAATGCATGGGGAAAATGCGTTTTGGGAACCTCCTTTTTTCTCGGCCCCCGCTTGATGAATCAGCGTGAAATTTTCAGGATCGGAGTGGACTGTAGCTGGCCAAAAGTTTGGAAAATCTTGCGAAGATTCGTCAATCGGCGCCAACGTTATTCCAAAAAGAATGTTGCGGATTTCCTATGAAAAATAGGTCCTAACTATAACTACCTACTGGCGACTGCCAGTAGGTTATATATCAATATAGATATGTATATACAGATATATACATATATCCCTTTTCTTAATCATATAGGGTTCTCTACTGATCACACCATTGATAGTGGTATGAGGCCTCGAAGCAGATGTACACAGCCGCGACTTGTTCAGGTAAGAGCGGTGGGGCCAGGTCGGGGATATTTCGACAGATGAGGGAAAATGTGTTATTTATTTAATTTTCCCTCGTCATCGTCAGTTGAAATTCCCCCCAACCAGCCCCACCTCTTTTACCTGCATGGGCTGCGGCTAGGTTTACATCACAATTGCCGGTTGGTAACTTGGTTGATTTGTTTTATGAAATGCTGTCAGATGCGTGAATTAAATGCATCGAGGAACATTAAAGCCATCGTCCTTAAGTCCTCAGTCAAAGGATGCAACGTCATCATTTTGAGAACCAACCAGTATACCAGGGAAATAAGAAGACTGCTGAAGGTTAAAGAGCATTACAAAGAACTGAATAGTAACCCAATTTGTGACTATCAAAATGAATATAATGTCATGCTCCATAGATAGGCTGAACAGTGTCTGTTATCACTTGAGGAACATCTGTATTTAACGATCAATCACCCTAGGATGCCGCGCATTTACTGTCTGCCAAATTTGCACAAGAACCTTCAATACCCTGACCCCCAGGCCATGGGGTTGGGGCCCCCCTGGGATTCTGCCACAGCCTAAAATCATATATTGTTTTTTATTTTGCCACAAAATCATGTTAATCAATTGAGAAGGATATATATACGTAGGTTATATGTATATAAACTACTGGTGGCTGTGTAAGTGGGTATATGGGTGAGTGAATGTCTAAGTGAGTTGGTGTGTGGGTAAGTGAGTGAATATATAAATGATAAATAACTTAAAAATTCACTTTAAAAAATCCAAAGGTTACAGGGACAGTATAGTTAGGATATAGCATTGAAAAAGCTCAGAAATTCACTGAAAAAAAAAGGTCACAAGGATGTTATATTCATGCTCAGATTTCACTCCAACAAAACCAGTGAAATTGAGCAGTTATAGTTACCTGAATTAACTCTAACATACACCTCCGCAATGCATTGCTTTTGACCTCACATATTATATCACTGATGACAGTCAGTGACATCACTGATGACACCAGAGATGATATCTCAAGTGAAATTCTACAATTTTGAGGAGCACAATATAGCTCTTAAGCAAAGAGTCCAGAATTAATCCAAAATAATTTGTAATGCTTATATTCCACTTTTGCAAATGACAGCAAGTGCCTCACTTAAACTTAGGTATATGACAACAGGAAAACTTGTACTATTTCCATAACACACAAGTTGCCCGATTGTTTTTTATCTTCTTTATTCTTGAATTTCTCAAATCTTATAATAAGACAAAAAGACAAATACACGTTGGGAACAGCATATGCGTTTCATCTCCATGGGACTTCTTCAGGGCTGTTGAAACATAAAAACATACAAACAAACAATACATTAGAAAAAGAATCACACAACTGGTGTAACAATTAAAATCTTTTTCGCTAAATGGAGTTATTGTGTAGTAATCATACTACATATACAAACATATAAAAGCCACACATATAAAAAAACATGAATTGCTCTTTACAAATGTTACATAGAAACACATTTAAGCTGGAACGTTCCATTGTTCAACGGCTAAAAACATTACTAATACATATATAAACAATCTACATTTTATTATTCCATTTAAAAAGACTAATTTACATCTATACACCAATGTTTACACTCTTCAGTCTTTTTGCATGAATAGAGACAAGGTAATCCTCTACCTTACGTCTCACTAATGTTAATTCACCACTTTTCAGTTTTCCTGTTCCATTTCTCATTTCCCTTAATTCAGAAATCACCTCTAATTTAACCTAATTTACATTCTGGACTCTTTGCTTAAGAACAATATTGTGCTCCTCAAAATTGTAGAATTTCATGAAGAGATTTGGGTTTTTTCGGTTTACCCAAAATGACTGAGCATTTTTTCGAAAAATATTAGGGAGAAGTGGTGTGCAGGCGAGGTTTAAGCCAAAACCGTTTTTTTGTTGTACCATGATATCTCAAGTGACATCAGTGATGACATCATCCACAGAACAACTCACACACCCACATACACACCCATTGAATCTCTCTTTCACCCACTCTCACGCAACCCCTCACATACCCATTCACAGACCCATGCCAATACTCACACAGCCAATCAATCACCTATAGAGCAAGTCACACATCCATTTACTCTTTCAGCCACTCATACACCCACTACCTTACCTATACAGCCACTTGTACATCCACTCACTCACCAATACAACTCACATATCCATCATACAGACATACAGACACTTGCACACCTACTCATACACCCTTGCAGCCACTCACATACCCACTCAATCAAACATAAAGAAACTCACACAGCTACTCACTTACCCATACAGGTACTTACTCACTCACCCGTACAGCCAATCACACTGCCACTCACTCAACAATAGAGTTAATCACACACCCACTCACTTACCCATACAGCCACCCATACAGCCACTGACACAGCCACTCACCCATACAACCACTCACACAACCACTCACAGACTCACAGAACCACTTACATACATCAATACAACCATTCACACACCCACTCACTCACCCTTACAGTCACTCACATAGATATTTACTCTCCAATGCAGCCACTCACTTACCTATACACATATTGAAACAGCTGTTCACTCATCCATACAGCCACTCACAAAGCCACTCCCTAACTCATGCAGCCACTCACACTGCCACCAACTCACCCATGCAGCCACCCACACCATAAAAGCCACTCACATAGCCATTAACTCAACCATACAGCCACACACTCTCAATACAGCCACTCACCCAGCCACTCACTGATCCAAATAGCTGCTCACAAACCCACTAACACATCCATACAGCCACTTATACACTCACTCACACACCCATTCAGTCATTCAGACATCCCCCCACAAACTGATACAGTCACACAGTCATTTAGATGAGATATGTTAGAAATAGTATGACTAATTACTAGCACAGAAAAAATAATAATGTCACTTATGATGCAGCTTAGTACATATCTTTAAGCCTCAGAAATGTTTACAAAACACTTACACTCACTGGATGATGTCATCAGTGATGTTTTCTGAGATGTCATCACTGATGTCATTATTGATGTCACTGACCATGTCATGAGTGATGTAATATGTGAGGGTATAAGCGTAAGTTAAAGTTAGCTCAGGTAACTATAATTGCTAAATTTCTATGGTTTTGTGCTTTTGAAATCTGAGCCAAACTATAACACCCAGGTAATCTTAGGTTTTTTTCTGTGAATTTCTAAGGGTTTTTTAATTCTATTTACTAATTATAGCATCCTGTAACCCTTGGATTTTCAATAAAGTTCTCAATTTAAAAAAAAATGCTATTTCAATAACTATTATTTCCCTCAGAGTGAAATCTAAGCCTAACTGTAACATCCCTGTAATCTTTGGTTTATTCTGTGATACTATATATATATATATTCAATGAAAAAACCAAAGGTTTCACACATGTTATAGTTAGCTGGACATTTCACTCGTAAAAAACCAATGAAATTCCCCCGTTATAGTTAGTTCAGCTAACTATAACTCACGCGCCCGCAATGCACTGCTGATGACGTCACATATTACATCACTCATGACATGGTCAGTGACATCACTCATGACATCACTGATGACATCTCAAATGACATCACTGATGACATCATTCAGAGAATGTGTGTTTTTCAGAAAATTACATATGTTTTATATATGTATATCTCAAGGTCGATGGAAGAATAAATGGGTATATAAGTGTCTAAATGGATGAATTGTTTTTGAAAAATTGATTGTATAACTGACTGATTAAGTGTATCTTAGTGAATACATGGCTTAGTGAGTAATGTTAAAATATGTAAATATCTGTATCAGTCTCTCACTTTGTGTATAAGTGGCTGCATGGGTTGGTGAGTAGCTACATGGGTGTCTATATAGGTTATTATTTGGTTTTTTGAGTATTAGTGTCTGATGTCTGTATGGTTCGGTGGGGGGTATTACGTAGTGCATAGGTGCATGAATGAGTGACTCACTCTTTTTATGTGTTGAAGACAGCATGTGTGCAGGACTATATGGGTGAATGAGTGTGTGCATGGGTGTGTTAGTGAGTAAATGACTGTCTCAATAGTGTCTCTATGAGTAACTACATATGTTTTAAACTAGTATATGTGACAATTGGTGTATATAAGCGAGTATATGTGAGAGTGAGAGATTGGAAGAGTTCCTGTATGAATAAGTATGTGTTTTATAAGTGATTGTTTAAAAGACTAAGTATGTGTAAGTTTCTGTAGAAGTAAGTGTGGCGGTGTGTGTATAACTGTATATGCAAGTAAATGTATGTTTGATTCTTTATTAGCATGAGTGACTATGTGTGTGAGTACCTCTATGGATGAGTGGCATTGTGTAACAGGATGTATACGTGTATGAGTACATATGATGAGTGAGTACATGTATGAGTGTCTGTACAGGACTGTTGGTGAATGAGTGGATGTGTATGTGGATCTTAGAATTACTGAATAGGTTGTTGTAACTGGTATTGGTATGTCCATTGTTTTTAAAATTTTAATTTCTATTTTTGAATGTGTGTATCAAAGGTTATATTAGGGGCAGAGGTGGTCTGCCACTCTATCACTAGGATGATGTCATCAGTGATGTCATCAGTGATGTCATTTGAGATGTCATCAGTGATGTCATGAGTGATGTCACTGACCATGTCATGAGTGATGTAATATGTAACGTCATCAGCAGTGCATTGCGGGCGCGCGAGTTATAGTTAGCTGAACTAACTATAACGGGGGAATTTCATTGGTTTTTTACGAGTGAAATGTCCAGCTAACTATAACATGTGTGAAACCTTTGGTTTTTTCATTGAATTTCTAAGGTTTTTTAAATGCTAATTCCTAACTATAACGTGTGTGAAACCCATGGTTTTTTCAGTGAATTTGCAAGGTTTTTTAAATGCTAATTCCTAACTATAACGTGTGTGAAACCCATGGCTTTTTCAGTGAATTTGCAAGGTTTTTTAAATGCTAATTCGTAACTATAACGTGTGTGAAACCCATGGTTTTTTCAGTGAATTTGCAAGGTTTTTTAAATGCTAATTTTTTTATTTTCTTCTATTTTTAAACATATTTTTTTTTAATTTTCTATCCTTTTTTTAAGACTATGGTTAAATTTTTAAAATTCTATAATATGTTTTTTTTAAAATATTTTATAAAATAAACAGGTAAAATTTATTAGCAATACATTTTTTCCTTTTTTTTAATTTTTTTTTTAGTACGTGTACCGTAAGCTTACGGTAAGCGTACGGTTTACGCAATGCCCGTAATTTATCTACGCTGTTTGCGTATAGTTACGCAATTTGCGTAGCCGCGCGTACTCCGCGTGGGACGCGTACGCGTGTACGCTACACGCGCACGTTACGCGGAAGTGTCGGGTAGTAACTGTTATGCGCATGCGCGCAAGCACGTGTCTTTTTTACGCGCATGCGTACTTTTGCCGTAAGCGCACCGTAAGCGTACCGTAAGCGTACGGTAGGTCATGTGATCATGAAACACAACTTTTGATTGGATGAAACTACTTTCAGTTCTAGAACTCTCCTACACCACACCCATTCCCCTCATTTCTGCTTGTGATCCCTTAGGAGAAGGAGCTGGGTTGTCTTTGTGATACGATGGCAGAACAGCAGAGCCCTTCTGAGAGTGAGGCTAGCACTAGCAGCACTACCTTGAGGCAGAGAGCGAGGAAACAAAAGACCTCTTATGTATGGGATTATTTTACTTTTCCTGAAGGCCAGCTAAAGGTAAATGCACCCTTAGTGACTTGCAAGCTGTGTCAGCGTGTACTTTCAAGAGGTAATCCTGACAGGAAGTATTCCTTTGGGAATCATACCATGATGAGGCACCTCAAGGATGTACACAAAAGGACACATGCTCGACTTACTGGAGGTAACCCTTCAGTAAGTCAACCAAGCACATCCACAGCAGCTCAGCCTGGACCATCATCTGCAGGGCTGAGTCCTTCTTCTGCAGGTCAGGTGAGCCCTTCATCTGTGGGGGGAGCATCTCCTTTTGCTGGCCCTCTGGAAATTAACCCTCGGTTTGCGAGGGTTGAAGTACGGTGCGCCCATTGTCACGATCTAATTACTTATAGGGAGACCAGTGTTTCCCTAGTGAACAGTAAAATAGATCAGCACACTTGTCGTACCGTCTAATATTCCCAATCTTTCTTTCCTCTGTCCCTGCATGAACACAACGGCTCTTTTAAGAGCCAACCTTACCTTTCATCTATTTTTTATATATGTTTTTAAAAACTTTTTTTTTTTTTTTTTTACCGTACGCGTACGGTACGCGTAATTTTTTTTTTTTTTTTTTTAAAAACACTAAAAATCAATTATCACATTACAAGGTCCTTGAGAGACTACAATTATTATTATTGACTTACCATACCCACTCAAAAAAATATTTATTCATTTGTTTTTTTTAAAAATTGCTTTAAAAATGGTTCTAGTTTTCGAAAATTTTCTATATCAATCTGAAAAAAAAGAAAAAAGTATTAATATTTTTAAAACATTTTATAATACAGTACACATATTTACATACTTATCAAAAAATATTTTTGCCTTATTTTTGCTGTTTTCAGAATATATTGCATTTCACTATAAATTGTGAAAGCAATTGCATTCATCATTTTACAGCGGGCAAAAAAAAATAACAATCTCAAAGATTGTATTAAAAAAGCCCAGAATCTCTTTTTACTTAAACTTAACATTATAGAAATGCATAATATTCTAAAAAAATATCATCTAATATCAATACTTATTTCTTTAAAATACCGTCTGATATGTTTGTTTCAGAAGTATAATCACAATATTATATCTCAAATAACTCCACATTACATCTGGTTCCATTTCCTTTAGGCCAAATAGTAATTTTAAAATTCTTTTTTGATTAAATTTCCAATGGTAATCCAATAAAATTCTAAAGTTTTATTTGTACAGATCTCACCGATTCTCTGTAACATATTGGTTCCCTAAATATTTATTAATAATTTATTAAGTCCACAATAGAATTGGTTACCTTTCCACATGGCCAAATAGTAATTTAAAAAATCTTTTTTGAAAAAATTTCCAATGGCACTCCAATAACATTCCAAAATTTAAATTGTGCAGATGTTACCGATTTTCTCTAAATTTTTGGTTTTCGAAAGTTTCATTAAAAATTAAAAAAGTCCACATTACAATTGGTTATCTTTCCATTAGGCCAAATGATAATTTAAAAAATCTTTATTTTTGAAAATTCCAATGGTAATCCAATAAAATGGTAAAATTGTTTTGTCCAGATCTTGCCAAGTCTCTCTAAAATTTAGGTTTCAGGAAGATTAGATAGGAATTTGCTAAATCAAAAGGCAAACGTTGCTTAAAAACCAATTGGGAATCATTACACAGTGTCCAGCCTTTTTCACATTTAAGATAAACTGTGTAATGTCCAGAAGTAACAGTAGGTCCTTCATAGAAAATTATTGCAACAGTTACAAAAGTTTTTCCTGAAATTGATAATTGCTGTCCTGTAAACTTCTTTATTAAAGTATCCAATTTTGAACCATCAGCTCTACATCGTTGCATCATTAAAATTACATACTGTCCGTATTCCTTTAAAATTAATGTTGAAAACATGTCAGATTGACACTCACCGCATTGCATGCTATGATTAGCATCTTTAACTAATTTAGCAAAAGTGACTGTTTTAGTCTCTGGCAATGTCAAAAAAATAAACCTTTCATTATCAACATTAGAGCCACATATATTATAACAGTTTTCACAACTATGTTCCCATTTATAAGAGAGACCAAATAAATTATCAATTGCAACTTCTTCTTCTTCCAGTACCTGAAGAAAAAACATCAAAAATTCGTGTGCATCTTGCTGTTCATTTTGAGAAAACTGTGTTCGTCCTGAACATACATCTAAAAGTTTTCTAATTTCAGTAGCACTTTCTATTTGAGTTTTATCATTACTCAGCTTTTGAAAAAGGAGACTCAGCTCTGAACAGAATCTTTTTCCCTGATTTACTATTATCTGCTCTTGCAAACTTTCCAGATAAAATGCAACATTCAGCACTACATTTGCGTAGCAGTTGACACCAGAGCTATTTTCAAAATGACATCCTACAACCTGTTCTTCTTTTTCCTTACTCTTTTTGCTTGCAATTACATCACTCCTCTTTTTTTCCCTCCTCTGTACATCTTCATCACAGATATTCTCATTTATCCTTTTACGAGAAACTACACGTTTCTCCAACACAGGATACTGACCTAAATGAGGAGCATAGCTTCTTCTTAATCTATTATACTCCTTTACACAATTTGTATCAGCACTATCTTTTGAGTCATCAAAGTCTATCATGAATAAACCTGATAATGTTTTCACTCGTGACAAAGCAACATATGCCATACCTTCTTTGAACACAGTTGAACCAATGTTCACAAATGCACAATCTACAGTCAATCCTTGAGACTTGTGAATAGTTACAGCATATGCTAGCGAAAACGGAAACTGCTTCCTACGTACATATAAGTCTTTCACAAGCATGAAACGAACTGTACAACGACAAATGTCTTTAACTTCTTCTATCTGATCAAATTTTATTTTTAAACATTCAATTCCATCTTTTTTCTGATAATTAATAAAACCCACAACTCTTCCCATAGCTCCATTAACTAAACCTTTTTCAACATCCAAATTTCTCCTTAAAAATACTCTACAGTTCATGCAAACATATAGATTTTTTTCTAATCCAGCTGTTTTGGAAATGTTCTTCTCTAGTGAATCCAATTTATTTTTCAATGTGCCTGTTACTGTGACAGTAATTCTTCCATCCTCAATTTTGTCCACTGCTTCTAATTTCCTGTTCTCTTCCTTTTCCAATTTCAAAAGCTCCTCATTGAATATTGAGCATTCACGTAGAGTTGGCATTAAGCAGATGATACTTTTGTTTTCTGCAATGTTCTTGTATATCTTCTCTGCAACTATTTCTTCCTTTGGAAATAAATTATGTAGCAGCCGACTCTGTAATGCTTTTTTGCCAACTTCTGTGAGTAGTCCAATTCTGATATCTTTCAGAATACTTCCATATTCTTCATTGCTTGCTTGCCTCATATTAGTAGTAAGTTCCTTGTACTCAAAGAAGGACCAAATATTTGTATTTCCGATGCTTCCCAATGACTTCTTCGTGTCTTCATGTGTGACAGTATTAAACACTGGTTGTCCTTTAACTGGAGTAAGTTGCAAAAGATCTCCAAAAACTATGACGTGTTTTCCACCAAATAACATGTCATAGTCTGTCTTCAGAATTTGCTGCATTCTTAAATGCACAAAGGCAAGCATTAAGTTTGAAACCATGCTCACCTCATCAATAATGAGAACTTGCATCTTCTTCAAGACTCTTGAAACTTCCAAGGATGCTTCTCCAGTTAGCTTGTTGTATTGTATTTTGTTCTCATGCTCCACTGGTAACATTAGCAAACGATGTAAAGTGATTCCTTTTATGTTATATGCTGCTAACCCAGTTTGAGCAGTAACCACACAAGACAAAGTAGAATCCGTTTTTTGCTGTAGGTAGTTTCTGATGACTTTAATTAGGAAACTTTTTCCAGTTCCAGCTTGTCCGCTTACATACATCCTGATTGGATGAAATGATGTGCATGAGCACTCTTTTTTTTCATGTAGAAATCCGTGATCAATTTTGTTTCTGATCTCTTCATAAATTTGTTGCTGCTCTTCGTTCAGTTGTCTTTCCAAATTTTGTAAGTCTATAAATTCTTCTTGAGCTTGATTCATAGCCGTTTCCACTTCATTCATGGCTATTGATGCTTCATTTTCAACGATTGGTTGTCCTAGGGGATCTTGACTGAGTGTTTCTGAACTTTGGCTGTCCTGAGAACTGTCTCTAGCTATTTCTGCTGCAATTGTAGTTTCCTGTTCAATTTCTTTATTTAACATTTGCAGATAACTTGAGAATGTACTGCATTGTATGCGGTCTTTGCAAGCATTAAAAGAATCTTCATAGCTTTGAAATTCTCCCAGTAGTTCATCCTCTGTACGCCATGGTTTAAACAACTGTAAAAGAGCCAAGTAGTAAAATTCCTTCTTGTCAGTAGTGTCGCAACTCAGCTTCCTGTGATTTATCAAACTTCCTTTTGTTTGCTTCACCAAACATCCTTCCTCACCAATGACTTTATATTTTCCATTGTTGATGTCTTCTGCGGCTTTCCGTGAATAAATGTAGTTCTGCAGCACTTCATAGAGACACATGTTCTCCAGATGTTGACTTCTCTTGGGATAATATGTGTCCAACATGTTTGATTTCAAAATATCTGTACTTTCTGGGTCATTCTCGGCCAAATATTCAATTTCTCCAACAGATTTTAGTACCCGATTTCTCATTGCTGCAAGGCCTAAACTTGCCCAAATTATTCTTCTTGACTTCGAGTAGAGACTTGCAGAAGATAACCTATCTGAACATTCGTAGGATCCAATTTCTCGATGCGATAACATCTTCAAACTGAAACTGTACAGCTTCTTACTGACAGTCTTCTCGTGAGAAATCTCTTCCCACATTTCCTTCAATTCTGTTTTTTCTGATTTCGTAATGTAAGACGTTACATATCGAGCAACAGCAATGGAATTGTCAGCTACATACTGTATATCCATGTTTGCGTTCCACATGGATAAAATGACTGGGTTGTAGTCATTTATATTTTTTGATTCTTCTTTTCTTTTAAGGTTGTAGGTATTCTTAGGTGATTTTCTTGTGATAGTATGTCTCACAGCTGACATAAAACTGTTTACTCTTCCATTTGAAAGAACAGGTCTAGGAAATCCAAATCGACATTTAGTGTAGTATTTATCTTTGCTCTTGTATTTCCGTCGACAGTATTTTCCACACCGATGACTTTGGAAACGTAAAACTTGCTCCTTTAACTTTTTTCTCTTCTGTGCTTTTTGGTATAGCACATGTTGCATATTCTTCAATGTAAGATAACACTGCTTCATCAGTATCTGTTCCAAACTTTGGGGCATCCTTGATCCACACCAGCATATGAATATGAGGAGCACCTCTTGCCTGGTACTCTTTTCTCCAAAAGAAATCTACTACTTCTCCAAGAGGTGGATTTTTTTTATTGCAGATGAAGGACATCATAGCCTCAAATCTATGATTGAAATATCTGCAAACATTAACCGGATCCAATGAGCACAGTTCTCCTGATGTCTTGTATTCGATGTTTTTAATGTTTGAATTTGCCTCTCGTAGAAAATCCAGTAAATCATCCCAAGCGTACTCCGCACAGCTTAGGGTAACGAACCATGTTGGTGTTCCTAAATTCCGTAACATGCATTTTAATTCACCATGGCGTCGGTACCAATATTCATTTGTCCCACGCTGACAAGCCATCAGATTGATCAGTTGTGTTTCCAAATGATCATCGCGGTGCTGCACTTTCTCCATAAAATCCTTAGCAGACACATTTTGTAAATGTACTCCACTTTTTAAAATGTGATTTACTGCATAAGACAGTGCAGACAAGTCGCTTTCAAATAAAAGATGGAACAAATAAGGAATACTTTGTCGAAATCTGGGATCTTCAGCATATAGTCTTGTAGTCCGATACTCAGAAGCTGGAATCTGTTCCGGACGTTCATCGTATCGTCCTCCTTTTCCTTTAGGAAACAGCTGGGGAAAACATCGAGCTTCCAAGCTCTCCTCCCATACACTCACGGGACTTCCTTTTGCTTTCTTCATCTGAAAGAGATCAATATTGTCTCCCATAACTTCTTTTGAATGAAGAGGATGTATGCTAAAATGTTCATAAATTTCTTCTTCCTTTGACTTGTCCACTTTTTCAATTAGTCCAGTTGGTGTTTCTGTGTCTTCTTGTAAATCTTCTTCTTCTTCTTCTTCTATATAAATTGATTCATACCATTTGTTATTCCTTTTCAAATACAAATTTGCTCTTTGTACTTTCCGTACATCTACCAGCTCCTGCCAAATCTTCTTATTCTTTGTAGGTACACCATTAACCAGAATAATTAATGGTTCAGTTTCCAAAGTATCCGGATCAATAGTTTCCATATTTTTTTTCAAATCCAAGGGCAAATACACCACTCTACCTTTTAAACCTCTCAGTAAATCAGAAAGAGGTAATTTACCAGTTTTGGGCTCCATACGTACTATGGTCTGGAACGGATGAACACATTGAATGAGTATAGACTCATATGTATTTAATTCAGAAAGTTCAGCAGGAATAGCATCCAATTCTAAATTATTATGTACAGCTCTGGTCGGCATTCTATTTTCCTCTAACTTGTTGTAACAGTATTTACAAATACGCTGAACTTCACCCAATTCAAAACTATTTTCAAGAAATATATATGTGGCAAAATCCTTCCACTTATAATTATCTTCATTTTCACTCTTTCTGTAGAGATCAACATACCTGGTTTGTTTTCTATAATGAGTTCTGCGGCAACAAATACAAGTAATATTTGGTCTTTCATTAGAGATTATTGCAAATTTTGTTATGTGATCATTAAATGTCTTACTTACAGAGGGTTCTACATTCTCTTCCACTTCTTCCTCATTTACTGTGTCCTTCTCTGCACTGTTTTGTTCAGGACCAAAGTAACAAAACTGAATTTCATCAACAACCTTCTCTACATCTGATACCGTTCCACGGAACAGAGCCCTATTCAATTCATCTAACTGTATTGCTGGACTTTTAGCAAAATACAACCGTCTCACAAACTTTCTCATTTCAGTATGATGAACAGCCAGCATCCTAAAATGATGGAAAACACTATTACACACTTTTCTAGATAGACAAGCCAGAGAATGACCCTGCAAACCAATATTCTCTCTCACTCTGCATGGATCTAGACTTTGAAGCACCTTAATCTTCTGTTTTATACTTTTTTTACTATATTCTCTTAGAAACTCACGAAATTTGTCAATAGATTCCTGACGCACAGTGCAAATACTACTACAATTCCAAGTGTACACTGGGGCTTTAGGACGTCTCCCCATAGCCTCATCTGCCATCACTTGTACCTCATCTCTTGGAACCATTATCTCCTTCTCCATTATGCAACCATTTTTTACTTCGTAAGCACGACCTCTGGTGTCAACTGCATGCAGCAAACTATTACTTTGAAAATAGCTCTCTTCATTAAAAAAAGGTTCACTACTTGAACTATGCATCCACTTTCCTAAAAACACTTTACAAAAGTTTGTTCTGTTCACTACTCTTTTCCTTTTGCTATGTGATTTCAGTACATTAACCATTTTGTCTAATGTACGCATCCTATTCAAAATTAAAATGAATAGTTTCCTTTTTAATTCTAATGCCTTTGCTGCAATGGCTTCAATTTCTTTTTTTCTTTTATAAAACTTACTCTTTTGCTTATATTTCTTCACATCCTTTATCAAATTGGACATAACTCTTCTCTGAAACATTTTTCTACGTATCTCTTTAAACGCTGTTTTTCTATTTATGTAAATCTTTTCAGTTGCAGAAGGTATATTTGCATTAACTAAATTCTCAATTTTTTCCTGTCCTTTTCTTTTCAAAACATTCTTTCCAGTACAGACATTTTGTACATTTTTCATTCTTTTGAATATATTTTTTAGAAATTGTTTTTTCTGCTTACCAGAAGATTTTTTCTTTTTCCCAACATGAGCATCTTCTACTAACTTTGGTCCTCCAGTTGTCTTCAAATATAGGTTTTTTTGTGAGTTTTTTGAACTCTGGATTTTGTAGGCATCTTAAATTTTGTTCACTGCTCTTCAGCAATACCTGAAAAAAACTAAAAAAAAATTCCTTTATTTTATTTAAATATATTACTACATTTCTTTTCACAATAGTCACAAAACGAAATTTCTTTGCCAATTTGAATGCACACTTACCGCTCTTTTTTTTTGGCAAGTGATAATCACTTTTACAGACTGACACATTATAAATCCACTTTTCAGATTTTTTTAAATGCACATGTCCAGACTGCTTTTTCAGACCACCACCATGTGTATCCTGGGTGACTGCCTACACTCCAGCAAGGGCAACCAGCCTTAGTGATGCTGAATGTCTTTGCATTACAGACTGAAACCTCAAACCCCACTCGCTTGTAAATACTGTGCATGATTATACATGGAAAGGAGCTGGGTGTGTGCTAAGAGTCTGCTTCTGCACCAAAAAATAGCTCCCCCTTTTTCCTACTAATGCAACTGTGAAATCACCAGAGCAAAACGCAATAAATCTCTGCCTGTAATTCCTATTTGCACACAGAGTCATGTTTTCACAATAGTCACAAAACGAAATTTCTTTGCCAATTTGAATGCACACTTACTGCTCTTTTTTTTTGGCAAGTGATAATCACTTTTACAGACTGACACATTATGAATCCACTTTTCAGATTTTTTTAAATGCCCATGTCCAGACTGCTTTTTCAGACCACCACCATGTGTATCCTGGGTGACTGCCTACACTCCAGCAAGGGCAACAAGCCTTAGTGATGCTGAATGTCTTTGCATTACAGACTGAAACCTCAAACCCCACTCGCTCGTAAATACTGTGCATGATTATACATGGAAAGGAGCTGGGTGTGTGCTAAGAGTCTGCTTCTGCACCAAAAAATCGCTCCCCCTTTTTCCTACTAATGCAACTGTGAAATCACCAGAGCAAAACGCAATAAATCTCTGCCTGTAATTCCTATTTGCACACAGAGTCATGTTTTCACATTAGTCACAAAACGAAATTTCTTTGCCAATTTGAATGCACACTTACTGCTCTTTTTTTTTGGCAAGTGATAATCACTTTTACAGACTGACACATTATGAATCCACTTTTCAGATTTTTTTAAATGCACATGTCCAGACTGCTTCTTCAGACCACCACCATGTGTATCCTGGGTGACTGCCTACACTCCAGCAAGGGCAACCAGCCTTAGTGATGCTGAATGTCTTTGCATTACAGACTGAAACCTCAAACCCCACTCGCTTGTAAATACTGTGCATGATTATACATGGAAAGGAGCTGGGTGTGTGCTAAGAGTCTGCTTCTGCACCAAAAAATCGCTCCCCCTTTTTCCTACTAATGCAACTGTGAAATCACCAGAGCAAAACGCAATAAATCTCTGCCTGTAATTCCTATTTGCACACAGAGTCATGTTTTCACATTAGTCACAAAACGAAATTTCTTTGCCAATTTGAATGCACACTTACTGCTCTTTTTTTTTGGCAAGTGATAATCACTTTTACAGACTGACACATTATGAATCCACTTTTCAGATTTTTTTAAATGCCCATGTCCAGACTGCTTTTTCAGACCACCACCATGTGTATCCTGGGTGACTGCCTACACTCCAGCAAGGGCAACAAGCCTTAGTGATGCTGAATGTCTTTGCATTACAGACTGAAACCTCAAACCCCACTCGCTTGTAAATACTGTGCATGATTATACATGGAAAGGAGCTGGGTGTGTGCTAAGAGTCTGCTTCTGCACCAAAAAATCGCTCCCCCTTTTTCCTACTAATGCAACTGTGAAATCACCAGAGCAAAACGCAATAAATCTCTGCCTGTAATTCCTATTTGCACACAGAGTCATGTTTTCACATTAGTCACAAAACGAAATTTCTTTGCCAATTTGAATGCACACTTACTGCTCTTTTTTTTTGGCAAGTGATAATCACTTTTACAGACTGACACATCATGAATCCACTTTTCAGATTTTTTTAAATGCACATGTACAGACTGCTTTTTCAGACCACCACCATGTGTATCCTGGGTGACTGCCTACACTCCAGCAAGGGCAACCAGCCTTAGTGATGCTGAATGTCTTTGCATTACAGACTGAAACCTCAAACCCCACTCGCTTGTAAATACTGTGCATGATTATACATGGAAAGGAGCTGGGTGTGTGCTAAGAGTCTGCTTCTGCACCAAAAAATCGCTCCCCCTTTTTCCTACTAATGCAACTGTGAAATCACCAGAGCAAAACGCAATAAATCTCTGCCTGTAATTCCTATTTGCACACAGAGTCATGTTTTCACATTAGTCACAAAACGAAATTTCTTTGCCAATTTGAATGCACACTTACTGCTCTTTTTTTTTGGCAAGTGATAATCACTTTTACAGACTGACACATTATGAATCCACTTTTCAGATTTTTTTTAATGCACATGTCCAAACTGCTTTTTCAGACCACCACCATGTGTATCCTGGGTGACTGCCTACACTCCAGCAAGGGCAACCAGCCTTAGTGATGCTGAATGTCTTTGCATTACAGACTGAAACCTCAAACCCCACTCGCTTGTAAATACTGTGCATGATTATACATGGAAAGGAGCTGGGTGTGTGCTAAGAGTCTGCTTCTGCACCAAAAAATCGCTCCCCCTTTTTCCTACTAATGCAACTGTGAAATCACCAGAGCAAAACTCAATAAATCTCTGCCTGTAATTCCTATTTGCACACAGAGTCATGTATTCACATTAGTCACAAAACGAAATTTCTTTGCCAATTTGAATGCACACTTACTGCTCTTTTTTTTTGGCAAGTGATAATCACTTTTACAGACTGACACATTATGAATCCACTTTTCAGATTTTTTTTAATGCACATGTCCAAACTGCTTTTTCAGACCACCACCATGTGTATCCTGGGTGACTGCCTACACTCCAGCAAGGGCAACCAGCCTTAGTGATGCTGAATGCCTTTGCATTACAGACTGAAACCTCAAACCCCACTCGCTTGTAAATACTGTGCATGATTATACATGGAAAGGAGCTGGGTGTGTGCTAAGAGTCTGCTTCTGCACCAAAAAATCGCTCCCCCTTTTTCCTACTAATGCAACTGTGAAATCACCAGAGCAAAACTCAATAAATCTCTGCCTGTAATTCCTATTTGCACACAGAGTCATGTATTCACATTAGTCACAAAACGAAATTTCTTTGCCAATTTGAATGCACACTTACTGCTCTTTTTTTTTGGCAAGTGATAATCACTTTTACAGACTGACACATTATGAATCCACTTTTCAGATTTTTTTTAATGCACATGTCCAAACTGCTTTTTCAGACCACCACCATGTGTATCCTGGGTGACTGCCTACACTCCAGCAAGGGCAACAAGCCTTAGTGATGCTGAATGTCTTTGCATTACAGACTGAAACCTCAAACCCCACTCGCTTGTAAATACTGTGCATGATTATACATGGAAAGGAGCTGGGTGTGTGCTAAGAGTCTGCTTCTGCACCAAAAAATCGCTCCCCCTTTTTCCTACTAATGCAAATATAAAATTACCAGAGTTGTACACAATAAATCTCTGCCTATATTTCCCAACATGTGTAACCTGGGTGACTGCCTACATTCCACCAAGGGCAACCAGCCTTAGTGATGCTGAATGTATTTGCATTACTGAGTCCAACCTCAAACCCTTAAACTATTCATTTTTTATACCAATACACCTTAATTTATCGTGAAAACATAGTCCATATTATTTTACATGTTCCTCACATTTAAATTTCTCCCAAAACAGAAAATAATAAACGCAACTTCAACAAAAAGAATTACATTTCTATTATTCATTTCTTAATTTACCATATACATCCCCTCTCAAACTCTAACCTCACCTTTAAAATTAGTTAGTTGTGAAAGAAATGTGGCACTCAAACAGCAGATTATCAGAGCCAGGATCTCTGTTCTCTACACCTCTCTCCTCTCAGCAGAACCAGATAATGGCAAAGTTTCCCTCTATTTTTCCACACATATACATGTAAGTTTCAAATCTCAGTGCTTCCCCCTTTTTTTCAAATGTAATCACACATTTCTATTGGTTGAAAACCAACCTTTTTCCAAAAGTACCCTGCCCCCAACTTGACTTCTGCCTAGTACCCTTCCCCCAACTTGACTTCTGCCTGCTACCATAGCAACAGCTCATGGAACACTGCTGTGTGGATTCAGGTCAGAAGTTCGCCACACAATGTTTCAATTCCACAGAGCAAGAGTGCTTGACTTTTCAAACCTAACAGCAAATCCATAGTACTGTTCTTTGGTAACACATTTTTCTGTACCAATACAAAACATGCTTCTATTAATTTACACATACAGCCTAGTTTTTATTCTAGAATGGTATGAAACAGCCAATCAGTTCTTTTTGTTTTGAAAAAAATATGTATGCCTCCATTTCCAAACTGTCTTTCTTTTCATATTGCCATTCTACTGAAAGACACCTCCTGAGTGCATCCAGTTCTCCTTTGAAGATGTTCACAGTGTGGATTGTAGGGCACAGCTATGTCTTCTGGAGTGAAAAGTTTGCAGAGAAAACAGGTATGGTGAGAGACCTTGCTTTGCCAAATGTAGACATTAAATGGATTGGTCAGAGAGGGTTAAAGTGGCACCAATTGATGCCATTGGTGAAATCCTTCATGCAAATCCAACACCCTGACCTCATAATAGTGCACTGTGGTGGCAATGACCTAGGCACTTTGACTGGGGTAGGTCTGGAAATGCTTATGAAGGACACCTTTGCACAACTGTTTTCACTTTTCCCTAAAACTGCCTTTGTGTTTTCTAACATATGCCAAAGGCAAAAATGGAACTGGTCCAATCATTTCTGTCCGCAGATTGACAAAGCAAGAAAGCACGTCAACAAATCTGTTTCTGCTTTCCTCCGTGACTATGGTATGGGTTCCATTTACCACAACAACTTGCGTTACGACATGCAAGACATTTATAGAGGAGATGGTGTGCACTTCAATGATGAAGGGAACATAGTCTTCCTCTTGAACCTTAGACTCTGCATCGGTACTTACTTGTAGGTACCACAAAAAAATCACTTAATAAACACAACGGCTCTTTTTAGAGCCCCCTAATATCTAAACACTTAAATCTGAATTTCATTTCTTTTTTGTATTTTTTTTTTACCGTACGCTTACCGTAAGCTTACCATACGCGTACCCCGTGATTTTTTTTTAAAATCAATAAATGTTTTCTTTGTACTTTTCTGTCCTTCTTTGACCCCCTTACAAATGTTAGGGGGTCTGTAACTCTCTCCCTTGCCCCCTTTTCAAGATATCACTCTTTTTTACCGGAGTGAAATACACAAAATGGCGGCCGCCGCTTCCTGGTTTCGGCCGATTCGAATGTTTACTAAGATCTAACAGCCAATCAGAATCGCGCTCGCGCAAGCCACCGTACGCGTACGGTAAGCTTACGGTAAGCGTACCGTAAGCTGGCTCAGATATATATATTGATTTAAAGGCTATTTTCTCAGAATCTACTGAACAGATTTACACCAAACCTACAAAAGGCACTTCCTTGACCTGAGGACTACCTCTCTGCCAAATTTCTAGTAATTCTGTTCAGCCGTTCGGGCTGTAGCCCTGTCTAAAGGTCCTATGGAAAAATGCATGGGAAAAACGCGTTTTGGGACCCCCCTTTTATCTCAGCCCCCGCTTGACGAATCCCCCCGAGACTTTTAGGGTAGGAGCGGAGCGTAGCGCCCCACCTATTTTGAGAAATTCGCGAGGATTCGTCGACCGGCGCCAAAGTTATTCAAAATAGAATGTTGCGGATTTCCTATGGAAACAGGGTCCTAACTATAACTACCTACTGGCGACCGCCAGTAGGTAATATATATATATATATATATATTCACTGAAAAAACCATAGTTTTCACACATGTTATAGTTAGCGGAAAATTTACTGATAAAAAACCAATGAAATTCCCCCGTTATAGTTAGTGCAGGAAACTATAACTCACGCGACCGCAATCCTCTGCTGATGCTAATACTGTATTTAGACACTTATTTGCCCATGTCTTCTTCCATAAATCTTTAGCTATACATATATTACAAATATTTTTTTTTCATAAAGACACATATGTCATCAGCAGAAGATTGCGGTCGCGTGAGTTATAGTTTCCTGCACTAACTATAACGGGGGAATTTCATTGGTTTTTTATCAGTAAAATTTCCGCTAACTATAACATGTGTGAAACCTATGGTTTTTTCAGTGAATTTGCAAGGTTTTTTAAATGCTAATTCCTAACTATAACGTGTGTGAAACCTATGGTTTTTTCAGTGAATTTGTACGGTTTTTTAAATGCTAAGTTACTTTACGCCATTCGTGGCGTGCGCGCCCACTTAACGCAGTTCGTTCCGTGCGCGCACGGTGCGCTTCACGCACCGTGCGCGCACAGTGAGCACGCGGTGCGCTTCTTGCACCGCGCGCCCATTTTTACGCAGTTAGTGCCGTGGTCAGTGACATCACTCATGACATCACTGATGACATCTCAAATGACATCACTGATGACATCATTCAGAGAATGTGTGTTTTTCAGAAAATTACATATGTTTTATATATGTATATCTCAAGGTCGATGGAAGAATAAATGGGTATATAAGTGTCTAAATGGATGAATTGTTTTTGAAAAATTGATTGTATAACTGACTGATTAAGTGTATCTTAGTGAATACATGGCTTAGTGAGTAATGTTTAAATATGTAAATATCTGTATCAGTCTCTCACTTTGTGTATAAGTGGCTGCATGGGTTGGTGAGTAGCTACATGGGTGTCTATATAGGTTATTAGTTGGTTTTTTGATTATCAGTGTCTGATGTCTGTATGGTTCGTGGGGGGTATTACGTAGTGCATAGGTGCATGAATGAGTGACTCACTCTTTGTATGTGTTGAAGACAGCATGTGTGCAGGACTCTATGGGTGAATGAATGTGTGCATGGGTGTGTTAGTGAGTGAATGACTGTCTGAATAGTGTCTCTATGAGTAACTACATATGTTTTAAACTAGTATATGTGACAATTGGTGTATATAAGCGAGTATATGTGAGAGTGAGAGATTGGAAGAGTTCCTGTATGAATAAGTATGTGTTTTATAAGTGATTGTTTAAAAGACTAAGTATGTGTAAGTTTCTGTAGAAGTAAGTGTGGCGGTGTGTGTATAACTGTATATGCAAGTAAATGTATGTTTGATTCTTTATTAGCATGAGTGACTATGTGTGTGAGTACCTCTATGGATGAGTGGCATTGTGTAACAGGATGTATACGTGTATGAGTACATATGATGAGTGAGTACATGTATGAGTGACTGTACAGGACTGTTGGTGAATGAGTGGATGTGTATGTGGATCTTAGAATTACTGAATAGGTTGTTGTAACTGGTATTGGTATGTCCATTGTTTTTAAAATTTTAATTTCTATTTTTGAATGTGTGTATCAAAGGTTATATTAGGGGCAGAGGTGGTCTGCCACTCTATCACAAGGATGATGTCATCAGTGATGTCATCAGTGATGTCATTTGAGATGTCATCAGTGATGTCATGAGTGATGTCACTGACCATGTCATGAGTGATGTAATATGTGACGTCATCAGCAGTGCATTGCGGGCGCGCGAGTTATAGTTAGCTGAACTAACTATAACGGGGGAATTTCATTGGTTTTTTACGAGTGAAATGTCCAGCTAACTATAACATGTGTGAAACCTTTGGTTTTTTCATTGAATTTCTAAGGTTTTTTAAATGCTAATTCCTAACTATAACGTGTGTGAAACCCATGGTTTTTTCAGTGAATATATATATATATATATATATACACATATATATATATATAATGTTTGAATAGTTTATGTTAGATTAAATTATGAATGATATGGATCATTTAATTCCCTGTTGTCAGTTTTTTCCTTGTGTCTTTTTTCTTGTTAATTGCATATGCATTCTTGTTGATTGTCTTCATGGCACTTGTGTTTTGAAAGATATTGTATGCAAATATTGAAAGGGCCTTTTTGCATAATCTGACTTTTTATATGACTTAGTCTTTCAGTTATTTGAGCTTAATCTTTTTGTCTCATAATCAGTAATTGGAGTATATATTACCATTATTGGACTTTGTACCTGCATTAAGATTAAACCTGTGTCTCATCTTTTGTCTTTCCCTTCTAGACTGGACCTATGGAGCCCACAAGCACTACTGTTACTGTTACTGTTACTGCTAAGTGATACGAGCACGGAGTCTTAGGGGGTTGTCTCACAACCACCTTCTCCTTTTCTTTTGGGACATTTAGGACCATGGGCCACACCATTATGTTGCACCTTTTGATTTAAGCTAAGTGCACTCTAGATACATATATAAATAGCTTGTGTTAATCCTTATAGTTGGGTTTGTATATGGAGACATAGGGTTTTTTTTTTGCTAAATTCTCCGTCCACACTGAATAATCTTATTTTTAATTGGAGTACTATACCCTCATTTTTCTGATTCTTTGGCATCACTAATAAATGAATGCTCTCCCCTTCTGTACCAATAATGAAAGAAGAGAGGAAAACCAATTTCTTGATAAGTAGGCACTTATTTAATTAAAGTCAGTGACCTACTCATACCAAAGAGAGGTCCGACATGCAGTCCAAACAAGATATGTGTTCTAACTATACACTTTGAATTTGGCCATGAAATGCATATATAATTTCGTCATGAATAAATTCAATGATATAGATCTTCATTATTGTTGTAAAACGCTGTGATGTATGAATTGATTTTGATTAATAATTTAAAGTCACAGAATTAAGGGACAATATTGTTTTTTAAGTATTTTGTTTATGTCCTTTGAATTTCTTTAAAAAGACTGAACTCTGAACTTATGGTCATGTGACCAAGAGCTTGTATGCTCGAAACGCGTCTGTTTTTTGCCCTGTAAATAAATCAAGCATCATTGAAAACTGGATTCATGTGGCTCGTACTTGCATCAAGAAAGGATTTGGGAGTTTTTGGTGGATATATATATATATATATATATATATTTCTATCCATCAAAACTTGCCCAGCAAGAAAACGCCACACACAGGTGAGTATTAACTCCTTTAATCGCAGACACCTCAAGTTGCAGGCTTCATCACCACAACAAATTAAATCCAAGTCTGCCCTATGCGTTTCAGACAGCGTGTGTCCTTGTTCACGGGCACGGAAGAACAGAAGCAAGGGCAGTCATGCGAAGGAACACCTGATAATTATACACAGTCCTGCCCCAGTGGGCGTGTGCTTACTTGCATCTTGGTCCATGTAGCTCCTTCGCGTTTCACCCAATGGTTGCTGCGCCTGCCCCAGATCATAGTTCACATAATTACCCCAGTGGGATGATGGAGATCAGAAGAAACCGCCACATGTTCATATCTAGTCTCGCGGTTCGCATATACCGCTAAAATGCCCCACTGTGATTCTGCAGATCCGGCGATTTGTACTTCATTTTGCCTTGGGAACGGTGAGGTCCGTGTCGCAAGACTAGATATGAACATGTGGCAGTTTCTTCTGATCTCCATCATCCATCTGGCGTAAAGACATGTGGGTGGGAAGTATCAATTGTGCACGTCTGCAGCCGGCAGTAAACTATGGAGCAAGATTTACCTGTGTGGCACTTCCTTCTTTGGGGCAACCTGTCTTTTGGATATGTAGCGGCCAGACCCAGCCGCGGAAGTGCCCCACCATGATCGTTGGCCCCAGGGTGAGAGAAAGACAAGCACCTACATAACGGGAGGTATTCCGTGCTGTCGGCGAAAGAATGCAGCCATTGCTGGTCATAACCTGCCACCAACCCACTGGGGTAATTTAAATTAAAAAGAACATTGATAAAGAGACGTACTCATTAGTGGTTATTCAAATCAAACTTCAAGGACCAGAGGGCTGTGCGGGCCACGCTCTCTGTGGTAAGATACATTTAAATGAAGGACTATGAATTGTCTCAGATGTAATTGAAACGCCATTGAGAAAGGGAAAGAATCCTGAAACGCGTCTGGCGTAAAGACATGTGGGTGGGAAGTATCGATTGTGCACGTCTGCAGCCGGCAGTAAACTATGGAGCAAGATTTACCTGTGTGGCACTTCCTTCTTTGGGGCAACCTGTCTTTTGGATATGTAGCGGCCAGTCCCGGCCGCGGAAGTGCCCTGCCATGATCGTTGGCCCCAGGGTGAGAGAAAGACAAGCACCTGCATAACGGGAGGTATTCCGTGCTGTCGGCGAAAGAATGCAGCCGTTGCTGGTCATAACCTGCCACCAACCAACTGGGGTAATTTAAATTGAAAAGAACATTGATAAAGAGACGTACCCATTAGTGGTTATTCAAATCAAACTTCAAGGACCAGAGGGCTGTGCGGGCCACGCCCTCTGTGGTAAGATACATTTAAATGAAGGACTATGAATTGTCTCAGATGTAATTGAAACGCCATTGAGAAAGGGAAAGAATCCTGAAACGCGTCTGGCGTAAAGACATGTGGGTGGGAAGTATCGATTGTGCACATCTGCAGCCGGCAGTAAACCTTGGAGAAAGATTTACCTGTGTGGCACTTCCTTCTTTGGAGCAACCTGTCTTTTGGATATTTTCTAGTGGCCAGTCCTGGCCGCGGAAGTGCCCCGCCATGATCGTTGGCCCCAGGGTGAGAGAAAGACAAGCACCTGCATAACGGGAGGTATTCCGTGCTGTCGGCGAAAGAATGCAGCCGTTGCTGGTCATAACCTGCCACCAACCCACTGGCGTAATTTAAATTAAAAAGAACATTTATAAAGAGACGTACCCATTAGTGGTTATTCAAATCAAACTTCAAGGACCAGAGGGCTGTGCGGGCCACGGCCTCTGTGGTAAGATACATTTAAATGAAGGACTATGAATTGTCTCAGATGTAATTGAAACGCCGTTGAGAAAGGGAAAGAATCCTGAAACGCGTCTGGTGTAAAGACATGTGGGTGGGAAGAATCGATTGTGCACGTCTGCAACCGGCAGTAAACTATGGAGCAAGATTTACCTGTGTGGCACTTCCTTCTTTGGGGCAACCTGTCTTTTGGATATATATATACATAGAGAGAGAGATATAGAGAGAGATATATTTATATATATATTCACTGAAAAAACCATAGGTTTCAGGGGCGTTATAGTTAGCTGGACATTTTCCTCGTACAAAACCCTAGAAACTATAACTCGCACCCCCGCAATGCACTGCTGATGACGTCACATATTACATCACTCATGACATGGTCAGTGACATCACTGATGACATCACTGATGACATCTCAAATGACATCACTGATGACATCATCCATGTGATAAATTAGTGCATCTTCTCAGACCCTAATATAACCTTTGATACACCGACTCAAAATTTCAGACGGCCATTTTGAAAACCGTAGATACTCCAATACCAATAACTACATACCCACTCATTAACTCTTAGGTCTACATACACCTCCACTCACTAACCTGTACAGTCACTCATACTTACAGTCACTCCGTACAAGACTATCATATGCATTTATACACCTATATAGACACTCACACACCGCCAATCATCCATTGAGGTACAGACACACCTAGTCAGTCGTGCAAATAATTAAACACAGTCCAATTTACTCACCTATACAGTTAAACACACTCAAGTTCACTTACTCATAAAAATACTAACAAATTGTGACGCTCTTATACAGTTACTAATACAAGCACACACTCATCCATACAGACCTTTCCCTATATATATTAAACATAAAACTGTACAGAAACACATACTCACTGGATGATGTCATCAGTGATGTCATCAGTGATGTAATTTGAGATGTCATCAGTGATGTCACTGACCATGTCATGAGTGATGTAATATGTGACGTCAATAGCAGTGCATTGCGGGGGCGCGAGTTATAGTTAGCTGAACTAACTATAACAGGGGAATTTCTAGGGTTTTGTATGAGGGAAATGTCCAGCTAACTATAAAGCCCCTGAAACCTATGGTTTTTTCAGTGAATTTCTAAGGTTTTTTAAATGGCAATTCCTAACTATAACGCCCCTGAAACCTTTGTTTTTTTCAGTGAATATATATATATATATATATTCACTGAAAAAACCATAGGTTTCAGGGGCGTTATAGTTAGCTGGACTTTCACTCGTACAAAACCATTGAAATTCCCCCGTTATAGTTAGTTCAGCTAACTATAACTCGCACGCCCGCAATGCACTGCTGATGACGTCACATATTACATCACTCATGACATGGTCAGTGACATCACTCATGACATCATCCTTATGATAGAGTGGCGGTCACGCGAGTTATAGTTATCTGAACTAACTATAACGGGGGAATTTCATTGGTTTTTTACGAGTGAAATATCCACCTAACTATAACATGTGTGAAACCTATGGTTTTTTAAGTGAATTTGCAAGGTTTTTTAAATGCTAATTCCTAACTATAACGTGTATGAAACCTATGGTTTTTTCAGTGAATTTGTACGTTTTTTAAAATGCTAAGTTATGTATGTATTATTATTTTTTTTATATATTTATTTTACTTTTTTTTTTTTATTTATTTTTTTTTATTTCCATGACAGTTCCACTATTATAAACATACATGACTTCCATACAAAGAAAGAGAAAAAGAAAGAAAAGAAAAAAAAAAAAGAACAGAAAACCAAAAGCCAAATCACAGATACTACGATGTACTTGTACTATCAGAGAGAAAACTCGTAAGGGCTCCCCAAATTACCATTCCTAAACATTTCTTCCTAGTTCCTTTTAGCGCATACAAATTCATTTCAATTTCATAAATGCGATACAGCTTGGCTCTCCAAAATTCAAAAGTCGGGGGCTCAGATGATAGCCATTCTGTTGCGATACATAGGCGGGCAACCGTCATTGCAAGAAATAAAAAATACCCATGTTCTTTTAAGACCTGATGACTGTATGTTTTTTGACAGCTTCCCAATAACATGAGTGAAGAGGAGATCTTCAGAGGACAAGCTAATACCAATGACATAAATCTTTCGACATTAGCAAGAAAATGCGACAGTTTTGTACAATTATAAAAAATATGCAACATATCAGCTTCCTGATCTCCACACCGAAAACATTTACCATTGTATTTATCTCCCCAAGTTGCCATACGTTTAGGAGTGTAATATAACCTAAAAATCGTTTTATAAACTTGAGCTTTTAAATTAGCTGCCAGACAGATTTTTTTAGCGAGACATAAAGATTCCACTATATCAATTTGAGGGTCTCCCAGTTGGTTGATCCAATACTGGTTATATTTTTGAATATCATCGTTCCTATATTCCATTAAGATCGTATATAGTGGCCCGATCCTTTTTTGAAGACGGATCCCCTCAATTAAGTTATTGGGAAGAGCGTCAATCTGATTTTTTAAACAAAAGTCACGAACTTGAAGATATTTAAAAAAAAACGTCTGTGGAAGCTGATATTTGTCCATTAATTCTGCGTATGTTACAAATGTTGCATTTTTATCATATAAGTCACCAATTTTTGAAATCCCTTTTTTAATCCATGTCTTAGCATTAGCGTCCCAGAACACAGAGGGAAGTATTTTATAGGCATCAAAAGGAGTGTAATATATGATTTTACCTAATTTAGTCATTTTCTTAACATTTCTCCACACTTTAAATGCTGAAGCAAGTACCTTAAATCGGGTGTGTTTGTAATAGTTGCCCTCTAATTCCTTTAATAAGCATCCTTTTGCCTGTTTTCCTAAAATTAAAAAAAAGATGGATGGGGCATCCGCCTCATTTTTTGGATGTTCCCCTGTCAATACATAGCCCATTTTTTGTAAAAAACAAATATAGTAATAGCAAAGAAAATCAGGCAAACCACGGCCTCCTCTTTCTTCCGGTAGCGTGAGCCATTTCATGGCTCTACGAGGTTTACCAGGAGCCCACACGAATTTCCCACATATATTTTGTAATTGCTGTATGTGCTTAAGTGAAAATTCCAAAGGTATACTTCGAAATAAATACAGGATCTTGGCTAAGATATTCATCTTGATTATATTCCCCCTTCCGATTATTGATAATTGAAGTCTGCTCCATCTATCTAATGAATATTTAATTTGAGCTATAGTCACCTCCCAATTACTTTCAACAATCTCTTGCATTTGGGTTTTGATCTGAATGCCTAAGTAAGTAACCTCGTTTATAACCCGAAAATCATTAAATTGTATGTTCTTTGTACAAAGAATTCGGGTTTTTTCGGCATTTAACTTGTACCCAGAGATTATTCCAAAATTTTTAGCTAATGATTCGATCTCCGCCATTGCCTCCCTAGGGTCAGTAGTCACTATAGCGATATCATCTGCATATGCAAATACTGTATATAGTATACCTGTAACTGAAAAAGGTTTGATACGAAAAGGATGAATATATAATGCGAAAAGTAAGGGAGAACAGGGACACCCTTGTCGTGTTCCTCTAGTAATGTTAATCTTTTCAGATTTTAGACCCATAGCTGTGATTCTGGCAATTGGTGACTTATATAATACCTGAATTGCCGTTAAAAAAGCTTTCCCAAAACCCATCCTTCTCATCACTTCCCATAAATAAACCCACTCTACACGATCAAAGGCTTTTTCAGCATCAAGCAGTATCAAAGCTAAGTCCCTCTTTTCAACATCTGCAAGATCAAATAAAGTAATAACTTTATTAATATGAGAAACCGTTCCTCTTTTTGGTATAAAACCATGCTGATTTGTGGTTACTAATGAAGATATGACTTTAGATATACGGTTAGCTATCATTTTGGAGTATAACTTACTATCGCGGTTAAGCAAGGATATTGGACGATAAGATCCAGGTAGTTCAGGAGGTTTCCCTTTTTTACTGAAAATGACTATGGAAACGTCGTTCCATGTAGCTGGTGCTGTTCCAGTTTGTGCCATCCTGAACATTGCTAACAGTACATTCTTCAGTGGCTCAAAGAAGCATTTATAAACTTCCCCGGGAATAAAGTCAGGGCCAGCTGCTTTCCCATTTGGTATTTGCCTAACCGCCTCCTCTAATTCCACCATAGTAAAGGGGCTGTCTAAAATATCTGCCTCTACATCATTTAATTGATTTGCAACGGCGGCATCAGGAAT